>NC_090287.1:26306139-26965139 GCF_037392515.1 Haliotis asinina
GGAATACCCAAAGTATGCAGGTCTCACTTATTTACCACATTGATGAAACCGACATATCCGGGTGTGGTGCTGAAAAAACAGGAAATTTTACCTGCACAGAAGGCATTTGAACCTAGGTTTCAGTTTGCCCAAGGGACACAGCTCTGCACTGTGAATTGTGGCACCTTATTCAGCTGCACAACCTGTGCTGCCTCATGCTTGTGAAACAACTTTGCTGTCCAAAATACATTTTACAACACTACCCATACATAGAAATCATACAGATCTAAACACATTTTGTCATGATGTGCGTAATACTAATCACTACAATTAATTTCTTGGAAGTTCATTGGTGTGATTTTAGTGTTTGCTGCCGAGCATGTGATTATGTTGTGCACACTAATTGCATGTGTCTGCATGTCTGTGTTCCAGTTGGGAGCTTGAGCATGTCCACAGGGAGGAGTTGGAGAAGTTGGATCAGAAGAGGTGAGCAGACGTCACCTCCATACACATGCACAGTGGCCCATGTCTGAACCTTGCACTGGGGAATGGCTCCAATTAATTCTAGAATCCGTAACTCCATACTAAGCTGTATTTTGTGTTTTAGACAACATTCCATCCTGAATGTTATCAGACCAACTTGTGAAGGTGTGAAAGAACTCATACACAAGTCATGAACATTGACATTGGTTGTAATGTGAAAAATTAACTTTCTTCTGTCTTACCCCATGATATAACTGTGTGGCAGACTGTTGGGTACAACCCATACTTGTAGTGAAAGCAAACCAAGATTGATTTCTTTCAATGTCTCTCCTGCAGAATCAGGATTATATATTCCACATAGCAATCCTAACACTTTGACTGTCATGGGTCTCTGTTAATTTTGAGACTTACTGTCGTCTGATTGCTAAAATACCTCTACGGACCATGATCCGTGTCGCACGGGTCTTCTATGAAATGAAACAGTTGATACTGATGTGTACAGTTGTGGCATGTATTCAGACAGGAGATTGAGGAACTGGAGGAGAGGTATCGCAGCATGGAGGAAGATAGGATGATTCGGCAGATGGCGCTGGAGAAGGAGCTGTCTGAGAAGCAGGAGTGTCTGGAGGAGATGAGGGAAAGTCTGCAACAGCTGCAGCATATGCTGGGGTCAGAGGTCCGTATAACTAGAGGTCACTCCATACTTGGATCAGTCCTCAGTAGTTGCAAGGGTTTGATGTCAGGGTTGTGTCATTATGAAGTTAGTCATACATCACTGTATATCATGGCCTCTTCTGCTAGCACTGAAGGAAAACCACTGTGAGGTCAGATGCTTTGAAACAAGACACTCACTGGTTTGAAGGGTCTGTACCAGTCAGTTTTGTAGAATCTGTATGTTGTGTGGTCCCTGTTGTATGAGACAGTTCTGCTGCAGGATGCTGAGCGGCTGGACTACGAGGACATGCTACAGAAGCTGGATGAGCGGGAACAGCAGCAGCTGGCGTCTGCCCGAAGGATGAAGGCCGAGCTAGAGGAGGTCAGTCAGACAGGCCATCAGTGTTATAGATTGTTTCTTGCAGCTTACTAATTCCTTGAAGTTATTTGCAAGGTGTAGTGAGTGAGTAAGGTTTTACGCCTCTTTTAGCAAAATTCCAGCAATATCACAGCAGCGGGAACACCAGAAATGGGCTTCACACATTGTACCCATGTGGGAACTGAACCTTGGTCTACAGTGAGGTGAGCAAACACTGTTACCGGTTGGCTACCCGGTCACCTCTTTGCTAGGAAATACTGATTGTGGGTCAAGCATACATTTGCCCTGATGGTTATTGAGGCTGGTCAGCACCAAGCTGTGTCTTATGAAACGTTTGTAACTCTGTTTCCTCTAAAAATGTACAGATATGTGTGTGGTGTAACTGAAACACTGATCTAAGCAGCCACAAATCCAACTCACTCTGCTGTCTGTCTTCCAGGAGATCGTGGAGCTGCGGAAACACCAGGACGAGATCAAGGCAGATTGTGATAATATGGTAGACAAGCTGGAGCATAAGGAGCAGGAAAAGAGAAAGCTCATCTCAAACCTGGAGGAAGAGATTCGCCGGAGGAAGGACTCACTGTGTGCCGAGAAAACTAAGGTCAGGAAGATGCAGTGTGTGACTCTGGGACAAAGATGGGGATTTTGTGTAATGTGTCTATTTTGGCATTGGCATTTTGGTGTGGAGATATTCAAACACAAAAATGTCACAGTCATCATTCTTAGTCATTCATGTGTATATTTTATTATCCAATTTTATTATGATGTAGTGTGGTAAAAAGGCTATCCACACCACTTAATACTCTGTACAGTTTTGAAAACAATATGCTGTTTTCTCCCAATATAACAATGACAATTCTTCTTGTCCTCAGTTATCCAATGTATTATATTTCTGTTCTATTTTGAAAATTGCCCAAAACCCATTCAGTGCTGTAGCTCCATTTTTTACCATATTTGAATAGTGACACCCGCAAAGTTGCCACCAGTGTAAGTACTGTCACATGTGAGTGAAATTGTTTGTTTTTGGATAGAACTTGATTTGTATGTTTGCAAGTTTGATAGGGCATGAAGGTGAGGCGTGCCAACAACTTATCACATTATTTGTGTATTATGTAAAATGTCATTGTTTGAATTGCTATTTAGTGTTTGGCTGAAGAAAAAGTTACACAGACTTTCCAAAGGTTGCATTGTATATTTAAAAGAATAGCAGTGTCAGTTATGTCAGCTGCAGATGTAAGGTACGAATTCTCATGAATCCCATGTGATGCACAGTGCATACTATAGACAGTGTATACTACAGACATCTGTTTGATTTCAATGCATATAAGAAGTCTCCTGCCACACCCTTTCTAAGATCAAGGCAGAGGTAGTAGTGTGCACACCAAAGCTGTAGTGACATACAGTGCCACTGTGTTTAACATGATATACGGACTGGAGAAGAGAAACACTCAAACATCTATTATCAACTGATGTGTAAATGACTTATCGAGTAATATCACAATCAAATTATATGAGAGGAAATTATCAGGTAATATCAGAGTTAACTGATATATTTATCAAATGATATGTTATGTAATGATATCGCTAGTTATCAAATGATATCACAGTCAGGCATCAAGGATCTCTGTAGTAATGACAAGATGGTATTGATGATCATCCTTTATTTCATAATTGTAATTGCCAAGGTTATACACACATTGTATATTATTATTATTATTATTAGATATATATACAACACACATATCCACTTACTAGTGCTTGCTCAAGGTGCTGGTATTTTTTCCCCCTTGATCATTGGAATTCAATCTCAACTACACATCTTATCATCAGTCTCAACTCCCTGTGATCATACAGCTTTTGCTGCCACAAGGTGCACCAAGTTAATCTGGCTTTGAAAATTGTATGATTACAACAAACTGCATTATGAGTGCTTGAGAACTTTGTTAGTTTCTACACAGATTCTATTACAGGTGTAATTAAGAAACGGATTATTGATATTGTTGTCATCAGTAAATGCCACTCAAACCTCATGTTGAATCTTCTCCAGGGATTGAAGTCCATCGAACAGGAGAAGGAGCAGATACTATTGGCTCAGAAACAGTTGGAAGAAGAAAAAAACAAGTTGTTGTCAAAAGATGAAGGTTTAAAAAAGAAATTTAGTGAACTCAGTGAGAAAGAGAAATCATCAAATGTGAGACTTAAGACACTTGACCAGGAGAAGAAGGAGAGATGGAAACAGCTCCTCGATGAGGTAGCAGAGGAGAACAAGAAGATTGAGGAGGCGTGGTCAGATCTGAAGGAACATGAGGTCCAGTTGGAGGAAGCTTTGAGGAAAGCTGTCTGTGATAAGGATGAGGATGAGCGACACTTGGTAGAGTGTGAGCAGCGCCATCTGGACTCAGCTCGTGAGTTGCTGCGGGAAGAGGAGGAGAAGGTGGCAGGTAGGGAGCATGAGCTGATAGAGCAAGTGGAACGAGAAATGGATGAGTGGGAGAGAGAGAAAGCAGAAGGAATTGGTCAGATACAGCAAGAAAAGGACAGTCTTTTGGTGTCTGCTAGGACAGTTGCTATGGATAAACTTGAAAAAGACATTGAGGATAGGACGGATGCAATAGATTCTCATGCAGCACGAATTGTTGATGAGGAAGAGACTGTCCTAAGGCTAGAGAAGCAGTTAAATGCGAAATTGACAGATGTGCACAGGGAAAAAGAGGCAATTCAGGAAGAGAGGCAGCAGACATCCAAAATGGCAGATGAGCAATTGGAGCAGAAGAATAAGTACATAGAGGAAATTCATTCAAAGATGACAGAGATTGATGATGAATGTGAGGCAGAGCTTGAGAGGATCAAGAAGGAGAGAAACAGGTAAGTCAGGCATTGCCAGTTATAGCTGACATCTATCTTTCTGGACTATGTCACCATAGATGCTCCACAAGAAGGACAGGTGTACAGAGCTATTTGTTTGTCCACTAAAACTAATGAGGATATGGTGGTCACAATGTGAGTATCTGTACTAAGCTTCTTGTAGAGTCATAGATGAGGCCATACAAAATAATCAGGATTAGGTATATACCGTGTGACTTATGTGGCAATGCTTCTCGTTGTGTAGACATGTATAGGCCCCATGCCCTATGCATGTCCACACGAACTAATCAGGATTAGGTATTCACATTGTGACTTTCATGTCTGTGTTTCTCATTGTCAAGTCATACATGTTGACAATTGGGGAAAATAGGTCCAAGAATAACATACATGTGCAGTCCCACAAATGAGCATTTGGTAGTCATAATGTGTGACTTTGCTGGTTGTGTGTCATTGTTCCCAAACTGTGTTGATTGTTGCTTAGTCTGTCCAATAAGTGGATGTGTGATAGAGATTGTGTGTTTACAGAATATTGCTGGATTTATGCCAAGCTGCATTTTAAACATTCATTATTGATGACAAGAACTGATTTGTGTATTCAGTATTTGTATCAGAAAAAAATTACTTATGGACAGATGGGAATTTTCACTGTGAGAACTATTCAGACTTCTGATATTAGAGTATACAGATTTTACTGCTGAGACATAAAATATTGAAATGTTGTCAGTGTAATTTATTTAGTTCATATAACAAAAGAGAACGTACAGTTTGTGAGTGAGTGAGTGAGTTGAGTTTTACGCCGCACTCAGCAATATTCCAGCTATATGGCGGCGGTCTGTATATAATCGAGTCTGGACCAGACAATCCAGTGATCAACAACATGAGCATCGATCTGCGCAATTGGGAACCGATGACATGTGTCAACCAAGTCAGCGAGTCTGACCACCCGATCCCGTTAGTCGCCTCTTACGACAAGGTGAGTCGCTTTTTATGGCAAGCATGGGTTGCTGAAGGCCTATTCTACCAAGGGACCTTCTACAGTTTGTGAAAAAGTTTGTATCAACAGAGCACATTCATTTCTTAAAGTTGTTATCCATCTTGATTTAATGTTCAGGTTGAGTAAGGAATTTAAAATTTCAATAACAGCATTTCCATGGTGTTCCTCGTGATCTTGGGCGATGGGGTAGCCTTGTGGTTAAAATGTCTATTCGTCACGACGAAGACCTGGTTTGGGGACCCCTCATGGGTACAATGGGTACATGGGTGGTATTCTCCACTGATATTGCTGGAATGTTGCTAAAAGCAGCGTAAACCCCAACTCACTCACTCACTCACCCACGCCTAGTGAACTGTAAGAACATGCTCCAATAAACTGAATATTTATTGAGTTCTTCAAACAACTAGCACCCATTGATGTGCATCAGTAAAGGAGGTGTTAATCAATATGGTATATCTCTTGTGTTTGTTATTTGATAATATCCTGAAGCAGAGCCACCTCTGAAGTAGCGTCTATTGTATCATATTGCCACTAAATGCTCAGATCAGAACATTGTCAAGTGTTGCTGGCATTGTATGATCAGACCCCTAAGACATATTGAACATCAAAGGTGTGGTGCACCTTAGGCTGTTTACCTTTCTGTTTACTTGGCTGTAGAGATGAAATGTCCCTTTGGACATTCTCATATTAAATTAAGCATGCTGTATGCAGACAACACAAATCTTGACTCCAAACTGTCCACATCCAGTGTCTTTGTCTTTGACAGTAGTGAGACATACACTTGATGCCATCCAAATTATGAGCAGACAAATAAATTGTACATAAATCTGCCCTGTTGGAGAAATCATAGTTGGGGCAATCCCTTTTGTGTAGGAGATGCAGAGTTTATAGTTTTCATGAACTAGTCATCTGGAAGTTAGGATGCATTAAAGTAGCATGGAAATATGACTTATAACTTCAAAATATTTGCTTCAGGTGTGTCCAGGTGAATTAGAGTACTAATCTATTAACAAAATCAAATTTTAATGTATTTCAGTCATTCAGTATTTTCAAAATTAAAACAAAATCACATTTAACAGTGATAGGAGAAGCAAGTTTAGTTGTGTAAAACTGAACCATGGTAATTTACTAGTTTAGTTGTCATAGTTACTGTTTTCAGATTTCTCACGGAGAGTTTGCAAAACTGGTAATGTAACTGAAGCTATATAAATCATAACTTTTTATTATCACATGTAAACTAAACATATATCATAAAATGATATCTCTGTGAATTATCAGATAACATCACAATATCAAATGGTATTGCTTGCTTTAGATGATATCACAGCTTAGTAACAAATATCAGTGAAGTACGAGACAATATCAACACTGATTGTGTGCTTTTGAGAAGCAGTTGTAATGATATCTCAGTCACATATCAGTCGGTATGACAGTTTAGTAACAAATGATATCAGCGAATTACGAGGCAATATCAACACTGATCATGTGAATTACAAGGTAATATCAACACAGATCTTGTGAATTACGAGGCAATATCAACACTGATCATGTGAATTACAAGGTAATATCAACACTGATCATGTGAATTACGAGGCAATATCAACACTGATCATGTGAATTACAAGGTAATATCAACACTGATCATGTGAATTACGAGGCAATATCAACACTGATCATGTGAATTACGAGGCAATATCAACACTGATCTTGTGAATTACAAGGTAATATCAACACTGATCATGTGAATTACAAGGTAATATCAACACTGATCATGTGAATTACAAGGTAATATCAACACTGATCATGTGAATTACAAGGTAATATCAACACTGATCTTGTGAATTACAAGGTAATATCAACACTGATCTTGTGAATTACGAGGCAATATCAACACTGATCTTGTGAATTACGAGGCAATATCAACACTGATCTTGTGAATTACAAGGTAATATCAACACTGATCTTGTGAATTACAAGGTAATATCAACACTGATCATGTGAATTACAAGGTAATATCAACACTGATCATGTGAATTACAGGGTAATATCAACACTGATCTTGTGAATTACAAGGTAATATCAACACTGATCATGTGAATTACAAGGTAATATCAACACTGATCTTGTGAATTACAAGGTAATATCAACACTGATCATGTGAATTACAAGGTAATATCAACACTGATCATGTGAATTACAAGGTAATATCAACACTGATCATGTGAATTACAAGGTAATATCAACACTGATCTTGTGAATTACAAGGTAATATCAACACTGATCATGTGAATTACAAGGTAATATCAACACTGATCTTGTGAATTACAAGGTAATATCAACACTGATCATGTGAATTACAAAGCAGAATCAACACTGATTGTACGCTTTTGAGAAGCAGTTGGTAATGTTACCTTGTCTATGCATTCTACTTGTGAGTTCTCATCATCACTGAGTCATCGTTCATGTTATCACTAATTAGTGTTTATTATCCCAGGTAAATACTTTGTCAAACAAGAGATAGATAAGACATGTGTCCCTTATTGAGCCTTACATTTGTGGTTGAGTGTCCTTATACAGATTAACCATCAGCAATGTATAATTGGCAAGTGTTAACAGACAGACAGACAGTTTATTCAGCATTTAAGGCCAAACGACCCATAGTACAGTAACATGGGGTTTTTTTTCAAAATTTGCATACGTATCACGTTTTACCTCTAAAAATAAACACATTTTTCAGAAAACGTGCAATGGAGATAATAACATCCTCATTCTTCGAATTTAATAGATTTGTCATAGAATGTTGATCCTTATACCCTGTACATAAGTGTGGAAGATATTTATTTCGCAGGTCTCAGTAGTGCTTGCACACAAACAACACGATATTCATCCTCGACCTCATTGCTGTTACATTTTACACATAAAATTTCATTTGAATTTAAATTTTCACATTTACATTCACACTGTACACGGAAATCATGCAAGGAGATTCTGAGTTTACAGAAAGCTCTTCTCAAAGATTTGTCATGTAATACAGTTAAATATTTTTCTGGCTCTAGTAACGATTTTACAAAAGCATAGTGGGAGAGATATTTAGATGAATGTACATAAGCATGCCAATCTTGGAAAATATGTCTATAAGTCTTTGTTCAAAAATTAAATTAAACAGCTTTTTATCACCGACATCCTGTGATGTCTAAACATAAGAAAACCGACACTTACAAAGAATATTTCTGATATCAGACACCCAGCTGTTTTTACCTTTATCATCTAGTTGTTTGAACATGCGATAACATTGATATGGGTATCTATAAGCATCCATATGTAACAACTTTATCCAGTAGTTGACTGCTGTTAATTGTGTTGAAACAAAGATAGAATATCTGCCTGTATCGCCAAGAATTGCTCTGTTGGAAGCATATTTACAGACACCTAAGTATTTCTTAAAATATGAAGTTTGTATTTTTTCTATTGAATCATGGTATTTTAGACCCCAAATTTCAGAACCATATAATAGAATGGGTGCAATCTTATTATCAAAAATAGAAGTGTTAACAGCAGATATTAGATAAGGATTCTCATCATGAAGACAATTACTGAAAGAAATGCTTGTGATACCCTGTGAAAATATATACAGTTCCCTTAATGATCAATATTCATGTTATTCTGTATGTAGCTCTACACTTACCACATATTTGCCATCATGAGTTAATAAGTTTTATGATATGTCAAATTTTAGGTGCAGAAAAAAGACATTTCAATGAAAATTGTGGTAGAAGATGTTTAGAGAGAGTATTTTTAGTAAACAGAATGTATTATATTAGTTTCATTATTTCAGGACTTTTCAAAATACGGTATGGGTCTGGTCCTGATGGGTGTATTCAAGTCTTTCAATTGTTATAAATCATTATTAAAATCTTGACTGTTGTACTAGTTGCACACCCAGGTTTTACACTAATCCTGTATACCTTATTCTCTACAAAAACAAAAATTCTTCTATATGGTTTTGTAATGTGTGGATGATTAGACAGAAAGAGGAAGGCAGTTCCAGAACCCTCCAGCGTTGACTCAAATGTATCAATGTTTGACATCTCTTACATCAACGACACTACTACCATTAAACAATGCCTTTGTCTGTGTATTAACTAGTGGTAGCCACATGCTACCTGTTTGTTCTCCATGATCCATATGCCTGTTATCTATTTGACACCTAACTGGAACAGCTAATTAATCCCCCTGTCACAGCTTGATTGTCTGTATTGTCAATTAACACTTTAGCTTCAAGTCCCTCTACTTTGTATAACTAGCAGACCGACCAATCACGACTGATTATGTTAACAGTGAGCTGTCAGACTTTGATTCTGATTGGTTGCTGTATTATGACTAGCTGGTCATTGGTCAGTGTAGTCTGATCTCAGTGTAATGTAGTTAGCTAATGCTCTCTGGTTATAATCATGGCCAGTAATGACAGTCATGGAGCCAGTTGAGTCACTAGCTGCTGCTGTAGGATCAACATCAGAGAGATTAACCTTACCCATGATGAAGACGTGTGCAGTGTGTGATAAAAGGTACTTTTTGGTTGTCTTTGTGGCCTTCACTTATAAAAGCTATTTGCTTGTGATTTAATGGAATAGTTTTCAGTTCATTTCTTATAATTGGATATGATGTTTTGGGTATAAATTGCAAATTACATACACAGATGCTCACAAAGGCACTTGCACACTCACATGGCCGCATGCACGTACATGCACATACATGCACATGCACCACTGATCATAATATGATAGCTTGCTATGTTGTAGAGGCAGATAAGTAATTATTGCAAGTACTTAGAAATATTACAGTTTCAGATGTTTGATGTTGAGATTTTGTGCCTCTGACTATTATATGCTTCTATATTTGTTTATCAAGGACACCAACATTGAAGCATCCATTGGTTTGTTCAGTTATTTATATCTTTGTATATGGACTGAGAGCCTCTGTGTCGTGTTACTAGAGTTTAAAAAATGGCTGTGTCTGTGTGGAATGACCCCATTTCAACGTTGGTTGTGTAAGATGCCCATCTTCCGAGATGCCTTGTTTGCTAAGTACAAGTATTTAACAAGCCTGTCAACCCCAGTTAGGGAAGCCGAATTCTTATTGAGAGATTAGAGGATGTTTATAGCTAGGAATGTTTGGTGGCCTTGTGAACAATCCATCATTGAGATGTTGTGTGACGGTAGAACCTATTGGAGTATCTGGTTGTTCAGTATTTGGTAGGTAGGCCCAAGGCTTGAATTAAATAGACAGTAATGCATATATGCAATGGACATTGAAGTTTTTTATTTACATGAATCCTTCTATGTTTATTTGGTTTTTTTTAAAATCTTCCTTTCTCTGCTTTTATTGTCGATTGTATTGTCTTATTTCCTATGTATAAACGCTCATGAAATAAAATGTCACATAGTAATGGGTCATTTTATGGAAAAGGGGCAGCTTTGTTTGTGCACATGGTTGAATTTCATATCTTTATGTATGACATGTCCTCCTTATATGTGCAGACTGTGTTTATTTATTAAGATTTCAGATACTGATACTTGCTGTATATTGTGGGAATCTGACCAGTCATTTGCTATAGCCCAGGGCAATGCTCATTGTTATAGTGGTGAACAAAGAACAGTAGACAAACAGTTACTCCCAAATAGAACCTAGGGCACTGTGTAAGACAGTGTATTGAACAATGTCTAGAACAATGTCAAGGACAATGCCTAGAACAATGTTTAGACACTGCCACGACTATCTCTGGAATAATGCCAAGAACAATATCAAGGACAGTGTCTAGAACAGTGCCTAGGACAATGTCTAGAACAATGCCTAGAATAATGTCAAGGACAGTGCCTAGAAGAATGCCTAGGACAATGCTTAGAACAATGCCTAGAATAATGTTGAGGACAGTGCCTAGAACAATGCCTAGGACAGTGTCTAGAACAGTGCCTAGAATGATGGCTAGGACAATGCCTAGAACAGGGTCTAAAACTTCTATAATAATGCGTAGAACAATGCCAAGGACAGTATCTAGAACAATACCTGAAACTGAGGCAGAATTGATTCATCATATCATCCTGCACTTGAGCTAAGTTCCTTTCTGTTTTATTGATATGGGAAACTGAATAGTTTACTGATAATTGTTAGAAATGATACAAAATTTCAAAAAAAACATTCGTGCAGTACAAGTTCAAGTTATCGTGGTCACAGGGTTACATGTAGCTTCTCAGCTGAGTTTGTATGTTGTTGATAGTACTGCAGACAGCTTCCATCCAATATTTACTTTGAAGTCCACCAGTGTTGCATAATCAATAACTGGACCCTGCTCAATCTCCTGTACATCCCTCAGGACAAGGTAGAACAATGGATATTGTGTAAAGTAGCAGAACTAGCATTGGATCTCCTGCAGACATGGCTTTAGCCGCAACTGGCTGGGAGGGGCGAGGAGGGAGAGAGTAGAAGGGGGTTGTCACATGGTTCCCTCCAGGAAAGTCACATTTTAAAAGTACCTGCTGGCGTTAAACCCACATTTCAAGTCCAAACCTTGTTGCCTTGAAAGCCACAATGAGTAAGGGAATCATTATCAAATAACTGTCACTCATTGACCACAATGGATTTAAATGACTTGTTTATTTAGTTGACATATGATGGTTGTCTTCTTTATTTTTGTTGGAAGTTTGTAGTTTACATTACTCTTTTTATTTTTATTTGTTTTTTATCTTCCTTTCTCTGCTTTTATTGTAGACTGTACACATAGTAATGGATCATTGTATCGAAACTAGGCCATTTCATCTTTTGTTCTTAAGAAAATTTCATTTGTATTTATTTTTTATTTATGTCCTCATATAAACTACTTTGGTTTGTCTGAGTCGTATATTGCATCAGCAGAGACTTTTGGATAAGAATTTTACATAAAGTGTATTGTGACATTTCAATCTCAAAGCAAAATGTCATTGCTGCAATGATGACAAAAATACAGACTTCGGAAAATCTAGTCATAAATTTTGTTTAAAAACAGCAATCAACAAAAAGAGTTGTTAGGGTTCACATATGTGACTGTTTATAAGTATAATTGTGGTATAAATGACAAAATAACATAGTAACTGAAACCACAACTATAGCTCTTATCTCAAACAGTTATCAGAAAAGGATAAAACATTGAATTCCTTTTGCCTGTCCATAAGTTGAAATGCTTGAAGGAAATGTTTGCTTGTAGTTAAACCTAAATAATTTGTAAAAGGTAGTTCAGTACCTGTGTGAGGCAGCTAGTTTGATATTAATTATTAACAGTAACATAGATTAGCATTGCTGAGAGAGCCACATTCACACAATCACTCAACCATGCCCATTGCCAGTTAAGCCACACCATGTTCCACTTAAAAGTGGCTTTCCCAGGCTGTAGCCATTACATGTGTGACAGGGACTTCATGACTTAGTGACAGGGTTTAAAGCTCCTGTCATCATCAGTGTCTAAGTTATGGAGGTATCAAGGTTAATAATGGATAGCTTGTTATGAAGATTTATTACATGTCTGTGTGACATGTATATAATATGGTATGTATATTGTGCTGGTTGTAACATGCTGTGAACAGTGAATAGGTCATTGATATCATGGGTTGTGTAATGCTAATCTCTGCAATCACCTGCAGTTAAACCTTTAATCACCTCACTAAAAACATTTGTGCCAATACCTGCCAGATTATGGCATTCTTAGGGACTATTAGTTGCTCTTGTATCAAGGAACGTTATTCCAAAGAAAGTGTGAAGTTGTGTTATGTGTAATATGCAGGGTTCCCCAGAAAACCCGCTGATATAGCACAATGTTAAGTGAAAATATGCATAAAAAACAAACACTTTGTTGCTTCTGATGCAAAAAAATCACTAATCTAAACCAGACAATTCAATACTATAGGTAATAAATATAACTGAATTGAATTCTTATTTCAAACTGATTCAAACGTACACTTGATAATTCTTAAGAATCCAGACTTAGAGTCATATACCTGAAATTTTGATTTTGATTTTTCCCAAGGCCACCATCACACACACACACCCTCAAAAGAAAAAAAAACATTGGAGAGTCAACCTGACCTCCATATAAAAATGTCTAAGTTCTAAGTTCTACACTTTGCAGTTCTACATGGGCCAGCTGAGCGAAAAAAATTATTTGGATTCATTGTTTATTTTTGTAATTATTGTAGAAGAATATACTGTTGCCAGTGTCTTTTTGATGTCTGGTTTTGATTGGCTCATGCAATTTCTACTCCCAAACTGTGCCCATTCCTGCCAGCAATCCAAGTACTACAACAATGGTAGTTTGTGAGTAAATAAAGGTGTGATCATGTCCTGTTACTGTATTGTGGAACACAGACTACAGCTACCATTCCCAAGATTGATGTCAATCAACTGGATGGAGACATGGTCATTCCAGAGCAGGCCCCATTCCTGTGCTTTATGATAGGGGTGTAACTCATGGTTTATGTTCCTGCCTTGGGCATGCATCAGAAAGACCGTCAACTCATGAATAACATTTAACATGTCACCAGCCTTGCATAGCTGTCAGTGTTCTCACCTGAGAAGGGCGTACATGGTGGATGCTCCATGCTGAAATGGAGACACGGGTGAAATAGTTGTTGATCTGAGGGAGTTATGTTGTCATTGCTGAAGGAAGATGGAGGCAGGGGTAGCTGTCACTGACTACATAAGATCGAATTGAGACAGAGGTAGTTGTCACTGATGAGGTAAAGCTGAGATAGAGGTAGTTGTCACTGCTGGGGTAAGACTGAGGTGGAGGTAGTTGTCACTGACGAGGTAAGACTAACGTAGAGGTAGTTGTCACTGACGAGGTAAGACTAACGTAGAGGTAGTTGTCACTGACGAGGTAAGACTAAGATAGAGGTAGTTGTCACTGATGAGGTAAGACTACGATAGAGGTAGTTGTCACTGAAATGGTGAGATTGACAAAAACTAAGGAAAATATTGATGTCACTGATGAAAGAAAATGTAAGTGGAGGTAGTTACTGTTATGAAGGATGGTTGAGATATGAATAGTTGTTACTGATGATAGTGGACCCAGGTTGAGTGTTGGTTAATGTTCGAAAATATGTTGAACTGAACAAGCCATGGAAAAGAGATGTCAGATCGTTAGGAACAGCAACAATGAAACGACATGGTAATCATGGAGGTAAACACAAACTGAAGCTGTAAACGACACAGAGACAACAGCTATTGGACCTCCAAGATCATGCAAACCCAATTTTGAAGGAGACTAAGTCCAGTATGAATAGTGTATATATATACAGGTATCTATAATCAGACCATCACATTGTCAAATATCTTATTCAAGTGAAGCCTTTGGCAAGATCTGATAGCATCAGATATTTAATGTTGGCTAGGATAATAATCTTCACGGGATCCCAAATCTCGCAATTGACCTTTTAGCGACGGTCTTCAATCTTGAAAGAGTGTTTTCCGAACAGACATAGAAATTTGGTCAGATGTCTTCTTCAAAGTGTAATTGTTTTTGTTATATGAGATGGGTTGTGCCATCACAAGTATAGACTTATCTTGTAGCCAATTTTAGATATCTCAGTGACATGGATATTTGATCTGGCTATAGTTGTATGTGCAACTGTGAGGACCAGCCTTGGGTATTTGCTTTGAGGACAAGTTCTGACTTTTCTACCATGAGGGATGGACTTAACGTTTAACTGTGAAGAATAGTCCTGACCTTTTTGCTATGAGGACTTTTCCATTAGATGTTCACTATGAGGACTAGCCATGAGGTTTTCAGTATGTGGACTAGCTATGATGTTTTCACTTTGAAGACTAGCCCTGAGGTTTTCACTGTCGGGACTAGCCCTGATGTTTACACTATTAAGACTAGCCCTGAGGTGTTCACTGTGAAGACTAGCCCTGAGGTTTTCACTGTGGAGACTAGCCATGATTTCACTGTGGAGACTAGCCCTGAGGTTTTCATTGTGAAGACTAGCCATGATTTCACTGTGAAGACTAGCCCTGAGGTTTTCACTGTGAAGACTAGCCATGATTTCACTGTGGAGACTAGCCCTGAGGTTTTCTCTGTCTGGACTAGCCATGATGTTTACACGATTAAGACTAGCCATGAGGTTTTCTCTGTCTGGACTAGCCATGAGGTTTTCACTGTGAAGACTAGCCCTGAGGTTTTCACTGTGAAGACTAGCCCTGAGGTTTTCTTTGTCTGGACTAGCCATGAGGTTTACACTGTTAAGACTAGCCCTGAGGTTTTCACTGTGAAGACAAGCCATGATTTCACTGTTAAGACTAGCCCTGAGGTTTTCTCTGTCTGGACTAGCCATGAGGTTTTCTCTGTCTGGACTAGCCATGAGGTTTTCAGTATCAGGACCAACCACTGAAGATTCGAGATTTTCAGTAACTCATGCCTATCATAAGAGGCAACTAATAGGATTGTTGTCATTGTATCCCAATTGCATACATCAGTGCTCATACCTGATCGCTGGATTGTCTGGTCGAGACTTGATTATTTTACAGACCGCTGAAATATTGCTGTGTGTGGTGTAAAACTAGACTCACTCATTCACTAGCTCTGAAGCAGTGCAAGGTATGATGTGCATGCATCATCTGTACAGTGTATATATTCTGTACAATGGTGCAGGTGGGTGGTCTCTGAAAGCCACAACTATCATAATCCTCTTGCTTTGCCAAGTGACAATGGTTCCTGTTGCTATGTGTTGTAAACATACTTCCTGGTACTGTGCAATGAAAGAATGATTCCTGTTGCTATATGTTGTAAACATACTTCCTGGTACTACGCAATGAAAGAATGATTCCTGTTGCTATGTGTTGTAAACATACTTCCTGGTACTGTGCAATGAAAGAATGATTCCTGTTGCTATGTGTTGTAAACATACTTCCTGGTACTACGCAATGAAAGAATGATTCCTGTTGCTATGTGTTGTAAACATACTTCCTGGTACTGTGCAATGAAAGAATGATTCCTGTTGCTATGTGTTGTAAACATACTTCCTGGTACTACGCAATGAAAGAATGATTCCTGTTGCTATGTGTTGTAAACATACTTCCTGGTACTGTGCAATGAAAGAATGATTCCTGTTGCTATATGTTGTAAACATACTTCCTGGTACTGTGCAATGAAAGAATGATTCCTGTTGCTATGTGTTGTAAACATACTTCCTGGTACTGTGCAATGAAAGAATGATTCCTGCTGCTATGTGTTGTAAACATACTTCCTGGTACTGTGCAATGAAAGAATGATTCCTGTTGCTATGTGTTGTAAACATACTTCCTGGTACTGTGCAATGAAAGAATGATTCCTGCTGCTATGTGTTGTAAACATACTTCCTGGTACTACGCAATGAAAGAATGATTCCTGTTGCTATGTGTTGTAAACATACTTCCTGGTACTGTGCAATGAAAGAATGATTCCTGCTGCTATGTGTTGTAAACATACTTCCTGGTACTGGGCAATGAAAGAATGATTCCTGTTGCTATGTGTTGTAAACATACTTCCTGGTACTGGGCAATGAAAGAATGATTCCTGTTGCTATGTGTTGTAAACATACTTCCTGGTACTACGCAATGAAAGAATGATTCCTGTTGCTATGTGTTGTAAACATACTTCCTGGTACTGTGCAATGAAAGAATGATTCCTGTTGCTATGTGTTGTAAACATACTTCCTGGTACTGTGCAATGAAAGAATGATTCCTGTTGCTATGTGTTGTAAACATACTTCCTGGTACTGTGCAATGAAAGAATGATTCCAGTTGCTATATGTTGTAAACATACTTCCTGGTACTGTGCAATGAAAGAATGATTCCTGTTGCTATGTGTTGTAAACATACTTCCTGGTACTACGCAATGAAAGAATGATTCCAGTTGCTATGTGTTGTAAACATACTTCCTGGTACTACGCAATGAAAGAATGATTCCAGTTGCTATATGTTGTAAACATACTTCCTGGTACTGTGCAATGAAAGAATGATTCCAGTTGCTATATGTTGTAAACATACTTCCTGGTACTGTGCAATGAAAGAATGATTCCTGTTGCTATATGTTGTAAACATACTTCCTGGTACTGTGCAATGAAAGAATGATTCCTGTTGCTATATGTTGTAAACATACTTCCTGGTACTGTGCAATGAAAGAATGATTCCTGTTGCTATGTGTTGTAGACATACTTCCTGGTACTGTGCAATGAAAGAATGATTCCAGTTGCTATGTGTTGTAAACATACTTCCTGGTACTGTGCAATGAAAGAATGATTCCAGTTGCTATGTGTTGTAAACATACTTCCTGGTACTGTGCAATGAAAGAATGATTCCTGTTGCTATGTGTTGTAGACATACTTCCTGGTACTGTGCAATGAAAGAATGATTCCAGTTGCTATGTGTTGTAAACATACTTCCTGGTACTGTGCAATGAAAGAATGATTCCTGTTGCTATATGTTGTAAACATACTTCCTGGTACTGTGCAATGAAAGAATGATTCCAGTTGCTATGTGTTGTAAACATACTTCCTGGTACTGTGCAATGAAAGAATGCTTCCTGTTGCTATGCAGTGTAAGAATGCTTCCTGTTGCTATGTATTGTTAGAATGCTTCCTGTTACTATGCAATGTAAGAATGCTTCTTGTTTCTATACAATGAAAGAATGCTTCCTGTTGCTATTTAGTGTAATAGTTACCCCTGTTTTGATGCCCTGTTTTACCTATCCCTGGTGTTGCAGGCTGATGTCAGAGAGGGACTCCCGTAATGCTGGTTTTGTGACAGACATAGAAGGGCTGTTGGGAGCTCAGATGGATGGAAAAATCCAACAGTTTGAAGCTGAGAAGTCAAAATTATACCAACAGACACAGGTAAATACATAGGTTTGAAAGAACTGCAGACTCTAACACTATTATAAATGTTGCAGTACTTAGTATGGATGAAAGAAAGATGGACAACTGCTGTACTTCATTGCTTTGGTGTGGACACCATTATCAGGAAAGTGAATTAGAGTGTATGGATGAGAGTTATAAAAACTAGTTCCTGAGTGAGTGAGGTTTTACTCATGTTTAGCAATATTCCAGCAGTATTATGGTGGGGTACACCAGAAATGGTCATTGCCCATGTGGGTAATGAACCTGTTCTAACCCAGATCTTAAAATGTCTACAGTGGAATGGAGAATACCGATTATACACTTAGTGAATGAAATAGGATAAAACAAAATTATTACCAGTTGAATCAGTGAAAGAATGATTCCTGCAGCTATGCAGTGCTTCCTAAGAATGAATTATGACTGATTTGGAATCTTTCATGAGTTGATGGTAAGCAGGAGGTGTGTGTAAGCCATTATCACATTTGGTTGATGGTATTTGAGCCTATGCTGAAAGATCAGTCTTGATATGAATAAGTTGTCCATCCATATATTGTAACCTTGCATAGTGATCCATGAATGTCTGGGGTAGAATAGGCCTTCAGCAACTCATGCTTGCCATAAAAGGCAACTCTGCTTGTCGTAAGAGGCGACTAATGGGATAGGGTGGTCAGGCTTGCTGACTTGGTCCCCATTGCGCCAATTGATGCTCCTGCTGTTGATCACTTGATTGTCTGGTCCAGAATCAATTATTTACAGACTGCCACAATATACCTGGAATATTGCTGAGTGTGACATAACACTAAACTCACTCACTCACTCACCTTGCATTGGAAAACAACAGCTAAATGCCGCTCAAAGAAGTTTGGTATGGTGTGGTAGTTTTTTCTGGAAGTACAAGAATTATTAAATGTTTTAATTTTGTTAACCATTTAATTAGAAAGATATAAAATACATGAGAAGATGAGGTACAGTTGGAATGTAACGGATGTGTTTAGGAGATGGAAAGACTGAGAGAAGAGATCGAGAGAGGACAGCAGGAGTTGGAAGAGAAACGACGGAAGTTTGAGGAGGAGAGAGATGCAGAGCTGGATCGTATTGAGTTTGAAAAGTTTAGATTGCAGGATATGGAGCACAAGGAGAGGTGAGGTGATATAGCATGGACAAGAATAGACAATGATAGTGTTAATGAGCGACTTGGGTTTATTACCAATGTTTCAGCTTTAAAATAAGCAAACATAGAGTTTACATAAACACATAGTCCCTGAGGGACCAGTGCACAGTGTATTTGTCATGCTGAACACCACAGTGTTAATTTTTTATCTTTTGAGGTACCAGAGTTAGGCACATATCCAACACCCACGACAAGAAACACAAATTTAGAGTTATCTCTGTTCATCAATTTGCATTCGCAAAACTTTGGCAATTTCCATACAACCTATATGACTCAATGACTTATTACTGACATGAAGCACCAAATGAATTCCCACAATTTGGCATAGAAAATGTTACTCGCTTATAAGTGAGGTACACTGAAAATAATAGAAGAGCACTCTGAAAATCAGAAAATGACATTTACTGTGAACGTACTTATATTCTCTTGGTGCAAATTTCGCGGAGTTGACAATTTAGACTACATTGGGAGGTTAATTATTCGCAGAATCATTAATTGCCGGAACTGCCAGCTGTCTGTTTTCCCGCCACTAACAGCAATAAAAACAATCAGAGTGGCGTAACCTGACATGCGTTATGGATTGCTAAGTCACAGGAAATACCTGTCTGCCCGATATTTACAGTAATACGGTTACTGACGGAAGTATTAAGAACTTAGGAAGTGACACATTGTGATGGTATACTATATAAAGCACTGAAAAACCCATCAGTGTTATGTTCCGAATTCTGATGATTTCATGATGGCATTGCGAATGTGGGTAAAGAAAGCACCTACCCCCAAGACACCTGGACTTCCAGATTCAAATGACTGCAAAGATGAGACTGATGCCAAAGTCTTAATCACTGCAAATGCTGCCGTAGATCAACTCCAAGATGAAATGGCAACAAGTGACACATCAAGTGACCCATCATGCCGTAAAAGAAAATGTGGGGAATACAGCAGTTACGATCCCGAAGTACGGGCGAAAATTGCTGTGTATGCGATTGAACATGGTGTTATAAAGGCAGTCCATAGGTTCTCTTGTGAACTGAAGAAGAAAGTCAATGAATCTACAGTCCGTAGTATGAAAGCAAGTTTCCCCAAACACCAAAGCTGCAGTAAAACAGCAGAATTTCCATGCCAATTGGTTAAGGCCGTCCGAGGTCAGAGCCCAAAGCTGGGTCAATACGAAGACGGAATTAAGAACTGGGTGAAAAAAACGAGATTGTCTGATGGTGCTGTTAACACAAGAACATTTGCTCGCAGCGACTGGAATCATGACAGTCTTAGTAAACTTCGTTACACTCCACCACTGAGTCTTACAAAACCTAGTAGAAGGTGGCATCAGGTAACCTTTGAGCAACCAATGACCGTCCAATCAAACGCGAGATGGTTAAATAGATTTAACCAATCAGACAACAGCTACTATTTAGGGATTGGAGGGACCTTCAAAATACTCAGGTCACTGACACAGGTATCTCCACAGACAAAATCCTCATATAACACAGTTATTTGATCTTTGGGGTTTCTGTTGACATGGTTACCATCAGCTAATATTTCCGCTAGATGACATCCTTGAATATTGCCAAAAACACAACTTTCAGCGACTATTTACTCACTGTTGCCATGGTCATAACGTGCGCCGTGTGCATCACCCAAGATAAAAAGTTCGAAAGGTATGTGCGAATTATCATTTCCGCGATTTGGTAAGCTGTGTTTTGATTGGGCAATCTCAAAGGTTACCTGACGCGACCTCCCAGTCGTTAGACTCAGTAGGGTTACCTTAGTGACTTATGATCACCTCAGTGCTTTGTAAAAGGAGTTGCAGAACAGTTGTGAATTATTTATCAAAGGTTTTTGAATCTACTTTCATCATTCCTGGAAGATCGTTTTGGCTACTCTAGCTGAAATACTGCCATACATCTGGAATATTGTTGAGTATGGCGTAAAATTTAACTCACTCGCTCTAGCTGAAATATTGCTGAGTGCGGCATTAAACTACACTCAATGTTTTGTCTTCACTCTAACCAAACTGTGGCACTTTCACCATTTGACCTGGGATGCTTCATTATCTGAGATAAAAACAACCTAGTTACTGATACTCACCCATTGGTGGTGTTCAGGATCAACAGCCTGGTGGAGCAGGAGGTGAAACGTCGTCTGTTCGAGGAGAAAGTGGAGAGAGACAGACTCAGGAAGATAGACAAGGAGAATGAGAGGATAGAGAGAGAGAAAGAGATTCTCAGACTCAAGGCAGCTCATAGCAGGGAACTCAAGCAGCTGCGAGCCAAACTAGAAAAGTAGGTGTCCAAACTGTTAGTGAAGGTCAAATATAAGATCAAGGTCAGTTCAGCTCCTCTCAGCTATGATGATAAACATGCTGAATGTGAATCTGTCTCCAATGAGAACTTCATTTTATTAAACTCAATGAAATTCAAATAAGTTTGAATCAGTATTAAACAGATTTTTAGTATATTAAATGTATTTGATTGAGTCTGTGTATTGTGTGCCTCCTGTTAATGAGTAAAAAAGGAGTCCATACCACTGTGTAGTATGTAAGAAGCCCTCTTCAGGAGAGTCATATCCTCACATGCTTTGTTTCTAGCAATGGCATGGGAAGAGTGTCCACACCCACGAGGTCTAACCCTTACACGTCGACTATGGTAAGAAAAAACTTTTCAGGTGTCAAATACGATCATGATGGTATACTGTATGAGAAGGTAATGGCACAATAAGAATAATTGTCATTACCTGAGTTTATGAAAGATTGTAAGTAAAGGATCAAAGTATATTTCATTGTTTACTACTTTGATAAGCAAAACATTTCTAGTCTCAGTGTAATCAAAATAAATGACACAATAGAAACAATTGTCGTTATCTGTGTTTATGAAAGATTATAAATAAAATATCAAGGAATATTTCATTGCTTACCTCATAGTCAGTTATTTGATGCTTAAAGAGGATTGATATTTCTTTGGATATTTTTTTTAGCGTAACAGTTCTGTTATAGATGTTTGAATAATTCTTTGTAATGTTGTTAGATAACTTGAATAATTATCTTTGTCAGTCTTTGAACAACAATATATCCAGCCCAGACCAGTCGCCGCGTAGGATGGTGAGTTGTTTTCTGACCTCTTGTATAAGCTGAAACACAATGCCCCAAAATAAGTATAATTTCTTTTAAAGAAGTTTCATACTTCCTGACCCCGTGGATAGATTTGTGCGTAATAGGTTTTGGCACCATGTGCATGCTGAAGAAGATTGATGTTTGATCTAGCTAAATGCATATCCTTATATCTTTCCATGCTTTGTTACTCTTAGTATTAACCATTGGTTGACATGACTTGATTAGATACAGGAAGCTTGATGGAGTTGACTACTCTCTGATGTTGTGTAAAACAAGATTCACTCAGTCATGCTCTTGTGTTTCCAGAGTCAGACAAGTGGGTCGTCAAGCTCTGGCAGCTTCTCGAGTCCATCATCTCGCATCTACATCAGCATACCCACATTCACCATGCGAGGTCATGGGAGTGACGCACATCATGAATATGAGGTCAAGGTCAGTATTATTAAGTAATTTAGCATTATCATTTTGATTACCATTGGGAAACTTCAGATGTGAAGCTCATTTCTGGTGTGTCCTGCCATGATATTGCTGGAATATTTCTGGAAGCGGCTTAAAACTATAGATCAGTAGAAATTTCAAAGTAATTGTTTCATTTTCCTTATATATTATATTATTTTGAAAACAAGATTTCAAGATGTTGAATAAATTGAATTAAGTTTGAAATAACTATGGCTTGACATGTCAAGCAAAAAGAGATCCATGTTGTATAAAGCATCTTTATGAATTTAAGCGATACTGCATTTATTCATCATCATTATTTTCTGCTTCTTCTTGTACAGGTCAGTGTTGGTGACGACACATGGACAATATTCCGTCGGTACAGTCGTTTTAGAGATCTGCATCAGATAATGAAGAAAAAATACCCAGAGGTAGGAAACAAGGGGTTTAGGTGACCCTGTATTTAATGTTCTGATAAATTAATAGTGTTAGATAAATAACTATAACTTCCTTTTGTCGTTGACTTGTAACTGTTTGTCTTCATTTGTTAATGAACGTAGATTGGGTAAATATCATGGTGTCAGAAAATCTGTTTATTCCTATGGGTCAGTTGAATATTTAGGAGTCTTCTGAGATGTCAGATGCAGTCACTTTAATGGTAAAAATAGTTTACTAATACTTCTAATACAAATCTGTTTTTATATAGAAATCACATACATGAAAATACAGATAGAATTATTCAAGCCATGATCCCTACTTGTCTCCCTTTCCAGACCAGTATACTGGTGTTCCCTCCTCGCAAGATGTTCAGCAAGTCAGAGAAGGTAGTGGCTGAGAGACGGGTGCAGCTAGAGGTGAGATAGTCTATATAATCAGTTCTTGTGCCTGGCATTACTCTCCCCAGTGATTTAGTCACAATTTCCAGGTCTCATTTATCTCACAGGTTCTACCCTATTTCTGGAAACTGTCTGGAAGGCTCCCCTAAATATGAACTATCCCCCTACCTTTTGATCCTACCCTATATCGTGGAGCTGTCCTTCAAGTGGGAACTAACTTACTTCTCAAAACTTCCCTACATGTGTCAACTATGGGACTACTAACTGCTATGGAAATCATAGTCATGTGTTTGAATCACGGTCAGCCTTGATTATGTCTGATTACTTGGTATAAAGATCCATAAAGCACTGACATGTAATGATAAGGGAAATTTAGACATTCAGACCATGCATATGTTTTTATTCCAGATTGCTGAAATGTTTTTGTATAGTTTTTTTTATATGTTTTTATATGTTTTGTATATTTTCTTTACAGCAATACTTGAAAAACCTGATAGAAGTGTGTATGAGATCTGCGAACACACCTCTCCACCCTACAAACAACAAGCACATGACAAAACACATCTTGTGTGACTTTGATCCCTTCTTCAGGAAAGGACTGTTTGAGACAGCTAAACACTGCACAGCATGATGACAGTCTCATCAACCAATCCAAGCAGAGTTTACAAAGTGGTATGGGTATTTGTTGCCAAGCAACTGCCCCAGCAACCATCTTAGAACAGTTACTGTCTGTGCTTTTATTGAATATAGTGCTGGTGCTTTCATTACATCTGCAGTTATTTCCATGCAGCATTTTTTTTTCAGCTATTCTCAGCTTAAACCACCAAGTGATGAATGTTATATAACTTGTGTTAGGATTGTTAAACAGTGACCGCTGAAGTTTTCTGTTATTTTTACTTAAATCTGAAAGCCATGTAGGGATCATTTGTAATTGAGTTAATGGAATGATTGTTTAATTTGTATACAGTAAATATAGTCATCACTTAATATCAGTAAAGATATACAGATACAGGTGGCAGGTACGGTGGCTTATCCCCCTATCCCCATGATTTAAATTTATTACCTATGATAATATCATGTTGATTTTGTTGTTAATGTAAAAATAATAATATCATTTACATCACATGCTCATGGAGACAAATAAGGACATGAAACATGTGGACAAGTGTTCCCTTTTTCCTTTCCAGGGTTCTTCACAAAGAAAAGAAACAAAGAAGCTCATGTGTTCCCTTATTTGTTTTCATGAGTATATTTTCATGTCATATTGTGATATTTTGGGTTTTCTTTTGAATGGCTTCTTCCTCTGTATCTTGGCCCATTAAATCTGCCAAGCCCAACTGAAAGTACAAGTAGTTAAAGTGGGACCCTTCCTATTTAATAATCCAGGATCTACCCATGGGTATGTCAGTAGAGCATTTAAATATATAGTTGATATAACCAGGTGATTATGGGATATATCACTCAGTCAGTATTTAACATTTGTGTCATTTAAAATATTTTAATTCAAGATACATTTTAAATGTTGTATTTAAACCAACGTATTTATAGTTACGCATGCTTTCAAGAAACTGAAGAACTTGGCATGTATGGCAGTTTGTGAATATTTTATTACGGTGTAAATACTGAAAGGATGTGAATTTTACATACATTTAGATTGTATAGATTCTGTAATTATTGTTTCTTGATATGCATGTTTTTGAGATTTCGTTGTACAGAGTAAAATTGTGTATATATAAATGCATTCCATGAGAGATGTGTTGGTTTCTATGCTCTCTTTCCGTCTGATGAAATTAAAAAATGCTTGAATCTTTGCAATGGTAGTTCTTTAACTTAAGCCAGCAATGGTACCTGCACTGCAATTATGAGAGTATGTACACCTGCTTTGTCAAGGACAAAACAACACCATAATGGGCCATCGTACTGGTTGTCCTCATATCCAGGTGACAGTGGGGTACGTGGTTACAAACCATTGGTGGGAGTAGTATCTTCGACAGATACTATTTCTTCTGATTGAAGATGGGTTTCAAAGACTCTTTAACTCCTGTTTTTTTAAAGTTTTCGAGCTCTGCTATTTCACAGGGAGTTAGAGTTGCATCTGGGGCTGTTGAGTTCGTATCAGTGTGTGAAATAGTCACTGGCCCACTAGCCCATGGCTAGTAAGAATCCAGACAGGTCAGTAAATCTCCACAGTCACTGGCCCGACTTGCTAATGGAATTTTCATGGGGTCATTTTGTAAATAAAGTTAAATTACCCTTTTTATATTATGGCCTGATAAAAATGTTCATCAAATTAGCAGCTTAATGATGAAACCCAAGTCATGCCAACAATGTCTCATTCTCATCTATATTTGTACATATAGATGAGGAGTGTGGGCCAGTGAATTATTTTGTGGGCTTGTAACTTTCAGGCATATCTAGCCCAACTGATTCTATTTCACACACTGGTTTGTAGACAGGTTGTCTCAGTGAACAGTCTTCATGACGGAGCAGACCACAGTTTGTAACGAGTTGATAACATGAGATGGTAGGATGTCACCATCTGGCAAGTGACTCTGTGGATGGTGATGCCTACCTGGGAGGCAAATTTATACGTCACTGATACTGGTTACATTGGTGTTAGCCAGTGCAGGTCAAGGTCACCTTACACAGGGGCGGTGGAGTAGGTTAGTGGATAAAGCATTCACTTATCACGCTGAAGGCCCTGGTTCGATACAATGTGTGAAGCCCATTTCTGGTGTCCGCTTCCATGATATTGCTTCCATCTCATCTTGCACAAAATCTCATCATCAGATTTTCTTTAGCATATGTCTTTCAGTGTGCACATTTGTGTTGTAAATTGTTTAATGTAGGCCTGTGTCTTTCATGCTTCTGCCTATTTAATTACTTAGTTTACAGATGTGGTTGACTCCTAAACAAAGTAATTAAAGAATGATGTGTTGGAAGTGTTCAGCTCAACTGTCCACCATGTTTGTTACAGGGAGATTGTTGTTAGAGAATCTTATCTTGTCTTGATCTCAGCCTTGTGATCAGTGTCAAGATTTGTTTTACAGTGTTGTGGCCATTAAGCTATATATAAAAATGTGCTTGTCTGTCATTTCCATCCGACCAAAAATTCCATCCGACCCTAAGATTATTATGTTTTTTGACACTAGAGAATATGCAACATTGACTCTCAAAATGTGCAAGAAATTTTCAGACTTCTGAGTTTTGATTTCTATCTGAGAAAAGGTTAAGTTTCCACAGACATCATGGGTTTTGGACATAAAATAAAATGTAAAAATAAAGTCTGTCCACATGACCCAAATTTTTTTGTAAAAAGTAATAAGAAACAAGAATATTTTTTTCATGAGGCCTTAGCTCCACTAGGACTATGTGACTGTTATTTTTGGTTCTATGACACACAGCACCAATACTTAATGGTTTCACGTAAGTGGTATATTTATATGTATCTTTTGACACCACATTGGGCTTTCTCATTTCTCATGGACAATCTCTGACTATCTTTGATGGCTTTCAGGTTTCGTCACTGTATTTAGCCAGTGTACACTGACGCCCAAATCTTACAGGATATATACGCACTGGATGCTTTCATTGTTTCGATTTGTTTTGGTAGATAAAAGATGAAGCTTGTTTTCATCTTCTTAGAAAGAGCACATTTACATTTGTCTCTATCATCATACAGCTGTCACTGTCATCAGACAGCTTTATAAAGTTGAGGGCCCCATTCCACAAAACTATGGTAGCACTGCTACTGTTGTAAGTCTACGTTACAGTATAGGAGGTACATCAGTCGCAGAGAAACCATAGCTTTGTGAAGCAGGGCCAGGACATTTTGGTAGATATGTTGTTAAATAGAATGATGGGATTGCTGTTTTATGGTACACATTTATGATGAAAGGAAACTTTTTTTTTTCTTTTATTGTACTTGCACTCTTAATACATAGTGCTTTCCCTTTTGGGATTGGTCACATGAGGAAATGGGTCAGAGTTTAGCAATACACTTTGGTACCTAAAATGATGCCCTTCACCTTCATCTTATGCTTGTCTTATTTTTATATGGCTCTCTACATGTCATTGGTTCCCAACTGCGCAGAACGATGTTCATGCTGCTGATCACTGAACTGTCTGGTCCTGACTCGATTATTTAAAAACCGCTGCCATATAGCTGGAATATTGCTGAGTGCGGCACAGAATTTAACCCACTCACTCACTCATATGACCCTCCTTGTTTCCTGCCAAATTGCTGATACAGTGTTAAAGCGATATTGACTCACTCACTCATGTTGTTGAAAGATTCATTAACCCCTTTGAAAAAAATTATACAAAAAGTACATTATATTTTAATAGTGTTAATGTTGTTCTCAAAACAATAACAATATTCTCGAATATATAGACTTGTTTTTAATCCAATTTGGCCCCATATCAATGGAGGACATTTCAAAGTTTAATGAAATATTTTCGTCTTCACTGATCTTTCTGCAAGAAAACTATATGTGCAAATGCTGGTTCAAATTTAAGCGACACTGTTACGTCATTACATTACAGGCATTGTAGGAACGCTGTAATAGTTTCATAGACTGCAGTTTTGTCTGTTTTGATGAGAGCTAAATTCTGTTTTGTTGTGCTTATTAAAGTAGTGTCAGTCATTTACCAGAGCTTGGTTTATACAACTTATGGATTTTGCTTCAGAATACTGACAAAATGGCCACTTGAATCAGGTATTGCAATTCCTTGTAAATTCTCTCCACTGTTTGATTTCTCTTTGGAAATACTAAAGTCTGGTTTGTTTGACTGCATTAATTATTAAGTAAGCTTTCTGCAGCAATGTCAACTCGTAAGTCCACAAAAAGAGGGAATATGAACTTCTCATAAGTAGTTTACCTCACCCAATTCCTTCATATTAGTGTATACAGAATGACTACTGGTAAGGTGGTATTATTAGCATGTCCTTTGTAAATTATTTATTACGAACTTAAATGAATGTGTGTCAATAATCAGTTATTGAAAGGATACCAATATACTATTCTCTTGAGGACTGGTTACATGTGAATCAGTCCAATGTTTCTAATGCAAGGAACAGCTTGTCAATACAAATTTGGCTTGCATTATCCTGTATTTTGGATGAACTTCTGTTCATGATAGACATGCATACAGAAATGTTTGGATGTAAATTTTAGCACCGCTGAAAGGACGTTCCGGTCATGATGTTTCCACTCAGAGATTCCTGCATAAGTTTACTTGAGCAACTATACCATTAAGAAAAAGTAGGGGATGTTGGATTTACAAAATTGATAAAATGGAAATGATGAAACAACGCAGGAAACAGATGAAGAGAAATGAGGAAAATGTGACAATTTTTTAAATTCCTTTGGAAATGTTTCCTCTGTATGCATATATATTACTTCTTCTCATATGCATTGGCATTGGCTAATGGTCTGCTCGCCAAATAGAACATCCCCTACTTTTTTTAAAAGTGTATCTCTGGTCACTATTGTCAATACCACACTGTGCCTTGTTACTCAATGTACACAATCAGTTGTCCATTTTATAATAAAGTTTTCATTCCACAGTGCATATTTTGTTGGCTGTTTGCTCCAGACATTTAATATCCATTGGCTTTCAAACAAACTTGAAATAATACAAATTCTAGGAAAGTATCACAAAATAATTTATTATGTTTGTGTGTGAAGATGTAACCTCCCATCAATCACTATGGAGAGGCAAGAGAATCAAAACAATGCCAGGCTATCGAGAACAAGAGAAGATGGAACTGAAACTGAAGTGGTTATAATCAGTGAAGGGAAACAGCAGACATGTCGTGAATAATGACTTGATAAACATACATGCACATACCTTGTTGGGTTGCCTGGGCACTGCAATTCATTGTTGAGGATGTATACTGGGACTAGTCAGACCCTGACCTAGGGTCTCACTTGGATTGTGGGTTTAAGCAAGCAAGGACCATACCTGTAACCTACCATACCAAGCCACTCCAACACTGATCCAGCTTGCCAAAGCAGGAGAGAAATACTCACTCACTACTTCCTACTATCTTACTAACAAGCCACTGATCTCACATGCCAGGACAGAAGTACCAACTTACACAAAACTTCCTACTCACCCCTTGACTCACTCGCTACGTCCCATCCATCCACTCACTCACTACTTCCGATCCATCCATCTGTCCGTCCGTCCACTCACTCACTCACTCATTCTCTTGCTTAGCAACCAAAGGCATTTACTTTTTCACAATTTCTGTTTTACAAAACATTCAATGTAGGTGGTCACAACTGGTTTCTTTTTTTAATTCAACTTACAGTAACGCTACCAAAAACAATGGTACACAAGTTTTAACATGACAAGATACCAAGAGATATTTGGATGGGTTTTGTTTTTTTTTTACAAAAGGGCTTTTACATGTAATATTCACCATCTATTATGAACCATGGTGAAAAAAACTTGTGATGTCTCTTCAATTTCCCCTAATTGTAATTGAGTCGGAAACACATTCCTCATTTCACAACCTAGAGAAAACTGCACTGTTTTCAGGTTTTGGGACAGCCTTGGAAACCAAATGAAGAAATATTTAGACCTGACCAAGGGGTCGTGGGTTTAATTTCACTCATATATCAAGACATGATAAAGAAAGCTTGGCATTATTTCAGGCTATATACAGTGGAAGCTGTCTAAACTGGCACTCATTGAGACTGATGAAATAGTCTGGTTTAGACAGCGTGCTGGACTGTAGAGCTGATGATAAATGTAGAAGTCAGGGGTAGGACTGAGACTTTATGCTGGTGTTGACAACTTGCTGGGTTGGACAGATGCCGGTTTTGACAGCTACCAATGTACATGAAACACATTGGCATGGTTAGTCTTCATCAAAATAAAAGGATCCTAATTACAATAAGTAAGTGAATTTGTTGCTTCAGACACAACACTGCAGACACGTCTGTATAATGTTATCATTACCCATACTTCATACTTGTGTCATAAGGTGGTTGAACATGGTTGATGACTTGGCAGAAAGAGATTACCAAAAATACATCCTTGTAATGTATATTACTTGTATCCACAGTGATATGTACGGAGTTACAAATGAAACATTTGTATAAGTCGTTTAGCTCATCTACTGACCCAGGTAACTCCTATAGTCTTGTGTCCAGACGAAGTCTGACCAGCACAGGCAATGACCTTCATCACTGGGAAACAATGACATACAATCAGCCAGGCATGCCATTAGCATGTGATCCTACTTCAAGCTCTACATAACAATATCACGAACATGGTCTTCAGCGTAGTTTCAAGACCGTACCTCTCTATATCCTCTTCTGGCTACCAAACACCCTATCGGTCATTCAAACCAACAATATAGTACATACTGATGTACCCTTTGACCTCCAAGGACGAATACAGGAGTACTCCCATATATTAACACACCAACATGGAGATGTATCAACTCTCCTCCACACAACCACATGCTAGTGAATCTCATCTGTATTCATGAAAGCTTTGCATTATTCAATCATACCTGTAGCAGCAGATGTGCGTTGCCATGGATACATCCAAAATAATATGCAACAAGCTGTAAATGGCACAAAGAAACAGTTTTTCCAGAAGTCACATGTGACCTACATCTGTGTAACGATCGTGTTCAACTTCATCACTAGTGAATAATTCATTATGTCGTCAAACGGGAGACGAAAAAGGAAATCATCAATCACATTCACAGAAGTATTTCGTTGGTTTCAAAGAGGTTAAAAAATGCTGAACCAACAGAAGCATATCAACAAACTGAACAAGAAAATACTGACAATCATCTGTGACACAAGTAGACACTGAAAAAACTCACACTGCTGGCGAAATGCAGAAAGGTTGATATCTCTTCTGGCAGAGAATAAGTCTACACTAATGTGTGGACTCCCCAATAAATCTTGGATTTCATTTAATATCTGCTCACAATGAAGCTATTAAAGTTCACAAGAATAATAAAGTAGCGCCCGTAGAGAGTGAAATTATCACTCTTCGATAAATAGTCCAGCAAACATTAACATCACACATTGTGTCATAAAATCAGGGAAGTGGAAAATTAGTCAGGGCAAGTTATTTTCTTGAAGTCACTTGCCATGTGGCAAGTGGCTTTTCAAAATATTTTCGAACCCCTGATCTGTATCGTATACTGCAGGCAGCTGTTTCATAAAGGGATGATGGTGCTCAAGTGATTATAAAACCCATACTTTAACACAGACTTACTACAGTCGTAGCACTATGATCGCTTTGTGAAACAGGCACCAGGTCTCTACTATCTGGGTAACACTGTTGCCACTTGGTAACGTCTGACACCTGTAACGTAACTGTAAGTTCCAAAGGTTGTGTGACTCTGGTTCTACAGAACAGCAGTCACTGAGGCTGAGATGAGAAGCACCATCTCTGCTGCAGTGTCACTAGAAGCTGGATTACCATGAGTAAGTATTCTAAATGTTAGAAAAGAAATATGAAGAAACAATATATACTACTCAACTTTTAATAAGGATATTTTATCCCTCCATGATCGGTAAAAAATATTCTCACATTAATAAGCCGTGTGCATGTTTAAAAAGAGCTAACATATCTGTTATCCCTATCAAAAGTTGGGTAGTATACTTTGTTCCTGTTTACACAACTGCATCTGTCACATGTGTTAGAAATAAATCGTTTTCACTCGCCTATACCCATTTTTTCACCCACACATCACTGAAAATTCCACTAAGTTCACTTCGAGCATCAGTGACCACATTGTTCGTGTAAAGGGGAACAAATGATGGCTGTATGCAGGTCTGCTCACAGCTGAGTCACCAGTATAAAACCATGACCATCACACAGCAGTCCAATACAAAAATCCTGATGACTTATTCACAATAACCAAGTAAGCAGTATAGAAATGAGATCAGCTTGCCACAAAAACCAAACTTTACCAGACTGCAAATTCAATAATTTCATTCAAATTCCAGGAGAGTTCTCCTGACGTATGCTTCATCCTTCCCAGGATTAGCCTGTGGAAACACTGCATGTTATTACTAAGTAAACACTTGGCACAGAAACAATTCATCCGTAGAACAATTTCATTAGCCATGTATTCTTCACATGATATGGCCATGATGTCCGTCCTAAGAGAACATGGTCCTCATGCAGTCATGATCTGACGATGACGTGGTCTTCATGTCATGCAAGGACGGCTGTGGATCACATCCTCCTCGTCTTCATCATGTCTAGTTTTTCGTTTCAATAAACCTGCAAGACCCAACAACAAGATACAATATTTTTTTTCTTTATTATTATAGGATATTTATATCTAAAGCATTAATGGTGTTATTTTCATGTCAAATAATCTGTCATGAGGTTATGTGAGTGAGTGAGTGAGTTTAGTTTTCTGCCACCCTCAGCAATATTCCAGCTATATGGCGGCGGTCCGTAAATAATTGAGTCTGGACCAGACAATCCAGTGATCAACAGCATGAGCATTGATATGCGCGATTGGAAACTGCTGACATGTGTCAACCAAGTCAGCAAGCCTGACCACCTAATCCTGTCAGTTGCCCCTTATGACAAGCAGAATCACCTTTAATGGCTTGAAGTTTATGCCAATGAAATATCACCTCCTATTTACAGATTTTTTTGTTCAATCAGTAGGTGGGAAAAAGAAAAGAAAAGCCTAAGCATGACATGCATCCCCATGTGACCTACCTGTGTCTGTAGAGCTGCTGCTGGCACTGAGGCGGGCACGGTAGATGGGCTCATATTCCTGGAACACAATAAACAGTTGTACAGATAATACAACATGTCAGTGCTGTGTTAGATGAGTGCATATTCCTGGAATATTACAAACAGTTGTATAGATAATGCTAGATGCTAGTGCTGTGTAACTGTTAGATTAGTGCATATCCCTGGAATATTACAAACAGTTGTACCGATAATACTACATGCCAGTGGTGTGTCAGATGGGTATATTCTCCTGCAACACTGCTAACAGTTGTGCATATAATACTGTGTCAATGCTGTGCAAGATCACCTCATTCACTTGCTACACCACAACCAGTTGTACAGCTAATAGCACATGTTAGTGTTGTGTGGCCAGGATGTCCTTGTGGGGTACAAAAATACATTACACTTACCATGAGCTGTTGAGCAAAACCTTCATTTGGATTTATACAAAATCTGCGTTGCTGGACATAGACAAAGGCATCTCTGAAACAATTAAGGATGATGGTGAGATGAACATAGAAGCCTCAACTCTGCCTGACTGACTAGAATGTTTACCTCACACAACCTATACAGGTGCCCTCTGTCAGAGGCATCCTCAATATCTCCAGGGTATATGTTGTGATAAATCTCCACTATACCCTGAATGCTTGTACGGCCTGGCCTGATGAATTTATTACCTCCCTCTGCTGGCTTTTTATCTAATCAGGCGTCTACACTGGGAAGTTGAGCATACCAATTACAACACACTTTTGCTTCTTAAATTATCTAACCGATTAAACTTGGCAACACCCATGATGCAGAGGTACTCTGAAAGTGGTAGAAGGAGTTCTTGTATATACTTTAATAATGTTTCGGACCTGTCACTTTGTCAGTATTACTTCCCCAATATTGCACTGAAAACAAACCTTCACAGCAGCGACCGATATCTTTGTTAACACTTTGTTTGGTTTTAACAGTGGCGTAGCCATAGATGCATCCTGGGTATAGTGAGGATTTGCTGAATGTATACTCTGGAGTTATCGAGGACGTGTCAGAGGCAGATATTGTATCTACTATGTACAGAAAAACTATTGTTGTAACAAACTCTATGGAACCAATAATTTTAGTTTGTTATAACAACAGTCTGTTACAAATTTCGACAGAATAGACAGCAAGTAGAGAGGAACAACAGACGCAAAATACTACATTAAATCCATCAGTTAATTATAAGCATGTCTGTTGTCAGCATGTGTGTATGTTGTATGTAAAATGCAAATTTCATTAATTCTGCAAAGCACCCATCTGTTGTAACCTGCTAAGGGTAATCCTTACTACCCACCGGTATGTCAGCCCATACTTCTCCATTACAAAGGCGATGACCAAAGCCCCACTCCGAGAAATACCAGCATTGCCATGTACCAAGGCCTTGCCTCCATAGGAGAAACATTCGTCTAGAAAACACTTCACCTGCAACATTACCACACTACCAGTGACTGCTGCTCTCACAGTACAGAGGTTTTGTCTGGATGGATCTCGTCAACTTGTACCAGATGATGAACTGATAGCTGGATTCAACAATTAGCATCTGAGTGAGTGTGTGAGTTTAGTGTTATGCCGCTTTTAGCAATATTCCAGCAACATCTCGCTGTGGGACACCGGAAATGGCCTTCACACATTGTAACCATGTGAGTGAGTTATTACAGCATTTTGGTATGGACAGTTATACTGCTGTCAAGTAAGATTGTAAACCAAAAGTTACTGTGTTCTGTAATCTGATTGGTTGAAAAACATGATCAAATGGTATTAGATTCCCGAAAACTGCAAGACTATTCACTGCGTATTGACATGTAAACAATTGTTTTGTTGTGTCATCAACAGAGGTGACGTCATTCAAATTATATTGTGACGTAAAGTTAGAATGACGTCACAAATGAGCAACTCCAGATGCTACCATGGGAACCAGCTGAAACGGCCAGTTGATGACACTTCACTGCTGTACCCCTAGTCGATGTAAACGAGTGCAGACAGTAAAACCCCTTTGGTCTACTTTTTTGTTTACAATGTTGATAAACATCATGTGTTGGCCAATTTCCGTGTGCTATGGAGTATTTGAAGCACGGGAATATTTCATTTGAAACCTCCAGCTGACGCCGTCGGTTCTAAATGCATTCCCGTGCATCAAATACTCAATAAGACCCAGAAATTGGCCAACACATGATGTTTATCTCCTAATTGAAGTAACACACAACAGAACAGACTCATATACATGAACAGGGATAAAGCAATGACAGCATGTAGGTATGAATCACAGGGATTAACAACAACAATGGATGGTGGTAATGATGTGACACTAAGAGGAAGCCAATGGTAACTGAGGCTGAAACAAAGTATACATGGCTGATAAGGTAATTAGCAATGATGGCTGGTGTACTCTCATCTGTTGTTTTTATCAGTTCATTGGATGCAGTTGGGTTGAGATATCTTTTGGTGAAGTCTTGGTGGTTTTTGGAAAATACCTCTACATTGTCCCAAATTGTGTAGTGATTGGGACATTTGATGATGTGGTCTGATATTGCTGATTTTCGATCTGATTTTGTCGTAGATGTTAAGTGTTCTTTGATTCTGATATTTATGGGCCGGGAGGTTTCACCTACATATGCTTCTCATTGTGACTTGTCTATGACAGTAACATGCCTACCTTTCCAAAATGGCAAATGATATTCTCTGTTACTGTGTCGGCAATGTCCAACACCAGATACCTGGAACAGACCAGCCATATGATACAGTGCAACCAATGTCATTTGACAACCAAACAATACAATCACAAACATGACAACCAATGACTTTGGGAAAACAAACTGCCAGTTTGAACTTTTGATTTCAATTTTATGTTAAATCACCAATTATACTCAAAATCACATTAGCTTTCAATTACTATGCCTGCAATATTAAAATAATACTTGTGACAAAAATCAGGTGCTCACAACTCTAACTTGGCTTGGAATGTCACTCATGTTGTCAGTCACCAGTCTGACTTACCCAGATTTGGTTATCTATGAGCCACCATGACCTACACTCACTCACTCAGTGGCCATGTGTTACAAAGGTAGGCATAGCAGAAAGTCAAAGGTCACCCACCTCATATGGTCTGGGAAGTTGGGCTTGATGAAGCGGGCCTCGTTGGTCTGCCTGATGCACACAATGTGCGTTATCCCCAGGCCTTGGAGCAGGGGAAACTGAAAGTGAAGCAGGAATGACTAGCTTTAGGCCACAAATTACAGAAGTTTGTCATAAAACATTATTGGCATTATTACCATCTCAAATAATCTGCCATGAAGTTATGTGAGTGAGCAAGTATTGTGTTAAACAGCACTCAGCAATATACCAGCTACATGGCGGTCTGTAAATAATTGGGTCTGGACCAGACAATCCAGTGATCAAAAGAATGAGCATCCATCTGCATGACTGGGAACCAAAAACATTTGTCAACCAAGTCGGCGAGCCTGACCAGTCGATCTTGCTAGTCGCCTCTTACGACAAGCATAGTCGCCATTTATGGCAAGCATGAGTAGCTGAGGTCCTATTCTACCCCGGATCTTCACGGGTCCATGAAGTTATGTGAATCACATTCAAGCAGATGGTCAATTGTGAAACTTGGGAATGAACTTGATTGAAAAATAGTGAAAGAGTGTGTGAGTGCACTGTAATGACAATGTATAGTGACAAAGTGTACAAGAGTTCCAAATCAGCCTTTTCAGCTGAAATCATGGAAACAAGTAAAGAGAGAGATTCTCTTCGAAATCTATTTCACTGAATCTGGTTTCAGGAGATACATGTACTGGAAATGCTTACGACCCATGAAGGGAATAGTCTCTTGTGTCATGAAAAACTTGCATGCTGCGATTGTCTACTCACTTTATGCAAAAACACTTATTATGCTTATTATTAGAATTGACATTATTTTTAACATAATTTACATAATTCTCATTGGTTAACTACAGTACACTCTGTCTAATTCAGACTGCCTTGGGATCGACTAAAATGTCCAGATTAGACAGTAGTCAAAGTTGCACAGAAATTATCGATGCCTGAAGGTTTGGACCATAAGTTCAGTCCAGCTTATACAGCAGTTCTAGAAAGACATGGTCGGAGTTGGACAGAGTGCCCTGCAATTTAAAGTTAAAAGCGGAAATGCAACTGTGATCCTCATGATGAACCTGCAGCTGTATATTCGTGACAGACAGGTGTTTTCACCTTGGACTTTGCCGCAGCACCATATGGACCGAGAAACAAGCCTGGGATTATCTCCTGAAATTAAATTAATGCAGCAATCACTTAGCCTCACACAAAACACATATCAACATAACTGTTGTTTTGTTTTTTATCTGTCAGTATGTGTTGGGCAGTCCTGAAATATTGTTTAAAGAAGTGAGTAGGTGATTTTAGTTTAGTGTCACCTTTATCTGTATTCCAGCAATATCATTCAAGACGACTCCAGCAATGGGCTTCAGTAATTGTACAAACGTGGGGACTCAAACCTATGTCTTCGGAGTGACAAGTGAACGGTCTAACCACTGGGCCACCACACAAACCCTTGTTGAAAGTGTATCAGCAAATGAGACTCCATGAGTGAGTGAGTGAGTGAGTGAGGGAGGGAGCGAGCAGTTGTACGCCATGTTCAGTAATATTCCAGCCCTGTGGCTGCAGTCTGAAATAAATTATGTCTGAACCAAACAATCCGGTGATCAACTACATTGATCTATACAACTGGGATACAATGACAAGTGTCAACCAAGTAAGTGAGTCTGACCCCCTGATCCTAGTACTTGCCTCTTACAACAAGCATGGGTTACTGAAAATGCATATATGCATGAGATGTAAAATGAGGCCTACCTGCATCTCTCTCCGCATGAAGTATTCCCAGTCCTGTATGAAAACAAGTAGATTTAGTACATTGTCATCAGTAATGTTCATCCCATGTGAAGGAATCATTGTCTGTGAGCATTAGGTTCCCATAGGTTCTCAAGATTTTTGCTGTTTAAACAGCAGATCAAGTGGTTAGATAACACAGTCCATGGGCTGACATGGCTGACCCATCTCCTCCTCCCACCACACCCCACTCCCCAGGGGAATTTTGAAGACTATATTTTTCTGAAAGTTTATCAAATGTACATTCAAATTCAAAGTGTTTGCTGTGTGGGTGCAGGGGATTTTTCCCGACATAACCCATTCCCCATCCCCAAGGGGTCAAGGGGGAAAATTGAGTTTTTTCTTTTTTCCACAAAAATACATTCTCATAATTGCTTTCTATCAGGAACAATAACAATATTTAAGGCTCATTAAATAATTGGAGGTACCGAAAGGCATTAACTTTGAAAAGTGTATTAAGTCTAAGGGAAAAATCAAACTTTAAAGCCGTTTTTCTACACTTCCTAGTTGGCAACTGTCTTGAGAGGGTATTCTTGCTTCAATAGCTTTAAAAAGATCCATATTAATGTTACAGTCATACTTACAGCATGAATAGAATTTGTAATGGTTTCCGCAACCTGGTTGCGGGGGATTTTTCTCGCAGTGAACTCCAAAAGGGGTTGGGATTGGGGAAAATTGACGAAATGAGTGCTTTCTATTTTTTTTCACAACATATATTCTAATAATTGATCTCTATCAGGAGGGAGGGAAGGGGGTCAGCTATATCAGTCCATGGACTAACAATGTTTCACTGCTCTACCATGAGACCACATATAGGGCCATCTCCTATTCTCACGGGTTTCCTATTCTCGAGGTAAACACATTTTCTGCTGAGATCGCCAATGTGTGATACTTATTGGCTGTTTACATCACTGACCGGTAACAAGGAGGTGACCCAAGTCTGTGAATTATCAAAATTTTGCAATGCAACAAATGTTCGGGAGTTTGAACCAAATTGGAAAAATCGTAACTATTTTCCCACCCTTTCCCACAGGTTTCCCCTTCCTTACACCTAATAACATTACTTTCTCATTATGTTGCGAGAATAGGAGACATCTCGACAAGTCAGTGGCAGACGACCTTCTTTTTTCATCAAGCTCAAAAGTGATAGTACACCTGATGGATCAAGCAGTTGATAGAAGCATATGTTCTTGCATATGTCTTCATCTAAAAACAACAAGCATTCATGTGAAAAGAACTGTTTGTGTTATTTTTTCAGTCGATATCAGTAAGTACCGCGAGAATAGAATGTATCCTGATGACAATGAGCAGGGTAACTTGATTGTACTGTGCAAACATCTATGACTAATGCATAGTGTGAGTGTTTTAAGTCTTATGTATTACAATTAATTGTATTATTATACAATTTGATTGTATCTTCTCCGTGGTTCCCGCAATTCTTGACAAACGTGTGTCCCACTAAGGATTCTTATCGATACTGTCATCTGAACACCAGTCACTATACGAGTTACAACAAAGAAAACACGATTAGAAGTTGACGCTCTTATAAACTGCACATTCCTCCAAAAGGCCATGATAAAACATCGTTATCTTGCGAACAAGTGTATATTAGTATATTGGCAAACTGCATCAAGACCAACCATATGAACACCAACCTTTCTACTGATTTACCATGTTAACTGCTCACGGGAGTCAAATTACTGAGACTTTATTGAAGATAATGGAAACAGACATACCAGCCCCTGGTCGTCCGAGTTTGGTACAGGTGGGAAATCTAGAGTGTCCATTGTACTTCATTTAAGACATCATGCCATGTCCGGTACATGGTTGTTAGTCTGTATTATTGTTTTGGTCTGTAAATGACAACTGTTTCGCCATGTGATTGCTTCAAATTGTATACACATAAACTCATGACGTCTCAAACATGTGAAGGAAACAATATTCCTAACACCTATTGTCAATATGCATGTTCCCTTGTGACATGGCATGGTGTCAACTGAGTAAGTTGCATATGGCCCGCGAATGAAAATATGAGAGTTGAACACGTCTAAAGTTTGAAATTTTACTATATTCATACTAGTTAAATATATTCGTTAAATTGTTAAAGCCAAGGTGGAACTGCATTAAAATTTGACAACACCGCCCACCAACAACCCTGCAAATGGTACAAAATTTTGAACCTTGTAGCGTGGCGACATTTAAGCATGGAAACTTGGCAGCGTATATCCATTCTGTATTTATACAGTTTTGAGACAATAAATGTCTGAGAACATCAGTAATGTAACCAACCAAAGCGTTGCCAAAATTAGTCAAAGAATGAATTTTCTTTGTAATATACCACCTAAACCATGGACCATATAGGCCTGTACCGTTCTTGGCATCTACGCAAACAGATATACACAGACAAAACTTTATCAAATGCAACAGCTTACGCAACAGTAACATGTCAGTGTCATTTGGGGGTTGTTGTTTTGGTTTGTTTGTTTGTTTGTTTTGCTTTGTTGGTTTTGTTGGTTTTGTTTTTGTTTTTGTTTTGTTTTTGTTTGTTTTTTTGGGGGGGAGTTTGTTTGTTTGTCTGTCATGTCCGCTCTCAGCCTGAGTCTCAGGCCAGTAATTTTACACGTCAGTGGAGTAATTAACAATGTGACTGAAAATTGTCCGTAGGGAAGTTTAAAGATGTGCAGATTATTAACAGGTGTGTGAAGGGTTATTGATATTGTTACAATTATTACTATATATTGATATAAATGTAATGACAATGCAGTTTAGATTGATGAAACTATTACGGGAATCCATTCCACGTATGATAAAACATATAGAACACATATCACTTTTCTCATTTGAATTTTATCTATTTCCCTTTTGACTTCAATCTACGTCCCTTTTGACTTTCCTTTGGCCCTATCGACATTCCTTTGGCCCTTTCGAATTTTCTTTGCCTTTTTGTCCTTTGGCCCTTTTGACTACAACCCGATTCAAGGTTGAAATATTCATTTTTCACTGCTTTCTCAGCCTTGAAGGATAATCATTGCTTGGCTCACTTCGGTGGTGGTCTGCGGGTATTAGCGGGGTGTAGATTTCGTCTTGCATTAAGTATTAATATCCATGTTGGTCTGTTCCTTGCATGTCCCATATGGTAAGATACTGGTCGATATTACGCAGAACTGTATACCTGTTATATACCGCACCATACCATCGATTCACTTGTTCGAGTTTTGCCACATCAGCCAGGGTTTGTTTATGTGTTTACACACTGATTGTGGTGCTACTGATGTCAAGTCATATGTTTGATAAACATTAAGATGCTGACAATTCAGGGACACACACAATTCATTTCTGGTACCAGCGACTCTGGTGGTACCTAACGGGACATGAAAGCATCCTATGTGCCTCATGATACAGACATAAAGGAAAAACATTTTCGCAAGTTTAGTAATACAAAATAAATTATCATATCGAAAGTATATTGAAGGTACAAAACTAGCTGTCGCAGACATGCTTACGTCCGTGTTATATATTAAGATGTTAATAAGACAATTTATGAAAAAGCAAAACAAGAAACGCTTATATTTGCTTCAGCATATCCCGTTGTCACTAAAACATCTTGGTCTTACAAGAATATTAAAGTGCCAATGTTTACAAAAGTAGCCATCGCTGGGTTTGTTTTTCTTACCGTTAGCATCTGCTACCAGGATGTTATTGCGGAGCATATACTGACGAGACATCGGAGTAAATATCCAATTTCAGAGATTTCCCAAATATACTTCATTAAGTAACACACCCTTGAAATGTTCGTCTTCTTCTATATTGTTAATACAATAAAGCGGTAATAGCAAAGAAAGATAACAAGAGTCACTCACTGATGAGCAACGTATGAGTATTGTTAAGAAACATTACATAATGACTAGTTGTTAAGATAATATTTAAAACTAAACGGAAGTGACGTTTGCACAATATTTGGTGCGTAAGAAGCACGGAAGTTCTGCAACGCTGGTACAGCCTGAATAGAAGGTGATATTCATGCCGCTGTAGGCAGGTAGGAGTTTAGTGTCATGGTTGCATTGTCAGGTGCATATCTACCTCCAAATAAACATGACTTTGTACTTAAGATGACAGTCCATTCCTCATTCTAAAACAATCTTAGCATTGTTTGACAAATCGCCATCTGAATGGGACCTGCGCGAAAAGAGAGTGAAAATCATGGTTTTATTTCATTTTTCCCGAATAGACTACAACTACAAGTAACATTTACATAGCATACAGAGTCACTGTTTTCTCAACGCTGCTTATAGCACTAATTGGCTGTCTGTTGGTTTTGCTTCACTGATCATGAGTGATCACTGGTTCACTGATCTTTGTGCTTGGGTAGCGTATTACAAACTCAAACGTTGTCCCCGTGGGTATACGTGCATATTATCAAGTGACTATTGCTTATTGCTTGTTATAGAGATAACCACATGCTACAGAATATCTGAAGTATAGCAGTAAATCTCTATACGAGTTAAATGAGGGACTCTGCTTTAGCAGGGTTTATAGTTTTCACAGGTTTTGTAGCACTGACTTTAAGTGGCAGCAAGGTATATATTCTATCACTAATGCTGAAGGGGCCATTGTCAGCACAGGTACTACAGATTGTGCTCAGAAATATACCTTAAGCACAATAAAAATCAGAAATGTACCCAATACTCTAAACAATGGACAAGTCCATATTCCTGAACCAAGAAGGTATATGATTGTTCTTGTTCAACTGATTAAGATTATGCATCTTGTGTTCAAGTAGAAGTTTACAAGAGAGGCATTTAAGACTACTCCTTTAAATAATGATTGTTTTTCTTTAGGAATATTCTTGAATGTTGTTAAGATATCACCTACCAGTATGAACAGTGAGTGAGTGAGTGAGTGAGTGAGTGAGTGAGTGAGTGAGTGAGTGAGTGAGTGAGTGAGTGAGTGAGTGAGTGAGTGAGTGAGTGAGTGAGTGAGTGAGTGAGTATAGTTTTACACACCTCAACCCACCCCCACTCAGTAATATTCCAGCTATATGGTGGCAGTCTGTAAATAATCGAGTATGGATCAGACAATTCAGTTATCAACAGTAAGAGCATCAATCTACACAGCAAGCATGACCATCCGATCCGGTTAGTCACCTCTTACGACAAGTACAGTCACAGTATGAACAGGACTCTAAGCCATGATTCACTTATTCCTTGAAATATTAATGTCACGTTAACAGTTTTGAAATGCATGAAATATGAAAAACAGGATATGCAAGAATTTTAATCTTTTGTAATTAAACAGGTTATATTTCAAGGCAACATGTGGTTAGGCATGCCTCCAAGCTCCAGTATTCCAGAGAGGAAGCAAACTATGACATCTAACAGTGAAGTTGATTGAAACTGCAACTTTACTCAAGCATGAGAAAAGTCAGACGGATCATTAGCATAGTCAAAACGAAATCCAAACATTAGTGACCTGTGGTGTAAAAATTGAATTATGTTTTTATTCTCATTGAAAAATATACAGTGTTTATCCAAACGTGGGGGGCCACCCAACCAGAGGACCTGATAAAACCAGTGTACAAGCATATTGCATTCTTGCTGCTCGTTGACCCTCTTGAACAACAATACCTTGCCTACTCCCATCAAACTTGCCTTTCCTGAGGGATAGATGAGTTTTGGGTGAAAGTTGACTGTCTTGATCACTTCTACTATTTAACTTATCCAGGCTGATTTGAAGTAAATCCGTACAATTTATGTCAACTGTCTATGCCCCAAATGGCTGCAACCTTCAGATGCTGGTCACAAAGCAAACAGGCCCTAATTATTTGTGAAAGTGCACATGGTCCCATGGTGAGAGACTAATGATCTTGTTAGCATAGCTTCCAACTCGCAACATGAGTCTAATCATCTGCCCTGCTTTTTTTATAAACTGAACATATGCATCTTGTAAAGTGGAGTGCTTCATACATGTACAGATACATATGTCCTTTTTGTTCTTAATTATTTATGAACTGTCAGTGTTTACAGTAATTGCTCAAGAAAGAGAAATATTGGTAGCCATCATTGCTTAAGTTAATGGTTAGTTTGGGTTGTGTGGACATGAGCACATTGTCAGTCTTGTCCAAACAGATTATGTTAATCAAGACCAGTAGTTTACAATCAAGTTTGTTTCTGGTCTGTTGGGAATAGTCCTGCGCCAATGCACCGAGATCAAGCATCAGCTGGTGTTTTTTTGACCCACTTCTCAAACAGTAATAACATATGAGTTAGTCCTGCAAGTTTTGTTTGTAAGATTCTAAGAATTGCCTTCATTGGTGTTCCAGATGTGAGCAAGAGGCTGTGATGATCCGCGCAACCCTGCCTAGATGACTTCTGGTGACCCCAGTTTCAACAGACCCTCTGCACTACTTCTGGCCCTATTTTGTGCGGCAGCAGTAACACCATGTTCCGCACAACTCCTCCTTCAGACTGTCAACAGCGATGTTGGGGCAGAAAACTATACCTACTACCGCCTCAACCGCCCTGGCACAATTATTCTTCAGTTAGAGAGCATCCAAGGTGACGCTGACCTTTTTGTCTCTGATCTCACTCTGAATCCAACATACGATGATTATGAAGCTCAATCTGTCACTTGTGGCCTTGACATCGTGGAGATACCACATCACTTCTCCCGCCCGGTTGGGGTGGCCATATACGGGCATGTGTCATATGAACTCTCACAATACAAGCTAGAAATCCTACTAGTGTCTGATGAAGAGCAAAGAACTTATGAACACTTGAATGCAGATGGTGCTAGTGACAATTATGGCTCAGAGTACAGTTTTGAGAAGAGAGTTCCCCCTCACTTACCAAAAGATGTCGAAGAAGAGGAATCACCATGGTGGACTTTACTTGTTGGCATTCTTAAAATCATTGTGGAAGTTCTGATGTAAATGGCAGAATGCTAAACTATTTCAGTGGTTGCCTCTAATTGCATGTCAGACTGATAATGGTTTATTAAGCAGAAAAATATTATTATTTTATACAAAATATTAGTTTATTTTGTGAAAATGTATCTCTGACTGTTTTTAAGATCTAAGTGATTTGATATTCAATGTTTTTGCAATGGCTATGTAACGTTAATGTCGACAAATTATGCTTACTAATGTAAAAATGTATTTACTATCACTACAGGACTGCCCCTAGGAACACATGATTGTGCCACACTTCCAGTCCTCAACAGAAAATGGAGATGAAACACATGATCTTTATTCTTTACTTCATTGTCAAGTCAAATATACATTTGGCCAAGGTTCCCATTGTAATCACATATGTGACACTTTTTTTGTTTGTTGTCATACTACTCAGTATTTAATTATTTAGGTATTTGCACTTCAGGATATGGGTCATGATTTATCTGTCATTTGGAAGGCTTTTGGACACATGATTTACCACATATTGTCTCTGAAATTTAGTAATTACAAATGTTCTTAAAGGTCACATGCAACCAAAAAATCAAACAGAATTAAAACACAGTTTTCACTTGTTCGTGATATATAAAATGCATTGGTGATTGTGAAAAAACACCTCAAGAAACATATGAGCATATGATCACAAATCAAAGTTCAATATTTTTTACTTGGGTCCACCTCCCTTGAAACAAAGCAGTCATGATACCGAACCCAGTCAGAGCCAGTGGGTGTGCACTCATGTGTAACGACACATTGTCATTGGCCTCTGGTTCATTTGCCAATACGCTTAGCCGGCTCTTTGTTTATTGCTTATAAGCCCAATAGGTGTTTCAAATTGCATGTGGTCACTGATTGAAGTTGTGCATTGCATATTGTCATTAGCAGACAGACAGGCAGACATGTAGGTGTGAATAAACCAGAGATTGAGTTTTCTCTTTGACAGAGGCTGCTTATCACAATCAACATGTTTTTTTTATGTAACAAGTAAGTTATTTACTTGTTTGTGTACACAATCAAGATGAGACTACTGTTCATGACCTCATACTCAGTGCAGGCATACTGTTTCAAGCTCTGCAAACCTACTCACTTTGCATGCATCATGAGCATAGCTGTTGAAACCACTTTTTCCCCCAGTGCTGGGGGAAAATTAGTGAATCATTTGAACTCCTATTTTGTGGGCTTTTGTCAACTCTATACGTTGATTTTGTTTGGGTTTTTTTGGTTTTGTTTTCTTATTTCACCATGTTCAATTGGCATTTTGGATGATTTGTTTCAGTTAGTGCATACCGAAAGGTATCAGAATCTGCACCGATGTGTTTTATGTTGCATGTGACCTTTAAATATGGTGACTAACTGTGGCCTTCAGTCATATTATCAATCCTTGGACCTCCCTTAAAATTGTAAGTTTCTTTGTATAGACATCACACATGATGGCCTTTTTGTGTTAATCCTCCCAGAACATATTGAAAACAGACTGAATTCTGTTTGGTTGTATAATGTTATCATGTAATGGTGGCTGCATTGACATGAGAGATATATAAACTGAATTATGTCATGTGTAATGACTAAGAGTTGTGACTATGTCGCAAAGAGCAAAGTCATCCTATCTTGTGATGTTTCAATGCTGTAACTCTCTGACTAGTTCTAAAACAAGTCATCTTGCAACCATACTCTCCTACCATTACCTATCAAGCTTGTATCATGAACTAGTACCTGTGTTTGTTTGTCGTGGGTGTTTACCTTGGGTAGTTCACTTTGTAAAAAAGTATGATTTGAAGATTTGTTGTTATTTTTAGACTTTTTCTACCGCATGAGCCGAAATGCAAGAAACTTTCTTATCTTAGATGATAAAATAAAGGTTATGATATTCTGATTTCTCATCCAGTCCATATGAGGGGCTCTACATGGCTGTTAGACACAATGGAAACAGCAATAATTCAGACTTTGTATGTTTGCTGTAGTGAGCAATATTTTAGCCATATTAGTCAGAAGACAATCCAGGGATTGATATCATAAGCATTGATGTACACAAGTGGGAGATAAAGATATACATCAGCTGAGGCTGTCTTCTAGACAATATAAAGACCAGCTTACATACATGGTATAGACCTTTGGTAGGACTTTATTTGAAACAGACACTGATAAACAGACACACTACCCTTCTCAATAGTGTGCACACCTTCTCCCTCTCTTCCCCTCCCCTCCCTGAATAAACGACATGTTGAGAGGCACGCCTAGCTTCATACCTGTATCTGCTGGAAATACAACAATCTCATTATGTATACAATGTGAAATTGTACAAGTGATTCTGAATGAGCAGTAACAATAGTTGTTGAATTATATTCTTTTAAAGCCATCTGTCTTTCCAGGCTATACACATCTTAATACTGGGATTAGTCCTTGTAAGTATTTATGTGCTCAGTGGTATGTTGCGCATTTAATTCCCCCAAATGCAAGAATTATGAACTGTATGTGAGGTATATGTAATGTAATGAAAGCCAGTAAATTCCCATAACATTTGATACACAAGTCTGGGACTGAGTGTCTTTTGTGTTCCATTTGCCATTTTGAAATTAAAACTGATATGTGAGATTTTGTATCCATGTATTGAATAAAATGAGTTTATTATCATCATGTGGTTGATTTTTAGATTTTGGAACTACTTTCGACTTAGTGCAGCATATAGGAAATACTAAGCCAAATAGAATTTCATGATATGGCAGTATTTGAGTCTAGTTGTAAGGACATCTTTGTGAACTAGCTGTCTTGATCCACCTAGGAGATAACTAACTATAAGAACTGGTATAGCAGCAAAATGGTAAACGACTGGTGGGGTGTCGTGAATATGTGGCCTTACTACATGTTGACAATCACATCACAGGTACTACTTCTACTGCTTACTACTACTACTACTACAAGCAATGTAAAAACCTTATTCACTCACCACTACTAGTACTAATCAATCACAATTACACATTCAATTTCATACACTATATACTTAAATGGTGACATATTTAGTTTGTTGTTGGATTCAAGGTTTGATTATTTTGAGGCAATACTCAGAGCAACTATTTTTTAGTCGTTTTTTTTGTTAACATTTTAAGCCACAGGCATATTTTGGTGATCAACAGTGAAGAAGCAATGAACCCATGTCTGGGTCCTGGAACACCCAAGGGATGCAACTCTGCAGAGCAAATTGACAGCCGAAGGACCAATGATGAAACATCTCCAGAACATAGCCAGTGATAACCCATGAACATCTGGCTTAGAAGTGGTCCTCAAGAGGTGACTAATGGGATTGGGTAGTCAGGTTTGCTGACTTGGATGACACGGCATCTTCTCACAATTGAGTAGACCGATGCTAATGCTATCGATCACTTAATTACTTTACAGACTTCTGCCATGTAGCTGAAACATTGTGGAGTATGGTGTTAAACAACAACATAACAAAAGCTAATATTACAATCACACATTAACTGCACATGGGTTGATGTTTTGTTATGGAATATACTCACAATAATTCTAAGACACTAGATATTATTGTGACTTGTTTTATTTTCAAAATATTACAATATTTACAAATTGTTGAAGCACATGCCATGAATGATATACTCTGCCTGAAATTCATTTAATCATTTCTAGATCCATTCAGTACAGTGTTCCTGTAAGAGGAATTCTCAGATATCCAATCTCTGATTCAATGTTATAAGTGGACTATCAGTTGTACACATCCTACTAGTCAAGGGGAGTGTGTTCCTCTCAGAGACAAGTGTGGAACAACTACATCAGACTCCAGAGTACTGCTAAAAACTTTTAAGAGATTCACAAATTCAAACTTATATGTTAAGTTTTGTGCACCACAATTTTCCACCAGTTCTTGAAATTTACAGCAAACATTAAATACAAATTAGAAAATACCAGATATTCAACGTTCTGGGAAGATTTTGCTGTGAATCTGCAACTGACTTGCAATTTACCATTTCTCACAATTTTGTAGCAAAACACAAACTGTCCATGAATGCTGAATTCATCAAAATCATAGAAGTCACCAGCATTTGAAAACTACATTGTTCTAAAATATCATCTATCACTAAACACAGTGATACTATCAGTACAAGAGTTTGTGCTGTACTCCTCTTCCAGTTCCAGGTACTGAATCAGGTGGCACATCTTTCATGACCAATATGGAGCCCTTGCTTTAATATTCATTCATGTAAGACAGCATGCTCTACCTTCTGTGTTCATCGACACCCTGTGACAGACTAGTTGTCACTGTTGAGATCTATATCCCAGATCATACAAGTAGAACAAAAACGTACCATTATTTACATACCAAGAAAACATATTTCACTGTAGTCTTGACCGACAATACTTCAAATATCAGGGCGCATTTACATAGTCTTCATCTGTTATCTAATGTATACAACTCAAAACAAGTTAAGAACACTTTGCAAATAATCTGTTGTGGCAATGGTAGATTAACTACAGACTTAAAAACAAACTGTGAATTGTTTAACTTATTTAAATCAGCCTACCTTTGGTTTATTACCTTAAATACTCTGAATCCATTTGCTGCAAACATTTATTTTGAGCTTGGTTCAAATAGCAAAATATTAAAAACAAGCTGATCAAGCCAAATTACACTTCTGAGGTAAACAAATAATTTGGAATTGGTGATGACAGGAGCAAAGGAGGCTGTGATAACATTTCCAAACTGGATAGGTCCTGGGTATTTATTAAAACATATTTGTGAAATAATACACAGAATAATCAAAGCTGATTTAAAGACTTCGTCATGATTTCTCACCAAACACTTGGAAAACTGAGCAATAAACAAATTTACAGTCTACATGAATATTGCAGTGACCTGGACTAGATAGGGACTGAGGACTTGATAGGGACTTTGGGATAATGACTTCTTGGTGGAGATCTCAAAACAAATAGTACTTGATATTGCCATATAGAACTCTCGTCTCCACCAAGTACATTTCCTTAAGTACTTGGCCTATCAGTGAGAAACATTTCTGGTATCCCTATCAAATTTTAGGAGCCACATTTATGTTTTCAAGTGAAATGAAGTGAAAAGGTTTTTCTTAACAAGTGGTCTACATTACCTTAAACAATGTAAAAATGAAAATTTACATTCATCATATTCATAATCATAGTTCCGACCACTGCCTCAACATGTCAAACATAGCACTTTCATATAAAAATATTCAACCTGGAGACTCACTCTAACACACATACTTGAATCTCAATGTTACATGATAACTGACATCCCTTCAGTGGACATGCCACCTCTGACCAATGACATGCAGCTGGTGTAGCATTCACCATCCTTCCACTGATGGCATGGATGAGTTCAATATGTAGACTGGGCGTTATTGTTCTTTATCCTTGAACACATGGTCATCTGTATGGAAACCAAACCCAAATGGAATGATCTGTGCAGTCACGTTTGTCCACAGGGCTTACATAACAACCACATCTATGGTAACAAGCAGCTTGCACTGTAGCCGTGGCAACCATGTAGCTTAGTTGCCGTGAGACGCTGGCAGGGAGACTGCTACAGACTCACTCTTCAACATTCACATCCAGCAATGTTAAATCAGTGCTATTTCCGGAAGCCCTTCAGGATGGGGTAAATATTTTCAAAAGCATCATAGATTTCAGTTCTCACTTTAGCACCTGAAATAAAAACACATCAGTGTCAAACTTTAGAAACGTGGAACAGTTGGTGTCAGTATATAATGTTAAAACCTGAAAGCAAAGAAAAACATCAAATGCAGTCATTCCAGGAAAAGAAGCTATGTAGTATAGTGAAAGCATCTTTCAGGTTTATATGACCTTAGATAGAAATGGAATACTCTACAACAAAATACACACATACAACACTTTAAGGAAAGCATCTGAGCATGGTAAAAAGCCTAACGTGGAAGAAAGATGGGCAGGAGACTGAGAAAAGAAGGTTGTAATCATGGTTATGTATACTGCTATATAACATGTCTAACACTGTTTTGATACCAAAGACATCAGGTTAGATCTTCCTATCCTATCCAGACGTTAGTTTGTGACTATTTTCATATTTTCTGAATGATTTCAAATTACATCATCTTAATTCTAATATGTTGATGAAAATGGCACATGTGAAGGTATGTGTTGGCGATGATATTCAAGGTTAACTCACTTGACATTTTGTCAGACAGTAAACAAGTCAGTTATTTCCACAAATGAGGACTTACCTGTTAATACAACCTTTCCAGACACAAATATGAGCAACACAATTCTGGGCTTGACCATTCTGTAGATGAGACCTGGGAACAGCTCAGGTTCATAGCTGCAAGGAGAGAAGACACATTCAGTATTGTCCACAGCATGTTTGTCAAACCAAACATATCCTTTACCTCCACTATTCCAATAGTGCCATGGGGTAGTCTTGTGAGGGTTCACTTGTCACGCTGAAGGTCCATGTTTGATTCCCCACATGTGTATAATGTGTGAAGCCCATTTCTGGTGTCACCCACCATGATATTACTGAAATAGTGCGTAAAATGGTGTAAACCACACTCACTCTGTTTAGTTCCCTAATGCAGCAACATTCAGCAAAAACTACAAATCCTCTGGGTAGACACAAGACCCTGACTGTTCTGGTGCAACTCTCCCCCTACACCTAACAATACTAACCTGGAGAACTGGCTGTGTGTTAGGACAAGACCCTCGAGTCGGATCGGAAACTTGACATCACAGCTTCCTACCATATTCTGAATCTTAAAGTCAAGGAACTTGGCCTAAAAACAGAAATTACTTCATTAATTTCAAACATGCACTTTATTTTAAACATAACATTAATAACAGTAACTTCTCACTCATTGAACTTTATCCACATCGATGATTGTTAAAAGTGCACACAGTATGGTTTTGTTTAGCGAATGTCATGTCATAATGACTTGGCACTGTCTTTAGTATTTGCAGATAGTCCAATATCTGGCCCATTTGGAATTCAAGTGGCTCATAGGTATATCAACTTTGATTAAATATGTAAAAGGTTCTTGTAGTTACCTGCTTTTAGTCTGTTTATGCATACAAATTATGTATCTATTCCTTCACACAGCAGTTGATAAACACAAAGTCACATCTTGACCACAACAGTTGTTTAGATGCAACTTCAACTCCCTATTAATCTCCCCTGCATATATAAACATACTCACCGGGAAGCCAAGCTTCTGCACAATTCTGGCATATTTCCTTGCTGCCAGTTTAGCTTGTTCTTCACTGAAAACATATAACAGTAGAAGATATATACACAAAACTTGACTAGTTTACTGGAATCAAATGTACATGCTGTAACTGTGTATAACCATTTCAACTCATCATTAAAACCCAACACAGAACATTGAGGCTGTACCTGTAGTCAAAACACAACGTTGTCCGGCCTATATTTCTGACTCCTATATGACTTATTTAACATGCAAAGGCAATTGCCATATTTAATCAGCATGTCAACATTTCAAACAAGGAATATGTTTTTCCCCCGGAAGGTCTTCTAATGTCTGGGAGACAGACACCACGTGATGAAGTTTATTATTTTGAGGGTCAGTTTCAGTGAGTGAATGAGTTTAGTTTCACGCCACACTCAGCAATATCACAGCTATATGGTGGCGGTCTGTAAATAATTGAGTCTGGACCAGACAATCCAGTGATCAACAGCATGAGCATCAATCTGTGCAACTGGGAACCGATGACGTGTCAACAAGTCAGCGAGCCTGACCACTCGACCCCATTAGTCACCTCTTTACGAGAAGCAGAGTTGCCTTTTGTGGCATGGGTTGCTGTAGGCCTTCTTCACCCCGGACCTTCATGGATCAGGGCAATTTTGGACTCAACTTCAGTGCAATTATAACATCTAGATTTAGAGAGAATACAAGACTTTCGAGACTATCACAAGAATCTGGAGCCCTGGTGTTAAGCCATGCCTGCTGACAGAATCTGTAGGATAACAACGTAACTACACAGAGTATTTAGACTCAGCGTGAGTTACATACCTTTTGGCACCTGTACACACCATCTTCCCTGAACTGAAAATGAGAGCGGTGGTTCGTGGATCTCGTATCCTCATGATGACGGCAGCAAAACGTTTGGGATTGTACTCAGCATTTCTGGCTTGTAATGCTATCTTTTTCAAATCTAACTTGGTGCCAAGATTGACTGTACAGACAATATTCCTGAAACAAACACACAATTCTCTCATCATATTCCGACACATGGCAGATATGCTTCACTACATATGCTAGGGGTGAAACAGTATACTGCAGAATTAGTAAAATCGCTGCATTTTGTCTTCGATTTGGCATACCATAATGCAATCCAAAAATTCGGTAATTTCGCTTTTTGTAACTTTCTTTTATCATATCATTAAATGGTCATTTTTTCCCCATGTTATTAAAAAGTGTAAGGTTGTCAGTTTCCTGCACTGTGATAATATCTTGTATACAAAACTGAAATGAACCAAAGTCCTTGCACTGCAATATGTACTGAACCATGGTAAGCATGGTAAGAGCACAACATTTCACCCCTAATATATGCATGTGTAAAAGCTCTTTTGTCTGGCACATGTTTTGCATTCTTACTACACAGTAGAGAGGATGGTAAAATGAAAGGGGAAGCAGAATAAGTGAGTTTTGTTCAACATTATCCCAGTTACATTGTAGAATTTGTGGAATGTGAGCTTCAGGTATAGCTGCAGAAATGCCCAAAGTGATGGAAGCCTCAAACATTCACCTTTAGGGTGAAATCCTCAAGCAGAAGTTTGGAGCTTAAAAACCAAGAGACAAAAGTGTTTGCCACAAATATAGCAATGTCCCTCATCGCTAAAGAACAATGAAATATTGACATTGACCTTGAAATAAGGTCAAGGTCACCAACACTGACTGGTGTCTGCGTAATCCCTCATTGTAGGTACGTAGGTACAGACACCGCTTAATACATAGTCCGCCCTTCCGCATTTCGGCAGGGGACGATAATTAAGAAGAAGGATTTAAACCCTTAATCCTAGGATTCTGGTGTTCAAAGACAGAATTCTGTAGATCAAATTGTAGTACCTCATTCAATCGGGGCATCCACAATGGCCACAAAAACAAGCTACACCTATTTTGTATTAGTTGAATATTTCAGCATTATGAACAAAGATTTTGATAACAATATGGCTGTTCCTGAAACACAACATACGGTCATGTGACAAATAATATAATAGGCAGAACAGAATCAATCACATGATGTAATCATAATCATGTAAATTTTGGGGGAACTCCAAAAGCAGGATTCGATTTAAGTGATGTTAACCTCCTTGCACCAGGTGCAACCTAGGATAAGGACCTAGTTGCACCCACCAAATTCCAGTTGCAACATAGTGTTTACATAAACATATTTCCATGATGTAGTACCCATTAAACCACAGCAACAGAGATAAAACTGATCCCTGTTTACAAAAGCAGTCACAGTGAAGACATGTTTAAGAATAGAAATGTTTTGATGTCATTGCTACTTACAGTTTAGAAGAAAACTGAGCTGACATATTTATGCTTATGTTAGATTTACTCCTCAAGAATTGACTTCTAACTTGTGCAAATTAGACCAAAATCTAGGTTGCACATTGTAATAATGGGTTGCACCAGTGCAAGTAACAAAGCACGAAACTGAGTCCTGCAAAAGTGAAGGATCAAGATTCTCATGTTGAATGCAAAACAATTCAGAAGGCGGTCATTGGACTATACTTAAAGGGTAGAAACACTTAGAGCAACAAATAATGTCAAAAGGAAATATTACGTTGTACTCAGTGCTCCACATATTGAATGAACACTTGACTGTGTTAATGGCTGGCACTAACTGCAACTATTTCACTTAGTTACTAGGATACATTAAGAAGCAGCTGAGTATGTCAGTCAGGTCAGGTCCTCCCTGATTGTAATGTTTTCCATGTCACACTGAGACTCAGTACACTTACTGTAGTTGTGGTCGAATGCCTGACCCTTCTGATGCTGGGGTGGCTGGAGTTCCAGGGGTCATGGGACCCCCTGGAGTCGGTGGGTATAAACTGACATTTGAGGGTGGGAGCATAGGGTTGGGTGTGGCCCCCAAGCCATATCCACTGAGTGCTGGAGACAGTAGTGGACTCTGAAACAAAAGGTCACCTTTACATATACCTTTACTGTTACCCTTAAGCTAAATTTGTCAAATTCTGATTGGTTAATAGCCAAAGCATATGAAACCATGTAAGCAAACTAACTGTTCAGGAAATATGGCGAAATGCTTTGGTTTGGTCAAATCATATGAAATGTGACCAGCTACAATGCTACCCATACAGGGCATCAAGACATGGAAAATGAGTCCAGTAAACTGGGAAGAGCAAAATGGATATTAATGTTGCAAAACTTGTTATGCTTAAACAATGCCATTTGCTGACAGAACACAATGCATTTACAGCAGTTACAGTAAATACAAATATTATTATTATATAAACTTTGTTATTCATTCTTGTAATTCTTCACCAAATAATTAGTATAACAGTCTTGTCTATACATGAAAACTAATTTTGCTCTTGTCGGGTTACTACAAGAAAATTAATCAAAAATGTTACCTCATAATACTATGTGAAGAATGTAATATGGAAGTTGACTACAACTATAAATTTTTGGTATACTTCAAACTATTTTAAACAAATTGGGGCATATTGATTACCTTCCTGGAACGATTTGACCAAGAAATCTGGGGCATTTTGACCAAATTTACTCAGGCGTTTTGTCACCAGGGCGATTTGACTTACTTTCCATGTCTTGATGCCCTGTGTGGACAGCACTGCAACAGGCAGCATTTCATATGGCCTGTTTTAATCCCATAGGATTCCAGTCACCCCCTTAAAATTTTAGTATATCTATCCTGTAACGTAATCCTCTTCTGCAAACTTGATTGTATCACACAGAGCCTTGGTGTACTTACATAAATTCTGGTACAATTTGTCTTAAAACACTTGCATATTTACTAATATAGTGTAAAATTAGTCATCGCTGACCATGGAATGTTGTATCTTTCATGTCTAGATACACATGTATACCTATTCAGCAAAATCAAATGTATCATCAAATAGCCTTGCTGTAATTGTATTAGTTTCTGTATAATGTATGGACCATGTTGCACACAGGGCTGATGGCCAACACCACTGTTCTGAACAAAGAGAATGACTGGCAGTGGCCCCAATAGGTGTAGCTAAATAAATTGTCTACAGCACTATTTTTGGTTACCATATATGTGTTACCTTTCACCAGTGAACAAATATGTTTCTTTAATTAAGAGAATTATAGCACATTTCCTCAAACTTACTCCACTGATATTAGCAATAATGCATATATATTTGGTTACTAATTATCAATCTCTATGATATATGGTGAAAGCCAGCCCAGAGGAACAGAATATGTCTTCCAGTTTTCAACTGTCCAGGTGTTATGTCACATTCTTTGAGGATGAGAGGTTCTGAAACAGGCCATCATACCTGTGCTTGCTGTGGATTTGGAGTCAAGCCAGTCCCAAAGGATGTGAAACCACTGCCATCCATCATTGTGCTTGGCTGGACCTGCAGTAATTATTTCCTACTTGAGTCGTGTTGAGACTATTCTTGCCCCTTTAGTCCCCAACGATGACTATAATGCACTCAATATTGAATCGTCTTATAACTGTGCTAAACATATCAGATCAAATGCATTTCACAACATGCCGGTTAATACGACACAGAGGCACGATCTTCAGAGATCGAATAACCGTCTCATCTACTTCCAGCTGTCTCACATATACTCATTTGGTGTCCTGAATAGTTTCAGAAACACTAACTCAGACAATAAGAACACAAGATATGGGTGTGTGACACACTATTGTCAATTCTTATTGCGCGAAATTGCATGCATTTACACCGGATGGTAGATATGCTCCAGTACAGCGCGTGCTACATGGTGGTCAAAGACTGAAGAAAGAAAATCATTGCAAAGTACACGAGGCTTGTAGTGCGGCGCGCAGCTGATAACGAATGCCAGTTCAGAAACTATCGCTGTTTGGAGTTTATATATCGCTTGTGAAAAAGAAAATGTAATATTTCTTTCATCACTTATGGAAACAAATAATTTTGTTTTACTTGTTGGATAAGAAGAATCCAATGCGTTTGATAATGATTAGAACGTAAATGTGCATCATTAGAGCTATTTTAGTATGAGACATGCGACATTGACTGGTTATGCGTTATGTTGCCGAATCAGAATGGTAGTTCAGTCAGCTAAACGTCGTGTTCCTACCAAGGTATACACAACGTTTGACTGGCTGCTGTTACATGTATCCTGTGTGCTGAAATGGTTCAGGTGGTATATCTAATTTTGAAAGAACATTATTTCGATTATGACTGACACCATTTTGACACTAAAAACTCGAGGGTATCAAGAAATGGACGATTGATACCACCACACGAAGACAGCTAGTATGTACACGCACGCGCGCGCACTATACTTCATTGCATGTTGACCAAAACACAACGAAACCCGTGATCTGATAGTGTAACCCAACATTTAAACTGAAAATAACCAGTAACCAGGCCAACAGATTAGAGACTTTATATATCATTCTTTCAAACCGATCGAGGTGATTCATGTGTTTCATTAGAATGTTTTCGGTTTTGAATAGATGAAAATGTAACGAAACTTCAAGGCTCAGTGATTGTACGGCGCTTTATTCCAAATGTCGTCCGAAGTTTCCAACTCCGTGTTGACACAGGTGTGCGCCTTCCTGGGTTGAGCTGTTAAGACGGGAAGTTTGGCACAGATTCCAGAGACTCGAGATCTCATATAAAGATGTGCAATCCTAATTAGCAGACTAGATTATATGAATAAATAATGTATTGCGAAAAACATTACCTGTAACTTCCCACCTGGACTATGTGAGGATTACGCGACCAGGGAAGAATGAGTGACTGCAGAACTCCTCTTTGAACATTGAAGAGTAATTTTGTTATTTTACGGGGTGTCAACGTAATGTGGAAGGAAAGACCTAAATAGCAGCGCATGTCTTGGGCGTTGTCGAGTGCAGTGGTGAAATTTGCGAACTAAGGTACATTGCCGACAGACACCGAGTTACCATCAAAGGGAGGCGTGGATCCTGCATTATTGTTAAAGGGGCGCAACTCTGTTTCGACTCATCGGGGCATGTAGGTGTAGGCAGTTCATCATACGTAGTTTGTTCTGATAGTCCAGCCGTATACCGGTGGAGTGTTCATAGTATGAGTTCTGGCTAGCCCACGATTGACAGGTCGAGCGACGTAGCCTTTGATTGACAGGTCGAGCGATATTCTTTCACCGTCAGGTCACCTTGACAAATAGCCAAGACACCCCATCTCTTTACTCTATTTGACTGCGGCTGTCAAACGACAAGCATATGAAAGCAAATCGAAATGTTTCTGACCTCATGGATATTGGTTTGAGCAAACCCGAGCTTTCATGGAGAACACCATGTCTACGAAAGCAAAGGGCCAAGCAACAAACCGCTTCTTTATGAATATCTTCAGAATTCAGATCTCAGGGGAATTTAGACGAAGGAGAAAACTAAGAAAGACGCTCCGTTTGAAGATATACCTTTAAAATAAGTAGGGGTTATTGGATTTACAATATAGATAAAATGCAAATGAAGACGACAAGAGGGAACAGATGACGAAGACTAATTTAAGAAAATGTGACAATTTATTCCATTCATTTGGAAATGTCTCATCTGTATGGATACATGTAACGTTTTCTCCTATGCATTGCTTAATATGGTTTATTGTCTGACTAGGTAGGATCTACAACCTCTGGCTACTGATGTTGGTAGGGAGAACGTGGTGGCTGTAGTCTTGTGAAGCGTTGTCTTTAATCACTGACCAACGTTATACATATTGTACATGGAGGTGAATTCCAGCCTGTTCCATCAGCTTGTCTCTGCAGCTTTGCTCTGGGGCAAAGCTGGATTGCGCCTACTAATACAAAAAAATAAATAAATAAAAACAGACAGAGGCATATCGCGAACCGTTTTAATCGAAAAAATAGAAATTTTGAAAGCAAAATAACCCCAACACCTTCTATATGTATTGTGAATCACGGTGTCTTTGGGTGTCCATGTCTAGAAGGCAGAGGAGTTGAAACAGTCCTTGTCACACGAATCAGATCCAGAATCTTCTTGCATAGCGTCTATGACACATTGGGTGCTCAGGGTACATTGTCATGCATTCGTTTCTTTAGTTAGATTGTGCAGCGGTGAAAGACACAGCTACTTTTCAGTTTCTGTCCTATGCCTATATGTAATTGTTCGGGTTTACTGTATCGTGTATATATTTATATATATGGGTATTTATCCTGCGGTTTGGATGTCAACAAATCATTACAGAGACACTTATATTCGTTGTGGCGATGTTTACAGCAGCTCTATTTTGGAGCATTAAAATTTGATGGGTTGATATTTGAGACACTGAAGTGAAGTTTGAATGAATCGTGCATGGTGTGTGATGAAACTAAAGAGGCACAGAGACAAGAGGACACCAGGCTAGATCAGTGGCAAAACTGTTACACTTTAGTAAAGAAATTATGTACAAAGGCCTTTAGTGTTTACACACATCTAATTTGTGTGACTAAACCTTAGCCGCAAGAAATGAAGTTAAGCTGTTGTATTCACAAAAGAGGTCGTGATCTGTTTGGAGGCACGTGGATTGACATTAGAAAACATCTGAAAAAATGTCACCTGTGCAACAGTAAATCTACCCCTCTCCTCGGCTCTATTGTATGTACAAGTCATTCAGTTGAAATGTGTAGACCAAGTGAGCGTTTTTGTAGGCTATCACGATCACTTCCCTTGCATCAGTTAAGCACACCCACGCACCCACACACGCACACGCACTCACACAACATAAGCATAAGTCATTAATTTACCCCATTCACACACATGAAATTTGACACAAACACCTGGAAGTCCACTGTTTTGTTCCGAACACCTAACCCGACCTCATGGAGTGAGCTTCCACTTTCATGTACCCGGAAGCTGAGTTCTGAGTGTTTTGAGTTGACAACAATTCGACGTCGTCGGCGGTACCTCGGCCCCGTTTTTGATTCAATGATATTGCTACCTTATACACATTATAATTAGTAATACACTGGCACCTTTGCTTGTGACATCATTACTAAAGCTGAGAAGAAAACCAGTATCTTCCCATAATGCATTAACGGGCAGCGCTTTGCTACTAACGTAAAATCGCTGTCTGTGTTATTATGTCACGTGTGCGCCAGCTTGAAGATGATAACTTGGCCAGACTTTCTTTAATTCTAAACCCAAATTGCTTGTTAGATCCTAACCGCCAATATAACATACTGACATTATGGGTCCCAGAGGATCGCCACCAATATCGGTTCTTCCTATTAATCCGATTTATAATTTCCCTGTTTACAGATATACTTCTGGCGTATCGCCGTTCTCCACTGGTCGTTTCAGTACTACCGCCCCTGCAGCTGCTGCTGTCGCCGCAGCCTTTACTTTGTTGTGCCTTTGTGGCGGGATTGGGGTAGAGTCTTTCGGAGCAGAGGAGTTTAGTTTGGATTCAGCGTCTCTGATCATTTCTTTGAGCTTGTGGTTTTCCTCTTGCAAGACCGTGAGTTGAAGCTGATCGTTTTCTCGGCGCACAGACCCCACTGAATTCTGGTTCTTGAGTGTCTTTAACTCATCCTCTAGTGACTTCCGGGACGCTAGTATTTCTGGGCAGAAGGAAGAACAAATTAGATAAAGTGAGAGATGAGTATGGTTACGTAGCTTTTAGCAATATTCCAGCAATATCCTACCACATGGCTTCACATACTGAAGATAATATATGAGGTAATCGGACCTGGGGGTTTGGGCGTGAGGGTAGGAAACCAGCTACTAGGCTACTGGCCGCCAGAGATAAAGTAATGCCACAATTCAAGAATGAATACTGCATTAGGTAACACGTTTCCTTACCCTTCTTCTCCTTATGGGACTTCTCTAGCTGTTCCTTGACGTCGGCAAGCTCTGCCTCCAGTGATTCCTGTACTTCCTGGGCCTCGCACAGGCTGTTCTCCAGCTGAACCACGCGCACACTCAGCGCGTCGACGGTCTCGTTCAGGGAAGTCTGGAAGACACAGACACAGTCACAGTCACAGAGACATAAGTACACCCAGTCTGGATAACACAAACATAGACACAGTCACAGAGACACAAGTACACCCAGGGAGTCTACTGTCTCGTTCAGGGGCGTCTGGAAGACACAAACATAGACAGAGTCACAGATGCACAAACACACCCAGGGCGTCTACTGTCTTGTCCAGGGAAATCTGGATAACACAAACACAGACACAGACACAAAGGCACAAATGCACACAGAGCGTCCACTGTCTCGTTCAGGAAAGTCTGAATAACACAAATACAGACACAGTGACAAAGTCACAAATACTCCCAGGACGTCCGTTGTCCCGTTCTGGGACGTCTGAAAGACACAAACATCGACACAGTCACAAAGGCACAAATACACCCAGAGCGTTCACTGTCTCGTCCAGGAAGACACAAACATAGACACGGTCACAGACAGAGGCACAAATACGCCCAGTGCCATGCGAATGGCTGCTGCAGTTCATCTCTTCATTTCTCCGAAGTAAGATAAAATGATTTCACTAGAACCAGAGTAGTTTTGTCATAATGATGTTCTGGAATTATTAATGCCACAGTTAAAATATTTTCTATTATTTCATATTCTGCAACATTTGCTACAAGGTTATAGTCTAAGGTTGCACCAGGTGCAAGAAGATATTATTTCCATAAATACAGCCATGGATAGAACCACAGTTTGATACCAGCATTACCATGTCAGTTTTCAGATGTGACTTGTAGTCTTCTAGTTCCCCCATGCGCAGTTCGACGCTCATCTCTCGCTTGTTGAGTCGCCACTTCTCGCGTTTGAGAACTCCCACGAGATTTCTGGCTGAATCCAGACCGTCCCTAAACTGTCTTAGAGTAGAGTCCCGCTCCGCATCGTCACTGTCGTCCCCACCATCCTGGAGAAGATGACCACTGTTGTAGGTGTTGCAGGTCACACAGGGCGTGTATGACACTGTTTAAGAATGTTACACTTGCTTATTCGAAAATATCACTTTGCACTACCTTAAACCCTTTCGTCAACCAAGGACCTACATGTGTTCACCATGACCACAACAGTTATAAACACTGATGTTGTATTAAAATATGATATACACGAAGTAGACTTACAACCACGTGGTGTCCATGCTTTACTGACGTTGTATAATATTGGCATAAACGAAGTATATCGTACATGCATGTAGTGTTCATACTTCGCCGATGTGGTATAATATTGATATAAACGATCGATTTGGTGTCCATGCATTACTGATGTGGCATAATATCCATATAAACGATGAATGTCTTACATCAATGTGCTGTTCATACCTCTCCGATGTGGTATAATATTGATATAACCGAAGAGTGTCTTACATCGATCTGGTGTCCGTGCTTCACTGATGTAGTATAATATTGATATAAACGAAGAGTGTCTTACATCAGTGTGGTGTCAGTGCTTTACTGATGTGGTATAATATTGATATAAACGAAGAGTGTCTTACATCAGTGTGGTGTCAGTGCTTTACTGATGTGGTATAATATTGATATAAACGAAGAGTGTCTTACATCGGTGTGGTGTCAGTGCTTTACTGATGTGGTATAATATTGATATAAACGAAGAGTGTCTTACATCGGTGTGGTGTCAGTGCTTTACTGATGTGATATAATATTGATATAAACGAAGAGTGTCTTACATCAGTGTGGTGTCAGTGCTTTACTAATGTGGTATAATATTGATATAAACGAAGAGTGTCTTACATCAATGTGGTGTCAGTGCTTTACTGATGTGGTATAATATTGATGAAAACAAAGCATATCTTCCATCGACCTAGTGCTTTCCTGATATGGTATAATATGTATTACATTCTATGAATATGATATACAAGAAACGTATCTTAAGCTGGTTTGGTTCAAGGGAACACGGGTAACATTCAAGCAACGTACACTGATGAGGTATGTGACTGCTCTATATATTTCACGAATGCATACAGTGACCATGCATTGTCAACCACTAAGGCGTGTATAGCAGACTGCAGAGAGGGGTGCGTTGGGGTGAGACAGTGCATTTTTGTGGCTAAAAAGCTCTAAATGTGGTTGATATGCAAGTGCAAATGCATTAATATCGACAACTGAACATTGACAGTGGGGTAGAGAATAGGCTAGCAAGATTTTGTTAGGTACTGACGAGAAGCACACTGTAGCACATGAAGAGGAATAATGAAGAATAGATCAAATATATGGATGCTTTTCAGTTAACCATTGATTTAGTACGTGATGATGGAAATGTCCCTTACAGAGAGATGTTGAGTATGCGAGAATGAAAATGTGTTTAAAACGCAAACACGACCAAGACATGATAAATGAAATATGGTTAGTTAAAATCCTGAACAGTCTATACATTCGTTGTGTCTATACATGACATGGGCGATCGGCTCACATATAACACGTTGTAAATATACATTTCGAGGTTACGTATATCACAACCATAATACCTCTATTGAATCTCATATCAGGAGGAAGTGACGGAAGTATAGACATATAGTCACAGACAGAGAGACACAGAATGCGAATGAACGGTATAAGATTGATGTATACGAAGTACACCTTACATCGATGTGGTGTCCATGCTTTACTGATGTGGATATAACCGAAGTATGCCTTACATCGATGTGGTGTCCATGCTTTACTGATGTGGATATAACCGAAGTACATCTTACATCGATATGGTGTCCATGCTTTACTGATGTGAATATGACTGAAGTACACCTTACATCGATGTGGTGTTCATGCTTTACTGATGTGGATATAAACGAAGTATACCTTACATCGATGTGGTGTCCATGCTTTACTGATGTGGATATAACCGAAGTATACCTTACATCGATGTTGTGTCCATGCTTTACTGATGTGGATATAACCGAAGTATACCTTATATCGATATGGTGTCCATGCTTTACTGATGTGGATATAACCGAAGTATACCTTATATCGATATGGTGTCCATGCTTTACTGATGTGGATATAACCGAAGTATACCTTACATCGATATGGTGTCCATGCTTTACTGATGTGGATATAACCGAAGTATGCCTTACATCGATGTGGTGTCCATGCTTTACTGATGTGGATATAACCGAAGTATACCTTACATCGATGTGGTGTCCATGCTTTACTAATGTGGATATAACCGAAGTATACCTTACATCGATGGGATATTGAATATCATATCAGTAGGAAGTGACGGCAGGCATAGACGTAGCCACACACACGGGCATAGAACGCGAATGAACTGCAGAATGCACTCATGTACTCACTACACTAATACGTCATTTACATGCACATGCAATACCTCGTTCTCTGTGACGTCACGCTCTTTCGGATCCTGCTGGAAAAGGATGCCAGAATTCGTTTACACTTTCCTGAGACACGGTTTAACACATCAAGCAAAGGAGTGGTTTAGGTGGCAGCTCCCGACAGGATTGGAAACCCCTAATGACTCTGATATTAAACTTTGGACCATCACGACTATGTAGGCATTGATCTCGTGATGGTAAACCAAAGATCATATGTAAAGTGACCTGGGATTTGAAACCAGAACAACTAAATCCTGTCAGTTGACGTTAAAGAGGACGTCTATCAGCACGCATGCACATACACAGGCACACACGCACACCTCTCCTAACTTCTTCTCGACCAACAACACTGTTTCCGCTGTTTCCTTATCCATAACGCTGAAATTGGGAGTTAGTAAATTAGTAAATGTTTCAAACTATGATGGTTTGTTAAACAATTCATATCCGAAGTTAAATAATATTCTGAGATTTATTTGATCCATTGGCAAGGTAAAAATATGAGGATTCGCAATCTTTATATAACTTTTTCGATTTACCTTTTTGTTCAAAATTAAATTTATCGGTATGTTTCCACTCCAGACAGATTATAATATAACGGAATTATAATGTGGGTATAGTACTACGTCAATGACGTTTATGGTGGTTATGAACCTGGAGGTATGAAAGGAGTGTCAAATGGCTGAAAGGGCGGATTTGGAAATGTCGATAGCCTACATAGGGGAAAGAGGTATTGTAGGGGCCTCTTCACATTCTCAAGACATGTGGCACACGCTCTAAACACTTCCCATAGTATTTAGACTGAATCTTGTATTCAAGTGTTGTGTCAGCTTAAGGGGTAGTTGAGTTATTTGTGTAGGGTATGAGCTTCTATTGGGGCATACTTCCTAATATGACCTAGTGTCAAACACTGGTTTCCACCTTTATAGTAATACATCATTTCACACCCATCCTCTAGCCACATTGACATCCTTGCTCTACCTCAGTGATGTGGGAGTATGTGACATGTCACAGGGTTGACGTTGCTGGCGTTATTAAGACGGGTTAATGTCGAACACAGACGTTAGAATAAACCCACCAAATTGTGACACATATTACACAAAATCAGCAAAATGAATTGTTAAAAATGAAAATCAACAAAATGACAATGGTACAGATTATGTACATGTATATGAATCAAAAGTCTGATACCACATACATAGCGATATGAATGAGTGGAGTGAGTGAGTGGACTGTTGCCTCGCTTTTAGCTCTGTTGAAGCCATATCCCGCGAGATATGAGCGTCACATGTTCAAGTCACGAAGGGACTCGAACCTAGACTTTCGGCATGTCAAGTCAACACATTAACCACAGGGCTACTGAAGGAGGTCTTCAGGTTGTTTTCTCACAGTTCATATATAGCCTGTTTGCACTGAAATGAAAATCTCATTTTAAACAAGGAGGTAAATCGATTAAACTGAACAAAAGATTGCCTGCAAATTGCACAATTAAATCTCAGATTTTTTTCAACATAGGATAAAAGTTGTTTAACAAACCATCATAGTTTCGAATCCCTATTTCTGGTTTGTATTACAAGGGGGTACGTACATTAAATGAAACATCCAGAACAAGCGGGGTACCGCATGTGCATTTGTTTCACTGTTCCAACTATTGCCCTGATCCCCTTGTAATACAAACCAGTAATAGTGGTTTGAAACTATGATGGTTTGTTAAACAATTCTTATCCTAAGTTACATAAACTTCTAAGATTTAAATGATCCATTGGCAAGGTAAAATTATGAGGATTCACAATCTTTATTTAACTTTTATCGATTTTTGCTTAAAGTTAAATTTATCGGTATGTTTACACTGCAAGCAGGCTATGATATAACGGAATTATAATGCAAGCACACTACTCCTTGTACACTATAACAACAGATAACTCACCAAGATAGGCAGACTAAATTAATTCTCCGACATGTTACTATAATATATTGACAGAAGAGATATTATTAAGATATTATTACAGACCACAGACGTCTTGTGTAGTATCCTGGCAGACACTGTTTGCATACCGCCAATAACCGGCTTTCTGACTGATTAATATTGTCCCGCAGTTGGGGGAAATTCTGCTGATTGAACATAAATCACTTAACCGAATAGACCCTGTCCACAAAGAAACTTTGGTTCTCCGACTGTCGCGAATCTATATGGTTCGCGGACACAGTCGCCTGTATCAGGTTCCCTGGTGACTGGAATGTAAGCCTGTCCGCCCCACTGATAAGGGCAACTTACAGTATGAATGTAAGTATATGAAAGATGGGATTGGTCAGTCAGATCTGGTTTGTCCACATGCCTCCATCGAGCAGTGAAAACCGACTTTGGGGATGTAAACAAACATAGAAAACGTAGGAACGTCAGCGCAAGAGAATAACCTGTTATACGTGAGTGAGTATGGTTTTGCGCCGCTTTTAGCAATATTCCAGCAATATCACGGTAGGGGCACCGAATTCGCACAATGTACCCATGAAGGAAAGAGAACCCAGGTCTTTGGCTACACCACGGCTCCTTGTTATACAAGGAACAGTAAAATCTAATCACCTAACCATCAACCATTATCAGTCTAGGTGATGCACATGAAAATGTAAGGTTTCGATAAACACGATGCTACAATGATGAAACTGTACTGTTTCGGCATACAATATACATTGTAACTGGGATTGACTAGGACGCTGTGAGATTTTTTTAATATTAATAACTAAGTGACTTGCAGATAAACGGAATGGATTTCGACATCGGACTGCACGGTGAAAGAACGAGTCGACAGTATGCAGTCAAGTCCTATTCGCACAAAACTGGTTTACGTGCACCGATGGCCTTGTGTTCTGTGCGTCGCCGCTATCTACGCAGAGTTACTGCCCTTTGCTATCCCAGCATCCGAAGAACCATAACCACATCCGAAGATCACAGCAGAATGTCAAACGTCTACCGCTTGCGACGGGAGTCTTTCCTGTCATATTTTGCTGAAAATAACTCATCCATCTAAATACCATCTAGAACAAGGGTAAACCAAATTGACCCGATCATAAGTAACAGTGTAGCGTGGCTGGGAAGTACTGATCAGCCTAGAGTAGGTTATGGTGTGGGTAGGTAACCGATACTCACACACTGCTTGTTGGGAGAGCGATGCCGATCTTTGTGAGGCTATGGTTGCGTGACATATCAGCCGACGATCACCTGCATGATTCGTCAATATACCATGTTGGAATAGCCAAACGGTTACAGCGTTCGCTCGGGAGGCCGGGTACGACTGTCACATAGGTATAATGTATCAAGCTGACTGGCGTGATATAGACAAAAAGCGGCGTAAAACTATTCTCAATGAGTCTTGCGAACACCAACGACGTCAGTATCGTAAATCTTTAAAGGGCATTTAGAAGTGGAATGCGTGAGAAAAGCAAGATGGATGGATGGATGTCTGCTTCTTTATTGTGAATATCACGATATTTCGAAGAGTATGGATGAAGAAGTTGACATCCATAGAACATGCTGTTAGTATATTAGGTCCAGGATTTATGAAGTGGTACAGACTGGAACTAACATACGTTATAGGATCAACCATACCTTGATATACTTCTCCTCTGTCTCCGTGAACCCTGAGTACATACCTTGATATATTTATCCTCTATCTCAGTAAGGAGGTCTGAGACATCCTCCAGCTTCTCCAGGAGATCCTCCGCAGTGTCCATTAAGTTTTCACTGCGACGTCTGCTCCAGTCCATGAACGAGGGGACAGTCGCCATCTTGGAGCTAGCAGTCTGCAACACAACATGGAGACATCTGGAACTGTTGTGTCTGGTTGAAGTTGATTCCAGCGCTATACAGGTCAGGCTGGCATTCTGTTGCCGCCTGAGAACTAGGTTACATGCATGCTCTGTTACTTTAAAAGTAATGGAAAACCACTTGTTGCCAGATTCCAAATTTTGTAAAAAAGAAGATTTGTTGTCATATTGAAATAGGTCTACAATCAATTAATTTCTTGAAACATGATTACCAAATCAACGAATGCCTAGAGAGAGACAATGAAAACGAATCTCGATTTAACCCCCTTTGGAGATAAACAGTGTCAGTGTTAAATAAAACACACTACCTGTACAGAGGAGCAGTTGGGTAGCCTAGTGGTTAAAGTATTCGTCCGTCACATCGAAGACTTGCGTTCGGTTACCGACACAGACGCAATATTGCTGGAATGTTGCTAAAGGCGCGTGTTGTGTAGCCTTCCACGAAACCTCGAGTTATTGAAATTCGAGAGTATAGCTGTTACATCATACTAAACACGGGCAATCACTATACTAATGACGTTACTTCGCTTTGACGTTATGTCGAGTTATCCAAGTTCGAGATATGATGAATGCCAGTACTAGAACACATTGAATGTGAGGAATCACTGCGATGGTAACGCTAACTTGCCTTAAACGACACATCGAGACAAGCAGAGTACGAATGTTGGATCACATTACATATGGGCCCAAGAGCCTTACTTTATAAACATGAGATGATGTACAACACCCAGACAGACAGAGAGACAGACAGACAGACAAACATTAAAATAATTATATTACTAATGCCTTAATTTAATCATACACCGTACACTACCATATAACATCTGTTGTCAGTCGGGTTGTAGATATAAATAGTTCCTCTGTCTCGACATCTCATGATAAACATCCAAATAACAAAAAAGATCAATATTATGTGAGGATTGATAAATAAGAGCTACGCGGTGCAGGTAATGTTTGTCCGGGAGAAGCGCTATCTTTCATGATAAGTAATAAAGTCAAGTCACGTGGTTGTATCTTATCGCACATCTCTGTGTGAATTAGAGACATATAGAGCTTATTGGGAAATTAGGGAAATGATGCGTGTCATATGTCACAGGTAAAAGGTTAAATGTCGCCTACGGGACAAAGCGAGATTTGAATCTACATATAACGAGAGTTGATATAAACATCAATGCAGTCGTTCACCATTGATTAGAATCTCCACCACCATCGTCATTGAAGATGCAACATGACAAAGAACTGACGATCTAAAGGAGAGAATTTGTACATGGCTTTTTTGTTTGTGTGGAACACATCGTAACTGACAAAACAGATGTGTCTCATTAAGAATGGCGACATATTGCCTTCACCAGAAATGTTCATAAACCCGAACTATTCTTGCACGGATTGTGTCAGTGAACATAGATCGGGTTTCATGTGAGCAAATTTATAAATTCAAAAGACATAAATTTTATTCATGAATACAGAATGACCGTATAGTGAAATGTGCAGTTTCCGTATATTACACATACATGTCTGTCTTAAACACAAGGCAATATTAAGCAAAGTGATGTGCTGTTGTATAAACGTCCGTGTCAATACTTCTGTCTCCACCAGGTATGTAAATCCGGATGTATGTTGTATTTAGAATAATATCTGCATTCTATTACAGTTGTACCGTAAAAGCTGAAATGTCCACGCTAATGCTTGAGGAATGAGAATATGATTGCAAGTCATAAACGCCCATTTCTCAGTCCTGCAGTCTAGCGTGACGATTTGACACAGCAGACAGGAAGATGGCGCTATTTTTGACAAAAGAGTCTTTTTATGGTGATAAAGTAAAGTCATAAATAGCAATAAATGACAATTGGTCTTCCCTTTTACGCACAGCGATTGTGCCATTGACGATGGCTGACGTAAAAATGAGAAGAACGCATATCCAAAACGTGCGTCCTGTGTATATATAGACGTTGAATGAATAGGAATGTTTATGGTATATACGGTATGTCGGTAAGCTTCGTGGTTACACGTATGGAGAGAAACTGTATGTCGCATAAGTAGGACGTGTTGCAGCGGCCTGTGAAGCGAATAAATCGTTCACCCAGCTGAATGATGAAATATAGCAATGATACACGCAGTCAGCTTGGTACCCCCCCATAATACATAAGTATATCGTCAGGGCCACATTAAACACTCATCCCGCTTGTTTCATATTACCCAATATCATTTACTACCCTGTTCAGTTATCGTATTACCGTATTCATCTCGTTACAGCAGTGTTTGCCCTAGGCATGAAAATTTGGGAGTCATAATGACTCCCTGGTGTCATGAGAGGGAGTCATGGACATGTTTTGGGGAGTCAAATTCAGTTTGGAACTTTCAGGTCGAGTATTTAATCAGCACTGGCACTAGAAAACAATACGTCATGTTTTAGACATACATGTTGCTATACCACGTATGTGTTGTGTAATGAAGCATTTTCGCACTGAAAACGGACGCATATCAGACATCTCATAGACACATATTTATACACAAGTATCTAGGGGATAAGCCATTCCTTTTATGTATGTTTACCTTCGAATATCTGTGCAAGATTTTAATGTTCTTTGGTAACTTTTGAATGCAAGAGTATTAATGCAGGTGTGTGTTTAACGAACCCAACTCAAAGAACGCGCACGTACCCCATCAACGCATCGTGCATCTCTATGCTAACATGCTCATAGTCTTCCCGTAACTTGATATAGTATTGTATACATCCTTAACCAACACCAATAGAGTCCCCGTCTGTGTCACACTACTCTGCGTGTGTGTATTGTACGTGTCACACAATAACGTATGACTGTACATGCTGACAACACAGGGGTGAGCCAGGGAGCAGTTCTCTCCCCACGTGGTTTATTCTCGTATCACCCGGGGCTATACTTCATCCTTACCATAATAAAAATACTCCTTTTGTACTGATACAGGGGTGACCATATAAGCAGGAGACGTTTTGAAATGACAAAAATGTATGCAGAGTGCAAAGAATATGTTTCATAATATAGAACGTCCCTGCGAAATAACACCATGTATTCTATACTCCTAAAAACATTCCAAATGGTGGAAATGGGAAGACTGGGAGTGAAAACTATTGGAATACTAAGGATCACCGAAAATCAGTAATGACACCAGGTGTTCGCGAATGAACGAAAGTGAGAATGCATATATTATTATATCCCTGTGGAAAACATGCAAGCCTTGCCCTGTCTAAAATTGCCTGCGTGTGCCAGTTGGGGTGTGAGCTCGTTGTTTGCGAAGAGCATTTGCCTCAACTGCTGTAGCATTATGAGGTGCAATGTCAAGCAGAGGACCAGGAAAATGCGTACCCGGATAAAACACGCATGGAAAATTCCCAATTACGAATGGAAAAATAATTCGTAAATGAATAAACAAAAATAAATGCGTACCAATTATGCATTTAAGACGTTAGGTAAGTTCAAAAACATGTACGTATGGAACAAATTTACAAAAATCGCCTGCGTAATGAAAACGACATCAGTTAATATCAAAGTACACACGCTAGTCTATTGGTGGTTAAACGTGAAACAGGGAGGGAGTGAGTTTAGTTTTACGCGATATTTCAGCTATATGAGGGCGGTCTGTAAATAATCGAGTTTGGACCATACAAACCAGTGATCAACATGATGAGCATCGAACTAAGCAAACGAGTCAACCAAGTCAGCGAGAATGACCACCCGATCCGATCCTTTAGTCGCCTCTTATATATACGATCCTCGCGGGTTAAAAATGAAACGAACAAGATATACTGATAACAGAATTGTGTTTTCAGCTTATGTCTACAGTGATGACTCTTTCAGCCAAGTATCGTCTGGATTATCTTTATTGTACAGTTCAAGGGTATGATTTCTTTTACCCAACAGTTTATAAAGCGATTTCGAAAACCGTAAAATAAGTAAAAAAGCTTGTATTTACCCCCACATAGACATATGTGAGTGAATATTAGATATGTTTCAGTTGTTGGATGCTTATTGCAGTGACTAAACTCTGTCCGTTAACTCAAGAAACAATAAAAAACAAAACAATAAAAAGTGTCAATAACATCAACATCAAATAACATCAAGGTGATAACAGCCATCACAACCGCAGTCTTTCCCATAACATCACCCTGTGAATCCGCTGTACACATGACCTCTTTCCCTTAAAGTCTCTCATTTCTGCGCACAGTTGGATATGGTCTTAGCTCAATCCCGACACTGTCGGCACCGCAAATAAAGGAAGAAAATAAAACCAGTCACCTGGTTTAGTTGTCAGAGCGTAGCCAGTCTCCGAGGAAACGGGTCATATTATGTAGTGCATAAAAAGGCATTCCTTATCAACATGTGTATGTATGTGCAACGGGTTGTTAGCTGTAAGATTTGAAAGCGTCGTGAAAGGCCGTGGGTGATTGATGTGTATATTGGTATATATATCAATCGTGACAACCGGACGCATTGCTATTATATTTTCTGCTTGAATATGAAAACTAATACATTACGTCCATATATCTTTAGTATACGTGTAAGTTGTCAATCAATGTTTGGATATTTGGATAAATGCCTATTATACCTAAGTCGGAGAAAGGCGACCCCCACGTGTGTTTACGTTTGATCGTCGTGTCGTTGATGCTTAAACTCTCCCTGGAAGTAAGGAATCATGGTGCAAGACGGAGGCCGGTCGAAGCTGGCTATTCAAATAATAATACTGCAACCTGTCACCTATAAGGTTTGATATAATGCCTTGTTAGAAATCAATACTTATTTGTCAAATGATTAGTAAATCAATACTTGTTTGTGAAGTTTAAGGGCTATAAAGTGCCACATCATACACACTGGAAGGTAAACAAGGTCAGAATGTGATGTTTTCGTGATTTCTTTTGAAATGCACAGTTTGAACAGCTGAAAGTTTCCGGTTACTTGTATTTTGGAAATAAAAAACCTACACTGGGGAACCTATTTGACGTTTTACGAAAAGTGACTATATAAGATTACTAAAAACTGTCATGAATCGCGAGGTATGTTTTTCACATAATCGAGGCCAATAGGAATAATCCAGGACGTTTATACAGAAAAGAAATATGATGGATTTCAAAACGGACAAAAAGACTAATTGCCGTAATTGCCGTGATAATGCATTTGATCTAAAGAAGTGCGCAATATTTCTCAAAACAGAAATTAGGAAAGAGCCATGCTGAACGCCATGATGGCGCCTGGAGGTGACAGATAGCTGGATTAGGTTGCAGTGCAAGGGTAGGAGCATGTGATGTGATGTGATGTGATGCGATGTGATGAGGACGGAGCCTCTAGGCAGGGCGGGAGAAGGGGATATCACTTGGAGGCATTGTCAAGTGATTACACATCGTTATTTATTAGTAGATGTGACACAATGTGTCTGATTCATAAATATGCATGCTCCAAATCAGTCATTTTGAAATCATTGTCTTTTGAATACTTGACACCTTTCGATTATGTTACTGCATAAAGGGATTATACACGTCTAGTTTGGGTATGATCAGTGACGTGGTGTTTGGTTAACGCCGCTCTTACGGGTATTCTATAGCTATGGGACAGCTGTCCTGTTACCGGCAATCACGAGGCTGTATCTCTCGGTAAAGAAACCTGTAAGGTTCCTGAAACCTATTCTATACCTTGATGTTTAGTTCAGAGTAAGTTCGTTTATTTTTTACATAGCTTCTAGCTATATACCAGCAAGATCACTGCGGGGACACCATAGTACGCATGTGGGGAATAGAACCCAGGTCTTCGGCTTTACGACCGACAGCTTTAACCACTAGGTTACCGCACGATGATAATACACACTTATAACGAACTGATGGCTGTAATGAACGGTGCTTCATCCCGAACAACTTGTGCATTTAAGTCGAACGAACTGCGGTTGTAACGAACTAAAATTCTGGTCCGTTAAGGATGTTATCACCATAATTTGCTGTATGTTGAAGGTAGTGGGTGCTTGTTCGTAATGCTAGACCCATTATATTCACATGGCAGCTCAGAAGATTCCGAGTTTACACTGATCCCCAGCAACCTACACTGGCCATAATGAATAATCAAATGGATAGGACGGTCAAGCATAGTGGTTTATTTAACACATGTCATGAGGGCTCACAATCACTGCATTGTCTGGTCCATACTCGATCATTTACAAGCTAAAATGCTGTAATTTCTATCTTAAAAGCAGGAATATGGTGCAGTATTCCTTTCAACAAATACACAAACAGATTATCTGTATTTTCAAGTATTCCTCCAAACGCATGTCATACCTTCCATGTTTGCATGTCTCCTTTTGAACATGGATTCATATCTATATCATGTATATGTCCATATATTCCCCTAGTTAGGTATATATTCTTTTTGTAAATATGCACTGACAATCTGTCGAACTGTTGATTGTATAACTACCCAATTCACATCCTTCTCACATTACACTGAGTTTCATGGACATCCGGGTGTAAAGAGTTGTTCGCCAGTACAAGATATAGCTGTAGTTATGAAGTACAACCTAATTAAATTTCAGTCCTCGGAACAGTCGACAAGAATAGTATCTTTATTACTACAACTGATTATTATTACAAGGGATTTTGCAATGTTAATGTATGGTTATATACCATACTGATTGGATGGAGTTAACGAGGTATCACGTATATGACTATAAACCAATGTCTTAAAAACATATTCTCCTTATCGATTTCGAATTAACGAGAAATAAACGAGTGTATGTCAGTGTCTTAGACACTACATCCTATTTACCGAGTTCGAGTATGATCGTAAACGCAATATTCAATGAGAAAAGATCAGTTTTTGCTACATATACGTCTACAGCGGCTGCAGGCAATTCTGGTCGCCCTGTAAGGGACACTTAACGCTGTAGTGAATGCCATGATTAATGTGTTAGTGTTGATTTGTGGCCGTGTTGTGAACGCCTGTAGTGTCTCCGTTTATCTGTGACGTCTCCGGCCTCGTCAACAACGGCACCAACTTTACGGTCTCACCGTTTGATGGTCATTAATAGGCGGCCTTTACATCCACTTGATACTGGACGTAGGCCTCCATTATCTCTACATGCCGTTCATTAGAAAGTGAAATATGTAAATAAATGAGCATACATTTATCACTAAACAACTTTCATTTTCAAAACTTTCAGAACAACCAGAAATATACACATATGCACAAATATACGCCTGCACGTCTTTATATGAAATATAGTCTAGTGATCCTTCTTGGAAGAATATTATATAGCACGTATATACAATATTCCTGGTTGTTCCAATATGAAGTTCTAGTAAGTCCAGTTACTCATTCCTATCAAAACTTAGTAATATATACGTGGGCACAACGGTTTCACGGAAAACTTTTTGAAATCTATGAATCACTGTCGTGTTTACTGCATGTAATGAGCACTTATATTTCAAGTGTTTTCAATCCATGTCCACAACATTCAATAAAGTTACATGTAGCCTTGTGGCAAGCTTGTAGAAACGGGTGAACGAATGTTGCATGTTATTGACCAGATAACCTTTAGATGATGGTGTAATTATGTTTTAGTCAAGTATGAAATATTACTTGTGCACGGCGTGTTGAATTTAATTGATTAGGAAATTTATTAGGGCTTTGGCGTAGAGTGGACGTTAAACTTACTATACCTGCAAACTGTGCCCCATATCAATACATCAGCTCTAAGACAGTACCCGTCAGTGTGAGGGGGTTCTCATTCATTGGACTGCATTTGCCCAGGAGTTAGTTGGATGTTGTTAAGCGTTAAACACTGCCAGGACAGGCATTGTATAAGTTTGTTCCCTGTAAGCTGGATCACACGACCACCACGAGGAAGTCGGCGAGGCGCTGAAGCGCGCCATTTTAGAGGGTAATGACTTTGGGATTGTCGTGAATTTAAAAGTTTTGATAAATTTCAACCGGCATGAACAATTAAAGGAAACACATTATATATTGATACAAATGTAATATCTGATAAACATACGGAGAAAATAAGTGTGTCTGGTTTAAACAGTATTTCTGGAAATAATATGACGGTAATTTAAGTGAACTGGCATCACCGCAACACTCACACCTGGACGTATGATGAACATACCTGGAAGGTCAACACGTTGATGTAGAGGGACAGGTAAGGATCACAACATACAGACGAGCGTCCACAGGTACAGTCAGCCAGGTGCGATAGTCGAGGCGACTTCTGCTAACCCCTCCAGGTACAAGGAAATACTACGCTATACGTAACACAAGCGTCCGCCTCAGTTCCCGCACTGCAATCTGGGTAATCGGGCGTCCGCGTCTGTTGACTTATGACAGGTTGGCCGCTGCGATTGCACTCTTTATTGCTGTTTTACAGATATAGTGACACCCAAAATTGAATTTTAATCACAGTTGTATTATTATACAGTCGATGTGTTGAAAGGGTGGTGTGGCAGCACAGAGGGTAAAGTCCATGCATTAAGCTCTTAAGTTCGGATTTCGATTTAACGTGTCAGTTATAAGGCCTTGCAGCTCAGAATCAAGTTAAGATGATCACATTTGTGTAGAGTGGTTTTGCAATCCAACTTCACAAAAGTTTCATTAAAGTGAAGCTTATCCCAGTGCTTCTTGTTTTCCTGGGGACGGTGATGTATCTGGACAGCAAAAGTCGTTACATGGAGTTGTTTTGAAGCAGAAATCACCTGGGCCCGGGGACACAAGTGAGATGAAGAAACAGACGGCAGGTCGCTCTATCTCACTTGACCGGCGAGATGATGACGTCTGCCCAGAATGCGAGACGCGCGGCAGACGAGTGTTCCAGGGTCCCAGTATCGCGATCCTTTGCAATAGTAAGCTGACAGCAGTGTTCGGATTCCGTTTCCCGTTGAATGTGTTTGGAAAGTGCATTCGTGTCTTTCAACAATAGCAACCTCTCCCCAACAACCTGTTGTTCAATGACACTAAGCACTCGGGACATCAGTTTCTACCGCTGTCTATTTTGAGACCTCTGTATCGTATTCTCGACCTCACCAGTGTAATTGTGTGTATCATTAAACTATACCCCTACATTACAAAACGAGTGAATGTATATTGATTTATGCCACAGTCAGCAATATCCAGATTATTATACCGGCGGCTATTAAAGGAGCGTCTCTGAAATAAGCACGGTTGCTTCTGCATAGGGATAAGGTGCACACAATCGTCTTGCACACTGTAAATCCTTGATCTCCAATTCAGTCTTCTCTTACGACAAGTATGCCCTGTGGAAATGTGGTTAGATATTAAACACATGCAAGACGCGTTAAGCTCTAAACGAAATAAGGATTTTTTAAATATTCTGAAGGGGAAATACGACTTTGCGTGTTACACATGAAACAGACTAACATTGCACTGCAAACTCCTAACATTAAAAATTCAACTTAGTCTGAACATGTTCATGAAAAAGTTGGGTGAAGGTGAGGTGAAACGGGGTTTAACGTCGTACTAGAGAATATTTCGCTCACATGACGACGTGCGTGTGTGCGTGCGTGCGTGTTTGCGTGTGTATGTGTGGTTACTTGTACAAGCCCATTCTCTTTCCTCAGAAGGAGGATGATACGACAATGAACCTCTGCGGGAAGAAAATGTCTTTTAGTGCTAGCTCACCGAGATAATATACCACAGGTAAGCATGAATACCCCACTACTCCGAGCTGAACATTCCTTGCTGTACCCATTAATACCGAGCGCCAGGCATAGACCAAGAAGCACGTATGTTGGTATGAGGTGTCCGGGGATCGAACCTGCGACCTTCCGCTCCCCGGTCGGACGTTCTAACCACTACATCAGGCATTAAACCTTACATTAGACCTTATGCTTTTTATGATTTATTTTTAATAATTTACATTCCACATGAGTCGATAAAAGTTCAGTACTCACAGAATTTCAGAGGCGTCTTCAATTTACTTCAAAACGTGTTGACATATTTGATTTCAAAGGACATACCATTGTAATCCCGCATAATCAAATATTGTTCCAGATATTCGGTTTGTAAACAGTATTAAGTCGTATCTTGGGTGTCAAAAGAACAGCTTCCGAGCCTCTGTGCCAACGCGATTAGTTTGGTTGGTTTGTTTGTTTGTTTGTTTGTTGTTGTTTAACGCCGCGCTGGACAACATTCAAGCTATATGGCGGCGATCTGTATTTAATGAAATCTAGTCAAGGCAAACCGGTGACTAAGAGCATGAGCACTGAAGCTCGCAACTGGGATACAATGACGTGTCGACCAAGTCAGCGAGCCTGTACACTGGGGTTAGCCATGACTGCTTATATTGCAAGAATGAAATGGCAGGTATTAAAAGCGAGGCAGTGGAACAGCTGGTCGTTTTCAGGTCATGTTTACTGCAGTAGTCGTTTTGTTGACGTTTTGCAATCTGTAATTTAAGTCTGGCACTGGATGGCTATACATCACTCTTTTAAGCCTGCAGTATATTTCCATTGCATGTGTACTCAAATCTACACAAATTAGACTGCATTCGTGGAATTCGGTACGATCGGGAGCCGATGCGTAGGCGAAATATGAAAGTATTCTTATGCAACATGCGAATTTCGTGGTGACGATAATACATTACATGAGCATGACTTTGTTTAGTCATTGTAATAAGATTTATGTGTTAAATGTGTAAAAATATAAATAAATGCCTACACATAGCTACACGGAATGATTATGGTGTTAAATTCAAATTTATGTCATCAACAACACATTTGATTTTAAGTACATTTTCTGTTATTTCCTAACAGACACAACGCAAAAAAGCCAAAGTTTTGTTTCGAGAAATGTTGAATGAAAATGAAAATATAAAGCTCTAGCTAGACAGTAAATGATCTGTCATATGGAATATTTTATTGACATAATGCTACCACAACATGGAGATACGAGTACATATGTCATGTAATGCTGTCATACACATCCTCTTGGTTTGTCAGAATGATCTGTTGAGACAATTGACAAATGACTACTATTGTTTATAGGTTAAATGAGGTAATTCAACTTTTGTAAGAAATGGATTTAAAAAATGAACATATATAATGACGCGCAGCACTGACTGATGGCCACATTTTACTGGTATTTATGCCACAACCGACTAATTGGATAAGAGGTGTACGGTACATTAAGTATGCATGAGAAACATTGTCAAAATGGAATGTGTGAGGAACGGTTGATCAAAACGTACTAGTCATATTTATACCTAAATGTTGCATTCTAGACGGAATTTCTCAGGGATGTATAAAAATTAACTTAAAGAGTCAATACACGCATTCTTTCACAATTTCATGTGTTGATATATGGACTGTCTAAAATTGAGGGGGCGGTGGGGTAGCCTAGTGGTTCAAGCGTTCGCTCGTCACGCCGAAGACCCGGGTTCGATTCCCCACATGGGTACAATGTGTGAGGCCCATTTTCTGGTGTCCCCGTAGTGATATCGCTGAAATATTGCTAAAAGCGGCGTAAAACCAAACTCACTCACTCACTCTAAAATTGAGTAAAACATATTTTCACATTAATATAACTTTTTTATGGTCTGGGTACTGCAGGATCATTTTCAGCATGGAAAGAAGACTGTCTGCCATCAAAGTGAAACAAGCTGAACCTGCTCTCGTCTGTGAAGAGGACGCCCTGCCAATAATGACTCCACCAACGCCTTCCTGTTCTTGCCCGTCTTTGTCTGCTGGCCGACCTGTTGTCCTGGTCAACTGGAACAAGTTGTCCCCAGTATAACTAGAGCAGCTCAAGTTCTTGTAACATGGACCTGTGATGCCCCTACTGCAGCATTCCTACGTCCCTCTCACGCTGTTCCTGTGTTAGCCTGAGCATTCCCTTTACAGTTTTTCTTAGTACATGTAAACTGAACAGGCTTTTTTTGCATGTGTAGTTTCGAAACACGCAAATCACGTATTTTCTGAAACAAAAACTTGTACAAAACAGGCGAGCAAAAACTGCAGTCAAAACACGGATTCGTATTTTGGGGGATTTAGGGAGTTGACTTGGTTTGGTTACGTTTAAGTGAAAGTATCTGTCTTTCCACAGTTGAATACATTTAGGTGTCGAGTTTGTTTTGAACGTTAATTTAGTTATGCTAGCCTTCATCATGCAAATTCGAAAGGTCAATTTGATATTTATTTTAACAGTTTGGTTCTAAATACGTTCGATTATTGACACGTTTAGATTTTAACATGTACACATGTTCTAATGTTAAACACACTTCTAAAATACAATACCCGTGTTACAGTTATAGTGCCTAGCATGTATGCATACGGTTTGTGTTGCAGAATTCTAATCTTACACATTTTCCATATTTTTACCCGAGATGAGTTGCACAGTGGATAAATGTTTGGTTGCCACGCCGATGGTTCCGGTTTTAAGTGACTGGTGTTTGTATGAGCACCTGTAGCTGTTATGTGTTCCGTTCATGCTCATAAACCATGTTTTTGAGTATCGTGCCCCCAACAGAGGCACAAACATTCACATTGTGGGCTGTGGTTATAGGTACATATCCTGTATTATCAGATAAACCCTAATCACGGGTGTAGTTATGTACAATGTGTAGTCATTGGTGTGCAGATGAGTGTGACACTTCCAATTGTTTAGAGGGTGCTGGTTTTGAAAAAAGGACAAGAAAGGTTCACCTTGAAATTGCTATGCACTCAAAACCAACGTGACACCCATAGTTTCGGCTCGCACTGATTTACATTTGTATGGCAGCCCAACAGGGCAAAATATCTGGGGCAAGAGACAAGGGGTAATTTTAGTAATATAGCTCTCTAGTTGTTATGGTAACGACCCACTGTCCTGATGTCCTACATCTAACTGCCTGCCTTACGACCGTGAGTGTTATACAGTATGAGGTGGGCGTTCAAGTCTGATTGAAGCTTCTGGTTGACCAGTTTTCAAAGAGACGGGTGTACAAAGGGCGACAACTCTCTTTCTTCCACAGTACAAGCCACTGTTTTTCAGATTGTTACTTTCATAACAACACATTTAGAGAACAGAGCACAACTGAAACAAGATCACTCTATTGAGAATGCGCGCCACCGAGTGTCGCACAATACCCTAGACAATACCTGTATATCTGCACTCTTTCCACTCGCAACTTTCGCGATGTATTCCACAACACAAAGCATTTTATGAGAATAACACAAAGTACCCAATGACAGTAAGCCTTTGTCACAATCACTATTAGTAAAAGGAAATTCTTTTCACGAAATAAACACGTTTTATTTTACCGATTGTCAGTTTTCGATGTGCTCTTGGATAAGTGCAAAAATGCGTAAAAGTCGTTTGATTGTATGCTCATACCAGACGGGACTAAACGTTTTGGTGTCATAAGGTTGTCACATTGAGTGAATGAGTGAGTGAGTTTAGTTTTACGCCACCTTTAGCATTATTCCAGCAATACCACAACATGGAACACCAGTAATGGGGTTCACACATTGTACCCATGTACCCGAACTCGGGTCTTCAGTGTGGCATTAACCACTAGGCTATCACATCCTATTACAGTGAAATATAATCACTCTACCTCACACAATATACGGACTTTAGAGTCCTGGCACGACCCCCCAACATCTGAAGCGTTCGTACAACGTTTCCGCTATATGTGTCATATACATACAAACATCAGTTTGATCGCGTGTAGTCACCCAGCTCTTGAACCACATTATTTTCCCCTCCACCCATCCCGTTCTGCAAGGCTATATGTTTGTCCATATTAAGCAAGTATAGATTTCCTCAGGTACAGAATCTCTGAGTCTCCTTTTCAGTTGTATGGAGTTTGAATTATATACATTCAGAAACTTTGCGTTAATCTAGATCGCATATTGAGTGATGGTCTAGCATCAGACTCTACCACGGATTGTTCCGACATCCGGTAAAGATGAGCAGAACGGGTGGTCGATAATGTGAGCAACAGCGTCCTCCATTGGGATACCATGAAACACAAACAACTCACACTGAGACTGGATACAAGATCCTACAGTTAAAGCGTTTTTATCTTCCTTCCTTTACCCATTCCCTCACTCACGCTCTAAAACACTCACCTACGTGGATATCAAAAGGAACAAAACTTCAACAATTGTTATACTGTACCAAGCTGACATGTTGTAAATGCCGTGTTTCTAAACCTATTTTCGAAACTAGTTGTGCTAAAACATGGAATCTATATGGGATGAAATCTTTGAAGGGCATTTAGAAGTGAAATGCATAAGAAAAGCAAGATGTGTGGATATCAACGTCTCTATTGTGAATAACACAGCGTTTGGGAGCTTACGCTTGCTCTTTCATTAGGTGATGGAGCATTCGCTCCGAAACTTCGTGTATAACGTCTTTAATGTGAAGGAGCGTGATGAAGGAACAAGCATTCGCTCCGAAACTTCGTGTATAACGTCTTTAATGTGAAGGAGCGTGATGAAGGAACAAGCATTCGCTCCGAAACTTCGTGTATAACGTCTTTAATGTGAAGGAGCGTGATGAAGGAACAAGCATTCGCTCCGAAACTTCGTGTATAACGTCTTTAATGTGAAGGAGCGTGATGAAGGAACAAGCATTCGCTCCGAAACGCCGTGTATAACGTCTTTAATGTGAAGGAGCGTGATGAAGGAACAAGCATTCGGTCCGAAACGCCGTGTATAACGTCTTTAATGTGAAGGAGCGTGATGAAGGAACAAGCATTCGCTCCGAAACGCCGTGTTATTTACAATAAAGAAGTTGACAAGCATAAACCTTGATTTCATGTATGGGACCTGTAGTACAATCCGTCGTAGCTATTTTACTAACATGAATTACAAACGATAATTGTTGATTAAGGCCTTACCTTCATTTTCTGACTCATGATCAAATTTGATCACAGAACAGAAGTTGTTGATGACATTGCCACGACAAGGACACTCAGTTGTCACTGCTTGGTTATGTAAGTATTTGATGAAAGCGCTCATAAAATACCATTTCACTCGCATTGTAACTATGTCTTGAAACACCTTGCATACACACTGAATTAACATCATGTGTTAATATGCATGGTTTATTTCACTTACCTAAACAATTCGAGTAAAAACTCTCTTGCTTTGTGTCCAGAAACAGAGAAAGCAGGTTTAATGAATTTTATGAGTATTTTTGATTTTGCTCTGGCACTTCCCGTCTCAAAATAATGCGCATTTGTCACAGTAACATGGCAGCTAAGGTCATGATGAATTGTAACTAAAGTCGGAACTGATGAGGCATAAATGTTTCTTTTTCTAACATGTCTTTTTTTTTCGTTCTTGGAACCTATTAAGTCTTTCCACCATTGATGTTTTACTGGAGTTTAATACATCTCCAACAACAAACAAAAACAACACACACACACACACACACACACACACACACTCTCTCTCTCTCTCTCTCTCTCAAAACAACACACTCAAAACAACATACACACCAAAAAAACACACACAAAAACAAACACACACACACACAAAACAACACACACACAAAACAACAACACACACACAAAACAACACACACATAAAAACAACACACACATACACACAAACAACAACAAAAACCAACCAACCAAAAACAGTACATTTTCAGCATGAATTGTTATATACAACATTATATACTTTTCTACATGAAAAATACCCCAAGCTCTGTTTTAAAGCATTCAAGAGTCTTCCTGTTGATTATAGAAACGAGCACCGCTCCTTTTCACTTTTCAAGACAATTTAGACCTTTTTTCTTTGGCTGGTTCATAATAAACATATATTTATCTTAGTAACAATACAACACAATGATGTTAAATCCTAAAGTTACTCCTGTGTTTACAGTCCAGATAAAGCAGTTGGTGAGTGAGTGAGTGACGTGGGTTTAGCACATCTTTGAGCTGAATTCCAGCTATATTATAATAATGATAATAATTCATTTATATAGCGCCTAGTATCCATATATATATATATATATATATATATATATATATATATATATATATATATATATATATATATGGTGCTGGGTGAACAGAGGCAATTTTGAACAAACTCACTTGCCTAAGGTGTTTCACATGTGGGGCAGGATCGCAGTCCAGCTGTCAAACGTGGTCACCCATCCTGAGACTGTCCGAGCTCGAGGTTGCTTGACAACCTGATCTCTACGCACAGGAGCTTTACGCCACCACAGTATATCACAGCATGCCTGCTTGATGAGGGTACATAAGTCAGAGGTGATACGGGTCTTAGACGGTTTCCACTTGAATACATAGCTACGAACCATTTAGCCGCTCGAAAAACGGTCCTAGGTTTCCGGCCTGCATGAGGGACGCAACTCTCATATCGAATTTCTTACTGTCAACTTTGTGTGTTCTGAGTATGTGTAGGTTCCAGAATGTTTATATTAGGATAGATTAGGTTACTAGTCAACATTATCATGATAGAGACTTGTTTTCAAGTTAAGCGTTTCGTTTCTTGCTGAAGTCATGGTTTTATATGTATTAAGTTACACACTGAAATAGAGAATTTCAAGAACATTGTGAAGTGAGGTATCAAATAACGTATTAGAATAGTTCTCTAAAAGAAGTATGAACTTGATCCTCTTGTGTAAATAATATGTATGTTCGTGTGCATGACACAGGATCCGCCAGATATATCAACAGATAGAAAGACAACATGTTAGCATCTGGAAGAAATGGCCAAATAGGTGTTTTTAAATTTACTTTTCACCTTAATAGTGAACTGGTGCTGTTTGATACAAGAAGCATGCATAAAATAAGAATATTACCCTAAGGATATTTTCTAACCAGGAAATACTTTTGTGATTTTGAGATACTAGTATACTGATACGTTTCAGTGCCAGACATTAACGTAAAGTAAATACTGCCAATTAATGACATATGCCTCCGGTTTCCCGCTAACATTTATCATTGATGCCTGGTAACAAAAGACCAACAGAAACAGATATCCCCAAAATATGCTACATAAGTACGATGTTGTTTATGAAAGTACAGACAAATGGCGAAAAACACTTTCATAATCATGAAAGCAAGTCCATATATCATTATCCGATAATTACAACTATCCAGTACTTGAAGTCAAATCTTGAAGCAACATGCAAACAGCTCTAGCCTTTGGAGAGTACATTTGACACCTTCTGAGGTACAGTCAAGCACGTTTTCTTTTTCAAGATTCCAAAGACGATCATACGACTCTTGTTCAGAAGTTATTGATCAATGTTACAACGTCCAAAGTCTCGGTAAACCTTTCAAAACGTTTTATAATATACTCGTGGCGGAGACTTCAAAATTGCATGTGTTTATGACGGGTACCACCAGAGCGTCAGGCAACGCCCTCCTTTTCGTGAACACATGGTGTCAGCACTATTTGGCTGTGCATGAATGATATACACATGCTCTTGATAAATTCGTAATTGTAAATCTTCTCTACTCTTATTTCTGCTGCGATTTCTTAATTGACTTATGTTCGCTTATTTTCAGGAAAACCAAAGAACACGTTTTTACAAAATTAATGTTAAAAGGGTTTTGTCGTGTGAGTCGGTGAGTGAGTTTGGGTTAACGCCCTTGGAACGGTACTTCAGATATATCAGTGCATTATCCTTAAGGCTGGATGCAGATGTTGGAAGATTTACACCTTGCTGAAAGTCAAGATCAGGGTATAATTGTGACGAATCTGAAATCACTATTAAATCGAAGCAGGCATCCAGACATAATGTGTTCATTTCCTGCACAGCGAATCACCAAGACTTTGGATCTTTGGAATTGTACATGTATGCTTACATATTAAACACATACATGTATTTTACTAAGGTAGAAAAAAAACTGGCATTGTACAGAGATACAAATGAAGTTTCCACCAAATGATTAAACTAAATATAGCCACTTACTTCAGGCAACTGTTCTAAACAAAATGTTGTAAAATATTTCATACTATTTAAGGGTACTGTTTACCTATGACGTGATGTATTGTAAAACGAATTCGTAACGTTGAAAAGATTATTGTTTAATAAATGTTAACTATCAGTGAAATTTTTAGAATTCTTAACAAAACTTTACACTTTACATAGATGGGTATTTGTTTCGGAAGTGTTTATACTCAAAATGAAAAGTATGTTCGTCACCCGACGTGTATACAATAAAAACACAGTTGACATTTTGTGTTATATATGAATTTCTTTATCAAACTATAATTAACTAACTTTAAGCCACCTACACATTCACAGGAGGAACATATCAACTGGCGTTTGAAGTGACATTTACTCATTTATCGCAGGGCGTGGTAAAGACTGGATTTTTGATCACGCCAAATCTGGTACTAAATACCTGTAGTGCAAAGAGGAATTGCAAAGGGGAATTGTAGTGGCATATATAGAGGGTGAACCGTGAATCAAGTAACGGTAAGAGAGGGCGTTATATTCCGAATAGGGTACACTGGTCCATTATCTACTACACATTGTAGCATTCAGCGTTTGCGAGAGATGCTGTGCGCGTCTTCTGCGCTAAATCGATTTATTTGATTATTTGATTTTTCTGTTGACAATAATAACACACACAATCATGAGAGTTAGAATACAAACAGGATTGTACTCGATAAGGTTATAGTTGCTACATCTGAATTCGCAAAGTACAATATATGTAATACACACGCACACAAACGCACACACACGCATGCGCGCACGCGCATATACACCATATACAAAGAAGAAAGATTTCGCATTTATCGACCAGCAGCTTCATTAGGTTTCCCTATAGTCACATTATTTTCCTGATTTTGATATAGCGACCTAATTCACTTGCAGCAACTACATTTGGTATGCAGTATGTAGTATCTGCTTACAGAGGTTATTGGAATCCAGTGTTACATCCGGTGATGGATGAAAACCTCAGATCTCCGACCATAACTACACAGCATGAATAGCATTTTGACATCAAATATTTCAAACAGTATATAGATTGGACACTCTGTGAAATTACGTAGATGTGATTTCATAATTCGCAGTCTGTTTACAACCTCAGAAAGTCTTTTCTGTGCAGCGGACGACTTCCAGAGGATTACTATGAAATAGAATATTCTATTCTTCGTTTTCTCGACATTCACGTCTGATTGTCACATTTGGCAGTACTCTGATAACGGATCAAGTCACCGCTGGAGGCCAGTCGTAGAGCCGTCGAACAGGATCAAGTTATCGGCCAATAGCAACATAAATATGTCAAGAATAATTAACTGGATGCTACGTTACCCATCTTCTCTTTAGAGATCCGTCATATCATTTATGTTAAGGAGAAAACAGGAGGGGAGATAACTGGCAGCAGTACTGTTTTCCTCAAGACAAACAGTCCCAGAATGCAGTATAACCATCATCAGTTGAGACGTGTGACTTACAGCTGTGAGATGAAAGATCCTTCTCTTGCTTTACATGTCCATAAACAACAAACCATATATAAATGGGGTCAAATGCAGCTTTAAAATGAATAAATAAACAATATAGTTGGCTGCTGTGTAAAACTAATTACTTAGTGATGATTGAGACTATCACTTAGTTAACTCCAATCAACCTGTCAATCCTACTGTCTTACATGCGAATGAGTTCTTCAGGAAAACTCCATCATCCGACCAAGAAAGTCATTCTGAAAGTAGTATCACGCACATCTGAAAATACACTGAGGTACAAAAGAAAGTACGCACCCGGTGTTTGGGTACTGCCGTGAAGGAAACAATGTAACTGTTTCAAACAGTGTCTTGATTGTAACTTGCAAGTAACAAACACTGTGTATGTGTTGACAAAATACCACAGATATCCCTTAGTACAGGGCATGGAATATCATTACCTTCATATGAAAACGCACCAAAAGCATCAGGTGTGTACTTTCTTTTGAACGTCAGTTTACTTTCAGGAAGTACATGGTTATACCTTGTCGCTATTTTATCAAAATCGGATAACGTGTAATGGTAAATACTAGGAGCGTTCAAAATGTAGTCAGCCTCACCTTAAAAAGATACAAATAGAGCTTCTTTTATGTTTCATTATTCTACAAAATATCTGTCAACCTGACGCAAGCTGGTTTTGCTATGTTGCAGCTTCACGGTCCCCATTTTGTTTGACTCTATCACGGTACCCCCAAAATTGCAAAACAGCCCCCGTCCAAATATAGATCAAGCAGTCCAAAGCTTTGAATGTTGATTATGACGATTAGTCATGCAAAACTATGCTGAAAATATTTTGTATATTATCTGAGGGCGTACCATTAGTCAAAGGTGTACTATATTACAGAGCGTTTTTCATTTTCTGTATTTTTTAAAAGAAATATTACACCCCAGTGTGTTGTGATAACTAATATCCCGTTGACCACATTAGCCACATATGCGAAATATTGGATGTTGCTTTGCTAACGATTCCTTCAAAATAAAAAGTAGACTTTTCTAACCATGGACATCAAGAATATGATCAGACTGACGACCTTTTGAACGTCTCGTAACATCTATTCGAGTTTAAATACTCGTGCCTTGCCGTGAAGAGGACTGAAAGAGTACTCGCACCCCTGTTGTAGCTATTTCACAGGAACTTGTCTTTGTTAAGTTACGGTGCTCTCTCCAAATCTCTTTTCCAAATCAATATATTCAATATTAGAGGTATTTACACTGATACCTATTGTCTCGTGGGTCTAGTACTCAAATCAGTTCATTATCATTAAGGAGAATCATGTCATTAAGTCATAACGAATTATATCATTTTTACAGTTTAGTTTCAAACTGAAATTGGCAATCTTCCCAGTGTTTTAACCTCAGAATACTACCTAAGATTTCAGTTATAGCTCACTGTGGCGGCTTTGTCTCAGAGGACGACAGAAGGGCAACGCTACCCCCCGCTATTGTAGACGTGGGAAAAGGGTCCGTTTCAGCACTAAAAGCCGAGGTTCGAATTCAGTCATCGATGTAATGACGGCTGGGATAAAACACAGAAAGCTGCAATAAGTTAATTAGTTAGAAGGTATTTTTGGTAATTCATATTTTTAACTTTGATCAAGCAGGTAAGAGTCTGTTTACGCGCTTCTGAGATTTTGTTACAACACATGATACTTTGGCTGGATGGTGCATTTGAAGTTTATTACCACTAACCATCGAGTAAAGACACAGGAAGAAAATCAATTTCATTATTAATTCTTCAAACGTGGAAATTTAATAACAAGACTGCACTCTCTGTATTCTATAAAGGAGATGCGTGTGTGAATGCTGATCTGTCCTTCAGAGCTCCGGTTTCCAATCTGTCCAAGTACCGTTACCACCTCCCCCTTCCTCCACCCCCGGGGCCTCAGGTGTACCTTCTCCAGTCAGGGTTAATCTCAAGTGTCCAGCCACTGTTCTTATGACAACTCATCACAACACGTGCAGCCAGGACGGCGGTTTCTGCAACTTCAGCCGAAGCATCTCTGAAGCTTCTCTCTGTTTTCCTCTCATCTATTTTAATTTCATCATATGCTCATGTTACAGTCTGCACGATAAAGGCATCGCCGTGCCATAGCCGGAGCCTCTCTGCCGTTGATTTAGGTTCTACCTGTCCCTCCCCCCGCAGTTGTGTCCCTCCCTTCTTGATACCTGACACCCTTCAAAGCAGGCCCTACCTAAATAAGCGCACCATCGTATGGTAGGAATGATTGTGTTGACAGGCTGAGGTTATTAGTTTCGCTCTCTGTTCGCTGATGACTGATGAGAGTAGCGTGTTATTGTGGGATGCAAGTAATGAAATCAATCGCATTTTCAAACCATTGCCTTGTTATTACAATACGGAGTTGTTTTTAAATTAATATACCCACTTCTGCCTGTTTGTTCATTTCTGACCTAACGTGACGACATATTGGAACTTGCAAAGGTTCTCCATCTTATTGCAAGTCATATACTTGTAACAAGATGGAACTATTCACTATATTTCACTTTTGGCTCATGTTCCTATACTTGTGTCCGCTTCGACTGAAAAGTACCGGTCCACAAAGCGTGCGTAAAGTTTCGACCTGTCCTAATCTGTCGTAGCGATACGAACGCTGTATGGCTGGGTCAGTTTGATACCCATGCTTGGTGGTTTGACAAAACCGGTAAACGTTTAAGACTTGCATCACTTCGGGCTTTCCTTTCAGAATAAGTCTGGTTGTGCGCGATATAAATGAATGCCGTTTAAACAGCGCCAAACTCATCTTCCTCACTCCCTCATTGCGATGTAACATGTTCCATTCATACACGTGCTATTTTGCGAATTTATGGAATATTTTTGCATGAACACGAACATCGAATCAATCGTCGTTATATTCAAGAACGTTTGTCTTCGACGTAAAGTTGGTATATAGTGCTGATGGATTTGATTAGTTTAACATAAGCGGCACAATATCAGCCTAACTGTATCTATAGAAAGTGCTACCAGAAGATATAAAACCTATTATTCCATTCCAGTTGATAACACCGGGTGTACGAACGGTGGCATCCACCAATTACTCACTTCGCTTTAAAAGAATTGTGATACCGATTACCTTTGCCGATTTTATTGAAAACAAAACACGATGTGTTAAAATTTATTTGCATTTGCTGAGTATAAATGTAGACACAAAAGGAAAATTAACCATGAAAAAGGTATGGATGAAATCAGTGATGCCTTCTCGATCACAGGTCATTCGCAGAATTGACATCACACTTATGTTCCTTGTCCGACGCCTCATAGCAGTATCGCATGGACTAATATGTCTCCACATTCCTCAGTTGACACTGCGCTGGACACGAAACAATCGCAAGTTAAAATATTCATGGACCACCTTTTTCTGATTCTCTGTTCTTTCTCTGCATGAACGCTAGTTCCACTCAACATAAGTGTGCATCAGGGAACTAATATTATAGTGATGAGGTAGTACCTGTTTTTATAGACCCGCGAAACGAAATGTTCGCCGAGGATGTCCGAGGTCACTATTGCTATTTGCTTGTCCATAAAAACAGGTATTGACCCAGTTTACCAGTTTATAATTGTTATATTAGGTAATTACCTAGAACACATGCTTCTAAAGATCCAAACATGTCTATTTAGTCAAGACAAGTCATTTTATTTATTCATACAGCCAGTTCTGTGTCGTTATTCGTATCTGAACGTTAGTTGTAGTGTACTATCGCTATTTACGCAACATAATACGCATCCTACGGGTCCATTTATTACAATAGCTAGAATTATATTGGCCCCCATGTGTCATGATGCGGACTGCTTCTGGGTCCACATTTTCGTGTCGCACCGACTTCCATGCATCGTTGTGTTGTCCTGTCGACATTTATGTTTCGTAATACGTTTGCTGTTGGGGTCCATGTATAGGAATGCAGAACATATTGTGGTGAATTAAAGGTAATACGTATTCTATCGTCACCCATATATCGTAATACATATCTTATTGGATTCCATGTATAACAATACGTATCTTATTGGGGTGAATGAAACATAATACGTATCCTATCGTCACCCATGTATCGTATTACGTATCTTATTGGATTCCATGTATAACAACACGTATCTTATTGGGGTGAATGAAACATAATACGTATCCTATCGTCACCCATGTATCGTATTACGTATCTTATTGGATTCCATGTATAACAACACGTATCTTATTGGGGTGAATGAAACATAATACGTATCCTATCGTCACCCATGTATCGTATTACGTATCTTATTGGATTCCATGTATAACAACACGTATCTTATTGGGGTGAATGAAACATAATACGTATCCTATCGTCACCCATGTATCGTATTACGTATCGTATTGGATTCCATGTATAACAACACGTATCTTATTGGGGTGAATGAAACATAATACGTATCCTATCGTCACCCATGTATCGTAATACGTATCTTATTGGATTCCATGTATAACAACACGTATCTTATTGGGGTGAATGAAACATAATACGTATCCTATCGTCACCCATGCATCGTAATACGTATCTTATTGGATTCCATGTATAACAATACGTATCTTATTGGGGTGAATGAAACATAATACGTATCCTATCGTCACCCATTTAATGCATTGGTTGTCATGAAAGAAATGCTCATAATATACATTAACAATGGGTTTTAATGTTTAGACCAATTGTGCCCACACCGTATCTACGAAAACAGTAATGAATCACTCAATTTCTCGCTATAACAAACGTTCGACGCGCTATTGTAATTTTAATTAAGTGCATCAAAATATCTTTCAATATTGTTTACATTACTTTTTGACAAATTGCGTGTGAACTGATCGGCATTTACAACATTCACGACCAGATCGACGTTACATGCGATTTGAAACAAATCCTAGTTGCCCGAGACTGAAGGCAAATGTCATACCTTGACTCGTTAAACGTCTATTTGTGGTATTTTAACAATAATATGTAATCATAACGATTTCGCGGGTGATTGAATGCACTCGTTAAAAAGTATCCGGCCATAGCAATCATCCTGGCCAAAATAATAAGCCCGGTTATTACAATCTTAAATACATATATTAAAAGCTGCAAATAAAATATTATGATATGCCAATGTATTATTCCTGGTACGATAACAGTTCCAGAAACAATTTCTTCCGATCATTGCGTCAAACTAAAAACGTTTTAGTATTTAGCATTGTTTAGCTTAATTACCGGTAGATCTGGAGACCAAGATGAGCATACTCATTGCCATTTTAACTTAGGAGAAAACATACACGCTGTCAGCCACATTTAAGAGAGTTTAGTAGAACAGAAATTACAATTTAAATGCAATATCATCATGTCTGGCTAATTAAGAATTTTGTTCCTCGTGTTTGTTGTTACTTATTCATTACCCTGAACGTTAACGATGTACTTGTAATCCAGCAGTTCGCATGGCTCTCGAACTGCTTCTTTCTTATCCTCTTATGACAAATCGCTGGTTTCACCTAGGGCATTACCTGCGCTGACATTAATGCAAGTGTCAAGCATAGAAGGAGCTGTAAAAAATAGAGTGTTCTACCGTCAGTTACCTGGAGTTTGTGCTGAATACAAGCTGAATACCTTAATGAGAATTATGATGGATAATATTGCGCCATTTTACTTTCAATGGGTTTCTTTCAAGTGCACATTACATAAATCCAACATCGTTCAAAAAGAGACTGATATTATTTTGGTCGGCCACGCTCATTCGAGGTTTGTGAAAACAAACCACGTTTGGGTAAACCCACTTTTGAAACATAAATGACTCTACATGACCTTCACAAACTTCTTGTAACAATAGTGATTATATTTATGGACTTGGATATAACTATAATCTTACCAGTTCTCTGTGTCAGAGGCTGTTTTATAAAAGGACTCAGTAGGGCAGCGGAGTGTTCGCTCGCCGAGTATTCGACCCGAATTCGATTCCCCACATTGGCGCAATGTGTGAAGCCCATTTCCGTTGTCCCCCGCCTTGATATTGCTGGAATATTGCTGGAAGCGGTGTAATACTAAACTCACTCTCTCACCTTTTTACAACACGTTTCACAGAGAACGCACTACGGACACGCAGGTCATGGCTTCTGGAGACTTCAACATCAGTCCTCTTCACTATAAATGACAATGATAGTTACAGAATGATTTTTCATATAAATATAAATTTCGCATAACAGAAATACATACGGGGGCTATTTAAAAGATCTAAAAATCAGGAAAAACATATATTCCACTGACCAGTCAGTCAGAATGTTACTTTCAGAATTCATTCGAACTTGCAGTACATATTACAAAGTAATGATTCTCGATTCGTTTACGTTGTTTAAGTGTAGCCACTTGCAGTGACGAGGCAGCTCACCTGCCAAAGTGTGACGTTCGATGATTTTTGTTATTGGTCGATATTTTAACTATGTAAGTTCATTAGAATGTGTTTAAAACTTTCGTTGTTCAAACAGAGAAATATAATGAAAATGGTTTGCATTTTTTTTCCAAACTCATTTTCACTAAAGCGCCGCCCTAAACACGGGACGATATGCAGATAAATGCCCTTACTTAGGTAATATATTAGGGAGATCAAACTCTTAAGTCTTAAATTGACTCATTTAATTTAAATGCTTTCATGGAATACAATAAAACTGACTTTCACATGCAACTATATGTATTAACAAACTGAAACCTGAACATGAGTATTCTTGATCCCATACAATGTTTTCTGATGACATCATACTAGATGAATGTATCCTAAAGTCCTCAGCTGGGAAAGATTATAATGAAATGCTCTCTATTCATGAGCTTCAAAAAGAGATATGCTCATCATACCATATAGTATCAACTCTTCAAGCAATTACAGGGTCGTGTTTAGAAACCCCTTTAAATATTTATTATAGTTTTTGTGGAGTTTCCTTCTTCATGGAATGATGCTATCATTGTTCCACTTCCTGACCCTGGGCGTAACCATACCGAAATTACCGACAATGGCTGTGTTTGCCAAACCATGGAACGCATGATGAGTAATTGATTAGTTTGGCACTTAGAAACCAATGATCTACTCTCTGGCACACAGTGTGATTTATGTAAGAAACAGAAGTAAAGATTTACATGATTTAGTATGGCATGCTAAGAAATTCCTATCCTTCACTTCCTCCAGGTGTGTGTATGAATGCACCTACCTTACACTGTGAAATAACAATGGTCCCATGGTTTCTATAAGAGGCCTTAGTGATACATTCATCAACTATGATGTTTATTTCATCAGAAAAACACTTTATGAGATCAAGAATACCCACAAAATGTTCAGGTTTCAATTTGTTAATACACGCTGATAAATATAAAAGCCAGTTGGTTCTACTCCATGCGAGCTTTTGAAATAAAAGAATCAATTCAAGATTTAAGAGGCTGATCCCCGAGCACCTGAGTCTAATATATTACCTAATTTACGTTCACTCATCTGCACATTGTCCCATCTTCAGGACACACGTTTGTAGTGTAAAAAAGTATGGTAAAATTATTTACTGGGAAAATGACACCTCACTCCATTCATTGCTTGGAAAAAAACAGCTCACAAAATTTGATGAAAATCTAAGACCCTATGCATGAATGGGTTAACACGAGCGACATACGGACGGGCATTATCTTGCTGAAGGATGAAGTTGCGTATGTGTCGTTGAATAAACGCCTGCATATGAGACCTAATAATCTCATCCCTGTATCGCAAACCTGTTATACTGCCATGGACAACGACAAGGTGTGTCCATGACAATGTGTCCATTATGTCATGACTTTAACAGCAATCAAAATATAGACGTGGAACAACGCACGCGTCAGCATACCGTTCATCTCGCCCTCTGTACACCTTTGCCCTTCCATCTGAGCTGTCCAAATGAAATCTCGACTCGTAACTGAACTAGCCACTATACCAATCACGTAACGTAGATGATGTGACTACCAGGCAAGACGTGCCTGTCGATGACGTTGTTGAGCTCCCTCAACCAGCTCCCTACATTCCTGCATCTGATTGGACGTAAGGCTGGAACAGACCGAGCTGGCTGTCTGGAATAGATTATTTAGATGGGTTAGCTGAATGTGGTGGGCTTTCTGAAGTGACGTCATACGTGGACGGGTCGAGTATACTCACGGCACCAAGACGCTGATTTTCTGTAAACTACGGCATGACCTACGCGCAGTTTAGACTGAAATTAATGTGTTTCCCACAACATTCAGAGGGTGGAGAATAATCAACCGTTCTTCCATTTTCAATACCAGGTGTGTTATCTACGTGTGTCAAAAAACATGCAAAAAGTGCGATACCTGGCATCAAATGTCATGCAAAGCACTTTTCAACATGTTGATGTAGGGCCATTTTTATAACCTTTCGAATAACCTTTATTTTATACAATTTTAGGTTACGCACAGTTACTTTTTTCCGTCAGTTTATACTGTATACGGTCAGGTGTAACTGACACTTATGTGGCAGTTCTGCTAAGGGTTTCTGTCTGTGCAATGACGTTGCAATTATCACGTTAACAGTGTGAAGTTAAGTATTACGGCTACCGAGTGACCAACAACACGAAACGTGAGATAAGTGAAATGCCACGAATCACGTTTGCTTTGCCTGTCTAATGATCTGAATCAATCGCTCTATAAATACAAGATTTTCATTTCTGCTGATTTCACAGAATCATAAATCTCAGTTAGGTCTCGGTATTTATCGTTGAAAACTGAAAATTACTCTGCAAGCACTGACCTATATCTGGGGGAAAACGTCATTATCCCAAACCGCGGATGCAGTAACCGGAAGTGACCTTTTTAATTTAATCGAAGTATGACCAGGTAAAATTATTTTTAATTCCTTGAAAGATGTAGAATTTGGGAGAAAATGAAATCTGAAGATTTGTTTTTGGGGAATATACATAGATTTAGTGCAATTGAAATCATTGTTTTATTGTATCTTGAAACACCTTTGATAGTGTTTGGCTTTGAAAATTAGACAAAGCCACGGTAATGTTCAAAATAACCTCATGAAACCCCAGATATATCTTGTCTGTAAACCTTCATTAATTTGGGTAAATTTCGGAATGCATTTACCTACCGCAAACGAACTGGTTAACATCTTGGAAAGCTTAACAGCGATGACTTGCAACACATGTTTGCAAGTACTGGGAAACCCGGACACCGAAATAAAATGCCGGTTTAGACATGTGTTGGATTAGACAGTGTACGAATATACGATGGATCGGTATCAAAAGTGGAGTATAAAAAATTATCGCAGAAATTCTGTATCTTTTCTTGCTACAAAAACGTCAGAAAAACGAGACTGGCGTTCTAAAATTATCATTATTACCACTATAATGAAAAACATACGATAGAAATAATTTATAATTGTCGAAATACACGATAATAATAATACACGAAATATAGCCATCACACTTCTTTCGTGATATTTTTTATTATTTTGTGAAATACGTTAGTATTTGTGTGGATTTGGTATCATGAACTGTATTTAGTGGTTGCTACATGATACTACCTCACGTCTTCTCTTGATATATCATATTGACATAATAAAACAGATTGTATACTTACTTTTTGGATTGCTTCCCTATAGGAATATGTAAGTATGCAAAATATACACATTTCAGAACACTCTCCATAAAAATATAAAAAGTCGCTATTATCTTATAAAACCTATTCAACTGGGGGTAAAATGACTATATATATATATATATGCGTGTGTGTGTGTGTGTGTGTAAAACGTTGCTCTCTCTCTCTCTCTCTCTCTCTCTCTCTCTCTCTATATATATATATATATATATATATATATATATATATATATATATATATATATATATATATATATATATATATATATATGTTGCATACATATGTACAATTTGCTTTTGGTAGGTGTGACCAATTCTATGTTTGAATGCCCATGTTGTGTCCAAATATCTGGCTGCAGTGGTTTCAGGTTTCAGGTGCGGGCATACATGCCGACTGTTTGGAATTGATCATTGCAAAAAAACAGTGAGCAAATGAGTGAGTGAGTTTATTTTACGTCGCATATCTGTCTTTCCCTAATTCCCTGAGAAGCAGTTCCCACTAACCTTTGAACTTCATGATGTTTGAGTGAACGCTTTAATCACAAGGCATCTCATTGGAGCCAAGGAGAAAGGATCGTATATATCAGAAGGCCCAAGTTCAAAACGATGGTGCACTATCGGGACACACTTACGTAAAGATCACTTACTTACAACAGAAACCTTACATAAAATGATAATCTTCTTTTATACAAGGACCGGAGGGGTTACCTAAATCGAATCCTCACATGGGTAGTCCGCGTGAAACACATTTCTGGTGTTCTCCCGTCGTGATATTGCTGGAATCTTCCTTAAAAACGGCATAAAGCTAAACTCAATCAACCCTTAATACCAAGAAAGACAGTAAAGAGGGATTTGAATATGACGTTTTTATTTACAAACAATGCAGTGACAGTTCTCCATGACTAACATCAGTCGTTAACCACGTGCAGATCGTCACATCACATCATGTTTGACGTCACAACTCCGACAAGACACAACAATCTCAGTTGTGGATTATCATAAGCACATTCATAATCTAGTCCCATGATGGTCTTTCTGGTCGGATTCAAAACCTCCAGTCGGTGTTCAGGTTTCAGGGCCTCCTTTCGCAAAACACTAAGGTGATCGTAAGTCCCTAAGGTAACCTCAGTGTGATGTTAAAGAATGGGAGTTAAGGTTAACCTTAGTAAAGGTTGCTTCGTGAAAGGAGACCTATTTACAGCATGGCGGCTTCTAGTGACGTCGATTCTCATCTAATGGCTCTGGTCTACAGTAACATACTCAGAGGCCTACACATGTTTACAATCTTGACACTGTTTTCTTCTGGTATGTACGTGTATCAGAGCTCAAGTGCACGGTGAACTGATAGGCTCATCTTCCTCGTGTTCATATGTACATGCCAGGGCACATCTGCCCTTTCATTTTTACAGCGGCGCAGATACAGGTATTTTTCTTTTCAGAAAGAAAAAGTTGTGTGTGACCCTTGTCCTTCAACCTCTTGACTTCAACTACAATACTTGTCCGAACGATCATCTGTCGTGTCGACGCTACACTTGCCTCCGTCTTGCCCCGTTGGGCGGGGAAGGTACAGACTGAACGCTGAGGGGAGGAAGCTCCCTCGACTCTGCTGGATGGCTGTGCGGAGTTGTGCGAACGCCGTGTTTGTGGAAGTTGAGGGGATTGGCCAAGTAACCGAGGGCACCATGAGTGGCTGGGATGGTTTTGGTGGGAAAAGGGCTGATGTCTGCGCTGCCTCTCTGTCGCGACGTTCGCGTGCACGTCGGTTCTGGAACCAGATCTTGACCTATAAGCAAAACAAGATCTTTTAAGAGCAAATTCACACACAACGCTTGTTACGTATTCAAAATAACCAAATGACCTGGTCACATTGATTGAGTAGTGTATTGGTGGACGTGTGTCCATTAGTCCACTAAAATCATATTTGAATAGATCTAAATAACACACTGAGACTTCGTCTAGCACATTACTTATATATGGAATTCTGTCAGGATATACGAGTAGGGAAACGCTCTGCAGAGTGGCAACCATTCACTGTGCCCGAAACCCACGATTCCAAATTCGCCCGAACCACGTCTCTAGGTTTGTTTGTTTTTTCAGAACGTTCCATACCCGTACTAGTGTAGTTCGTGAAATGGCAAATGGCACAGGTCTCTCATACAAGTGACGCAGAGAAGGCTTGAAATTAACCGTTAAACCAAACTTACAATTCAACAAAGGGGAGGTTTTAACTATCTCTTAAAAAGTACTTCATAATAACGAGCGTAAATGAGGCCCTAATTCCCATATAAGGTTGGATTCAAAAGAGGTAATAGCTCTCACAAGTAACTGACAGCTGGTGGGGGGTACAACATGTTAATGAGTTTGTGAGTTTAGTTTTATGCCGCACTCAGCTATTTCCAACTATATGGCGGCGGTCTGTAAATAATTGAGTCTGGACCAGAGAATCCACTATTAAGTAACAGAATACCTATAGCATTGTACTTATGAGTCAGGCAGACCACAGATAAAATTGTCTAATTTTAAAGTTTAGATATTATTCAGCATTAGTGGCATCATATTAACGTCTGAAATATTAATTAATTCCATATTCACGATATTATTTACCAACGAAGACACCCACGGGCTATTTTAAACTTTTTAATCTAAACAAGATAAAAACCAATAACATAACCCACAGTGTTATATTCCTGGCATTATAACCCTTTAAAGAACAAACGTATATGTGCCTATAACCAACCATAATTATCTCTCTATATCGTTCCAGAATACCTCATTTCAGAACACAATTTCCTTTACCATGATATAATGCCAATGAAATATGTTAGGTAATACGATATCTTATATTAGATCTCAAGATTTCATTAAATTGTCAAAATATGTAACCTGACAACGGAGCTGATATCAGAAAGTTTCACTATAATAGACTTAGCTTTATAACAAGTATGAAATTTGCCCACGGCAATCACGTATGAAGGATATACGTCAATACGAATATCTATGCCTGCATATGAACAATTTCAGATATTACTTAAATATGAGTAATGACTGTTTCGTTATTGATATCTATCGAGCGTATTCGATGTTCACGTTGCTTGTCGCGTCTAACTGTAATATGTGTCATTTCATATAGTCTTGGACCAATCATAAATGTAAACCCTAAACAACACATGGCATCAAATACGATCTGTCCATATCTAAACAATAATGTTTTAGTACTCAATAATCACTCGTAAAGAACATTTAATTATTTTTTTTAAAATTAGATGAATATTTTTTACGAGATTGCCTGGTGGAATATAGGAATACTTTGCTGTCCTGTTACAATCTGAAACATGAAGTAAATTGGCAGATTGGTACGTAGTGAGTCTAACATTTCATGTATTTGAAAAACGTCGCTCCTGTTTCATTGAGAATACTATCAAAACAGAATGTAGTCTGATAAGAAAACTGATATAAGACATTTAAACTCGAATACATATAGGTATTTTTATAACTGATTTTGAAGAAACGGTAGCATTTAATCAAGTAGTTTTAGAACTGTATTTCTAGTACTTTGTGTTTAAACAATTTGTAGTCTAGTATGTCTAGTATTTCAGATTTAAAGTATTTGCAATCTTGCAAGTCAAGTATTTGAGGTTTAAAGTATTTGCAATCTTGTAAGTCAAGTATTTGAGGTTTAAAGTATTTGCAATCTTGTAAGTCAAGTATTTGAGGTTTAAAGTATTTGCAATCTTGTAAGTCAAGTATTTGAGGTTTAAAGTATTTGCAATCTTGTAAGTCAAGTATTTGAGGTTTAAAGTATTTGCAATCTTGTAAGTCAAGTATTTGAGGTTTAAAGTATTTGCAATCTTGTAAGTCAAGTATTTGAGGTTTAAAGTATTTGCAATCTTGTAAGTCAAGTATTTGAGGTTTAAAGTATTTGCAATCTTGTAAGTCAAGTATTTGAGGTTTAAAGTATTTGCAATCTTGTAAGTCAAGTATTTGAGGTTTAAAGTATTTGCAATCTTGTAAGTCAAGTATTTGAGGTTTAAAGTATTTGCAATCTTGCAAGTCAAGTATTTGAGGTTTAAAGTATTTGCAATCTTGCAAGTCAAGTATTTGAGGTTTAAAGTATTTGCAATCTTGCAAGTCAAGTATTTGAGGTTTAAAGTATTTGCAATCTTGCAAGTCAAGTATTTGAGGTTTAAAGTATTTGCAATCTTGCAAGTCAAGTATTTGAGGTTTAAAGTATTTGTAGTCTACTATTTGTAGTATTTTAAGTTCAAGGCATTTGTAGTCTAGTATGTCAAGTACTGTCGGGTTTAAAATATTTGTAATCTAGCAGATATATAGTACTTCAGGTTTAAAGTATTTGCGGTATGTCTGGTAGTTCGGGTGTTGACATGACGTGATGTTCTCCTAATCGTGTAATCTGTCTTGTTAGTGTCCGGATTTGTTACGGATGTGGACAAGGTGTTGACGCTTTTGTGTAATGAATATCACTGAGAGCTATTTCAAACATCTCAGTAACGTTGAGCATACGTTGTCCTCAGCAAGCACACTGATGCATTACCTGTTTCTGAACAGTATATGACTGACTCCGCATGGCAAAGGATAAAAACACAATGGTTCTACACCTGCGACTCGTGAAACAATGGTGTAAGCGGCGTCGATATCAACTGTGCGCAAAATTAGTTTCCTAAACAAATCTGTCCAAATGACAGGTGTAGTAGAAGCTGGTGTTTAAATGTTACACTGGCTTCAAAAGCCAGGATTTGTTTTGAGGCGATTCTACCTGAGATTAGAAAGTCGTTAATGGCTCGACTGGTTCAGCCTTTAATATGCACGGCACAGATGGGACCGTAGCAACAACGCACGCGAGTTGCTGGACAGGTAAGGTTACCCGCGCGATTCGCCCGGAGATAATGACGAGATGCGAAAGTATCGGTCTGCTACAAGACAATATTAGATACTTGATTCTTGCCGAACAGAGCTAATTACGATTTGCCCTCACTGCGGGTTCCGACCAAAGAAACTGTTCTCATTGTGGGGTGGGGGTGAGAAAAACAAAGGATGAACTGAGCCGTGGGTGGGGGCGGTTATAGAAGGGAGCCATAGGGTGGGGATGGTTGTTGAAGTGAGCTGAGGGGTGGGGACAGTCGGAGGTTGAGTCCCTAACTAAAGTCAAACACCGACACAAAGCATGAAACAATGGGAATCTTCCAAGGGTAGCAGGTATGGTGGTGCGGGTTAGAAACATGTTATTAGATCAAGTAAAAGATGTCTACCCTCTATTCCAAAGGCCTTTGAATACTGCTAAGCTAACCTAAGAATTCACAGTGCGTCTGTCCATATGTACGAATAGACAAAAGTATGGCAGGGTATACAAACTATTTACAAACGTTATCAAAACGTTATCAAACAAGTACAAGGTCAATAACGCAACTATTATACCTATATGTACACAGTAAACGCTTCACTGTGGAATATTGGTGGACATAGGGACAACGGACAACTGTAAAGTTGTAGTCTTCCATCTTGTAATACATTCTTGTGTGTCAGGTTTTCGTCACTTTGAAAGTCTATATTAACACACCCCAGAATAAAACCTTAAGACGATACCATTGGTTTACTTTTCAGGAAATGTTTGGACATAAATTGCGATTGCTGAATTGTAACCGATCATAGTAATACCTAAAGATTAGTTGACCTCCTGACCTTTGTCCCCCAGCTCACGCCTTAACGACCGAAACTCCTAAACGTGTCCTTAAAGAAACATATCAGACAAATTAAGAAGCACAATTTTTGCCCATGGGAAAGTGTAATCATGTCTCGTCTAAATGTCTCATCCGCGCATTTACAAAACTACAACAATAAATGAATCATCAAACCCACAACAAATTTAAAGCCACGTCGGCTATATTTCAGCCATGTGACTTTCTCGCGTCAATGCGATGTATGCACGCTCCTAATAAGGGTATATTAAATCGTGGTGATTTTATAGTATATAAATAAACCTATTAAATCGTGACCGTACACATACACCAGAACCTCAATGGTTTCAACAACTAAGAATGCAAAGCACACATGGGGTGTTTCTCGGGCACATTGTATTAGAGTGGTGTCGAAGGTAGGCATATTTGGAATTTGTCATGTCCAAAGAAAAGCAGGACAACTTTTAAGTTTTTGATAACTTTCCGTTTCATCAGATGTGTGACCTGATCTGGGTTAGATGTACACATCAAGTCGTCCATGTTTGATTGTTAACCTAGTGAAGGCGTGTGTGCGTCAGAGCGCAGGCGAAGAATTTCCTTGTGTCAAACATATCGGGATATTGGTAAAATCCTATCCTATGTATTTCCTATTTATTTCATGTAAATATACATAAAACACTGCATACTGAAAAAAACCTTCTTGAAAAAATATGTTAAGTATTGTGATTTGATGACATATCATAGGGAAGCGGTCGCACGTGTGTTGATGAAACAGTAGCACAAGTCAGCTCTGTCATCAATCAGAACGATTATATTTGTCAGCACCGACCACCAACCAGTCATTACACGCCGATAAATGTCAACTATCCACCCGGGGCATGTCTCTTTAGTTTCCACAACCAGAAGACGACAAGCTGGCTTGACCGATACGCCCACTGGACAGCAAGGTATACTTTTCTGACCACGCCCCCCTCAGCGTGGACGCCGCCCGGTTAAACTCCCAACAGCGTCTTTCCCAAGTGCTCTAAACACTGACGCATGTCCAGGATGTCGCATGCTATCAACGATAAGCCCTTGGAATAAATTCATGTGTTTATATCGCGACATTGACTCTTTAAGAAACAGATGTTCTCCTGACACATGGGGGTTTTGTAAAATTAATTTAAGGTGAAAATATATTACATACAGTTAACGTGTCAAGTAAAATTCTTGTTTGATTATATTTGTTCTTGAGGAAAACAGCCTGCTTCCTGTCAACAAAGCATTTCAACAACCAACAGAAACATGTACTTGGGCTTTGGGGTTTTTCTCACGTTTGCCGTGTTTCGGTTACCGTTTTTACCTAAAAACGTTCTGACAAAGTTTGTAATTGTTTGGTCAAATCCAATTTTCAAGTACATGTTCTCTTTGCCAGAAGGTGATTTTGTTTGATAAGATTTTTTGGAGTCCGTCGCATATGTTCACAATTTATTAAGGATTCTTCCCGTCAACGTAAAGCAGACTAGCTGCCCATGTTGACGACTTCCTTCGCCCAACGTTGACAAACCCTTAGGCGAAATGTCTTATAACAGAGTTATATATAACCTTTCAGCGATTCACATAGTAGACAATTAGTTCGTGACTAATGTTTATCAAGAGTAAGTTTAACAAGTCAAGTTAATATAGCACAGACTAACTCCGTCGAGTTAATTCGCCATATTGCTTTGATTTCTTTTCTTCTAATCTTTCATAGCAGCGATATGCCTTGATAGTAGTTGGATCAGGTTTCCTTTAATCAGTGCACTAAATGAATTCTCAAATCATGTATATTGTCATATTACTGTGCTCTTAAGCTGACAGTAACGACGACAAGAAACACAAACAATAGCAGACAAGCGGAGAAGCAATATTGTCAACTAGATGAAACATTAATATCGAAGTGAAAAACAGTTACGTTTGACAGCTCATCAATTTGTCGAAAATTTATTATTTTCGAAATGTCAGCTCTTTATTCCAAGATACCCCGGAGGTAAAAATATTATTATATGTATAAACTAATCTGTGGCATCATAACAGACGGCTTCGTGATAGTCATAGAGAGCCCAGAAATAATACAAATTATATGTCGTTAAAAAGTTCCAAACTTTCTCATAAAGCTGTATACATGGCATTTAATCCATGCATGTACACTTAATTTGAAAATAGACGAGATTTCTATGAATATATATATACATATACATATACATATATATATATATGTGTGTGTGTGTGTGTGTGTGTATATATATATATATATATATATATATATATATATATATATATATATATATATATTAGAGAGAGAGAGAGAGAGAGAGAGAGAGACGCACCGTTTATGGAAAGTTACAATAGGGGGTATTTAAAACTTGCAAAAGAGTACATTTGTGTAAGTGTATAACTTAGTTATATTAGATACAGATAACTGAAACATCCATATGTCTTAAGGGAATGAGGTGAGCTGCGTCAGAGAGGAGTTGTACATTGTAGAAGCATGCATGAAGTAGCATAAAGTTACCTCCCATCCCTCACCCTGCTTACTCCAGACCACCCCACCTTAAGACACGGCGGAGGTCGAATGTACTTTCAATGTACGATTGTCGAAATTGGGAGATATATGGGATTGAATCAATGTTGACACAATAATAATGATTGTTTTGAGAATGCATCACCACATGGATTTCATTTAAAGCAAAGCTGTTCGTTCAGTTATCCCCCTTGTTAGGTGACAAGAGTATGACATGAAAATTTCAGGTTTACACTTTTCAGTCAGTAGTGTATGATTTGACTCTGCAAACCCTGACCACGCACGGATGCAAGAAAATTATCAGAAAAAATTGTCTACAGTGACTTATCGACCTGCCTGATGAACGTCAAGATTCATAATGACATGTGGTGCACGTGTAGGAGGCTCCCACGTTGTGCACGTGCTTCCCATGCATTGTGTTTGCGTGTGGTGATAACGTGAAATGATGCTGCATACACAAGATGAATGTCATTGTAACGTTCCTCAATTGGTTTCCTTTCTACCAGACTTCAAAGTTCAGGTTCCCCTACTTTTAAAGAGCATACAACTGAACTTATGCTCACTATTATTCGTTATACAGTATGACGAATAATACTGAACCTACGTTTACTTAGACTGGAGAGTTTCTGACTCGTGTTCACTGTATGAAATGGTTTGGCAAAAATTGATTCTCACCCTGTTGTCTGATAGGTTGAGCGCTGTCGATAGTTCGGCAACATCCATGCTACTGAGGTAGTGAGTTCGGCGAAACTTCTCCTCTAAAACCGCCACCTGGTGTTGAGTGAAGGGAACACGTGGGTTGCGGCCTAGCTTCCTCCTTTTCACGCCGTCTTTCTTCTTCAGCCCTACAATTGGAATGATATTAAACTGTATTCATGTTCGCGGGAAATGCGGGAAAATTAGAATTTCAGAAGAAGTTTTATTGTTCCCAAGGGTACATCATTGAGACACCAGTTCATATTTTATAGTTTGGTAGATAGAGTTTCAGAAGAAACTCAGAAGTTCAGATTAGTTTCTCTGTGCCATCGAGTGGAATACTTAGTGAGTCTTGTTTTACGCCGCATTTACCAAATTCAAGCAATATTTAGACTGGGAATAGCAAACATAGGCTTCGTACATTTTACCCACGTGGGCAGTCGAACTGTCTCAGTACAAATGCTTTGACCACAGTTTCCCCGATCGTCCATTTACAATTAAGAGAAATATTTTAAACAAGTCCTAATTGAAACACATTTCACAGGTATCTACACTTAAAAAATCCTGTAAACGTATAATGATTACACCAGGAGTTGGTGGAAGTCTCAATAATGGTCTGAAGACCTTATCATATGCCTCAGTTAGCTCTCTCATGGAACAAGACCTCTACTAACTAGCAATTACGTCCTCGACTAAAATATACCATAATGTAATGACACATCCTCTGTCACTTGTCCGAAGGATGAGTAGGAAGTGGATCTGTTTCTGTGAATATGACGTAGCTATTTTCCCCCAGTGCAGATCATGACGTCATCAGTGGCATTGTGAGAAAGGGAAAATTGAAAATAAGGAATTGCATCGGACACCGGATTTTAAACTGGCCGCAACATGCACTGAAACCTGAAGATTTGGTGATGTTTTGTTTTGCCGTTATAACCCTGACCAAACCTTTCTTTCTTTGGTTCAGAACTTTGATCCCATCCCTCTTGTCACACACGACGTGGTTAGCGTAGTGTATTACTAGAGATCTAAATATGAAACAGATCTGTATACAGTCTGCATAGGGAGACCGTGGGTTGCTGGAATGTCCGATCACAATTTCAGATGTCAATGGGGAAGTCCAGCACAACTAATGGGTTTTTCTCATCGAGCTTCTTTGATGACAGAGATTGATACACATGTTATGCTCAACAATATTGGTGTCAAATACCACATGGCACAACCAGCGATGTTATTCTTACAGTTGATATATCGGTGCAAGAAGTTGCAGGGAGAACTCGAGGACAACTACATTGTGGGTACTAAGGAACACGGGATAGCTTCGGGACAACTACATTGTGGGTACTAAGGGACACGGGATAGCTTCGGAACAACTACATTGTGGGTACTAAAGAACACGGGATAGCTCCGGGACAACTACATTGTGGGTACTAGGGGGCACGGGATAGCTCCGGGACAACTACATTGTGGGTACTAGAGGACACGGGATAGCTTCGGGACAACTACATTGTGGGTACTAGGGGGCACGGGATAGCTCCGGGGACAACTACATTGTGGGTACTAGGGAACACGGGATAGCTTCGGGACAACTACATTGTGGGTACTAGGGGGCACGGGATAGCTTCGGGACAACTACATTGTGGGTACTAGAGGACGCGGGATAGCTCCGGGACAACTACATTGTGGGTACTAGGGAACACGGGATAGCTTCGGGACAACTACATTGTGGGTACTAGAGGACGCGGGATAGCTCCGGGACAACTACATTGTGGGTACTAGGGAACACGGGATAGCTTCGGGACAACTACATTGTGGGTACTAGGGGACACGGGATAGCTTCGGGACAACTACATTGTGGGTACTAGGGAACACGGGATAGCTCCGGGACAACTACATTGTGGGTACTAGGGAACACGGGATAGCTTCGGGACAACTACATTGTGGGTACTAGGGGACACGGGATAGCTCCGGGACAACTACATTGTGGGTATTAGGGAACACGGGATAGCTTCGGGACAACTACATTGTGGGTACTAGGGGACACGGGATAGCTCCGGGACAACTACATTGTGGGTACTAGAGGACGCGGGATAGTTTCGGGACAACTACATTGTGGGTACTAGAGGACGCGGGATAGCTCCGGGACAACTACATTGTGGGTACTAGGGAACACGGGATAGCTCCGGGACAACTACATTGTGGGTACTAGGGAACACGGGATAGCTCCGGGACAACTACATTGTGGGTACTAGGGAACACGGGATAGCTTCGGGACAACTACATTGTGGGTACTAGGGGACACGGGATAGCTCCGGGACAACTACATTGTGGGTACTAGGGAACACGGGATAGCTTCGGGACAACTACATTGTGGGTACTAGGGGGCACGGGATAGCTCCGGGACAACTACATTGTGGGTACTAGGGAACACGGGATAGCTTCGGGACAACTACATTGTGGGTACTAGGGTTCGCTGGATAACATGGAGACCACTACACTGTGGGTACTAGGGGACATGAGATAACATGTCGACCACTACATTGTGGGTACTAAGGGACACGTTATAACACTGGGCATCGTGAGGACCAAAACATTGTGCTGACTAGTGGACAAGGGATAGCGTGAGAACAACTACATTATGGGGACTAGTATAGGGGACAAGAGACAGAGTGAGAACCATCACAGTATATTGTTTCGGTAAATGTATGTGCTATAGTACACCCAGACTTGTTGTAACTCGACACTAGTGACGCATGACCTTACACTACACGGCTTTACTGTTGGAATGGAGAGAAAATGTCAAACTGGATATCCTCTATCGTGGTAATGACAGGTAGCATCATTTGTAAGTCTTATTAGTTCATTCATCATATACAGATTCCATTAACGGAGTATAAGATAGGAGGACAATTGACACTGAACGTCCGCTTGTCACATCTTTTCTCAGATATGTACATCACATTTCAGATAGGTAGTAGGCAAGTTGAGGCTAATATCAATCTAACTATTTTAACTGCTCAAACACCTTCTCACATCCAGCTGAGAATAAAATAATAAAAGTTAGACGTCATCACGATTCCGAGACAATTTTTACGAGACAGTTGCCACAATGTAATTGTCCTCATGCCATAACGTATCCCTTAGTCCCTATAATGTGGTGGTCTTCATGCTATCCCGTGTCCCCTAGTCCCCATAACGTGGTGGTCTTCATGATATCCCCTGTCCCCTAATCCCCATAATGTGGTGGTCTTCATGCTATCCCGTGTCCCCTAGTCCCCACAATATGGTGGTCCTCATGCTATCCCGTTTCCCCTAGTCCCCACAATGTGGTGGTCCTCATGCTATCCCGTTTCCCCTAGTCCCCACAATATGGTGGTCCTCATGCTATCCCGTTTCCCCTAGTCCCCACAATGTGGTGGTCCTCATGCTATCCCGTTTCCCCTAGTCCCCACAATGTGGTGGTCCTCATGCTATCCCGTGTCCCCGTGTCCCTATAATGTGGTGCTCCTCATGCTATCCCGTGTCCCCGCGTCCCTATAATATGGTGGTTTTCATGCTATCCCGTGTCCCCGTGTCCCTATAATGTGGTGGTCTTTATGCTGTCTCGTGTCCCCTAATCCCCATAATGTGGTGGTCTTCATGCTATCCCGTGTCCCCTAGTCCCTATAATATGGTGGTCCTCATGCTATCCCGTTTCCCCTAGTCCCCACAATGTGGTGGTCCTCATGCTATCCCGTGTCCCCGTGTCCCTATAATGTGGTGGTCTTCATGCTATCCCGTGTCCCCTAATCCCCATAATGTGGTGGTCTTCATGCTATCCCGTGTCCCCTAGTCCCTATAATATGGTGGTCCTCATGCTATCCCGTTTCCCCTAGTCCCCACAATGTGGTGGTCCTCATGCTATCCCGTGTACCCGTGTCCCTATAATGTGGTGGTCCTCATGCTATCCCGTGTCCCCGTGTCCCTATAATGTGGTGGTCCTCATGCTATCCCGTGTCCCCTAGTCCCTATAATATGGTGGTCCTCATGCTATCCCGTTTCCCCTAGTCCCCACAATGTGGTGGTCCTCATGCTATCCCGTGTCCCCTAGTCCCTATAATATGGTGGTCCTCATGCTTTCTCGTGTCCCCTAATCCCCATAATGTGGTGGTCTTCATGCTATCCCGTGTCCCCTAGTCCCTATAATATGGTGGTCCTCATGCTATCCCGTTTCCCCTAGTCCCCACAATGTGGTGGTCCTCATGCTATCCCGTGTCCCCGTGTCCCTATAATGTGGTGGTCCTCATGCTATCCCGTGTCCCCGTGTCCCTATAATGTGGTGGTCCTCATGCTATCCCGTGTCCCCTAGTCCCTATAATATGGTGGTCCTCATGCTATCCCGTTTCCCCTAGTCCCCACAATGTGGTGGTCCTCATGCTATCCCGTGTCCCCTAGCCCCTATAATATGGTGGTCTTCATGCTATCCCGTGTCCCCTAATCCCCATAATGTGGTGGTCCTCATGCTATCCCGTTTCCCCTAGTCCCCACAATGTGGTGGTCCTCATGCTATCCCGTGTCCCCGTGTCCCTATAATGTGGTGGTTTTCATGCTATCCCGTGTCCCCGTGTCCCTATAATGTGGTGGTCCTCATGCTTTCTCGTGTCCCCTAGTCCCCATAATGTGGTGGTTTTCATGCTATCCCGTGTCCCCTAGTCCCCATAATGTAGTGGTCTGCACGCTATCCCGTGTGCCCTAGCTTTCACAATGTAGTGGTCCTCACGTTATCCTTTGTCCACAACACCATGGTGTAACTGTCATGTATGACTGCGTCCTCGTTCTAAGACTCATGATCGCAGGTGTGTACTTTCTCTTGAACGTAAGTACACAAGTGATAAACATGAAAGTATGCGTCAAATAAATTAGCTAAATGTGACCTATGGAATTATAAATGTCATATCACACAGTACGGTGCACTAACATGGGATTGGTGTTAAACAGATGCATCTGATTTATTATATTCCTTTTAAAGTATTTAATTATGTACTTAAATAGATACTCTACAGTTCTATTAGTGCTATCAAGAATATCTCTAGACGTTGTCATTGATTGTTGCTCTTGTCATAATCATACACCCGCTTACCCATAGGTAGTGATTCGTTTCTGAGAGTGCAATACTCAGGCACGTATTTGGGGATTTTTCGAGCGATCATGCTTACATTGTGGTTAATGAGAAATATTCAGAGATACAACATAAATTGCACAAAACACTTTAAACAGTCCTGACACGTCAGCCTTAACTTTCCATCAGCTTACCCTATATGACCCACACTGGTCGTTTGAAAAGGTATAATCATATGTCGAAAAAAGTTTAGAAGATATTGCTAATTTCTTGTCTTTATGTCAACAATGGATGTGATTATACGATGTACGTCAGACTCATTTAACACTATTTTAACGTTAGTGTAAACATGATACACATGAACTAATTCAAAACCTAATGGCAAATTTGACACGGCGCATTACATTTATTGGCTGGAATCTTAATGTTTACAGTGAGTAAATATACCGACGTTCTTATAAAATAACATAAAAAACATTTACATTGTTCTGAAAAAAACAAATACGATAACTTTTTACAATGATTGTATGGATTAACGCACATGACAGCATTTTATGACTATTGCTCATTTGGAAATAGGTATTTCTGGAAGGTGACTCTGCTTCTTGTAGAAGAAATACCTCATAGCATAAAACGTTACAAGAAAAAAAAATGTCGACGTGAAGAATGAATTTTACTATCAGCCTTGGCAAATCAAATGTTTGATGCCCAGCCTTGGCAAATGAATTGTTTGATGCCCACCACCTTTAATCTGGATTCTAGTTTCAGTAATCGCTGAAATAATATCCAAGAATACACTAACGTAATTTAATTATAAGATTACTTACTTCTCCACGAGACTTCTTCGTGGACGTTTACTTTAATGTCATAGGTGGCGCTTTATTTCGCGTCAACATGACGATCCCACACTCGCCTGAGCTAACAGAGGCTAATACGATTCACAAGCATCGCTGAACAATATTAAGCTCCACTTGCCTGATAGCAATTTTATTCTGCCCCTTTAACTTTTCATTACTCCAAGCCATTGGTATGACATTCCATAACGTACCTTCGAGTTGTTGGAACCTACACCTGATCGCAAGGACGTTATGATGTAAGGGAGAATTGGAGATGTGCTTTTGAAATGTCGATGACTAGTCTGGTGTGATTGGTGAAAATGAAGCTTAAATGGCAATCGTTTAACCTACCGTTATGACAAACAGCCTCTGCTACTGTCATCCCTCGTTGAAATAAGTCGCCAATAAAATATAGTAGCAATAAACAACCCTGTCCCATTCTAATTAATCGTTTCCTATGGAAAATGACCAAATATAATCAAATCAGAAGCTAATGAAATCATTTTCAAAGAGAAAGCGAATTGAAATAGAAAACCTGATCTGATTAAGCTTCCTCGTTTTCCCCACAACTGGATGCACACATTCTAGTCTACGTGGAGACAGAGCGCTGTACTACGACCTACTATACCGCTATACTCTCAGGGAAAACGGCAGAAAAATCTAATTAATGGAGATATTTAGATGTCAATAAATCTATTTCAAACAGTAGTCAATTTCATTAAGGTAATGAACGACGTCGAACCAATGTTCCGTAGATAATTACATCTCTTCATAGATATTTGGTCTTTTTTACTTGTTTATTTTGAAATGTCTTTGCGAAATGAGAATTCCGGTAATATTAGATGTAGAAACAAAATTGAATTCAAGCGAGGACAGAAAACTTAACAAATGGGCCTTGTAAGAGAGTTCATGTCGTCGTTTCTTGTACCATATTGCTTTTATTATGCTTGTGATTATTGTAATGTATCAAGTTCTTTAAGAGAGCAAACAAAACTACATGGGGTCCTTAATGTATTGCTTTGCGATTCACAGATGTAATATAAGTTTAAAAAAATTTGTACTTGTATGATTTTTTCTTCAATCACATTAATGTTATTCAACGCGGCGTGAAGTTCATTTAGTGTAACTAAAAACGCTTTAAACATTAATCATAAAGTACAGATGGGTTCATTTCTAAATGTTACTCTATATAATGTGCCTACATTTGGTGTAGCATTTATTTGTATCACATTCCATGATTGATAATATTGAAACAAGTGTCTTCACTAAGGACATATACTCGATCCACCCGATGAGGGCAGGCGGCAAGTGGTCCCCTTGTCGCAGCCCAACACAGGAACTGGGGATCATTGCAAGATGGTATCAGCTGAGATCAGTCTCCAGGCCTATGCACGGGGTGTTTACAGGATCAGCGTTCTATCTTGTATCCTCTCATCACCTCTCTAAATTAATTGACGGAAACGCGCTACTATTTCATTAACAGGTCAAAGTAGCAGTTATCAACACGTGTGTATAGCTATGTATTAGTGAAGAGCTCATCACACGTCTTCACTGCAAACACCTGTCATTAAACCTAACACAGGCGCGGAATTAAAGAGAGTTTGATGTGAAATGTCGCCTACAGACTGGGTGGAGTCGACCCTAGTTAATGGGGAATGCACCAACGTGTGTGTATGAGGGTGGACTAAGGGGTTGGGGGTGGAGTGGGAGGCAAAAAATCTTACTCTTTGACACATCCGACGCTGTTAAATGGATATTTAATCATTGAGGTTTGGGGTTTTTTTACATTTACATGTCTTTGCAAATTTACGTCTTCTTGTTGAATCATTCAGTCACGAAAGCTATGCCATTGTAACCTTTGGAGTGAGTATCGCACTCAAAATATATCGATTCCAGCATCTGTCTGCCTGAATACTATCGCACCTTTCCAATAACCCTAACGTTGTGTGTGACATACGTTCTCGCAGATTATCTGACACGTCTAGAATTAAAAGTAAACACAATACTTTAATGATTTGAACACGAAGACATACAGGCCATTACCTCATATCTCTCTCAAGCAATGGGCACATTTTAATATATCTACATCAGTGGTTTAACATGGCTCCGATATCTGACTGAATGTAAACTCGTTGTTAACGTTTAGAAATGAAAACGTTGCACGTTTCAAACTGTTATATTTTATTGCTACAGCGTTCAGCAGCATTGGGTTGGCATCGAAGGGATACAGTCTCCAACACTAGGCTTGGCAAAATGAGAAAACATATTAGATTACAAACTAAAGCTCCTCTTTAAATGGCATGTGTGGTCTTCAGTTTGATAATCGCACAGAAAGTGTTCAAAATAGCTGCAAGACCTGCTGAAAGATATTCTGGTATCTGATTTCGTCTAAAGACTATACGCGCCAAATTGAATATAGAAGTGCATTGTGTAAGCTTTGTACAGTACAAGACCTTTTATTTGTATAGCCATGTGGGAACATGTTTTTGAAAGACCGTTTTCAATTACCCCTCAATCTTCAATTTCAAACGGTTCCCTTCCGTGAACGGGCATCAATATTTAAACGAGTATTCTGTAAAGGCGGGCATCCACAAATGAAGTCTGAACACTTCTTGATCGGCTCGACTTGACAGCGTATACATGGGGAAGTCACATTCGCGTGTAAGGGTTTCCTGTGTCCTGAACTGATTATGTGTATTGCCATCCCGACAGTGCCACGATTATCTGAACGATGTCTGCTGCTTTTTGTATTTTGATCTGTGAAAAAAACAATAATATACCTAACCTTCTTGAGGAAATGACTTGATTCCACTTAATACCGTTTTCGCCATGCCTGTGGTTCTGATTCCATCCATGGTAGAACCGCCATATGCAGAGGGTGTAAGGGGATATCTTTAAGTAAATCCACTGAAATTTATTATCCCTTTGGACACGTATAGGATTGGCAATGTTCAGGGAAAACGTGGTAAATATCCAGACGACGCTTGTTAAATCTAAGGATAGCAATGCTTAAATACCAAGTTGTTCGTCAATACAAAATACCAAGTTATTCGTCTCCCCATTGTCATTGGAGCCTTGGGTTTGGCACATTCCACCTCTGAAATGGAAGACTGTCAGAACTGGCTGCCAGGAATACAGCGCAGAGTAATGCCAAGTAATACCGAACAGTAGAATCATGTAGGTGGTCAAATTCTCCAAACTGCTTCGATTTGGCAGCGCTGCTTCGGAGAAGTACCATTCGCTGTTGGACTACGTGTATTCGATATATAACGATGAACCAAACAAGGTACTGGGTCAGAATCACCCCAAACCCTCTTGCAGTTATCTTTATTTAAATTATAATTAAATGTGTGTTACGAGAAGAAGAGGAGGAAGAATGGCCGCTCATACTCAAATGTTATTTATTTGATAACGTAAGACTAACAATGGATATGCTGCGCTAACACATTAAACCGATATCAAATGAACGTCGAAACATGATTAACGAACGCATTTGAATCTGTGTAAAATGAAAACCAACTGATAGAGATGAAACCAACTTGAAACATAAACTTGAAACATTTTTAAACTAAACCTTTCAAGAACTGTATACCAAAAGCTTTCAATCATTTTGTCGCTTCGCAAGACATAGGTATTGCATATGTATCTTTGGTTCAAGACAGGTTAATATTGCTCTCGCATGACCATGGAATTAGTTTTGGCAACAAACGCACAATCATGAGCGTAACATAACGATCCCGGGTATTATTGAAAACTTAATCGCTTAATTTGTCATGCAAGAAAGGCAAAACAAAGTAGAGACACATTAAAGGCAAGGAAATTTTTTCATGTTAGCAGAGGTTGCAAACCTATATTTATATAGCATTGATTGCTTGCCCAACCCTTTTTTCAGCCATAATCATGTGTAAGTTGCATTTTTGATAATGTTAGCTGCGCCCTTGCAAGGGGTCCCACGACTTTGTGTGCAAAATAATGAAATGAAATATTCTGGAAAGTATCAGTTTTGTACATTTTAACAGAAGACGAAAAATCACTGGCGTTCGTTGAGAAATGTCTGATAAGAAAAAAATGGCTTAATACTAAAGATTTTTTTTCATATCTGTTTGAGATCATATATTCTGAAAAATACATAATAAGACCCAGCATATTGTGTCTCGAATTAAAAGTCAAGATGACGTGCAAATGATTAAATGTAAACACGTTCTTTATCTCAGTCGTATATGAAAGACCTAGTGTTAATATTTCCGAACATGTCTCTCGGCTTGAAGGATTTAGGAAACTGTACCATGAATCTTCCCGAATTATCTGTTTAATCTAATGACAAATTACATATAGATTAATATGGACACTGCACGCAAATGATAAATTCATTTTGATAAATGTTAAGAATTTTATTTGACTGATGAAACACATATATTTCAAATACACTATAATGAAGAATTAATCTGTCTAATAGGTATAATAATAATAAAACCTACAAAACCTAGTTTTCTTAATTTCCATTTAATCTTTGAAGCCAATATTTACAATGGACAACTGTATGAAATGAACAAAGCACTATAATCAGAGCTTGCCTCTAGCGATAATGAAATACTTTCTCATTATCTGTTGTTTCTACTCGTAAAACTGTTTTTCTGAGTGTCTAATCGTCGAAGACGATATACTTTCATTAACTCGTGATTGTACCAGTCACAATCTAAACTACCATTTTTGTACAACAATCAAATCCAAATGGATGATCCTAAAATGAAACAGATTACTAAAAACCGATCATAATAGCTTAAATGTTCATATTTTGATATAAATCTCATTAACCAACGCAAATTAAGCATCTGTAAAATATGAGAACCATTTAATGGATTGCGTGACACAGAAAACATTCTATGTGTTTTTCGAAGCAGAGAACTACAACGGAATAATTTTGTAGATCTTTCCACGGGTATAGTTATATATTCGTGTCGATATAAAGCACCGTTAGTTAAAAATTAGCGATAGAACAAGAGGTTAAAGTAGACATATCGAAACATCTAATTCAATCCCAATATTACGTAAGACAGATATAAATTCAACTAACATTCTAACAAAACAAAAACAAAAAATAAAAAAAATAGTTCAATTAATGACAAGAGAAACTTGAATATGTTAAGTTCAATTTTTAAACCGGATTACTTTCTCTGCTACAAATGTTTTTTTCTGCGTGAATGAAATGCTCAACTTGTACTTAGAAATGGAAGAAACTGAATGTATTAATCATCCCAGTCCCCACCGTTCACCCCTCCCGCATCCGCCATTGAGAGCATCTGCTGACTTTGGCGACATCTAAACACCTAACAGGTAATTAGAATCAAACCTATTATGTATGTGATTAATTTATATATGTAATAACAGAGAACGGACGTGTGTCTTCGCACGGGTTCCTGTAAAGCCATTGATTTCTTCAACGAGGACATTGTGTGAGTGTCTAATGGTTGTCAGTATATCACAAATTCCTGTGAGAATAGAGGATTATGTAAGCTACCCAGTGCTGAGTGCGTGGCCATATTTAATTAAACTATGACACTGTATTGTGATTATTCAATCTACATCTATGTAATCAGTTTTCGTTGTGTCACATGATGTTTTAATCTGTATCCGGGGAAAGCTGTTTGAATTCATTACAGTAAATGACATGTTCAAATTCCAGTCTTCAAATGTTTGACTTATTGTTTTGCATCAGTTATACATTTAGCGATTTTGTTATCTTTGAACTGCGATTGGCAATAATGTATTCCAAATGCCACATAAAAACGTTCGCCGAATTTGTCACTATGAAGCATATTTTATACGGACATGGATGGACAAAATCATTTAACAGCCGCTAGTAAGAATGTGAATTTTATTTAAAAGTCATAAGCTGTCATTAATGTAGGAATGTTTACTTGAATATGAAATACATCAGGAAAAATCCTTTCCACAATAATAAATTTAAAAATTAAGAAAAAGAAATAAATGAAATCCCTTCTTTAAGTTGAGTACTGCCATATAAAAAGCATTTATTATTAAGGTTGGATATTATTGCCTTTTTCGATAAAAACCTGCTGTCATCACTGACTTTCCATGATCCATTTATATATAAAGCCACTGTTTTGCCTCATGGATCAATCAGAATCTGCAGGTTGTTTACTACTCTCGAGCGTTGATGTGTAATCTTATATTAAATCACTATCAAACTGCGACGAAACAGGCTTTTTGCGTAAAGCTTATCGTGAGAAGGAATCCTGTCCCAAGCAATGGTGATTAAATATGAATAAAATGTCAATGCGCAAGATGTCAACCCAGAGCGACACACCAACACATGGTAACACAGAGCAGAGAAACTGTCTAGGAACATGTTCCACCTCTTTTGATCATTGGTTGCTGTTTACAGATTTCAGTTTTTGCCCGTTATACCCATTTCATGACTTTCGTCGTAATCGCACAGAGAACTGACTGACTGGCTTCTATGGAATATTATACTCCACTCATTTGACACGAATCAAACCATATTGGTTCAGGGCAGTGTGATATTCCTACATCTGTGACAAGAAATGTGAGGGCTTAAGGATAATAACTTTAAGCACATGCTTGTAAATCACTGAGAAATGGTTAATAGTCTTACTTGGCAATTTTGGTGGCTTGTAGCGGGTACACTGAAGCCAGGGGAATCTTGGACACTCTTCATCCAGTACTGCTTGATTGTCGTCTGCTTCGTCTTCGTCTTCACACACAGGTTGTTGTGGAACATCACTACTGCCACTGTCCCCCTTGTCGGACGCCGATCTCAGGCCAAGGATATTGTCTATGGAGAACTTTATGCTGGCGGAGGATGTGTTTCCCACAGGGATGGCTTCCTCCTCAACTTCTTGCTTCACCTCCATGCTGCTGGCTTCTGATGGGGATGATGATGTTGTCAATGTCGTTGGTGCCGTTGATGTAGATGGTGCTGACGAAGAGGGAAATGTTGGCTGTCTTCCGTATGAGAACTGGGGGACGTTGAGCGGCGTTGGGAAGAAAAGATGCGAGTTGTCTGGGTGCTGGTAGTTGTAAGTGTTTGCCAGGAATGATGACAACATGGTCACTGCTTGCTTCTCCTTCCACAATGATGGCTGTTGACAAGTTCTGTCTGATACAAACCTTTTCGGTCCTCCGTGCAGATTTTCAGATTCAAAAGTCAAATACTTCACTTGTAATTACTTTAATGAACAGACAGGTCACTAGTCAATTACCAAATGCTAGCTGCCAATAGCACTGAAATCGTTATAAGCGCGTATTAGATAGGTGTTAATATCAACGATTCTCATTGGTTCATTAGTCTCAGAGCGTGCGTCTGCGCAGTCGCATTGGTATAATAAGTTAAGTTGACAGGTAGCTGCCCCATCTCACTCTAGTCTTTCCGTCTATCTCTTCAAAGGGGCGGAGCTAAGACGGAACAACACGGAACTGCCTGTCTTAGATGTTTACATGCGGTTTCCGCTAACATATGGTGTATCTCTATTGTACTATTATCGCGATAATTTTCACGATGTTTCTTCTGTGTGGAGATGGAGATTTTGCCCTGAGTCTGGACCGCGAGCGTGTAATTACTAGGTCAGTAACGGGGTAATCCATTTCCGAGGGAACCCGAGCCCGGGGGAGGGGCCAGCATATGCCGCCAGCAGCAATATGTCCATGGGCCGAAGACATAACCGCTACCTGCAACAAATCTCACTCTAATGAAAACAATAAATCAGGGAACTGATCTCGCCGATATTTGGCAAAATGAAACAATTTTATGATTATTGAAAACAGAGACGTGTGCGCGGTATGAATTACTACGGATTACAGACTATGTTTTTAATACGTTTAAGTGGACAAAACAGGTAGGACCATATTAAAAATCTGTTTCAGAAAATACCGTACTCTCCTTTCATTTTTGCTTTCAGTAAATGAGAAAAACATCATATTTGATAGTTTGTTCAATTTTTCTATATGTTCATAAATGCGTTTTTAGTTTTCTACACACTCCTTTAATTTTTTACTTTCTTAATATGATTTTAAAGAATACAATTCAGCTCTCATGTCTGCAAAAACAACAACGTGTTTGTCTGAGTCAAATATAACTTTAAAAGCAATTAATGAGAAAGTGTTTTTCAAACTGAAATAAATGCACAGAGGGTCCCGCTGCCATGTGTTCTCAACATCATGAATGATAGGTATACCTTTTTGACATCACCGACGTTAGGAATGACATGTGACGTTAAGTTTCAAATGGATATCCCGTGTCTGGGATTTTCTGGATCGGTTTAGGTTTGTTTGATGTGACTCATAAATGTCCATGTTTCTTCCTTTTTTTCAATTAACGACACAAAAACAGGTAACAAACGAAACTGATAAGATTCAAAGAGCATTGAAATCTAGCGTGATTATTGTAGAGGTGTTACATGTACAATCATATAGAATAAAATCACTAGATACATTGTCTTATCATGTATTAACTTAATGACTATATGATCCATTGTCTGATCATGAATTACTCTCTCACCAGTGGATTCATAATCTCATCATGTTTTCAAATTTGAATAATTTTAATATGACAGTATTTGACAATCTATAACTTTTTTACATATCATCTACGTTAAGGAGAGTAGGTGATGACAAGAAGTTTGACTAAAGTATTCTGCAAGAAAATGGCTCTTTTCTTCTGGAGAATGTTAGATCATGAATTGAAAGCAATAAAACATCAGTGAAAGTAGTTGTAAATTATTTACGTGAATATGGGTTCCTTAGCCCCGTCACGATCGTATTACTGATGTGACATTAACTCACTCACTCACACTCACTCTCACTCACTCTCACTCACTCACTCACTCACTCACTCACTCGCTTGCTTTGAATCTACTGTGTGTCATCCGGTAGATTCAACACATATTTTAGTTGGAATTAGCGTGTTATGGGAGCGTTGTGAGTTAACACACAACATATTTCTCTTCTATGTCATATATGCGGTCCAACGAAACGAATAGTCAATGTTGTGTAAAAAGCGTTTAAGCCAAGGGAACATCATAAAGGCACTGAGTTGGTTTTTATTCACTGTCATAACAAACTACGTTACGAAAACAGTTATATTTGAATATATTAAATTGTGAGAATTGTCAGTAAGTAGGTAGTCATAACATGTCATAATAAACACGGTTTAGTATACATTAGTTATATGTTATTATTGTTCATATTAATGTTATTATTGTTAATAAAAACGTTCTTGGAGTTCAGAAAACATTGCTATATCAGGATAAAATATTGACAAGCACAGATCTAGTGATCAATATTAACAATCTCATACGGCGAAAATGGCAAGTTACAGGAGAAATTCTTCTGCTGTAAGTTAAATGTAAAAGCTGATATACGCCAGCTTAAAGAAACTAACACTATTTCCCTCCACTGTCTTTCTCGATCGATGTCACGTTAATGTCGCCGTCTTTACTAAATAGCACAAGCAAATGATGGACTTCAATCCTAAGTTGGCACAGTTCTATATTCGAGTCTTTGCGAGAATGTGATATGGATACAGTTTTCACAATGCAGGCTCAGGCAACTACTACCATAAGAAAGGTGAATGCTTCCTCCTTGACAATGATGCGAAAACACATAATTCAGTTCAATTCAATTTTGTGTTGTATGAAAAGACATTGACCCATATACAAAAAGGGATACATCTTAACAATGGTATGTATAATCAACCCTCTAACTAATCAATTCTTTTCTTAACAAAAATGCATTGTAAATAAATAGGACTACATTGTGTTGTTTTGCCAGTTCTTTGCAAGAAAGAAAGGGTAACATTAGTTGAGCATTGATTTGAGATAGCGTCAGTTGTAGCAATTACTTGTTTCTTAGATTTTCATACACTTGACAAATAGACATAAAATGAAATTCGTCCTGAATAATGTAACAGAATGGACACAATCGTTGTGTTTTCTCCACAGAAACATATCTTCCACGATTATTTTACTAAATCATTAAGGCCTAATCTAAAACGGATGAAAGCATTGCGAACATTTCTGTAACGAAGGTAGCAAGTTAACGCTCTGGCTGAAGCAAAGACTTAAATTGACCATATGAATCATATCTAGAACTTTCATTAACAGTTGAATGCCATTCCTGCTTAAACATGTCAATAGCCCGCATACGAAACTGTCTAATAAACGTATTCACGTTGCCAGTTGTCTGTGATAACCAAATACAACCAAAACCATATATAAATAATGTGTGAATATGAGATGTCCAGTTATTCTTTCCAGATAATCAAGATGTAGAGGTAAACGATGTTCAGGCATATTAATTATTTTACACTAATATTTTAAACAGCGACAAGAAGATATGTACGATGGGAACCTCCCACAGCCACCATAGACCATGGCATTTGGTGTTGACAAATCAACATTTAGAAACTTTTCACAGACATGTAAATTATTTTTTTCTATGGCATGATACTCCTTAAACACCATATTTCAGATCCATAGTAAAATCGGTTGTATCTGAGAGTCAATAGTTTGAAGTAAATAGTCAGTGGAATAACACCGAGCAGAGGAACAACAGAGTGAAGTTGTAAAGGCGTTTTCTTTGCTCTTTTCGCCAGGTCAAGTACAGACTTATTGAGATTCAGCGCATGGGTAAACAATCTGCCAAGGTATTTATAATCATTTACGACATTCATACGTTTATCTTTGTATGTACTCTACAACCACATCGGTAGATTAGTCTCTAAATACCAGTTTTAGAAAGGGTCGTTTGTGTTAGAAACCGAAAAGATTTGAAGCAGTTAAGATTCGGGTGGAAGTATAAACTGTCTCGACGAAAATAACATACAAAAATAGTAACAAAGTCATGCTAAATCACACTGGCGCGACAGAATTTGCACAGATGCACTGACAGCATGTTTAGAAGAAAATTAATATCGAAGTTAATTCTCCATATGATACAACTGAATAAATAATTGTTAAACCCAATCTCCATCCAACCGAGTTGGTTGCGTCTACGACAATCATGATGAACACATTTAGTCACGACAATCATGATGAACACATTTAGTCACGACAATCATGATGAACACATTTAGTCACGACAATCATGATGAACACATTTAGTCACGACAATCATGATGAGCACATTAAGTCTGATCTGATGATGGAAGCACATCCTCGTATATCTACTGATTGTCAAAACCTCCACTACCCTTCATTAAATATTTCAGATCTAGCTTTTATTTCTTCCTAAGATATAACATTTAGCTACAAGATTATCCCTGTAGGAAAATGGAGACCGGTCCTCAAACAGAATTACAAAGCGATATCAGTTTTGGTGAAACTGAAATGAAGCAATCAGTGTGTCCTATATCGCTTAACATTATTTTATAGTACGAATATATATAATTCATGGGTGATGCATTGTTCAAAACAGTATCGGATATTCCGTATAAAAAGAGGAAGAAGACGTTTATTGTATTCTAGGCCCCCGGTCCACTACAAAATTAACAAAATATGCAGTAACTGACACAATCTAATGCAGTTACATGCAGTATTACGTCAAATTGAATTTACGAGGGGATATCAAATAGTAGGGAGCCTAGATATATTCTCGACGTCCAGTGCGTGTAAAGTTTCTATATTATTCTGAAGGGATCATTAGCCAAATCAGATCCAAAGTTTCACATGTATGGTTCACGAAATGAGTCATCACAACATATTGGGGTGTAACATTTGTAAAATAATTGCAGAAAATGTGAAACGATCTGTAACATGGTACCTCTTGGATAATGATACGTCCTAAGATGATATCATATAATAATATAATATCATGTGTCCAGGTATTCAAGCTGGCACTCTTTACAATGTATTGGGAGCTGACACTTGTGTGACCATTCAGTATTTCACTTAAACCCTTGGCATCATGTATGAATAGTGAAACATTAGAATCAGTAATGTCCGCATGATGAAGTCAAACAAAACCGGAATCGTGAGGCTGGTACATATCAACTCAGTTTGCTTGAGGTTGACAGATATTATTGGATATTATGTAGAAAAATACCCATATAAACAGCTGCATTTATATATTCGTTGTGGGGTGGCTCGCTACGTTTTATATCCCCTCGTACAATATTTTTCAATACGGTATTTCTCAAGCTTGTTGCATGTTTTAAATAAATAAAATGGCTGGTGCAAAATATAGGTATCATTTCATAAAAGAAAAGAATGTAATTTCTGGTTGTGTACCTAAATACATTTTTGGTATGTACAGATATTTCAGGTTATTAGGAGTTATTAATAGTGGATTTCCCTCTATTCCTCCATATAATACTCACAGATCAACTAGACGTTCAGATTTATTCAAATAGGGATTTGAAATTTATTTAAATTGTTTCATTTCAACATGAAAAGTTAATAAAATAATCAGTCTTTGCGGAAACGGATTACGTTAGGCGTATAGAGCGAAATACCTCAGTCTGAAACTTTTATGAACGTATCGCTGAAAGAAAAGGTCTCTAACATGGTTTGCAGGTGTTGAACCCAACTTACATTTCGTTGAACATTTGTTTGTTCGTAGCCTATCCCGGCAGTACTTCTGCCACGCTACGACAGCTTGCAAACAACACAAACCTTCACGTGATGAACCTGACAGTTGAACTGCCAGCGCCTAAACTTGTGATTTTCATACTAAACTAAAATAAGTTTAATTTACCGCTTCACTAGTGTCAGTTAAGACTAGCTACAACACCCCGGCCTTTGTATCCTTTGTATCCATCCTTTGTATTCGCCCTCTGTCTTCGTCTTCATTTTCTGACATGACGAACGTGGTATTTTTATGAGTTATGTTTTCATTGGTAAAATTAAAATGTCAGCATCTCTCAAGTCAGCAGATGAGATATAGTCCAGTGGCCATTCTTCAGAAGGCCTACAAAAACAGGAGCAACCCCAACCGAAGGTATAACAAGACACAACCTATTTTTTCTTGTAGATATATGTCTAATCTTCATGAAAAATATGGTTGTGGTCATATGAAATAGGTATGCAATATATATAAAGCTCTGTTTCCATGGTAACATGAGCAAAATATGATTTTGACGGGTCATTCACTTAAACATCCACTAAAACATTTTTGGATGGGGTACAACTCTCATTTTTTTTTTAAAATGATCTCTAATGTTCATCATTTCCATAAGTACTAATTATTAACTCTTCTGAAGCTACAGATGGACATAATGAGTTATTTATTGTATCGATTAATGAAAAAAAAATATTTTGATAGATTTCATTCATCATAACTACTTGTCAGAATAAGACAGAAAGCTCTATTTAGTCTCATGTGATAGCGCATGTAAAGGGCAATAATATATCTGAAGGTATATTATCATTACAAACTGTCACAAGGTCAAACAACTATTTTCTAAAACACAGTGCATTCATCAAGTTTCACCAAAGATTTTATGGGCGCTTCATTTTTATCAAATTTGGAAATGTTTGTTGAGAGTGATTTCCCCTTGTGCTATCTAATATGGAGGGTAATGGCTGATCTGTATGATGCAACATAAATATTGGACTCAGTGAAGGTTCTGTGATCCATGTAAGTTGGATTGTGATGCTCATTATTGTGTAAGCAAAATAAGGATGGATTTGGCACCACCAGCCAAAAGAATCCGCCCAGTCCCACCAGATTTAGAACACTGCATTCTTTGTCATAGACAGCTTGCTGAAAAAGTGAAAGAGGCATCAAATATCGCGAGGAAACCTACAGTAGATGGACTGCAAGCATTGTTCACAGCATCTGAAGTACGTCTAGATGAAGTGTATCATGATCTTTTGCCACTCAAAGATGATATTTTAGGGATGAAGTCTAGTCTAGATGAAGTGTATCATGATCTTTTGCCACTCAAAGATGATATTTTGACAGGGACTATTAAAGTTGCTTTTCACAAGTCTTGCAGAGCATCGTATACCAGCAAATCCAATTTGAAGCATGTACATGACAACAGTCAGCTATCTGATAACACAAAGTCTGAAGAATCCATATACAACAACCGCTTAAGCAGAAATGACACGTCATCATTTAATATCCGACAACATTGCTTCATTTGTAGCAAAGGGTGGAAAAAGGGTGAGAAACTAACACAGATTGCCACTGGAACAGGGCAGGGTACACAAGAAAGGGTGTTGGCTGCAGCTAATGCTAGAAATGACGAAAAAGTTGTTTTACGTATGACATCCTATTCTGACTTGTTTGCCTTTGATGCAAAGTACCATCGTTCTTGTTACGCTGCATACATCTCAGAACGCAACATTACAGCAGCAAGGAGAAAGTTGGATCATTACAAGGGAGACTCAGAGTATGACATGGCCTTCAAACAACTTGTGTCTAACATTCAAGAAACAATATTTTCCAGGAGTAAATCCGTACAAACTCTGTCTCAAGTAAAGGTAGAATATGAAAAGAATTTGTCAAATTTGGGAATGCAAGTTCAGGTGTATTCATGGAAACTGAAAGAGAAATTAAGTCAATATTTTGGTGAAAAACTTGTTTTCATTGAACGCCGTGGACGTTCAGACTTATTGGTCTCAAGTACAGTCTCTGTGGGTGATGCTCTACGAAAAGCATCTGAATTGCAAGAACAGTATTTCAATGATGATGCTGAAGATCTTTGTGATCTTGCGCCAGCATCTGGACTATCTGAGATGTGGGTTACCAATGAAATATCATACAAACACATATCACATTGTGGTGATGCAAATGTTTCAAAGAATGATCTTGCAACACTTGCAATTTGTCATGACATTATCTCTAAATCTAGGCATGTAAGAACACCCATGACCTTGGGTATTGGTGTGTACGTACATCATGAATTTGGGAGTAAGTTGCTCATAGATATTCTCCATTCACTGGGTCACTGTGTATCCTATGATGAAGTTCAACGATTCCTTACCTCGGCGGCCCTTGATCAACAAGATCAAACTATGTACATGCCTAGAGGTCTCCAGTTGTCAAGTGATCAGAACTTTCAGATCGATGCAGCAATTGATAACTTTGATCAAAATGAAGAGACCCTTGATGGAAAGTCAACCACCCATGCCATGGCTGCAGTCGTGTTTCAGAGGGGGAAAACGGGAACATCAGAGGAATCTCCAATTCCACGTGTCACTCAAAAGTCCATCCAGTTTGATGACAATGAACTTCTTTTGGCAAGGTATGTTATGAATTATTTGCGAATAGAAGCCAAAATAAATGAATAAATTTAGTTATATACATTGAAAAGAGTACATGATACCTACCACAATCTGATGGAATAACTATCTGTTACATGTACTATCAATTTCATGTATACAATGTGATGTGAACAACAAAAAACATTGTGTGGAATAGTATTGTCAACTGACTATACTGGTTCATGAGAGTTTGGATTCAGTTCTAAGTAGAACCAAAGATGAGCCCAGGAGTTGACTGCTGCACTGATGAAGATACATGTCTAGCATTATCTAATTTGAATCACTTTTCTTACTTTGTTTCAGGTATACTAAACCAGCACAACGCCCTGAACCCAATCCAGTGGCTGATGGTTCTGTTACTGAGGCCCATTCGACTTCTCCAGTCTGTGCAAGTGCCCACAACAAGGACATACTATGGAAGCTAGTTCGTTTGCGAAAAGGAGGACAATCTCAGCATATTCCATCCTGGACTGGGTTCAATTCTTTCATATCAGAAGAAAGTTCACCTGTTGCATCCGTGAGATATCTTCCCTTTATTCAGGCATCTCCAACAGATCTCTCCACAATATACACTGTTCTGTTGCAGTTAGTTCAGCTGGCTCAGAAACTAGGCCAAGACCACATACTTGTAACTGCTGACATGGCCATCTACTCGAAGGCACAGGAAATCCTGTGGGCAAAACCTCCTGCCTTGTATAAAAAAGGTAACGATGAGAGTTGGAGGCATGCACCTCACAATGGCCTTTATTGCTAGTCTAGGTCATCTCTATTGTGATGGAGGCCTTCTGTCTTTACTGACTGACTTTGATGTCTATGCAGTCAACACAGCCCGTAAGATGCTACAGGGGAAGGAATATGCAAGAGGACTTCGAGGCTTGAAGTTGGTACATGAAGCTTTATTCCGTATGTTGCTTGTCGCAATGGAGTCATGGCTTCAACAACAAGGGCGCACTTTAGAGACTTCCATTCTTGGCAAAAAGTTGAATGAACTGCAAGATGCATTTGCTACGAAAGATCGCGACTCAGCAATCAAGATATCAAATGAACTTCAGTATCATCATCTCGATGCACTCATAGAAACTATTGATGAGGTTGGACGAACCATGTCTCTAAAATTTTCCTACTGGGACACTTTCTTGGATGGATTAGATATACTTCTGCGCTTACTTAGAGCAGAGCGTGAAGCAAACTTCAGTCTTCATCTCAATACTGTTTGTGAAGCAATTCCATGGTTTGTGGCCGCAGGTAGACACTCATATGCCAGGTTTGTTCCAACGTACGTAGCGGACATGAACAACTTGAAAGACAAGGATCTGCCAGCCTACAGACACTTGGATAGAGGTGGGTTTGTCAAACGAAGATCTTCAAGGCACAGCTTCAATAGTGTGGCAACAGATCAAGCCCTTGAACAGACAATAAACAGGGATGGCAAAAGCAAAGGAGGAGTTATTGGTCTGACATTACGCAAGGGTGCTCTTACCCGGTGGTTAAAGACAAGGCATATCACTGCAGAATATGCTGAATCTTTTACGTCTCTGTGTAATGATCGAAGCAGGGGTGATAAGCCACATGAGGAACTTGGAAATGCAAGGCTTGTAAGGGATGAACAGGACGTTACCCGGATCATGGAAGCTGCTTCTCAATATCAAAATCCATTTGACCTACTGACTGTACCTTCAGAATTGATTAACATTGCTACTGGACAGGTTGCCTCAGCTGAGGTAAGTAAAAGTTTGAATGGCTTTTTGGATAAAGGCAAGAAGAAACATGAGGATTTCCTGGCAAAGCGCCTTGTTAACAAGAACAAGAGTTTCTGGGATCCGGAACCTCGTATGAAAGTACTGACCTTCTCAGAGATGCGCAAAGGTTTGCCAACAATGAAAACTGAAAGGTTTATGGTTGATTCTGAGGTGCTTTTTCGTCGACTGCTGGTTGTGTCGAAGCAGAGAGATGTCAGTTTGGAATCTGTCCTTAAACATGAACTTGCAGCTGTCCCTCCTTCCCTTTTCCACGATGATGGCACAATGAGGAAATGCACCAAATCTGATCTAGCAAAAAAACTTGAAGCTACATGTGGTGAAGTTCACAGCTTGACGACAGGTCCCAGTACAGCTTATGTAGTTGATGGCATGGCACTCTTGCAAAGCTTGAAAGACACACAGTTCACAACCTTTGATGACTTAGGACATTGCGTTCTTCGACGACTGAAGGTAATTCTTGATGGCAATCTTGGTGTTGGGGCCATTGCCATTGTGTTTGATAGATATGACAGTCCAAATTCCATCAAACAGTTGGAGCGACAAAGGCGTGGAGAGGAGTCAGGAGCCAAGTTTGATGTAAGAGGCAGCCGTACAGTTCCAAACTATAAGAAATTTCTGAAAAATTATACTAACAAGGCAGGTTTAGCAGTTTTTGTTTCAGAATATATTCTGTTAAGAAAAGAATTTCTACTCAGTGGACAGGAACTCATCATTGCTGGTGGATTTGTTGATGGCTGTATGACAAAATGCATCAGTGGAACCAGTGTGTCTGATCTCACAGACCTATTCAGTTCCCATGAGGAAGCTGATACAAGGATGGTGCTGCATGCAATTCATTTTTCAGAACGATATGACCGCATCATTATTCGAAGTGACGACACAGATGTCATGGTACTTCTCCTGTACTACACAACAAATGCCATGCCTAGATCATCTGTATATATGGAAGCTGGACACAATACACAGTCCACCAACAGACGGAGGTACATTCCCATCAGCACCATAGCTGCAACAGTGGGAAATGATGTCTGTCAGAGTTTGCCTGCAGCTCATGCACTAACTGGATGTGACACAACTAGAAGCTTTTACAAAGTTGGAAAATCCACTGTTTACAGTAAACTCTTGCAACATGTCAAGGAAGAATATGCATCTTTGGGACATTTCGGTATGTCCGGCAATTTTGAGGATGATGTTACAATAGCAAGGAGATTTATTTTGTCCATATTCAAGAGAAAAGTCCAGCCCTGTGCAACTCTGGATCGTCTGCGATATGTGATGGCGTCAACGACTGACAAGTCTGCTGCTGATCTACCTCCAACTGAGGATGCCTTCTCCCAGCATGTGAGGAGAGACAGGTACCAAGTAGCCATTTGGTGCCAAAGCCACGTACCCATGCCAGTCCTTGGTGAGGCCACGGATCATGGGTGGGCAGTTGACATGGATGGTTCTCTTGAACCAGTGATGTTCACAAAGGAGATAGCTCCAACTGAACTGAGACATCTTACACACTTGTATTGCACAGACAAGGACTGTAGTGTTGGGAAGAAGTGTCAGTGTCTCCATTCAGGCCTCAAATGCACAGAATTTTGTAAATGTGGAGGACAGGATTGTCAGAACACCTTTTCTTCTACATTCTGTGACAGTGATGTAGATGAAGAATTTGAGTAACATTGATCACGGATGATGACGTTTCAAACATGACTGTTGTTGGCAAACGTGATGTCTGGATCATCTGCAGTGTAGGTTCAGATGCGATTAAGTCTTTCAGTGGCTATGTGAAGAAACAGATAAATCTGTAGTTACATACTTTGTACAAACTATGAGATATCTTAATGAAAGTGACAACATGATATTAACATCAGCATACATTTACCTCATGCTTAGTGCATCATGAAAGCAGGTGCTCGACGGATGACAGCCCCTAAACTATTAGGTTATGTTAACATAGATCCCAAATCTGTTGTCATACAAATGTGACTCTCCTCTTGACACATCATAGTATAACTTGCCCAAAAATATATGGCGGTAATCAGGCAAAAGAAGCATTGGCTACCTACCCCAAATTGAAGTGGTCGTAAATTTTTTGGTTTCTTTATTCTGTAACGTGCCAATCAAAACAGATAAATTAACAAGTGTATTACACCAATTCTCAGTTTTGGTAATATTTTTGTGAAGCTAAAGGTTTAAGCAGTTTAATCAAAACAAGCTTACTCTTGTTTTTGTCACTTTCTTCTTTCAGCGAGTTTTGAAAAGTCAGGAATTAGAAATTTTCACTAAAATTTCGTTTTTGCTGAACAAAATATAACTTTTACAAATGTTTTCAAAACACATATCTATGATGAAAGAAGGGCCAACCTATGCCCTTTAATTTGCAATCAGTTGTGTTGAAATATATGTAATATTTCAGAAGTTATGGCACATATAGTGAAAATGTGTGTTTGTTGAAAATTTCATGTGTTGCTATGGCAACATGTTGGTTACCATGGGCCTTACCTATTTTATGCGACCACAACCTTACTTTTCCTAAAGGGTAGATATGTAACATGATATAAATATAGGTTGTGGCTTGTTATACCTCTGGTTGGGGTTCATGTCTCTGACGAGTCAGAAACCACTAGTCTAATATGCGTGCTATCTGTCAAAGTAAAATCAAATTATTTACTATGTGTGTCTGTCTTATCCTAGTGCTATAGCCTTTGTGTCTTTTCGATAGAATGACATGCGATATATCGATTTCATACTTTCATATTCCTGAACATTTGTATCTCTTTTCAAGCATACATTGGTAGGTCCGTCGTAAAGGTTGCAATGCGCTGTGTAGAGTGTGCCTTACAGAGATTTGTCGTTCCAGCTTAACCATTTCCAGGCAGATTGTGCTTCCATATGTAGTTGTGGGTTTCGCAAAAATGATAAACATATTTGAGTGACAGTTGGAACGTACAAGATTGAACAACCGTTATGGATAAAACCTTCCTGTATTTCGTGAATGCGACTTCCTATATTTCGTGAGTACAGATTCTTGTACTGTTGTCAGGCAGATGTGGTGCAAGAGTCTTTACGGAAACGGCTCGAAATGAAAGAAATTGTTATTGTTTCTTCAATATAGCTGGTACAGTTCTAGGACCTTAATTGCTCCCACCTTGAGCTTGCCAAATGTGACATCAAATGTGAAATGAAGTTCAATGCAACATTTAACCTCACTCATTCATTCACTCACTCACTCTCATACTGTACCACTGAAAGACCATTTTGTCGAAAATGAGTTTATGAATGCAGACATATTCAAGATCAAAGCATGTTAATGTCGTACCTAAAATAGTTAAGTCGGAAAAGTTTCAGTCGGATTAGTGAGTGAGCTGGGTTTTACGCCGCTTTTAGCAATATCCCAGCAATATCACGACAGGGACTTCACAAATTGTAATCACACAGTGAACCCATAAGGGTGGGGGTTGGGGGGTCGAATCGGAGTCTTCAGAATGACGAGAGAACTGTTCAGCCACTGACCAGCACTACCGCTATAGTTTTATTTGAAAAACGAAGCGTATTTTTTATACTTTTGACTATTCAAATCGTCTTCGAACTTCCATGATTCCATCACACTGACTTTGTAATTGTTACGCCGGCATAATTTGGGTTTTCCTCAGTTCTCTCAAACAACTGCAACATGATCAAAATATGTATACAGACTTACATCAAAACATGGTATATATAACACACGAAATCTTGAGTTCATAATAAATATTACCTCTGGAGTTGCGTAAATAATAATAATATCCCCCAAAAGTTAAAGACGTTTTGAGTCCTGACGCCTGTATAATAAGATTAATCGTTCCTTCCCGAACTTCTTTCTGTTTGTAAATGACATAAATTATGTTTTAATTGGACTGAAACGAACAAGGCTCTAAATATGACAGATCCAGACCATCACGTTAATGAGAGTCTGATATTCAATATTTGATTATTCTCAGCAGACAATCCTAATGAGGAGTGGACATCATTAGCAATCATCTTGTTATCTTGTCTAAACTGACACATTTGTCATTAATAGCGATTAAAACTGGCCTCAGAACGGCTCCTTGTTGAACACCAATGACAGTGACAACGCATGCACAAGCATAAAGTCATAGTGTCTTGCTGTCACAAAAGGAGGTGACACACTACGTTAGGTCGACATACTCCCTTTTCAGATTTCCGGGTCAGAATAGTCCAACATCCTTGTCTTGCTGACTAAAATTAGCGTTGGGGTGTCAGTACTGCTGTCGACCACCAAGGTCACAGCACATGTTATCTGTTACTGCAATGTTTCGTATATCGTATAACATGTGGTCAGTTCCAGTCCCCCGATTTTCACATCTGAACTAAAATAAAAGGAACTGATAGAGCTGTCTCAGCTGGTTCCTATCTAGATCTGTGCATAAAGATTCAGCTAGGCAGAAAACTCGCCACCAGACGGTATGAGGAGGGCATTGGCTTAACTTTCTGATAGTCAATTTATCTAAGCAAAATTTCAGTCAGTGATATCTACATTCATGTCCTCTGAGGTACATTCAAGCACGTGGTTGGCATTGCCAAACCTGATGGTGTCCGATGTAATCCTTTATTTTTTTAGGATACGAACGATCAGTTTACCCCCTGCGTGGCACGTGCCTGTGTGAAGTGCGAGACCTTCAAATGGCCACGTTCGCCTTGCTGCATCATCTTGATAACATCACCGTCTTATAGTTAGTTATAAACACAGCTCGGGGTATAATCAGAATCAACTGATCCTGTTTTTACCAAAAACTTCTTGACAAGGAGCTTGTCGCATTTCTTTGTCTGTAGTGTAGGTTGTGTTTCTTGCCATGACGTCACCCTAGTAAGTCTTTGGAACTCATACATTGGAAATCAATACTTTACGCAGTTCTAGCTATAAATACTGTAAAACAAATATTGCCATAGAGTTTTGATAGGTAGAGCTGTTTCAGATCAGTTGGGATATTTCTAAATTTACCAACACACCTCAACACAAACATAAACTTCCAATATGCATTCTCCATTTGCAATGGGACAGACAGACCATCCTTTACATACACGCCCAGTGCTCCCCCTGTACGGGGAAGTTGGATTTAGGATGTACACAAAGTACTGGTATTAGTGTCACCAGCAGGTTGTGCATGAGACGGTCGTGAACTGTTGATTTATTACTGTCGCGGACCTGATCAGATCATATTTCCACTCCTCTTTGAACGATCTCACACTTGAAAAAAAACCAACATATCCTTTCATCACGTTTTGGTACAAATACAAATTAATCACAAATCATTTATCATTTTGAGAGAAAAAAGCTTCCCTATCGACAATACACAAGAAGATGTTTGGAAAGTCTAGGTCATTAGGCTGAGCATCCTTTCTCGTTTGAGGAATTTCGTTCTTTACGGAATTTAACTTAACAGCATTCATTAGAATAATTTCCCCATGTTCATTACTAAAAAATATTTTTTAAAACTATTATTCTCGAAAATTGTGTAAACGCGTTCATAGGCCATTCTCTGTAACGTTTCAAGATCGTTGGTTTGTCTTGTATAAGTGGATGTTCACGGCATAAAGGCTTTAGAAAAATGGAATGCAATACAAGTAATATAAGCCTCGAGAGACAGAGATCACAGGGATTTACGTGTAAACAGATCATAAACCAAACTGGCCCCATGGTAACAAGTAGGTCATATTTCAAGTTTTCATTTTTCAAACCATGTCACTGTTTCAAAATATTAGCAGTAGACATCTCACGCCAATTACTGTCTAAACTATGGATATAATTTTGGCAGTTATCAATTAATAGTTGTGAATTAACCATTCCTTATATTTAATCGGCTTTTTATTGAGTAATCTGAATTAATGGAATGATTTCTGTTCATTTCGAAACACCTCTTTTGACGCGATTATGGTAGAACGGTTCCAATTTAACTTCAAAGTGTTCACATTTGTGTGCAGGACACTGAAATGTGTTGAGGAGGGGTTACATTAAGTTGCGTACAAAGATTTTTTTTTACTCTTTTTTTTTATGTGACAGCAGATCACTCACGGAACTATTTAATGAGATAAGATAAAAAGATTTTACAGGTGACACGTGTATTCCTGTTCATACCTCCAGGTAAACATGTTTTTTTTAAATCCACATTTGATTGACAAAATATCATTAGGATTCCACGAAGTTTAAAAGTGTCTTATAACACACACTGTATGTTGACTCGCGACGACGCACGCGCATCAGTAACAAAGTAGACATGTAACAGGAATCAAGGAAGAACAGCTCTCACTGTATATATATAGTCTCAAAAAGTCTTTTATTCTTTTAAAATATTAATAGTATTAATTAAGAATGTTTTGTAGGGATGTTCAAGTAAGCAGCAACTGTGCATGTATATAATGTACATAGTCTTCTTTGGTTTTCTTGTTGGTATCATTTGCAGACTATTTAATTATTTTGTCAAGTTGTCAAAAACGCGAATGGAGCGGTTTTATATCTTGTTTATTTAATTTGGACAAAGTAGAATGGCGTATTCCTTATAGCGCTAACTGAAACTTGTGAGGTCCTTGCATTCTCCATAGATACTGATGTCGAGTATAAGTCCTGAAATTATTGAAATATATCCGTAGCATTCATTTTGAATGGAAGAATTGTTACATTTGTGCATAATATTTCTTTGTGGAAAACTGTCTATTTACCCTGGGCCACTTTCATTTGAAAACAATACTACGGTTGTTGAAAACCGTTTGACAGGTAAAGCGATCAATTTGTGCCTTACATATTTCAGCCAGGGAGACCCAAGACGTTGATGCACCACAGGTCCGCATGTCGGTGATAGCCCGTTTGTATATGCAAAATGACGTTAGCAGTATAATGGCACATAATGTCACAATATTAACAGCCACACACTACAAAAATAGCAACATACCATCAGTGTCACGTTTCTTTTGGCGAACAATTTGCACCAATTAAATTCGACTGAAGTATACACCAATCTCACTCATTTGAATGTTACACGATAATTCCATGTAATGACAAGTGTATTCTGTGTGTCCTTCAGCACATGAAAGTACATTTCAGTCATGTACGCATTACAGCTCATGTTGTTAAATTATTTTCAAATATATGGACATTCTTCATGTATGTTCGGGCTTGTTAACCGTTAACAGACCATACGATTGTACCCTTGTAGGATATGTGAAATGATATGGAGAGATAGGTTGCTCTCAAGATGCGTATAATATGAACACACTAATACAAACTGATACTCATCTTTCACAACACTTATAGTCCAACTAAATCATAGAAGATTGTAAGCATCAATATCATTATCGTACCTCAATTTACTAATTCCATATACTCGGTATCTGATAGGTAACAACAACATTTAAAACAAGGACGATCTGACTGTCAACCGATTGTTCAAGCTTCTTTTGTTAACAGGGAGTTAACTGGACAAAGGACCGAGTCTATGATGAGCTGCCGCAGTATACCAACCGAAACACAATCGTCTCACAATCGTTTCAGCACCTCAACAATACGTATTGTCAACGCCAAACAAAAGCCAGTCTCCCATACATTCAGACATGAAGGGCAAAATGCCGGTGAACATTATTTACAAGAATCAATGAAAACATCCAAAATTTTCAATTACTTAAGTGTGTGGATGAAATCTAAAAGATTTGGAAATAATAGTTAAAAATCAACCTCAAGCAAAAGCCCGATCATAGAAACGCTTGGCCAAAACAATAAAGCACAAAAAGTGATTAAACTTTGGGGAAAAAATGTGCTATATCAGCCGCAGAAAAATGAGAGACATTGTTTTCTTGATACTCTGATGATATTGGGGATTTGAAATTCTTCCCAAACACATGTGACCATGGGAACCAGATTGTCTTAAACACCGGGTGTTCAGGGTGAATTAAAGAGTCTGGTAATCTTTTGATGTGAGTGTTAAGTTCGCAATTACCGTTATTTAACGGTGGTCGCCAGTCATCACTCATCCCACCATCATATATCATTACTCCGGTAGCCCCGGTAGCACACAGGGAGTACCAGCAAGCCTCACCCTCGGGTACATGTGGAATTGGGTTGGCATAGGGGCTTCGGCGGCAGAGCTCTGTCATTACATAAATATAGCGATAGGTCTCTTGTTAAAGGTGCGGATTCTGAGTTCTCCCTGTCAATTAACACTGGGAGCTTTTAGGTTCCTGAGTCTTTTGTTATATACTTTGTGTTATATTCAGCCGCATTGTGGGGATTGTCATGTGATGTAAGCCCTCATTCTTGTGTGAGCGTTTGTATATATGAAAAAATATAGTATTCTTTGTTGAAAGGCAACTTTTTAAACGTTTTTGGCTGCTTACAGTCACCAAAAAGAATTTTACGATTTTACTCGATTTGCTATTTTTCTAATCAACGATATTGTTCAACATGTGGAACCTATTAATCCGCTAATGTAGTAGGTATTAATTTATTTGGTCTATAGTTGTACCTCAAGCAGTATCAATTTTAAGCTTTCGTCTATGGTTATTTTCAGATCTTGCCTAGTACGGGGTGTCAAGAGATTGTATATTCTTCGAGAAAATTTCTCTTTTTCTACGCTCCGCCGTCACCCACAGAGAATGAACTTTATTATTGTACGTGTTGTGTGTATAATGTCATTGTGTTATTGACATAGGGTGATATATCTAATGTCGAAAGTGCAAACTGATAGCTAGAACAATATTTGCTAATGTATGAAGTAATGATGTAAACCCAATTAGGAATCATGAAGAGAGCAACTGTACTGTGAATCCCATTGACCCTTATTACGGTAATCTACCATCAGTTGTCGGCAATGTAAAGCTTCTTGCATTGCGTTGTGTGACAAAACTGTTCTAATATTCATGTCAGTGATATTCTACTTAGCTTTATAGCCCTTCGCAGACAGTTTTTGAAACTCCCCGCCCTTTGTCAAGACAGTTATGAAGTGACTATCGAAAACGGGTAAAAATGTAGTGTGGCTTCCTCTTTCACAAGAGTGAGCGTTCTCAGCTGAGGTGGGAACAATAGCGTAAAGGAATGGGTTTGTAAAACTTATGTTATTGTTATACCTAGTGGTACTCAAGTTGGATACTTTCAATAAAACTTTAATGAAGCAAAAATATATAAGCAATATACTCAGGCATGAATTAGAGCCACAGGCCACACACATTAAACACTATATTGAAATGTGTGAACTGAACCTTAAGTAACAGATAAAGAAGGAGTAATTGTTTTTGGTTTCGTAACAAATAAAGGAGTAATTGTATTTAGTTTCGTATTTTCAGTCTGGTATCACTACTGTTGTTTGACCCATATATACAGGATGCTATGAGTGCCTATGTCATACTATGTTTACGCTGGGATAATCTACTATCTGTATATAGTCTCCCTGGTTTACGACACAAGGAACGTTGGCATCTCCCGATGTTGACACAAATATGATATTCTGTTCATTGCCCAAGTAGTCAAATTAAAGAAAATAAACCCAAATCTACTTTCAACACTACCGTCTTCGCCGTAAGTAGAACGCAACGTCTCAGAAAAACGTGACGTCACGTCACCATGACAAATTTAAGTGATATTTTGTATGGTATGTTTTCTATATAAGTGTATGTGTATGTGTGTGCGTGCGTACGTGTGTATGTTCTGTCTCTGTCTCTGTGTCTGTGTCTGTGTCTGTGTCTGTGTGTCTGAATCTGTGTGTCTGTGTCTCTGTATGTGCGGATTTTGAGTGCGTGTATGTATACCCTTCAACAGCCAACTCAACAAAGTTCGATTTGATAACCTGGTTGACAACTCTAAAACGTAACAGGCAGGTAATTACACGAAAAAAAATATCTTGATGATTCAATTTTAGAGTTAAATACTGCCCATTGCATTCGCCGCTCTGAGTCTTTTGTTGTAAGATGACATTCTCACTGAAAGCGTTTTAACATTTATCATGTTTGTTCAGTCATTTGTCGTTTTCGAAGTGAATACTATAGAATTTTATAGGATGTTGATAACGAAGAATCTAAGTGTCACATGTTTCCGAATCCCTTTATAAAGTTAATGACGTTTACATTTTGGAATTTCATACCCGTAAAGATTGTAGTAGGTATTACAAAATGATAACTTTTGTATCTATTGAAATTGAAATGAATTGTTTTGACTTAATACGTTACTTTGTTCAAAAGCCATCTTGAGATCGAATATCATACATTATCTTTTAAAAGTAAAATGAAATTATTATTTTTATTATAATATATTGAAATAGAAGAAGGTTTTCGTGCTCTAAAAGAGGTATTTAATTTCATGATTTAAGGACATAAAAACGTGATGCAAAGGAAAAGTTTTATTCTTTAGCCATAAAGAGCCCTGGAAACATAATCAAGGAGAATGCCAGGAGTCAATCAACGGACGATGCTTCTTGTTTTGGGCTTGTCGTCGTTGCCACTGTTTGTACATGGCTGCCTTTGAATGGATTTCAAACCTAGTACTCCCTATTGAAGTTTTTCAAGCATAAAACACATGCTTTTTACCGCTATAAATTTTATCGATAACGAGAAATGTCAAAGGTTTGTTTCTGAATAGATGACATAGTTTTTCCATCTTAATTACATCGCTGTAAAATTTCAAACTAATACTTTATGGAAGCATGCATGAAGTGAAATGATAGAAATAGTTTCCCTGAGATAATTTTGCGTATAATTTCACATAAAATGCATACTTTGAAGGTTTTCATTGAAGATCACATAGAAGCTCCGCGCCTAGGAGGGGATACTTAGAAATAAGAGCAGTTCGGCATTGTCAGGCTCTCATTGCTTCTTGATGGCAATCATTTTCAGTAATAATATACACGATTACCTCATTATATCCCAAAGCCTTTCCTGGTATCAGCTGGAAAGTGAATATAAGCTCACATCTTTACAGATACGCTCACATCTTTACAGCAGTAGAACTCTGTTAAGCTAAACTTCGCCGAGGAAGACCTTTTATCTGTATGTCACGACTTTGGGCACGTGGTGGACCGGAATCCCACTCGGTAAAGAGCTTTTTTGTCAGGGGTAGGTTCACGTCGTGAGTGGTATGTGTGAAACTTATTTTTTGTGTCCCAAATCGCGATATTTGACCATTCACTCTGTCTCAAATATATGGAGACATACATACATACTTAGTTAGTGAGTGTGTATTACTTACACCGCTTTTAGCAATATTCAAGCAATATCACACATACTGAGACAGGAATAGGCACCCTTATTTGCAGCAAATACGCTTTGCTTCCTGATGGTCTCTCTCCGTAAGCAATTGAATAGTTGCTCAAACACTGGAATTGATCTACGTTTAACACCAGCTTCAGGCGTAACGGTGGTTTGTTATGGTTCAGTAATGGGGAAACAGGGAATGGGGAAACCCATTCCAGTTGCAGTCTGAAATAAAAAATAAAAAAAGATGAATTTGTTATGCACAAAGTGTTTACATGTATGCAAGCAAAGAATTTGAAGAGAATATGAAATCCCAACACCACACAAAAGAACGTAGCGTAGAAACGAGTCCTCCGGGGTGCGAGGAGTCGCGTAAGCTGTTACCCGATAACTGTTGCTTATAAAGACAGTCACCCAGCGTAGAGCACGGCCGAAGGGAAGCACCAGCGACAAGGAACCAGTTAGGAGTCCCGTTACAACTAATATAACTCCTCTCACGTCCCTTCGGCTGCAGCTAATTTCCTCGCTGACGTTGTTTTTCAGTGAAACGCGAAGAGGTGATAAATCTATGTCCATCATATTTCTCGTAATAATTTGACCATTTAATTCATCATGTTTAATTTGTTCTGATGCAGTGTTCGTATATGAACAATCAAATCCCTCACGGGTGAACGTTTCATGTTCTTAAAAATTAATATCCTTATTACTAGCCAATTTTATTATCTAGGCTATAGGCATTTTAAAATGATTTTTATAGTCATCATACGGCTGTCTCAAGGCATGGTTTAATTCATCATGTATCATATTTAATAAGAAGTATAATTATGCTATAGATTTTCTTACTTTCAAGACAGGTTTACAGACATAAGATTCACAAGTGTATGTACAAAAAACGTTTGCTGGGCTGACTGATCGCAATCTAACGTTAATTTTGTTTGTTTGCTTGTTTGTATGTTTGGTGTGGGGGCGGGGGTGGGGTTTGGTTTTTGTTTTTTCCTCCTGTTTATTTGTTTGCTTTGTCTGTACATTGTTTTGTCTTTTCAGGGAACTCTAATATCAGTTTAAGTTCGACTTTATTGTGCCGACATTTTGTCCAGTCAACTTACTATTAGAAAGTTATAAGTTGTAATTTTTGGTGTATATCAGTGATATGATACATTGGAAAAGATGACAGAACTCATGACATCGCAGTCACAACTAACACGCGACGCTCTTAACACACGTATAAAACGTTGCCATTTAAATAACACTCTACCACACCTTCTTCCTTCCCGAGTAGAATATTTATTTATATGGGGACAGCGAAATGTATGACAAAAATAACTTTCTGCCTTGGTGCCTCGTCACATGTAATTATGACGTAACCTCCTTTCATTAGAAAAATTCTGCATGAAAAACGGAATGAAACATCTAGACGAATGATCTGCAGACTTCGATCGATGTTTGGATTCTCAGCTAATCTGTATTTTGGATCCAAAAGAGACTGATGGACGCGTGGGGTTAAGTACACAACTACTTAGATACGTCTCGCGAAATTACATTATAAATATTTTACATTAGTAAATGTATATGTGTCAGCGAATCCAGGTTTAGAAACCTGGACGGTACGTGAAGTAATGAAAATGACGTTAATGGATAGCCCATAGCTAATATATTTGATATAAACAGCTGGACTGTTATTCCGCTCGGATGACGAATATTAACCAAATGACGATTAACATGGGATGGTTTCATTTAAACCAACTTTCGGTTTCATCACAAATTATCCGATTTTTTCCCCCAGACGATATAGGATTTTTTAATCGGCTGTGATTCGGAATGGATACCGGGGTTCAATAATGACAATTACCCGAGAATGCCCAGGAGAAGATTTATTCTCTTGATGCCGATATGAGAACAGGGTGTTGTGTTTCAAGATTACAGAGAGTGCATGATGGCATCTTATCATAACTCACAGATGAACGGTGGACCTGGTGAAAGATCAGAAATATGTACATTATGTTTGAATTCTGACTTTGACTAATTCACGCATTTACAAATCTTTATTTTACTCGTCTGTTAACTTTAGTTCATAGTTCAGTGTCGAAGTATTTAATTATTGTCTGTCTACTACCCACACAATACTACCCATTTATTCATTCATTCATTCATTCATTTAGTTAGTTAGTTAGTTAGTTAGTTAGTTAGTTAGTTAGTTAGTTAGTTAGTTAGTTAGTTAGTTAGTTAGTTAGTTATATTTGCACCACCACATTTCCTTTTTATGTTCTGCTCATTTGAGAGGCTATCAATTCGTGTATATCATTGATTCATTACAAATATTATTTATCATCCTAATTTTGTAACAGTATATTCCTTTGTGTGACAGCTCATGTGTGTGTATCCAGTTAGTACGCGTTAACTATAAGCCTGCTACAGAGGCGGCCAAGCACTGAAATGATGGGCCAGCTGAGTCTGGCTGCGAGTCAGGCAGTGCCGTTATCGGCAATCTCAACGACAGCGATGATTTATAACACCAGGGGCGGGGACAGTCAGGTGAGAGCCAGAAATTAGTCATACCAAGATCAGGTAGACTGGGGTAAAAGGTGAGACTTGCACAGCGTGACAGAAGTAACCCAAAGTAGCTGTTGTCTCGGACTTTACAATAAGGACACTTCAGCCCCTGGAGAGAATCTTCACAGTCAAAATCAGATACAGAATATGACAATGTTTAGTTTTGAAGTGAGGAATCATACTGATCCCATGTTCTTCCTTTAAGTCATGTTTGATGTGGATGATGTGACGACTAGTCTCGTTGGCGGCATACACAGGCCTTTTTCCTTCCCCAATCTCTTGCATCCGTAGCTCCACATTACCACAGTCACTATCATTTAATCCCATGACAACCATCTCTGTTGCGATTCTCATGGAACCTCAAAAAGAGTGGTCAAACAAGCTGTCATGTCTCTCTACTCCCCACACAATGCCTCTTCCTGTGATAAGCACAGGTTGTCACAGACACTGTCATGTATATCTGCTACCCACACAATACCTCTTCCTGTGATAAGCACAGGTTGTCACAGAAAGTGGCATGTCTATCTACTACCCACACAGTGCCTCTTCCTGTAGTATAGACAAGGCGTCACAGACACTGTTATGTCTCTCTACTATCCACACAATACCTCTTCCTGTAATATAGACAAGGCGTCACAGACACTGTCATGTCTCTCTACTATCCACACAATACCTCTTCCTGTAATATAGACAAGGCGTCACAGACACTGTCATGTCTCTCTACTATCCACACAATACCTCTTCCTGTAATATAGACAAGGCATCACAGACATTGTCATGTCTCTCTACTATCCACACAATACCTCTTCCTGTAATATAGACAAGGCATCACAGACACTGTTATGTCTCTCTACTATCCACACAATACCTCTTCCTGTAACATAGACAAGGCATCACAGACATTGTCATGTCTCTCTACTATCCACACAATACCTCTTCATGTAATATAGACAAGGCGTCACAGACACTGTTATGTCTCTCTACTATCCACACAATACCACTTCCTGTAATATAGACAAGGCGTCACAGACACTGTTATGTCTCTCTACTATCCATACAATACCTCTTCATGTAATATAGACAAGGCATCACAGACACTGTTATGTCTCTCTACTATCCACACAATACCTCTTCCTGTAAGATAGAAAAGGCATCACAGACACTGTTATGTCTCTCTACTATCCACACAATACCTCTTCCTGTAATATAGACAAGGCATCACAGACACTGCCATGTCTCTCTACTATCCACACAATACCTCTTCATGTAATATAGACAAGGCGTCACAGACACTGCCATGTCTCTCTACTATCCACACAATACCTCTTCCTGTAATATAGACAAGGCGTCACAGACACTGTTATGTCTCTCTACTATCCACACAATACCACTTCCTGTAATATAGACAAGGCGTCACAGACACTGCCATGTCTCTCTACTATCCACACAATACCTCTTCATGTAATATAGACAAGGCATCACAGACACTGTTTTCTCTCTCTACTATCCACACAATACCTCTTCCTGTAATATAGACAAGGCATCACAGACACTGTCATGTCTCTCTACTATCCATACAATACCTCTTCCTGTAATATAGACAAGGCATCACAGACACTGTTATGTCTCTCTACTATCCATACAATACCTCTTCCTGTAAGATAGACAAGGCATCACAGACACTGTCATGTCTCTCTACTATCCATAAAATACCTCTTCCTGTAAGATAGACAAGGCGTCACAGACACTGTCATATCTCTCTACTATCCACACAATACCTCTTCCTGTAATATAGACAAGGCATCACAGGCACTGTCATGTCTCTCTACTATCCACACAATACCTCTTCCTGTAAGATAGACAAGGCGTCACAGACACTGTTATGTCTCTCTACTATCCACACAATACCTCTTCCTGTAAGATAGACAAGGCGTCACAGACACTGTTATGTCTCTCTACTATCCACACAATACCTCTTCCTGTAAGATAGACAAGGCGTCACAGACATTGTTATGTCTCTCTACTATCCACACAATACCTCTTCCTGTAATATAGACAAGGCGTCACAGACACTGTTATGTCTCTCTACTATCCACACAATACCTCTTCCTGTAATATAGACAAGGCGTCACAGACACTGTTATGTCTCTGTACTATCCACACAATACCTCTTCCTGTAATATAGACAAGGCGTCACAGACACTGTTATGTCTCTCTACTATCCACACAATACCTCTTCCTGTAATATAGACAAGGCGTCACAGACACTGTTATGTCTCTCTATTATCCACACAATACCTCTTCCTGTAATATAGACCAGGCGTCACAGACACTGTTATGTCTCTCTAGTATCCACACAATACCTCTTCCTGTAATATAGACAAGGCGTCACAGACACTGTTATGTCTCTCTACTATCCACACAATACCACTTCCTGTATTATAGACAAGGCGTCACAGACACTGCCATGTCTCTCTACTATCCACACAATACCTCTTCATGTAATATAGACAAGGCATCACAGACACTGTTTTCTCTCTCTACTATCCACACAATACCTCTTCCTGTAATATAGACAAGGCATCACAGACACTGTCATGTCTCTCTACTATCCATACAATACCTCTTCCTGTAATATAGACAAGGCATCACAGACACTGTTATGTCTCTCTACTATCCATACAATACCTCTTCCTGTAAGATAGACAAGGCATCACAGACACTGTCATGTCTCTCTACTATCCATACAATACCTCTTCCTGTAAGATAGACAAGGCGTCACAGACACTGTCATATCTCTCTACTATCCACACAATACCTCTTCCTGTAATATAGACAAGGCATCACAGACACTGTCATGTCTCTCTACTATCCACACAATACCTCTTCCTGTAAGATAGACAAGGCGTCACAGACACTGTTATGTCTCTCTACTATCCACACAATACCTCTTCCTGTAAGATAGACAAGGCGTCACAGACACTGTTATGTCTCTCTACTATCCACACAATACCTCTTCCTGTAAGATAGACAAGGCGTCACAGACATTGTTATGTCTCTCTACTATCCACACAATACCTCTTCCTGTAATATAGACAAGGCGTCACAGACACTGTTATGTCTCTCTACTATCCACACAATACCTCTTCCTGTAATATAGACAAGGCGTCACAGACACTGTTATGTCTCTGTACTATCCACACAATACCTCTTCCTGTAATATAGACAAGGCGTCACAGACACTGTTATGTCTCTCTACTATCCACACAATACCTCTTCCTGTAATATAGACAAGGCGTCACAGACACTGTTATGTCTCTCTATTATCCACACAATACCTCTTCCTGTAATATAGACCAGGCGTCACAGACACTGTTATGTCTCTCTAGTATCCACACAATACCTCTTCCTGTAATATAGACAAGGCGTCACAGACACTGTTATGTCTCTCTACTATCCACACAATACCACTTCCTGTATTATAGACAAGGCGTCACAGACACTGTTATGTCTCTCTATTATCCACACAATACCTCTTCCTGTAATATAGACAAGGCGTCACAGACACTGTTATGTCTCTCTACTATCCACACAATACCTCTTCCTGTAATATAGACAAGGCGTCACAGACACTGTCATGTCTCTCTACTATCCACACAATACCTCTTCCTGTAATATAGACAAGGCGTCACAGACACTGTTATGTCTCTCTACTATCCACACAATACCTCTTCCTGTAATATAGACAAGGCGTCACAGACACTGCCATGTCTCTCTACTATCCATACAATACCTCTTCCTGTAATATAGACAAGGCGTCACAGACACTGTCATGTCTTTCCTATATCCACACACTACCTTCAAAATGAATCCTAACTTCTGGACATAGCATGACGTCACAAAGGCTTATAACCACGCACCGGAGTGACCTTAGCTAATTTTGTCGTCGTGACACATCAGTCTCAATCGATTTCTTTTACACTTCTTTTTTTAAAAAAATGAGAGAATGCGTAAGAAAAGCTGTCACCTTTCAGTTTAAACTTCCCTTATAAGAAATGTATAATGTTTCTGTATTGTCCGTTTATCACTCGACTTTAAACAACCCATAAACCTATGTGTAAGGTGTAGTATTAGACATTGTTATGCGCGGTAAAGGTGCTGCTGAGACATCATGCAGCTACATGTCCATGTAGTATTAACGTAAATGTGGAGAAGAAACCTAGTTTACAGTATGGGTGCCCAGAGTCAGCCTGCAGGCATTGTCATGAGGGTAACTCTCTGAATATGTATTGTAAATATAAAGTTACACATCGTTATTTGAACACTGTTAGCAAGCGTGTCGATCAAATTTTCTGTGCTACATAAGCCTAAACTATCTTTAAAGTTATGGAAAAGTCTAGTCAGTATTAGGTCGTGTTTTCCTGGTGGTGTTTTCTGAAGAATATCAGAGTGTCTAGTAAAGCCAAAATTTCACATATGAATTTTCTTTTGTTCTGTATTCTTTCTTAAAGGATAATGAATGTAAACCTGTTTAGGAGTTACGACACAATAAGGAGTGAGGGAATGAGGATGGTTTTACGCCGCTTCCAGCAATATTAAAGCAAATGTCACGGCAGGGGAGATCAGAAATGGGCTTCACACACTGTACTGTGTGTGGAATCGGCGAGACGAGTGAACGCTTTAACTCTTAGTCTACCCCACCGCCCCGGGTGCACCTGGAAGAGTCTCACTGTTTCTTCCCAAGGAAGTGCTTGAGAGATGTTGTGTGAATGCTAAAGGGGTTTCCACTTATTATGATATCGTATGTCAATAGGTTGAACCCCGTGGTGTTTAACTCTGACTTTTCAGAGCCAGAAAACTTTATCTCGTCTTCGCTATTAACATTTTTCTCGCACCGGATTTCATTTTTTTTCAAAATGTGTAATCCCAGTTCAAGAAAATTCAATGACAGGATAATGAAATCAGAAATCCTTGTGTGACGGCATTAAATACCTTTTTTTAAATTGTGTAACAATCACGAAAGTACAGGAAGACGCCTTTCACGAACAGCTGGTGTCACCACTTATTTTGAGAGATTCATTCATATAATTTCACATAATTCGCTTCACTTCTTTGTCTTTTTTTCGCCAGAAATATGTTCTTTTGACGTTGTTGTTATATACTCTTCAAGAAAAGTAGGATAATCTTATACAATTATAGACTAGTGATGAGGTGAATACCTGTTTTTATGGACACGCGAAAAGCAAGACTGACCGAGACTAATATTGCTTTCCGCGGGTCCATAAAAGCAGATATTGAAGCAAATCACCAGTCCATAATTATTTGTTGTAAAAGTACCGAAAAACGCTTCTAAAAACCAAAATATTTAGTCAAAGAAAGTAATTCTATTTTCACTACAAATCAACAATATTGTCCGTGACATGTAAACAATAGAATGACGCCATAGATAGACGTCATATTGCTCTCAGGTCAATATGACTTTTGGTGGGACCTGGGTTGGGGTCAATATACTGTTCTGTCGAGGTCACGTGACCGGATCTTGGTCAATCAGGTAGCCGGATAATATGCTTACATAATAACATTTTTAATTTGCGACTGAAAAACTCGGGAGATATATCAAAGTCAATCACTGTTGATATGATAACACTGAATATGAGAGTGCATCACCACTTGCACTTTCTTGTCACTGTGGTCTGTACAGTAGTCGGTCTTGTACTGGTGTATGTCGTGGGGTTTGCATGTGTTGAATTTTCATTTTCAAACAGATGAAGACGGCTAGAAACAAACACTACTAACAACTGTGAGATGCAAGATTTGTGTCTAACGTAATAGTCTACAGTGATTTATTAACCGTTCTGAAACCCGTCAAACTCAAGAATGACACCCCATGTACGTGTATAGGACTACTGCTTTGTGCACGTGCATCCCCTGTGTAGCTGTGTAGTGTTTAGAGGTGGTGGTAAGGAGAAATGGAGGTGCGTTCATAAGATGTCTGTCTTTGTAAAGTTTCATAACGTTTATACTTCCTGTCCAAACGGAAGAATCAGTTTCCCCTACGTTTTTAAAGAGTATATATTTCAATCGACCACAAAATCACATCTCTATTATATGTTTGCATGATATCCAAATAAACTTACACATTACAAAATGGACATTTATTTATCAAACATTTGAAATATCCTGGTTCACATTTACAAAGAAATCTATGTAAATAGAGTATCGTTTTCCGGAACGTGAACACTGAGTTACTGATGTGCATGTCTTTGTTGGGCGGTGGGGTAGCCTAGTGTTCAAAGCGTTAGCTCGTCACGCCGAAGGCCGTGTTTGACTCCCCACGTGGGAAGAATGTGTGAAGAACATTTCTGATGTCCCCCGCCGCGACATTACTAGAATATTACTAACTATATTATTAAACTATACTCACTCATTCGTAACTGCTCGTGTCATTCCGGCAAGCCGGGTGGTGTCTCGTACCCGTCTCGTGGCCATGTTTACGACTGGGTTCTGTCTACGCATGGAGATAAAAATTGTCTAGTACTATTTCCAGGAGAGATAACTCTGAATTTCCAAATATGGCTCTTACAATATCCAACATGCAGTGGACAAAACAGCAATACGGTCATTACTTTTACATATATGTTTTAGTGTTAAAAGTTGTTCATCCTTAATCTCCAAGTTTATGTTTAAATTGTGCTTGGTATAGTTTAGCGAAGTTTCAAAGTTCAACGGTCCTGCCATTTTCATAGTCTAAATGCGTTTTACTACCCGCGATTTGATTGGTTTGCCACGATTCTTGGCAATGATGGCGTACGAGAGGGGTACGAGTCTTCTTGTAGGCCACGGAAAGAGACGGGTACCTACGAATGTATACCCACTGACACATATGTTTTTGTGGTGAACTTTTCAGCAAATCTTCAGCACTGAACTTGGGGTGTAGTGAAAAACTCGTTCAATGCAAAATCAAAAGTCGTCAAATTACTAACACCATTAACTGATGCCAGTTCTGACCCTCTTGGCCATATGACAACTGCTCCCAATGATTGATTCTGTCATCTCTACGTGACTGAAAATACTTCCTGTGCTTCACTTTTTCTGTCAGAATCTTCAGCATGAAAGGTCAAAATACAATCGATTTCCCATTCATATGAATAGTCATCCATTAGATCAAATTCATCTCTATTTAAAGAAATAATTATAAACTGTTGCTAAGAAAAAATGTGAAGGAAACCATATCACAAAAAACAAATCCTCCAGAAAATTATTTTACGTGTCCATTATATTTGATGTAATTGCAATCTATTCATCGCATTATAGTAAGAACAATAACAGAATACAAAAAAACAAGGCTTCGGTGAATTCCAAGTTCTGTAGTACCGCCCTTCTTCGACTCAGAATGACAGAGACGAATGTCCCAATGGAAACAGCGGATTATTGGTTGAAAAAAGATGCAATATGAATCACAGCTCACACAGACGGATCTTCACTTGCATCAGAGAAGAAGAATCACCTACATTGGGTACAAGATGGAATATGACTGTGATAGTGCCATGTCATGTTGGAACAGTGTGCTTTGTAAAACTCTGCTCAGAAACCAATAAAACTGACACCTCAGATACATCGTTCCACCCCTGATGAAACCCTCATATACTCAATTAAGATATTGAGCTTTATGTGCTAGGTTAAAACCGTCTCTTCAGCGAACACTAGACAAATTTAGTGATGGTGTTTTATCCACTTAATCACCATATGTCATCTTTGAGTTTCTTCAAGATCGAGATTTGTCATATCTTCAGTCAGTTGTGCAGCTCCATTTTTCGCAACGGATTTGAAGTTTGACTATTTTTTATTACGTTTTGGAACTTGAATCATCTGTTCTCTTGTCAGTCTGGAGAATCTTACTTTTGCCATGTGCGATTACTATGTTGCTGTAGGTCTAAGTATTTATACCAAAAACAGTCTGATAGTGCTAAATGGAATTTCATCACGTTTCTACACCTGTTGATATTTTGAACTTGTTATTCCATATCAAGGTGAGCTATAGCGTAGTGGTCCTATTTTTCTGTTCCGTATGAACTTGCCCTTTATTGACTATATCGAACCTTTGAAATGTAAGTGAAACATATTGACATTTCGTGAAGATAGAAGAACTTTCAAATAAAATTCAAATTACTCTACATTAACTTTTTGCCATCCTGTTTCATTTTCTTTAGGTACAGCGACATGATTTGTTGGTAACTCAGATATCCCTGTATAACTTACATAATACGCATTCCTCAAGGATCACAAAGTAAGCATCGGGTCAGTACTGGCCTTTAAGGTCACATGCAACGTAAAATACAACTTTTGCAGATTCTGACACATTTCGGTATGTACTTACAGAAACAAATCATCAAAATGCCAATTCAGCCTATAAAGTTGGAAAAAAACTCGAAGAAAAAAGACCACGAAATCGGAGTTCAAACGATTCACTAATTTTCCCCAGCGCTGTTGGAAAAAAATGGTTTCAACAGCTTTGCTGCGCTCATAACGCACGCGCAGTGAATAGGTTCCCGGAGCTTGAAACAGTAAGCCTGCCGGGAGTATAAGGCCGTGAGCAGTAGTCTAATCTTGGTTGTGTGCACAAACAAGTAAATAATCTACTCGTAACATGGAAAATAAACATATTAATTGTGATCAGAAGACTCTGTCACACAGAAAACTCTGGTTTATTCACACCTATATGTCTGCCTGTCTGCTAATGACAATAAGCAGTGCACAACTTCAGTCGTTGCAATTTGAAATATTAACAAATATCGGGCTTACAAGCTATAAACAAAGAGCCGGCTAAGCGCATCGAAAAATGAACCAGTGGCGAGTGAAAAGGTTTCTTTACACTTGAGTGCACACCTACCAGCTCTGACTGGGTTCGCTATCGCGGCTGCTTCGTTTCGAGGGAGGAAAACCCAAGTACAAAATATAGCACTTTTGATTTGCGATTGTACGCTTACAGTTTTGTTTAAGTGTATTTTCGTAATCAGCAATGCATTTTAATTGTTTTAATTATGTTTGATTTTTTGTTTGGATGTGATCTTTTCGTAAACCATGCTTATAGTAAGACGTGATTTACAGATCGAGCGGTCAGATTATCTGAGTGGGGTCATTCATATAATCTTGCACCAAATGTCGATGCTCGATGCCAATCACCGGATTGTGCGGTACCGACTCGATTGTTATATATAGTCATCATATTGTTGAGAAATTGATGAGTGCGTTAAACAACAAACAAATATATGCAACGTGAATTAAGGTCAGTGTGTTATTTGACTACCATATATTCTCATTTGAGTTGAACAGTCGACTAATATGTAATGTGTTTATTACAGGTGCCATGGGGTAGGATACCCTCACCTTATGCAGACAACTGGCATCACTATAATCACATGCTCATCATGCTGTTTGGTCGGAATTTCTTATGGATGTGGAAAGGTATTTTTCGGTATCACTGGATTGTCTGACCCAGCCTTGATTATCAACAGAACTTTTGTAAAGTGTTTGATGATTGGCTCACGCCCCGCTGCAGTACTTCAACCCTCACGGAAGGGTGAGTGCAAGGACCAACGCCTATGCACAAGAGAGACATTCAGTTATAACTATATATTAACATTCTCTATTCTCAAATCACCACCGAAGATGTTACAACAGCATATACACATATACAAAGTTAATAAGACAATAAGAACATGGCACCCTCTATATCTAGTTCCATCGGTACGATTTACAACTGTAATATTTTTAAAAGGGTTTTAACATTTCCAGCACAGAAGGTATACTTAAATTTATACATGTTTTGTCATTCATAACACAATAAAAACTGACATTTCAAAGGCGTTACAGTTAAGAACAGTGTGGAATTCGTCAACAATAGCTGATGAATCACACAAAGGAGAAGCCCTTTCATCAAGTTGTATACCATTCTAAAGAACAGAACTAGTCTCTTCAGATAGATTCTGATTAGATGTTCAAAAGAACGGATATGATACGGAAATGAAAAGGAAACGGTATGTATCATAATCGGTATGTAGTTTTTAAACTATTTTCTATGCTGTAGTTAAACTATTTAAAATTTTTGTACAAAATATCGTAAAACATACCCACATATATATATATATATATATATATATATATATATATATATATATATATATATGTGTGTGTGTGTGTGTGTGTGTGTGCGTGTGTGTGTGTGTGCGTGCGTGCGTGCGTGCGTGCATGCGCGCGCGCGTGTGTGTGTACATTGTTGAATAGTATCCATTGATTATGATTTAAGTGTCATTATACAAGTGTAGATGAATTTGGATTACTTAAGGAGAAGAAGACTCCATTCTAATCAGAAGAAGTAATTTGTCATCTTGGCATAGTTCCATTCAATTTATGCCTACCGAGTTTAAAATGTGTCTTAGATTTTGGTGTTGAGAACCTAATGTTCCAAGCCCTACGAATTCCAGCTGTACAATTTCTCTGTAAGTTCAAACTCCTGAAATCCCAGTCTTTGCTGTTGTATGAGTATAAACAGTATCGTCAACATATAAATGTTAAAGTAAACTGATGGTACTGACCCTTTACTTGCATAACTACCTCTGTTTTTCTCCTTTAAGTTACGGTGAAAAGCAATGCCATGATGCATGTACTTACCCGACATATCATGTTTTGTCATTTGCCAGGTTTCCCATCTGGATATGTATTACTGGTTTCACGGAAATTATAAAGCCTTGCAAAATGTTTAACGAATTTCAAATCAAGTATCCGCGCGTGGATCACTAAGAATTGAGGTCTGTTGGGTTACGATATTGTTAAAATATGGGGCACATAATAGTTGTTAACCATAATTCAGGTATGACAAAAAGTATGAAATGTGAAACAGAGAGTGTATGTATAAATCCATTCACGTTTCCTGTATTCAGTTTCAAAAATTTCTCTGAAGTTTTTTTCTGATTAATGCTCAACTTTTCCCTTTACCTCTTTTTCCTTTTTTTTTTTTCTTTTTTTTTTTTTTTTTTGGTTCGCACAAGTTTCATTTTTTATAAATCTTTTCTTAAGACATAATGTTTTTTCATAGATCGACATTCATACTTAACCTGAATCTGCGGTTTTTCCCCTTCACTCTTTATGCCTCATGTATCTTCCAAATCCAGATCGTTTTGCAAGTACCTTTACTAATGACCTAAGATATGTTGGTAGTCGGTATCTACTAGTTTTCTCGCTGGATGTTATGACGGATGTATCACATGAGAACACTGTGCTTGATTTAGATAAAGTTTAAACCTTGTGCATAATATTTTGTGTAACTTACACAAAGGGCCTGAGGGTTTGGGAACCATGATCTTTATAGTATTTGTATGCGATATTTACAGTTGATGCTATTTGGATAAACAGTGAGATCACTTGGCGCACTTCAGAGTAAATAAGTCGTTTTTATTCCATACTAGCGCACCTGACAGCCAATATAGCTTTATTATTATTCATCATTTGACAAACCGTTTACCTTTGTTTGAAAGCATAATGAAACATCATCTGAACAAACATTGTTGTAAGACCATCGTGATTTTCGTGGGCAGTCAGCCGTGTGGCAAAGGTCTTGTGTTTTCCTGTAGTTCTGATGTATCAATGTGCAGATCTTTTTGTTTGTTTGTTTATTTTGTTTGTCTGTCTGTCTGCGTCTGTCTGTCTCTCTCTCTCTCTCTCTCTCTCTCTCTCTCTGTGTGTGTGTGTGTGTGTGTGTGTGTGTTGGTGATTCATCCTATAAATATAATCTTGTAATATACATCTCCTTCTACTTTTCAGCAAACGAGTTTGGACATTGATTTCTTGTTCTAAACTACAGAGAGGAAACTGTAGCGTAGAATGTGCGTTTAAATGAAAGGAGGAAACGTTTGCTATTTCAAACAAACTGAGGGATGGTCGGGAACTAATAACACAGCCTACTTGACACACGTCGTTACATGTAGTGCTGTTGTTCTTACCTTTTCGTTGGACAGCATATTCGTATTCATTAAACTAAGGTAGATTGAAGTTTCTACTAATTTCAGTCTCTGTGGTCCATATATTGAACGTGGGATTTATCCTTCTGCCTTTCTAAATCTCGTTTAGAGCAACTCAAGCATAAGACGTACAAAAAACATATTTTTATCATCCCTTCTCAATACCTGTTTTATATGAATTTCACGCATTTGTTATAGCATTGACGTCCCCTGGTGAAGACTATTATACATATACCTCAGCAAACAATCCTCCGTAATATTTTCAGATCTTACAAGTTGCAATGCCAACCTACAAACTTTGTTCTTTATTAAATATTGTTTTAGGAACTTTATTCCATTTTGATGTATGGAAGATATATTTAAACAAATATTTATGAAGGAAAAGACTATCTGCACTGATAAACATTTTAATTCGCTGATATGTCATTTATCCCTGGAAATTATATGACTGCTTCTTTATTTTCCCCGAAAATGCTTCAGTGGTTATGTCAGCAGACATAGGAGCAGATCGTACAATGCCATATAACAACTAGATCAGCTCACTCAGGCAGGACATGCCACGAAATATCAGAATTTACTTTCTTTGAATAAAACGTACATGTATAGTTTAAACTCCGACTATTTTAAGAATAACACGACACTATAGACAACGATAGAGGCACTATTAACCGCCTCTGCTTTTGTGTCACACGTATCATATATATTTAAAAAAGGAAAACCGAAGTATTTACTCCAAAGACAATACAATAATCATCACGGCGAAAATGTAGTTAGGTAATATGGTCTCGTTCTGTACCTATTCTAACGAATGACCCTGTGTGAGAAGAATGGGTGAAACTCAACTCAACTAAGAGACATTAAACACCCATCAAGTCGATAACATATTATATCTGTAAAATGCCTCTTCTACTTAAAACTAGAATTAATCCACCACATGCATGCAAATGTGTCTGCGGTATACATGGCTAAACTGATGTTAATGATGTGATTGGTGGCATTATTTCTTGACTGCTTACTGGCTCATGTTATATACAGGATGTTACGATTCATGTGCATAATTAAACCAAACATCAATTTTTAAAAAACACACACACTATTTCCCATTATCATATGTTTGATGTTTAAATGGAAATTTGGTTAGCCTCTTTATATATAAAATGAGCTGCAATGGCCGTCAGTCAGCACTCGGATAATTTGTACATTAAAAGTTTTGAATTTGATTCGCGTATATGCTCATAATACACAATTTTGGATTAGTATCTTAGAAAATCTCTAAATATTGTTTCTGTTGAAGTTTACATTTCATACATGGTTATTGTCACGTAGTAACAAATTATATATATTTCTTACCCAAGACTTCATTGGACCAACATATACCTACGCAAAATGACCCACCTAAAGATTATATTTTACACACTGTTCTTGGACTGAGTATTACATGTGCATAAATGACTTTAAGAACTATTCTTTCAACTTCCAATAACTCATAAAACAAGTGGGATATACTTTCGTGTGTCATTCAGTTTATAAGAAAGGAATAACCCTTCCGAAAATCAATACGAATATAACTGCTATGCTATAACCGGGCTATTTCAGAAAGAACAGCATTTATTCACATCCAGTCATTATGAAAACCTCAAGTTGATCCGACTGAACTGGGTGTGTTCTCCAAAGCGATCTTAACACAAAGACAGTTTCATGTCTTTCATCTTGGGAAGGGGATCACTTTGGAGTACGGGGCCGTTTGCTTCTTCTTGAATAATCAGTTTAACCCCTTTATTCCGGACTCGATTTGCGTGTCCAGATTATTTTACTTGCAATCCCTAGAATAAATGGTCTCCGAAATAACGTGGTCCAGATTAACATTTCTGTGTACACAGATAAATGAGGTTTTGTAAATTCGTGTATTCTATACGTCTAAAAAGACAAAAATTCTGAAAAGTGTATTATTGTTAAAGATGAGAAGTAAATTTAGTTACATATACACACATACGTACGTGCGTATGTGATAGATAGGTCACATATCGAAATCACATGTTATTCATTATTACACGTATTTTCAAACTTAATTATAGAATGGAATTATTGTATCTATTTCACTTTGAACCAGATCTACAACAGTAAACTGGCGGTTGCAATTTCCTAGCTTTCGTTTTAACGAGTTAATCTAATACGGAGGAGGTTGGGGCGCCCCTATGTATGCCTTACGCCAGTACCTCTTATATCAGTTTCGCTCCTTCTCCCCATGCAGGGCTATTAAGTTAAGGACTGTTTGTCAACAAACGGCATCAGGTAATCAAATATGGCGGCTGTAACAATTGAAATAAATCGATAGGCATGTAGATGAAAAGATAGCACCAATGCGATATGTCAGCCTCCGGTTGCACGCGCAGCACATGCCGTCTACCAGTATACTGTCATCTTGACGTTGTAAATCAACTACCGATTACGTGCCTGTTGAAATATTCCCCGTGTAAGGATGACACCGTATGCGCCAGGTCAAAGCTTGAGGTGTCGGGTCAAAGGTAACCTCATTTCACGTGCACCGACGTGACTTCAGTAACCAATCATTGTCTTTGGGCTGGGTATGTCACGTGCCGTGCATCTTAAATCTTGTTACCTTCAATTCATTGACGTCATTGGCTTGTTCGGGTGGTTTTGTCTTAACGGTGGGCAGTTCCTCTTCCGTCCAGTCTCTCTGTCAGCCTTATTGCACAAAGAAGCTATTACCAGCGTCCTTTATTCCCGCTACCAATCTCACCATTTGTAACTAGAATCTTTAGTAATAATGTCAGCACCTGTAAAATCATCTCGGATCATCTTCAAGGGAAGCGTACGGCTGTCCACGTGTTGGGCATAAATTGCAAGCAATAGTAATTTGGTACATTTGATGTCAGTCGAGTTATCCGAATGATTTAAAGACCTCGGTAAAGGTCATTGTCAAATGCAACCAAGCTAATCAGTGACGTTCTGTTAGCGAATGTGGGTGTTGTAGAGTTCCCTCCATTAGCTAACGCGGGGATTGAATTTCACACATACGCACTTACAGACTGCTGGCAAATTAGGAAAATTACACGGAATGCTTCATTAGAGAGCAATTTTAATTTCACACTTCATATGTATCTTTTAGCAATGGTCCACCTTTCAAAAGCAGAATATTCCTTTGTTGAGTGAATAGTGAAAGGTATTTTTGTGGATGAAGATTGTTGTTTGTTTCCGAGAGTTTATTGAATACGTCTGAATGGAAAATGTCCGTTTATTCCGGTGAACCAGCTATTGAGATTTTCTGTATTCATATTTGATAATTTACCTTGAACATTTTGTGAACCTTTGTGGATATTTGTGAACATGTGTAAACATGTGTGGACAGCGTCCAACAGTGGACATTTGAACCATATCTGCATCTCTATATATGTAATTCAAGCTGAGTTAGGTAATAGTTCATTCCTCCTCAGTCTTCTACGTCTATCATTTAGGTTTAAGGATAATTGATTAAATTTCAATGCATATGTGACAATGTTAACATGTGTTTATGTTAGCATTTTCACGACCGCATCTTGTACACGCAATGTACTCAGATCACACTGCAATAGTTTATCTGAAAATTCAAGATTTTGATTTAAATAATTTGATCCTGAAAACTAAAATTTTTAAATTGTGCCTTGAAAATTAGTATGTGACCAATCAGTAAATAGCTTTAGTGCTTCAAGGTTCTCATTATGATGTTACATCATGAAACATCATCACTGACATCAGACTGAACATACTTCAACTGAAAATGATGCTTAAGAGATTTTTAGAACAATCGAAAACTACTTATACAACACAACTGAAGACGATTATATTGTGAATGTTCTTACCACTCGCAAATTTGAACCAAAATGTAAAAGGTGAAATTAGACTGAAATTCACTTGAAAAGAACACCAATCATAGCTAGTTTTAATCCTTTTTCGCAGAGGAAAAACTCTTTTTAAAAAAGAAACAAGACGGAATGCGTACCAAATGGTATTCTGAGATACTACTACATATATATGCACCTTTTTAACACTGTGCAAGTATAACATAAATATATGTATGGAAATTACAAGGAGTACAATCAAAGTATATCCAAGTTTATCTATTCACATAATACATTTTGTCCTGTGCAAGCGTTTTGTTCTATCCCGGTAAGAAACACTTCTATAGAATTCCTCTTCTGTAGAATATATGCCCAAGGTATATAAAACCAGCCAGCAAACCAGCAAACGTGTCCAGTGGAGTATATTAGAACTATTATCGCAATTTCAAGACAGTATCTTGAAGAATCTTGAAGACAGCTAAGATAAGGAAAAGGTAAACTGACAGCTGCATGCCTAGTTATATGGTTTTCCACATATACATAGTAGGCAATATAGTCGTTTGTATGCATGTGAATGCACAGGCCTCGTGGTTGTTTTTCCTCAGATATGTATATAGTTACGTACAAAAACGAAATGGGGTGCTAATTTCATTGGCTGTAATGAATGCCCGGATTTAATTAAACATTGTCCTATCAATTTTTTTTTCAAATTACTCATTTTCCTCTGTTCAACTTTCTCAATTTCAGAGTTAAGGTCAACTGCCGCCTGATATATAGCAAATGTTGATTGAGAGACCTGATTCGTTGCAGTCTCACTCGTGGGTTGTCGTAGATTTGGGCGAAGGCAAACACGCGGGGGTCATCAGCTTTGTCTCTGCTGATCGAGTGAATCACTGCGGTGATTATTTCATAATATCAATTAATAATGATTCAACAAATAATGTCATATTTGGTGTGTTATACTTGTGATTATTATCACAATCTGAAGTATAAATAATATCTTAAATACCTTACTTGTTATTTCTAATATTAATGCAGCGTCTTTTTGTGTTTAATACATTTGCTGCTTCGTTTTTTTCCAAAAATCGTTCGATCTTTTCTGATCAGGTGTTGGTCTCCAACAGGCAGCCTATTTCTGTATGTTCAACATTTCATAATATATTCAATACCGTTCGTGATTAATGTTAGTGATCTTTCTAGTTTCAGTGTTTTAAAAACCAGGTATTTAATCGATTTATTTGTTTAGCAACTTTTAAAACTTGAGATTTTTTAAAGGTGTTATAGGAGGCAAAACGGAGGGGTAGTTGTCAACAATAAGTAAACGAATTGCTGTTACCGGTGTTGAAACCACACGCCCATTGTCACGATAATATTTGAAGGAACATTATGCCATTAAATACAAACCTTGAATGAAAGCTTAAGTCTTCTATAAACATAAATAATCCCGCTGATGCCGATAAGGGACCCAGTTTCATTTCACAAGGACGAATCCTACTTTTGAAGGTAATACTTCGTGCACATGTCCAATAGTGTGGTGGTTTTGTGACAATTTTTGGGAGGTCATTAGAGGAGTTTGTCCTCACTTTTGGGTTGAAGTAATTGAGAGATGTATCCGCGAGACTGTTTCCAAAAGGTATCTATTGACGGATTGATACTCATGCTTTGGATCATTACCTTTCCCACTCAATACTTAATGGGAAACTTTCGTCGATTAATGTTCCCAGTCATTTATGGGACGCTTCACCCAATTGCTTGGATATATTTTCTGTGTTCGGGATATCATCGTCAACACTGACATGTAAGATTCGGTATGATCATAAAAGCAGCCATGCACTGTGTGCGGTCCCTAAATGGGCGATGACATATTCAGTGGAGACCATGAGATACACAATGGAGAACATGAAATGTACAGTGAAAACGGAGAACATGAAATGTACAGTGAAAAGCATGAGATACACAATGGAAAACATGAAATATACAGTGAAACCATGAGATACACAATGGAAAACATGAAATATACAGTGAAACCATGAGATACACAATGGAGAACATGAAATGTACAGTGAAAACCATGACATATACAGTGGATACCATGAGATATGCAGTGAGATATACTATGGAGATTATGAGATATACAGCAACATATACAGTGAGGACCATAAGATATACAATGGAGACCATGAGATATCCAGTGGAGACCATGAGATTTACAGGGCAGACCATGTGATATACAGTGAAGACCATAAGATATACAGTGGAGACCATGGGATATACAGTGGAGGTTATGAGATATACGGTGGAGACCATGCAATATAGAGTGAAGACCATCAGATATCCAGAGGAGACCATGAGACTGACAGTGCAGACCATGAGATATACAATGAAAACCATGAGATACACAATGAAAACCATGAGATATACAATGAAAACCATGAGATATACAATGGAAACTATGGAATGTAGAATGGAAACCATGTCATACAATGGAGACAATGACATATACAGTGGATACCATGACACATACAGTGGATACCATGACATATACAGAGGATACCATAAAATATGCAGTGAGATATACAGTGGAGATTATGAGATATACAGCGACATATACAGTGAAGACCATAAGATGTACAGTGGAGACAACGGGATGTACAGTGGAGGTTATGAGATATACAGTGGAGACCATGAGATATACAGTGGAGACCATGAGATATACAGTGGAGGCCATGAGATATACATTGGCGACCATGAGATATACAATGGAGACCATCAGATATCCAGTGGAGACCATGAGATTTACAGGGCAGACCATGCGATATACAGTGGAGGCAATGAGATATACAGTGAAGACCATGAGATACTCAGTGGAGACCTTAAGATATACAATAAAATCTATGACATATACAATGGAGGCAATGGCATATACAGTGGATACCATGAGATATGCAGTGAGATGTACTGTGGAGATTGTGAGATATACAGCAACATATACGGTGAAGAACATAAGATATACAACAGAGACCATGAGATATACAGTGGAGACCATGAGATATACAGTGGAGACCATGAGATATACAATGGCGACCATGATATATACAGTGGAGGCACAATGAGATATACAGTGAGATATACAGTGCGGGCAATGAGATATACAATGGAGACCATGACATATACAGTGGAGACCAAGAGATATGCAGGGAGATATACAGTGGCGACCATGAGATATACAATGGCGACCATGATATATACAGACGCGTATTGGAAACTACGAGATAAGGTGAAAACTCTGATGCAGTGGTAACAATGAGATGTAGGAGAGACAATGGGATAAAGTGGCAGCGCTTCTCGGTATATTTTATGAGCGCTTGCACAAATTGCTGCACGATTATCTCAACCTAGAAAAATATGTGTTAAATCAGGGATACTCTATAACTCTCTATATAGGCTCCCTGGTTAAATGAGTTGGGTGAAACCATGTTAATTTTGTTTAAAAATGCATAATAATCGCTGGTTTTGACAAAATAAATTGAAGTTACATTACATTTTCAAGTAAATGGGGACATGTATATACTTTATGTACAGTGGTGTTTAAACTGTTACATTTTCTAATCACTTCATATATCGAGGATTAGACTCACTGATAAATGCTTAATGAAAACACTACCAGCCTTGTTTCAGTTTTACACTCAACGGTTTCTCATACCGTTCACAACGCGTACGCCGCATTCAGTTTCGCGTATCGAGAAACCGCAAGAGAACCTCTGACCCCTTTACGAATAGTGGGTTCGTCCGAGGTTTTACTTCCGTGGTGTGTATCTTTCGGTGGCGGTGTTAATGAGCAAAATGCCTGAAGGAATAGAGGAGATTGCTAGTAAATATAAATTACACAGTGAGTCCCTATCATTTCTGGAGAGTCAGCAAACTGACGGGGTAAACCTTATAGATGAGTCTGTCCCGTTGGAAGACAGGCGACGGAGATCCGCCGTGTCGAGCAGCCAGGCCGAGGAGTTCGCCGGCACTGTGAAGGAGTTCAGAGTTCCGTCAGCCGCCTTGCCAGGTACGATCGGGTTCTGGACATAGAGGGAGGGGCGGGCAAGTGTTTTTCGTTTATGGAATTTGGAGTTATATGCAACCAACTCAAGAAAACATGAACGATGTGTAAGCCTGAAATTGTCTTTCGTCGAGCACGTGTCATGTCCACCACTCTAACTCTGACTAATCTACCTAATGTTACTCGTATTCGCCCGACATTGCAATCTGAGTGCGTACAGAATTTGTCAGATGTCATTTGGACATCTAGGTTCAGTCTTGATCTAACTCTGTGTGGTGTTTGTTGGATCGCAGTCACCCAGAGTGAAACAGTGACTGACAAGTTGTTGCGATAACATATACTCACTGGAAGCGTCCATTTATTTTGTGGGTAGCCCAATGTGGTGGGCGTGGTCGCATGCGTCAAAGGGGATATTTATTTATTCCTTGCGGCGATGATAATGTTGTACCTTCCTCTTTACATACATCAGTGTAAGATTACAAACAGTGTCTTAAAAGTCAAGTTGTGTAACTGAATTTAAACAAGCTTTCACCCCCAAACAGACAACTGGGCTTATTTAGGACCAGGCCCACTTCTATCAGTAATAGTCACCTACTGTATGACTGTAAATAGATTAAGTGGTCTTGGCTTTAGTCTCATCAACTGAGAGCATATCAGAACACAAGTCTATTCACAATACTACAAATGCAACTTTATTGTCAACTCCTGGATTACATTTGATGTCTAGACATGGAAACATGTGCTTGCAGGGATTAAAATAGTGTTTAATTTGCATGACATGCCACGTTAAATATTGAGATGGCACAGATGAAATACAAACACTCACCATACTCATTGAGTGACAAAGGCAAAACATCTGACGTACTCTAATAATTCAAAACAAGTTTTTACTCCCCATGAAACTGATTATTGGTGGTATAGTCAATCTTACAGCACGCAATAGGCATGACATTTTGTATGTCAACAGGATGTTTTGGATAATAACCTAGCTTGTGGGTTAGTTTATGGTCCAGGACAAATGAAGCTGAACTATACTTACAGTCAGGAAAGAGGTCAGGAAACCTATTTTTCTCAAGTTGACAGGTTTACATGATGTGTAGTGATTGATTGAACACATCAAAATGGCTTACTGGTAGTTTGAATAATGTTTTAAGTTTAATGAGCTTATCAAATGGCAAGGGCACACTTATTTTCACAAAGGCACACCTAAATTATCTGTCTGGTGCCAAAAAATTACATGTCTGTCCCTGGCTTTCCTGAGTTCTACCTACTCTTGTTCCAAGACAATATTGACCTTGATTGCTAGAAAATCACCTGATATGACCATGGACGCTTTCAAAGATCACTTTGCTGAGGGATGCTTTGCTGTCAAAGATCTGAAGTTAATAAGATTGGATTTTGCCAGGCCTGGGGTCCTACTAACCCTCAAAAACACCCCTCAAATATCCCCTCTTCCTTTCACAAATTTAACTAACCCACAAATTATCCTGTCATCCTCTCACTCAGCCAAAGAGGACATCTCCCCTATCCTACAAATACCACTTTCCTCACTTACTTATTCTCATAATCCCATAAACATTAACTCACTGCACCTCAATCCATCAAACTATCTCCACTCACTTTCAACCAACCCTCAAGCCAGTGGCGCCACCTGTCACTCTACCTCAACCACCCATCCAGCCACCCTCACTTTCTCTCCAACACCCTTCAAACATCCACCCTCTTATCCCTAGCCCATCCACCCATCTACAGTCCCTCTCTACCAACCCTCAAGTCATCAGCTCTCCCGTATCTGCTCTACCTCAGTAACCTTCTCTTTCTCTCCAACACCCCTCAAACATCCACCCTCCTACTCCCCAGGTCATCGAAGTACCTACAATCCCTTTCTACTAACCCTCCAGCCATCAGCATTCCCTTAGCTGCTCTACCTCAGCCACACATCCATCCACCCTCACTTTCTCTCCAACTTCCCCCCTCGTCAACACGAAAGTCACTCACTCACTCTCCTCCACCCCTGACACGGTGATGTCACACTCAGCCACCCATCATGTAGGCTTTATACCTGAACTCACCACACTTCCAAGATCAATTACCATCATGGAAGCAGCATACTTTAGGGGAACAAATTAATTCACCGACTGGTTTCCAAATATATTCCAGAACTCTACTTCCCATGGAAATCAAACATATTGTACTTTGTTGGACAAGAGATTGCACAGTTTCCATGGAAACAGCACCACAGTGCCCTTCATTAGTTATCTGAAATGGCAATACAGGAATGTTAGGACTCTGTTGATTTTATTTTGTGGAGAAATTGATTTGATGGTCATTAACTTATTGGTTATTTTCTAATGCAGTACTGAGGTCCCTCAGTGAACCTGTGATGGTGATGCAAGTGTTTGTATTCTCATGTCCCTGTGGCCTGTGGCTACTGTAGCCATGGATCAGCTGGCATTACGTCCCTTCTTGCTAATTATGCTATCAGAAGAAAACAGACATGTACAGACTTCATTAGTATTGGTCAAAAGGAAAATGTGCATAATATATGGAGGAGAATGGGCATCAGTAAGACACTTTGGTTCTGGGCCTGTATGTAACAAACGTTTTCAGTCAGTCACAGTTGAATTGAACTGTGATTTACTTTGCTTGCATCTGTAAAAGATTGCCTTAGTATTCTCTCTTTATTTATGCCTTCTAATTGAATAAATTCGTCAATACTGAAGGTATAACAGTAGCATGAGTGAGTGAGTTTGGTTTCATGCTACTTTAGCAATAATCCAGCAATATCACAGCGGGAGAGTCCAGAAATGGGCTTCATTCAGTGTACCCCATGGGGATGTTTGGTGTGGTGATACTTGAACCATTAGGCTACCACACCTATCCGACCTAACATCAGTTGATGGTTTAGTAAAGAGAGAATTTATGCAGTTGCAACTGTGACTGCTTCAAAACATGCACTGTTTATCAGCATTTCATTGATATTTTTTCTACATTTTAAGGGATAAGGGGTTTTCTTCAGATAAACTCTTTTCATGAAGAATTTGTGGTTCAGAAGCTGACTTAAAATGCCACAAGCTGCACTCCACATCACTAATCTGCTGCACTACCATTAGCAGCAATCAATTTGTTGTTCTCATCAACTCCAAGCTGAAGAACTACAAATCAAGTTTTCAATCCTATCAACATTAATCTAAGGAGATGGTAATTAGTTTGTTCAAATCAGAATGTTGTACAAAGTACACCTGGCATTATATACTAATGATACAAATGGGTTCATGTTGTTCATAGATGAGATGATCATCATGTTGGAATGTTTAGAAAGTAACTTTATTACTGCATAAATATGAAAAATATTTTACCTGCAACAGTATTTCCTAAGGTTTAAAATTCCATTACCTCATATCTAAACCCACAGCAGTAAACAGTGATTATGAAACCAGTTGCCATAGCAGCATGTAGAAAAGCTAGCCAGCTGAGTGAAATGTTCTCTGTTGAAGTGGAATATAATATATAACACTCGCTGATAATCTCTGGAGCAGTCTCAGATTCCTTCCTCTTGATGTTAAGAGTTGATGAGTCAGAATATATTTGTGAAATTGTGTGATAATGATAGTATAGAAAACATGGACATGTTGTAATCATGAAATATTAATGACACTGAGCCATTGACACAGCATCAGTGTCGACACTTAGTTCAGGGCGAGGAGTGTCTGGTATTGATCTGCATACTTAGGACCGTCTGCATGGTTTACAGTCAGTCTTGGGGGTTGTTACAGGGACATAATGACATGGTGTTGGACTGTACAGATGTATAACCTTCCCTCAAGTTGACCCACTGCCCCTCAATAACTGTGTCCTACCCACAACTCTCAGTGACTGCTGTACCCACAGTTGTCCCCATCAGTGACTGTCATACCCACAGTTCTCCCCATCGGTGGCCATGTCGTACCAACTCTCTCCCTATCAGTGATGATGTCAGTTCTCTATACCCATGGGTATGTTGAGACCAAAATGCTGATGAAAGCTGCAACTGCAAGCTTCATGATCATCCATGGAGAAAGTGATGGGCTATGAATGTACTACCGGTTAATGAAGGGACCATTATATATGATAGAATGAGAGGGTCATGATTACTTTTCAGCATAAAGCAGGAACATCGTAATGGGTCATGTATTTACTTTATGTTGATGATTCTTGGATTTATGGCCCATCTATTTTAGAGTCCAGCTTTATGAAAGTAATAAATGGGGGCATGAACATGTATCGGTTTCCTTAGCTGGTGGCCTGGTCTGCTTTAATTCATCTCCACAATGTTCAGTGATGTCATACCCATCAGACTGTGCTTGATGGAGATTACAATTTAAGATTGATGCATCACTGCCAACTTTTCTCACACATTACGCAGATGAGACTTGATCTAACTGGAACACTGTTAAACACAGTTCTGAAGCACAACTCGCTATTCTATGATAAAAACATTAGATTTAATTATCACATGAGTTATAAATTTATTTCTGTGATAACCTAGTTGGTTTACTGTCCTTTGCAGACAAGTTACTATGTGAGTAATATCTTTATTTATATTCATTTGTAAATCAACAACTTTCTTAATATTGTTATCGTTATAACCAACCAACCAACCAACTACTCGCTCCATGTTGGATAGAAGAAAAACAGCTATTGACAGAATTTTGGTTTAAGTCTAACCAGAAAGTGTGTTATTACACCTGGAATACAATCTTTATCAATGTAATGAATGGAACAGCCCTACAGTTGTTATTTAGATATGTTATCAAGTCAAGTACTGTCGGGAACAGCAGCATAAGAGCCTTCCTTTTCCAGTCTTCATCTGGTGCGAGTATACTTCCCTTTATAGGTCAGAAAGGTCAGACTGTCTTCTGATTTAATTATATACATCTTGGGACTTGTCCATACCAAGCCATGGTTTGAATGTGGATTTATGCCAAATTTCTTTAAAGAAGTGTTTTTGCGTGTTGTGTTCGTAGTATTGATGTTGAAGCTGGCAAGAAAGCATCCTTAGGGCAGACTAATTTTATTTCTTGTTTTACGGATCCACCAGCCGAATTTTTTCAGGAGTAAGAAAAAGAATACAAGTCAATTTTCCCCGCCCAAAAACTAAAATCCTAATGCTTTAAAATTTAAACGTACAAGAACTTTTTTTTTTATTGTGTTTTGCCCCATATACACTTATTGAATGTCAAAAATACAAAACCTTTAGCATGTTGAAGGAATGTTACTTTGACTGGTGATTTTATTTTTATATTTTTTCCCTTCCTGCCTTTAGGTTTTCTGAGGAAAAAAACCATAAAACAAGGAATCAAATTGGTCTGACCTTATCTAGGGGGATCGTGTGTTGTAATAAACACGTCAGCAGATAAGTAACATTCCAGGCGTGATGGACTACCCAGCTTGACACAAGGCAGTATGATACACAGAGAAACAAATCTGGAGCATGACCAGTGTAAGAGGAAGTACATTTACATCACAGATATGTTGTAATCCCTTGAGAAATCTGTAAACTCATCAGAAGCAACCTGTCTGATGGACCATGATGGAAGCTTGCCGGGGGACACAGCTATGTCTTAGAACTTGATGTTCACACTCTTTCTCTGGTGTGAACACTCTTTCTATGGCTGTTCTGAAAAACACTCAGGGGTACTATAAACTCATGGGTATAATGCTACAGAAAATATCAGGCAGACTTCAACAATATTTATTAAATCATCTCAACCCATGTTATCAAGTCTCCAAATTTAAAATCTAGGAATTCAACTTAAATTGGCATAAATATGATGGCTAAACTCTGTTAATTCTGTGTTTGAATTTGACCTGTAAGATTCAAATAATTTGGATTTAACCAACCAGAGCCAGAGGCAAAAGTGAAATTATATAAATATGAGTGGCTTATTTCATCACCCTATGTCTGTGATGAATTGGAAAAATGCAGCCTTACACCTGGTCCTTGTTTCACAAAGCTCTCGTAAGCTGAAGATATCATAACGTTTTCTGTAGCATTCAAACTTCCCCTGTGACAGTATTGGAGGTATGAATGCTACAAGTTACGAGATCTTAGGTTTATGAGAGCTTTGTGAAATTGGGCCCTGTCCACCAGAACACTACGTAAACAGATCCAACTTTTCTCCTACAAATACATACCTGTACATTCTTACTGTACAAATATTAAACATTGTTGAGTTTTACTGTAAGATTTTTTAAATTCTTACCCAGGGATTACCTGATCTTCATACCAGGCTAGAGGTGTACATGAGACTCTTCCTTTTCCAGATGGAATCCCCATTGATGTGATCAAACCACGGAGCTGTAACAGCAATCCCATCATCCTGGTGTACTTTCATGGAGGGGGATTAGTGTTCGGGTCAAAGGAGGCGGACAGGCCAATCTGCCAGGTACTGGCCAGGTGAGTGTTGGGTGGATCTCTGGCCGTCAAAGTTGAGGCAGTTTAGTGGCGGTTTGTCTGTTATCTAACGCCACACTAAGCAATATTCCAGCAAGGAGTGCAGTTTCTATGTAGTCTGTGTTGGACCAAATAATCCAATGATTAATATCAGGTGAATTGATTTACATTATATCAACAAAGAAAATTGATGATCAAAATGGTTTTTAATACAAGTTATGGTATCATTACCATATTTTTTTATGCCATGTTTATTTGCCAATATTTATTAGTTATTGATACTTATAGACAGTGTGTGAGGTAAGTAGAAAGATAAGGGGTGCCTGACATGACCCGGATGTTAATGATTGAACATACATGTGGGCAAACCTCAACATACACGAGGGCGTCAGGACAGCCCTAGCCTTTCTCCAAGGCTGTACTGATTGCCAAGTCTATGGATATATAGTAATTCTATCCTTTAAAGAGGCGAGTTCAGATAAGCTGACAGTATAGCTTGCTTCAAGACTGTACTGAATGCTATGTCCATGGATGTACAGAAATTCTATCCTTTAAAGAGGCATGTCTAGATAAATGGACACGTAAGGACGCCATTTTGTTACTTATATTTATGATGAAAGTTTCTATAAAACTATTGATTATTACCTTTGAGACTTGTGCAAGTCTATAATGATTCTTACTTCTGAACTTTGTTCTTAAACCTATTGACCTTTCAGAGACCTGCCATGTGTTGTTGTCAATGTGGAATATCGACTGGCTCCAGAACACAAGTTCCCAGCAGCCTTTGAGGACGGGAAGAATGTTCTACGATGGGTGCTGATGAACAAGGCTCTCATAGGTATGGTCAGTGTCTGGTTAAAATGGTTAATAAGATCAGTCTGTTTGAATTTTTTGCTTTACTGAATTTCTTTGTCAGCATTTCAGAGACATTAATCAATTTTGAAGCCCTATATTGACAGTAGACTGGTCATAGAAAAGAACTTGTTTATAGGAAAACATACTTATCATCTTAATGAAATTTAATAAGAACTTGCCAAGAGACTTGAAACCATAGTAATCTAGACTCGCCAGATGTAATCAATATCAACTTGCATTGGCTGTATTTGATATAGTTCTTTCAGGGTTTGTGTGACACACAATCTTGCATACACAATTCATTTCTCAAAACAGAGCAACAAAGTTCCGCACAGTGAAGAGTTGTGCATCGTTACTGTCATATTACCACTGGAGCAAATCTGAAAAGAAAGCCTGATTGTATCTCATACAGATTACTGAATGGAAGCTTGATAGAATTAGGAGCCGGTATTTATCAAAATTTAGATCCCATCATTAATGCTAAAGTTGTATGAAGCAAATTTCTTTGCTGAACACTCAAGTCACCCAGAGTTCCTTGTGTCCAGCCCACTGGCTCTGACATATCATCACCTCTTACGCAGTCCATTCAAGAAAACTTTTATTAACATATATATCCATTGTTACAGTTTCATGTGCTGTCTTAATATCAAGTCACTACAGAGCTGGAGAAATGATCTTTTTAATACATTCATATTAACAATTGTCTAGCGCTAATATTCCCTTGATCACAGGATCATGTAGTCAGTCTCGATGATGCATCATATTATCAGTTTCGACCCTGGCCCTTGGCACACTGTGTTCATGTGGCTTTTTCATCCTAACGAGGTACCCATTCACAGCTGGGAGGACTGGGACACATAGTCACAGTGCTTTGTCCAAGTTCACTGCATGCTGTTGTACCTGCTACTAGGTGTTTGCATGTATTCATTTTGCCACCATCTGGTCATAAACCAATGGATTCATGGGTTCTTATCAGTGCACAGGGTTGTGTACTGTACACTAGGGGTTGTGACAATGTGGAAAGAGTCTGCACAAAAAGCTGACTCCAAGGCTTTTACACCCGGTCACAGGTGGCTTGATTCTAACACCTGACTAGAGCAGAAAACCCTTTTGTTTGATATTGTGAGCAGAGCCAAGTCAGCGCCGAGTGTGCCAGCTTCAGAAGCACTGGTCAGTTAAACTGTAGGCTTAATTTATCCAAATCACTAGCAATAAAATGTTGAACGAAACATTTTGATTTGTTTTCAACATCGTTAAAGTTGTAGTGACTCTTCAGTTAGACTCCAAAACTGAACCATATAACACCACATTCTGCCTCCAGGTGGCACCAATGACAGCAAGATCGGATTGGTTGGCTGCAGTGCTGGAGGGACAATAGCTGCAAGTCTGTGCCATGAAGTAACGAAGGGAATCACGTTCCAGGTATGATCCATGTGCTTTTTGTTGCCCCAAGAAACTAAATGCGTGTTACACCAGCAAGAACTATGCTCTGCATTGATGCAGTATACTTGATATCCAAGCAAGAACCAGGGCTCTCTTCAATATGCGATGCATTTTATCCCAGTCAGGATTATACTCTCAAATGATGCAAAGTCTTGTTATCCAATTTAAGTTTGTGTGATGTTTAACAACACACACATTCAGATGACATCATTCTCCAACCACCTGAACTACACAATTCAGTGATTGATATCATGAGTATTGTTTCCACGTAATTGGAGCAGAATGACATGTATCAACCAAGTCAGTGAGTCTGACCACATAATCGTGTTTGTCACCTCTTAAGACTATAATGGGTTGATGAAGACCAATGCTACCCCATGTCTTCTCTGCTGAGTGTTAAAGTACAGTATTCAATATCTCATCAAAGACTGCTCTACATTGAAGTACAGTATTTAATATCTCATTAAAGACTGTGCTACATTGAAGTACAGTATTTAATATAACATTAAAGACTGTGCTCTACATTGAAGTAAAGTATTCAATATCTCATTAAAGACTGCTCTACATTGAAGTACAGTATTCAATATCTCATTAAAGACTGCTCTACATTGAAGTACAGTACAGTGATGTTCCGTTAATCCGATCTCTGTTTATCTGACAATCAGCTTATTTTTGGTAACAAATTGAATAAACATATTAATCTGACAGTCCTGCGTTCCAACTACAGCTACTCCAGTTAACAATCAACAATCACTAAGTGATTAGTTGCGTTAATCTGAAACTGAGATTAGCAGCGAGTGTGATAAGTTACAGGTGAATACAGTACCTTTTGTCACTCAACATGTTATCATATGTTAGGAACAATGAGGATTAGGAACACCAATTCTGCCATGTGATGACCATTATACAGTCATGCGCCATTTATCCGAACCTCAGATATCCAGAAAAATTTCTTTCCCAACAAAAATTCCTTAAAACGTATTCACAACGTTGTAAAATTACTCACTTACTCGGAAATATGGTTTTCATAACCAGACGGTCATTTTCACATACAAAATGCTAAATTATAGGCATTTTTGTCACGTGTATCCGAATGGCTGAGCTCTTGTCACTATGTTTACACACGCAAATACCAACTGGCCTTGTGTGCCCTAACATGAAAGAAGACAGCAGTCTTTTAAGCGTGAGAAGATTAACTACCTGTAATTAGCAAGGTAATACAGAGTTAATTTTCAGGTGTGTCAATTTGTCTTTCAATGTTAATTGAAAAAGCATGTACTTTTGGCAATGAATATCATTCCTTTATTCTCGTGGCCGTTTAACACAGTTTAAATCTAAACATAGTGTATCAAGCAGGAAATATGAAGGTGAAGCAGCAATTGCTTATCGATGTGTTATCAATCAATAATTATTACGTCTGAGGCCTGTTATGTTCATTTCTTTGTACGTTTCTTTGTACATGTACATATGGTCTGTGGTTCAGATATCCAGATATTTGTTTATCCGGATTATTCCAAGGAAAACATAAGTGTTCGGATAAACAGGGCACAAAAGGATATAACTGCCGTAGGGAGCAGCCGTTTTAGACAATTTCCTCACATATGTTGCCTGAAAAAAGCATTTTGTATTTGCGAAAGGCTGCTTAGTTCTCGTCAAATTCACCAAGGTTGGAAGCAGACACATTTATTGATATTTGTTACACCTGCTCTGAAATCTGTGGCCGTTCTATTCTAATTTCAGCATCAAAGTTGACTCTTAGAGTTAGAGTTCTACCTTCTCAGTTTTCACACACAAATATATCTTGATGTATGTACCATTTAACTGTGAAAGGTGTGATCTAAATTTGATGACTGAATATGGTTTAGGAGGTCAATTCCCAACACTGATTACACACACACTTAATATGAATCATGATTGTCCTGCTTTTGACCATGTAAGTGATCTGTACTCAGAATTCGATTATCAGACATCCTCGTTAATCCAATGGATGTAGGATTAACAAGACTTGACTGTATTCACTATCTCAAGAACTATGCTCGCATGTTTCTTTGGCAGGTGCTGGTGTATCCTTGGCTCGATCTGACATGTGACCAGCCATCTTGCACAGAATTTGAAAATGGCCCAGTTTTGACTGTTGAAATTCTGAGATGGTCAGTATAATGTCTGCATACTGGTAGATTGAGTATTAATCACTGTCAAGAATCAGGGAATACAAGACTCAGAACTAGCCTCTTTGCAATTGTTTTTATGTCATATTTGGGATTGATAAAGTAAATTTTCTAGTATTTTTATGGGTTGAGTCGCATCTGGGATTTTTGAACTCCCACTCTCAGGGTCAGGCACCTAATTGCCAGTACAACCAAGTCAGTGATCTATCCCCCTCAACCACTGCATTAGCTGATTAAGTAAGAGCTCAAATTTATCTCCTATATATTAAACAGTGGGTTTATATATTTGTCCTAGGTGTGCAGACAAAGTTGTCAACAATCCTGAAGAAGAGAAAAACCCACGAGCATCACCACTATTTCGTGAGAACTTTACCAGCCTCCCACCCACACTTCTGCTTCTTGCCGAGTTTGATCCTCTGCGTGACCAGGCATATCGTGAGTACAGTAGGAAGGGCATCATGGTGTGATGAGTGGGTTTGCTATGTTTTACGTAGCTAAAAGCACTATTCCAGCATTCTCATGGTGGTCGACACCAGAAATGGGCTTCACACATTGTTACCCAAGTGGGGAATCAAACTCAGATCTTCAGTGTAACAAATGGACACTTTTAATATCCCTTCATTGGTGTTTAAACTTATGGAGATATGCTAACTGTTTTTATGAAACTCACAAATGCTGGGATAAAGGTTCTAAACCTAGAAACATGGTAAAACTTTGATTTGTTACCTGCAGGCATAGGTTTCTGGCACAACTAAGGGCTACAACTCTGCACAGCAAACAATTGCACCAATACTTCCCTGTCCTGTTCTTCCTGAAAATCTTCTAGTGGTTTATGCCCTTGTTTGGTTGTCAGATTACAAGCGAAAAATCAAGGATGCCGGAATTGATGCTGAGAGCCTGATGATTAAAGGATCACTCCATGGTTTCTTCGATAAGCCTGGTATGTTGTCTGCAGATAATAGCTTTGTTGATATTGATTGGTTACTACTGGTCACATGACAGCACATAAATGTGTCACTTTGCATTACCAAATAAGCATAAAGACACAAAGGCAGCTCTCAGTAGGGAGCATTTCATGTATATATCACTCATCATTTGATCTATATAACAATGTTTTTAATATTTATGTGATCAAATGATTTTGTGATTTAGACTTTGGTTTAAATTTTGAATGGTTAAAGCTGATTTTCTGTCTTGCAGATCACTATAAAGATCTTGGACTAAAAGCCAGGGAAAAGATGATTGCATTTATCAAGAAAAGAGTAGCATCATCATGATTGCTTTGAAGAATACAACAGACACCATAATGTTTGCTCACAGCCCAGCCAGGATTAAGCAAACACTGCATTTGAAAATTGAAGTTTTTGCACAGAATTAGCAGCAAAGTAGAACACCACCGTAACACTCCATCCATTTAAGGCTTATGCCTCTTTGAAAGTGAAAGTAGTGGTGCAGCAGATTGTATCTTAGGTGTGATTCTTTGGAAGATATCTAATTTACAACTTACAGTTTGTGGTGAATGCTTATACGAAAGACCAACTGTTTGAAATTATTCCTTTCCCAACACCAAAAAATATTAAATATATTATGTTTGTTCTGACTGGAACTTAAATGAGTGAAATAAGTTGACAAGAATATTCTGATAATACATTCAGAAGTCTATTATCCCTTAAGGCCCCTGTATATAACAGATATGTGGATTTGGATAATATTATTGAATGTCTGTAGGGTTTGTTTGTTCTAAATGACAACATTGGTTTAAAAGACTGAAAGAATTTGGTATTTTTAATAGGGGTCATTTTCTTACATTTAATCAATCACATTTGGATGACTATTACAAAGTCATTATCACAACTTAGTCCTTGGTGGAGAGAATGCTTTGCATAAGTCCCTTTGATGCTGTTACAATGACATTGTATGCTGGTATTTGTCTTGTGTGCAGAACTGATCGATTGCACAGAGATATCTCTGAACCAAGATCAAGAAAATGGGTTTCTGTATACATATTATGAAATGTCCCTTCCACTGTTTGTGTTATTTCTTTTAGCTTTTTACACTTTTGTAATTAGACTTGTATCTTATATTTAAATGACTACTTAGCTGGTCAAATGAAGACATGAAAGAAAAAGAAAAGTGTTTTTGGACATATCCGGATTTATACCATTCCATTTCTATGGCAATTTGTTCTATTCTCTTCCATTTTAGGTTTCATTGTTCTTTGCCTTAATAACTGTTTTAGTCTTTAATTCAGTTTTTTACAAAACATTACAATATTACTATCAGCATTTATGTTTACAACTTTTACTGAAATAATTTCAGTTGACAACAAGAAGGCAGTATGCCAATGACCCTACAGCGTAATCATCATTGAGATGCTGTTAGCAGTGTATGCTGTTTTGAACATACAGTTCTATGTATATTTAAGCAGCTTAATAATTGACAATTTTCTTCAGGTGATATATGTGGATGTCCAGTCACTCTCCAGGCGTTTGACCTATGTAAACTTGGACCATTGTCACATCATACTATTGTGCCTGTAGCCTTGTTTGTGCAGCACTGTTTTGGATTGATTCTCAAGATTCTTGTCTTCCTTGCACAGAAAAAGGCAACTGGCCTTAAACTTTGTTTGACTGTATGTTTTTCAGAAAGTCAGCAGAGATGTTTATGCTTAATGTGCCATAAATCCACCCAAAACAAAATATTGTATGTTCGTAAATGAACACCACCTCAGTTAAATGTGTACTAGTTTTAATGCAGGAATTCTTCTGATCAATATTTTTTGGATCAAGTGCAGAAGTTAAAGAGCATGTAAAATGAATATATTACCATTTGTTTCATCAAAGAAATACACTTTGTAATTGTCATTATGTCATTATGATATGGTCAGTAAATTTAATCAGTGTATAATTTGTTTTATCAGGTTTGGATATTTCATATTATCATAGTAATACTTTGACCAAACCACAACTTTACATACAATCTATGGATATTAAATTGCCAATTCATGTTGTCATGATGATAATATTTAGCGATAAATTTGGCTCTTTAAGATTACCACTCATCCCATGTCGAGATGGACAATATTTTACAATTCCTTGTTTCATTGTAACCATGGTAACTAATCCTTTCATTTTAAGGAAAGACTGTCATATGGTTTCATCATCCCAGTTAAAATATGGTGTAATGAATTTAATGTTCATAATTCCATGGATCCATTGTATCAATCTTTTTATCAACTTTCTGGGGCACAGCTGGTGTTTGATATATGTGTAGTGTGTATCTTCCATAGAGATGGAATATTTGCTACAGTTGTTCAAATGTTTAAGTGCCAGTGGTTGAATGATTTCCAGGTTGCAAATGTGCTTATTGTATATGTGCCAAAGCAGGTACTGGGCATGTGATTTTCTGTTAGTTGGGCTCTGACACATTATTAATCTAAGAAAACCCAAAACATCTGTTGTCAATATGAAATCCAAACTGTTGAAAAATATATTTTAGCTGATCTTTTGCAAATATGGTTGCCTAGATACGAAAAATGAAATTGAAGAAACTGACTACTTGGGTTTGAGTGACTAGTCAAGGAGTTACTTCCCTTGCAACATGTTGATAATTTACAGTTTTATTTTATTGGCATATTTTATCACAAGATTGAAAAAAACAAACAAATATTTTACTTTCTTTGAATATTTGGGTTCTTTGAAACCAAGTGTAACAGAAAATAACATGTCATAGTAACTTTGCAGCATCAGTTTTCAGTATGTGAAAGGTTATGTCCTCGTGATAATTGATTATGCCAGTAAAGTGCCAGTGTCCAAAGCAGGTGTTATATGCCAAATGCTTCAGATGTTCTATTTTTAATTAATATTCTTCTGTTGATGAAAAAACATTAGTTTAATACCTGATAATGAACTGTTCATGGTACTATTTCAGCTAGTAGAAACTATACTACTGTAAATGTGTAATGACCACCTACACATCTTACTCTGCATCTACTTAGTGTTTTCAGCTGTAAACAGGTTACCATGTATGTTTCAATGGGCAGTACCATCAGTATATGTGGTTAGAATCTGGACAGTGTCCTTACAACTGCTTACAAGAATTTATGAATGGTAGAAACAAGCAAGGTTAAAAAACTGTAAATACTAACTGAGTTATTGAAAGTATAGATATTTGTTTCGCAATAAAATCAAAACTTGGTGGTCAGGTTTCCTAATTGTTATCATATCATAGGGGATAGTGCAAAGTGGATAGTGTGGTATTAAACAGCTTACAAACATTTTTTTTTTAAACACAGAAGAGGTTGTATTATGTTGTCAGTATTACCCAAGTATTACCCAATATGAAGAAACAATGAGAGGGTGGTTTACATAAAGATTAGCTTGAAAGGCAAGCAGATGTTACATAATTAAATGACCATCACGATCTCATCAGTGATTGTGTACAACAGACTTAATTTTCTCATATGCTTAATGGTCTGTTGTAATGAAAGTAGCATTTCTTGATCTGAACAATGTTATGTTGTCAGATTAAAGGTCAGCAAAGACATGAATTTGCATTGGTGCTAAAACTATATATACCGGTTACACATCATGTAGGTCACATGGGCAACTGATCGGGGACATCTCAAGTTATGAAACTGTTAAACCGTTACTACTGATGCATCTTACCCATACCTTCTATTGCCATCAGATGGTTTACAGTTGACCTTAGGTTGTGATTTCCTGAAGAAATGGCTTGAATTCTTAAAACCATGTCGTTACAAACAATGGAAGAAAGTTCATGCATTTGACTTCAGAAATGATAAAGGGACCAAGTTGGAGCCGATACCTGTCACTAACAATCCTGAACTAATTATTAAACCGTCAACTGACTTAGAAATATCAGAAGTCGACATGTCTACGTTTATGGCCACAGTTACTCAGAGCAGAGAACCAAAATTGTACAAAGCAGGGGTTATCATGATGTGCCTGGGTAAACAATATAATTCTGGAACAGTCACATAGATTTGTGTGTACTCTTCTTCCGATCTGATCATTTTCACAACTATTCTGATTGGATCCTAAGACACCTTCTTATGGGGTCAAAACAGACAAACTACGGATCAGGCTATTTAGACCCATAGGCTTCCATACTCCCAGTAATCAGTGTACTATGCATTCAGACTAGCATAACTGATCTTTGCATCTCAGAAACAACCTGAACAGAAATTTCCCAAATATTCACGATAGACTCTAGGTCATTAATTTATGGACAGAGATGATGTAGAAATGAAGGCTAACAGTTTCAGAAGCTATCACCTTATTGGATCAAGAAATAACTTCATTCACTAAGTAAAACTGGGTGTCAAAGGTGACTCAGGGTTTTGAAGTGAGGTTTTCAGGAGACTCGTATCCAAATTGTTTAGCTGCTTTCTAGAAAGGTTGACAGAACAAAATTGAAAAAAGAAAAGAATAAAATTGCTTATAAAAACAATTTAAGTCAGAGGAAATGAAAAACATACAATACTAGTATTTAAGAGTTGTGAAGAATATGGATAAAAAGACTTATTCCAGCCCAAAAATAGGCACTATTGTCTCTGGCCATTTCTTAATAGTTGAATTCTTTTGGACGTAGGCGGTAGTATTTTTTTGCACACTTTTGGCCAGAATTGTAACACAGCTGATAAAAAACATAAAGTTTCACCATTGTATTTGGAGAGCTTAGGTTACATTATGCTATATGATTGCTGATGGTGTAAATATACACCATCAATGTTTCAGTTTAGACATTAATCCTTTACATTGTGTTGATGTTTCACAGAAACTGGTAGTTGAGAGTATTCAGTGTGTATGATTCCTATTACTGATGAATATTTAACTTTTTACAATATGCATTACATATCCAAGTTGTGTTTCTAGAACAGATTCAAGGTAATAATTTTGTAATGATTTTTGCAGCGTATCAGTAGTTGGTGTATATTTTCATAATGGTTTATGTTTGTAATATTTTTGCCAAATATTGGTTTACATACTTAAGGAGATAATTATTGGAGGGTGTATTTATTAAATCCAACATTACCCTGTTTGTTGGGGCCAAGAAGAGGAATTTAAAAACTATTGAAACTTTACCCCAGAACTTGATGATTGTTTTTGGAAGTTGTTAATCATACCCGTTTTCATCTGTAGTTGTACTGCTTAAAGCATTAGGCTATATGCCATCATTGTTGCAGCTTTTCATATGCTTTAATCCATATTTGGCCAAACCGTTTTGGATATTTTAGCTCATTTGTCGAGGCATTTTACACTTTTGCCTCAGTTATTTTATAGTGGTTTATTACATAGATATTTTGATGGTTTGTTGCCTTTTGTTGTAGTTATTATGAATAAAGAATTGTAAAAGCAATTATATTTTTTGTCACGTTAAAATGGATCTTCAGCAGCCTATGTATTAAACATGTCCATTTTTGAGGACTCTCCCCAGACATGTGAAATGATGTTTCTGATACTCCCATGATTCTATCTGTTGCACCACCATTATAACATATACCCATCAACAACACCATGTATTGAAAAGATCTTTGATGATCATAATATTCATAATTTTCAGTTACATATAAGTAGGGGTGAATATGTTGCTTTCAAGGCCATGGTCTTTTTATGAAACCATGCCCTCTGCAAATACCAAAGTCCACAAATACCAAAAACTGTGATGCCTCGATTGTCATGGAGGAAGCAAAGGGAGATCACTCTCAAACTAGTATTCGTCTACTACGAAACGATTGAGGAAGTGCTCGTAATATGAAGATATGATATGACGATGGAAGACATGCCATTTAAGGTCTGCACTCATTCAATTAAAGCTCATTAAAGCAGTTCTGTTTACAACAGAAAAGTAAACATTTTCCTGGAATATTATAAAGAGTCTTGAAAGCTGTCTCCAGTTTGAGCTAGGTTTTACACCGCTTCATCGTTATTCCAGCACGACTGGGGACACTAGAAATGGGCTCCACATATTGTATCCATGTGGGGAATCGAACTTGGGTCCTCGTGGTGACGAGCTAACGCTCTAATTACTAGACTACACCGCTGGTCCAATCTGCAGAGCTGTGGTGACCAGGGCCTTCTTTCACAAAGCACTAAGGTGATCGCAATTCACTTAGGTAACCGTTGTGCTATGTTAAACGATGGGAGTTAAGGTTAACCTCAGTAAAGATTGCTCCATGAATGGAGCCCCGTGCAACATACGGAAGTGTCCAGTCACTGCGGTAACCTCACACATTCTGAAGTCGTCTGCTGCCTACGGCTCATAAAGACGGACACAAACATACAGTGGTAAATAAAACTAAATATCACTGTTGAACAACATCGACTGGTAACCGTGTCTCAGGGTCAAAACGGGTGGTGGTGGTGTGGCCTAATGGTCAAAGCGTCCGCTCATCAGGACCGATGACCCGGGTTCGATTCTCCATATGGGTACAATGTGTATAGCCCATCTCTGGTGTTCCCCGCCGTGATATGGCTGGAATATTGCTACATGCAGCGTAAAACCACACTCACTCACTCACTCACTCACTCACTCACTCACTCACTCACTCACTCACTCACTCACTCACTCACTCACTCACTCACTCACTCACTCACTCACTCACTCACTCACTCACTCACTCACTCACTCACTCACTTGTGATCTGGCCAGATGCCTACATTGAGATGCCTGTAACCGTGCAATATCAGGCCTAAGGAAGAAGACAAGTGCTCAGTGAAAGCGTACATCTTGTGTGAACACTAAACACTCTAGTATTTACTGAAACGTCAAATGTAAAGAAACCCAGACCCTTATTCTAATCCCGGGAGGGCTCATAAACGGGCGAAAAAAGGCATAAAAAATGTGATCCTATTAGAATGGAATTAACAAAGAGTCTTATCTGAAAGTCACGCGAGAGTCTTGTTTGAAAACTCGTTCTCTCTCTGCAATCACGTGTCCTAGCATATAAAGCTAGCATACGGTTCAACATTAAAATATCTGACCAACTTTTCAGAACAACTCGGGTTTTACTTTAAGGATCATCACAAAACTGTTGTAAGCCTAAGATCTGGTATCTGTTCTCGTAGCATTCGTACCTCCTATACTGTAACATAGGGAGTACAAATGCTTCGAGAAAAGTTACGAGATCCTAGGCTTACGAGAGCTTTGTGAAACAGGGTCCAGGTTCTTAACACGCAGGCCTTTCAGAGAGCTTTGAAAGTAAACTTGGGGTCCGTCAGGGCTGCATCTTAAGCTCACTCTTGTTTAATGTATTTATCAATGAGTTGGCAAAGGAAATAGAATTAGGATGTCTCCCAGATGTCCACTTTCACCCTGAATTGGTCCAGCTGTTACTACTGCTTTTTGCTGACGATGTTACTCCGTTTGCAGATACGGTTTTTGGTCTCCAAAAAAGATAAAGTTTCTGTATGATTTTTGCCAGAGATATTCACTTTTTGTAAATCTGGAGGAAACTAAGGTGGTGTTTTTAAAAAATGATGACGTTTTATCAAGGTATGAAAAGTGGTACTATGGTAATATGTTGATAGAGTGTGCTCCTTCTAATAGGTATTTTGGGGTTACGTTCGCAAGCCATTTGAGTTGGAATAAGCACCTTGCAAATGCTTCATTGCAGGCCAAACAGGCTTTGTTCTGTGTAATGAAGTCACTCAATAATGTGAAACCTGTAGATTATAAAGTGTTTTTCAAGATATTTGACTCAAAGGTTGCTCCTATTCTTTTATAAGGGGCTGAAATATGGGGACCTATGGTTTGGGTTATATTTGGGAAGTCCAAAGTGTAGGTTTCCCTGTTTCTTTTCTATCAGATTTTGAATCTAGACTAAAAGCCATTTACGAACAGAAATGGCACTCTAGATCTGCTCTGGAAAATAGCCCTCAGATGCGTTTGTATTCTCATTTCAAAACTGCCTTCACTGTTGAACCTTATTTACTATCACTAACCATTGAGAAGTTTGGCGCGTTTCCGTTGTAGTTCTCACTCCTTAAATATTGAAACGGAAAGGTATCATAATGTCCCAAGAAATCAAAGGGTCTGTAAACTCTGTAATAATGAAAATGTCGAACATGAATTTCATTTTCTTCTTGTATGCAACGCTTACAATAATCTTAGAAAACAGTTTATACCACATACGTATTTCACAAACCCTACAATTCATAAGTTTACCCACCTATTGTCCAATACTTATGTTGAAATTATGAAACGTGTTGCAATGTTTGTACACCGTGCGAGCCAATATCGTAACTCTATGGACCAGTTATATATGTACCATGAGCCAATACCGATGTTGAAATTTTGAAATGTGCGGCAATGTTTGTACAACGTGCGAGCAAATATTGAAACTGTGGTCTATGATGTATATACCATGGCCTATACTTATGTTGGAATTATGAAACGTGCTGCAATGATTGTACTATCTGCGAGGAAATACAGAGACTCTGTTGATTAATGATATATGTCTACTAATGTTAAAATTATGAAACTTATCTCACCGAGCACATACCGTGCGACCAAATTGAAATTGTGTGGGGAACGCTGTGTGTTTGTATTTTTATTATGAAACATGTTAACAAACTGTGGACAGTGAGCAAGTACCATGGGCCGATGGCCTACAAGTACCCTTTTTGCAAATAAATCAACACGCAGGCCCTGATAATGTTGTAAGACCATGAAGACCCACAGCAAGGTTTGACTATGAGCTGTCTTACCTTCTCACTCTATATTATCTGCTGTGGTGACATGCAACAAATATTAATGTAAATCTAAAGGTGTAAATAGTGTAAACATTAACAGTGGTAGGTGATACTGTCAGTCCGAGTCATACATTGTCTGTCAACAGTAAACAGTGGAGAACTGGCCTCGAGTTTGGTGTATCTCGAAGAGCCTCAGTCACACTAAGTTGGATCATATTCTCACTGGACAATCATACTATCCAAACCGTCGACATATTGTACATTGTATTTAACGTTATGAAATTGGCGACTGTGACAAAAAAACAGCACTCACATTCTTTCACTCCTCACGAGGCAAAGCGTAAAAAGGTATAGGGCAGTGTACTGTTATCTTTCAGGTGTTCCACCAATATTTTCAATCGACAGATCGACATATTTCTTTACCGGTTTGATTCGGAAACCACTGCATGTCTGCATATCCCTTCCATAGAACCTTCCATGGGAACTGAAGCCAGGGTGACCAGACACTACAAGTTATAGAAATTGATTCTATCGAAAATTGTAATTGAAAATGTTTCTTCTCTCGTCTGTCAAAATGCAGTGACAATGCCATTGTAACGGATTGGATGTCTGCAGACTGCAGCGTCATGGAGAGGTGGTTGCATTGGGGATATTTTATTTAGCCTGGTCACAAAGTGTATATTTGACAACGCCAATCCGTTTTCGATGTTCAAAATTGTTTATTACCCTAATTATAACAATCAAAATAAACTCTTAAAAACATAAAGTGAAATGTAAAATCAGCACATCATAAGAAAAGCTTGAGTATTGAGACATTCAAACATTCTGTTAATAATTATGGCAGTCGGGCGACTTGGGGTAGATATGGGCCAGCACCGGGCGGATATGACGTCATATGGTCACTAGTCTTCAGCGGGCGCCTTCATGTCGTTGCTGCCATATTTCCTGATGAATTCCGATATTGATGCATACGATGATGCACAAAGCTGTTTGAAATGACCTGTAACAATATAACAATATTGACTGATTATCGCTCGCTCGCTCTCTCTCTCTATCTCTCTCTCTCTATCTCTCTCTCTCTCTCTCTCTCTCACACACACACACACACACACACACACACACACACTGTTGGTTAACGTCACCCTCGCAGTATTCTAGCGATATTCCAACGATATGTAATTAACGCATCAGTCAGATACGGTCACACATGTATCGGTATAAGTGAAAAAATCGTTCACATTTTTCCTAGGAAAATATGTGTTTTCGCTTCAGTCGGGTTGACACTGTAGCTCACCTGGCATCCTGATGAAGGCATGAGGCGCTCCCTTTATTAACACTAGCTTTGTCTGGACGCCAGCCTCAGACATCCGGTCACGGTAAGCTAAAACAACAGTCAACACACCGTACCATCATGTGATCGTTTATCGTACTAATCTGATACCAGTGAAAAGACAACATAAAAATTCGGTGTTTGCTAAGTTTTAGTAAATTTCGAATTAGTGGCGGTACTAAGGTAAAAGCTGGGGCACATAAACAACTCCAAACAAAACGACGAACTGAAGTCAAGTCCTACAATAAACACAGTAGCCCCACAGAATGTTATTTTTATTGCGAAATGTTGAACTAAAAACAACAGAACAGACTCGTTGACATAATTTAGCGCAAGATTGCAACACAAGGCCCACCAGTTCCTGCATCAAAGAGGGACATTTAAACATACGCAAAAAACATATTCAGCAAATGCCACGGAATCCCTTGCCACTGTTCTAGAAACACCATTAAACAATATATCATCAGGGTTCTGGGAGTTTAAAGTATTTCGTCTCTTGACAAATGATATAAAGTTTTTCAAGTCCTAGGTGGGTTCACAAATACACACTGACCTTAAAACGTAACAGATGATAGCTTATAAAGGGTATAGCTAAAGTTATGAATGAATATATTGCGATCCGGAGGTCTTGAATATAATAGAAATCTTTGACACTGAATTATCACCCCTAGGAGGCGTCAGGATCGGGTGAAGGTGTTCCGAAAGGCTTTTTATCAAACTTATTCATCATAAATATAATTAGAACAATACATACCGTATCCGCTAGCTTATAAAGGGTATAGCTAAAGTTATGAATGAATATATTGCGATCCGGAGGTCTTGAATATAATAGAAATCTTTGACACTGAATTATCACCCCTAGGAGGCGTCAGGATCGGGTGAAGGTGTTCCGAAAGGCTTTTTATCAGACTTATTCATCATAAATATAATTGGAACAATACATACCGTATCCGCTATCTCTGAGTGGATCCAGTTCAGCGAGGAGAATCAAGGCAGGGGGAAGACCAGAGAACTGCTTCCGCAACATGGGAGATACACGTGGGTCAGCCAGCTGTGCCGGGGATGTGAGGGCCAGGTTCTCCAACCTACAAACATCATCATCATCGTCATCATCGTCGTCGTCACCACCATCATCATCATCATCATCAAACAAATAGACGTATGCGGTACGTGGCACTTGATGCCTCTTCATAATCATCATACAAACTGACGTACTCGGTGATGTGTCTTTTCATATATTGTAGTGCAGACCTCGGTTAGGGTGCACAGAGTTACGTTAGCAATAACATTCCATTGTTGTGGGAGTATACGTTCCACCTGTGAAGACGTCATCAGGGCTGAGTATGACACCGTGTTGTGTGTCAGTGAAACTGTATATGTTTTCCTGTTATTCACAGTTAGATTTAGATAGATAACAGAACTGGAGTGTTCTGACGACTCCCCTCATCCTCGATGACTCAGTGAAATATACCACTATAGTATGTGAGTATATATAAATGGCAAATGGTTTTGGGCCTATAGTATCATGTCGGCCATACCGCCTCATACCGCCTCTGGGCATTTCCCGCGGGAAACGGGCTTACTTTTCAGTAATGCCCACGGGTCCCACTGTAATAGGAAAACATGACGTCGACGCCTACCACTCGAGGATTTTCTTGTTCACTCCAGGCGAGGTTGCGAACTCTTCCACTGAGGGATATATGTTCTCTAGATCCACCATCGGGTACACCAGAACCTGAAGCATCCGGGACATAGCTCAAAAAGTTGACTGGTGGATTCCAGGAACATCTATCTATTCATAAACCAACCCTTTTCAAAATAGTAAAACTGAATCTGAATTGTGTAAATGATGGAAACAGTCGGAGCACCAGTCTACACTTGTAACCATCAACTTTTAACACCACAGCACAGATAAACGCTCCATGGTAAAACCGTGGCTGAGAAGGCTAGTAATATAACATCGACAATGATCCGCACTTGAACAAGCAGTAAGATACGCGCGCGCACACAGACACATCACTATAGGTGACATGATGTTAACATAATTCCTTCCATCTTTACCAAATAGTTATTTTATTGCTAAAAACAAATTCGTTATGCGAGTCCAGTATATCGCATGTATTCATTCGTAGGTTAGGTTGACTATGTTGCATTGCGTCCCTTGGTTGTGCCATGATCCTGTGGTCATGGCTTCGTATCCCAGATACGCAAAGATCACTGACGGAACACAAATGAAAACATCCTTGGTCTGGAGTTACCTGAAAGTCCATGCCAGGAACTTCATGGCACACGGTAGTGGCGATGTGACCACCTACGCTGTCCCCGGCTGTGCCCATGGCGCTCGTGTTGCTTGCACCTGCCACATGGTAAGTGCAGATTCATATACACTCATGGATATATAGAGCATTGTGGCGTAATACGGTTTACTCTTGAGTTGAAGCAGATTTTAAAGAAACAGAGGGGAATTGATTCATCTTCGCAGAAGTGATGTGACGTCCGTTTCCATGTGTCAAATCTGTGGACGCCATTGAGTCAGTATAGTCAGATCAGATTGAGTTTGTGAGATCTATCACTTTCGGATAATAATTTCTATATTACTTGGGTGTGGAGCAGTGGTTAAAACTCGTCACGCCGAAGACCTTGGTTCGATTCCCCACATGGGTACAATGTGTGAGGCTTTTTTTCTGGTGCTTCCTTTCCATTGCTGGTACATTTAGTGCTAAAAGCGGCGTAAAGCCAAACTCACTCACTCAGGATTTGTTGATAAAATGTTTCGTTTTCAGCCACTCTCAAAATGCCAAACAGTAGAAGTCGGAACGATAACTCACCTATCAGAGCTTTATTCATTTTGACCCATCGAGTCGCGCACACAGCGTCGTCCAGACTCGCCGGCAGCTTGTTCTCGGGAGCCAGTCTGTACTCCACACTCACCACCGTGCAAGGAGTATCCCTGTGTGTACATAATCACGTGTTCAAATCAGTCAACTGCAACTTTCTGAGACATTGCATTTATAAATTGAATCCCAAGCACTGATAAAAAATGCATCATTTCGTCCCCGGTATATACGTGGTATGAAGTATTAACAGTGTGACAGTTGTATTTATGTGAGTGTGGTTTTTACTCAGTCGTGGGCAATATTCCAGCAAAATCACGGCGCGGAAATGGGCTTCACATGTTGTACCCATGTGGGGAATCGAACCCGGGGCAACGAAAGCTACCCCACCGGTCCCATTTGTATCCGTAAATGGATGTCAGTTGGGAAGATGGAGGATGTTGCAGACTACAAAGTCAGGGCACAATTAATAAATGTCTCGATCTCATCACACTTGTGACAATATTGTAGCAATCTTTGAACTGCACTACCGATTGCTTTAGACACTACTGCAGTATTCGTAAAACAATTTTGCGATCTATTTTGTAACATATTTGTAAGATTTCCTTGTACCTGTACAGCAGCATGCTGCATCGACTATGCAGCATTCTTGAGACAATACTTCAGTGTTATTAATTTCTTTATTTCGGTTTTGTAGGCCGTTGGCCCATGTAAAATAAGGAAAACAATTCTTTATCTCTAATAAAATCATATGCTTTACATTCAAACATGAAGTCAATTTCATCTTCTTTCGAGCCACAGTCACACATTTTACATATCTTATCAAAATTATTATCTCGAATATTACATCTCAAAGGAAGTTCATGTAGTCTGAGCAAACATACATATCTTCTGATAGCTATTTGATTGATGGAAGAGACATAATATTGAGTATTTAACAATGACTTAACTTCTTTACGGTACCTTAAATGGACAGATTCTCTGATATTACCGAGAATAAGTTGCTTATCACAATCAAGAAGTCTTTTCCTAAAAAGGGAAATGAAATGGGGAATATCGCCAACATCCTGACTATACCATACATACCCGAGGCCATGAGCATTTAAAAGATATTTAACCGATGTCGCCCAAGTCACTCGACCAGCTGAAGCAAATTTCTTCATAAGTAAATAACACACTGTTTGGGGTAACGATCCTCAGACATCCTTAACACCAAAACATGATGCACCTTTGGTAGTAATCCACATAAATATTTGATCTACCACACTCTGCTAAAATACCATTACTGGAGACATATTTTCCAACGCCAACAACATATTTACAGAAATTAGTATGAAATATTTCGATCGATTTCCTTTCCTCAAATCCCCAGGTTTCGGAACCGTATAATAACACTGGTTTAACTTTGCTATCAAATAAATTGAACATTAACTTTACAGGCATGTTAGGATATTTATTAAATAATACCTTCAAAGAGGAAAGTGCCTTACTGGCCTTACCTGCTAGAGTTTGTGTGCACTTTGTCCAGGACAACCGAGTAGAAAATAGAATACCAAGGTACTTATAGTATGTTGATGTTTTGATTGGAATATCATTGTAAAAACCGTTTTTCATAGGAACGAAGGAAAGCACTATTGCGAAATACCAAAACCTCTGTCTTATCCATATTAACCCACAGACCCCAAGAGCTACAGTGGTTATGTAAAATATTTATCTTTCTCTGCAATCCTATGACAGTACCGTCAAATAAATTATGATCGTCGGCGTACAGCATCAGAAGTAAGTCAACATAATCGGATCCGACAAAGATACCCCTTAGACCTGAATCCTGCAACATGACCTGAAATTCTATTATAAACATCGCAAAGAGAAACGGGCTTAAAATAGAACCCTGACGTACGCCACTTAACGATTCGAAATATCTACCAACTGACAAATGGGAATGGCGAACTGACACCAATATTTTGGAATACATATCCCTTAAAACTGAGATTAAGTTGCCTCTTATCCATTACCTGAAAAGTACCAAAGTAGTGTCCTGTTAACGGAATCAAAAGCCTTTCGGAAGTCTACAAACAAGCAATAAAAACGACCACCGCCTTTAGAAAGATACTTTTGAATGAGACATTGCAATGTAAATATATTATCTGTAGTGGAGTAGATTAAACACAGTGTTGTCGGAAACTACACAAACTATATCGGTGAAGCTGGTTATCCCTTGAAGTATGCCGTGTTCGACCATCATTCTTGTTATGTTATAGCCAGTACAGCAACATTCGGGTAACAGTACAGCAACATTCGGGTAACAGTAATGCCGTGTTGTTTCAACAATATTGTAGCATGCATAAAACAATATTGCAAAACTGCAGCACCATTTGTGTCCTCGAAATAACAATCTGAATGGAGAACTCATTATCAGGGATGAACGTGCGTATACACGTACGTGTTTTCATTGATATTCACCAACACACGCATCGTATACACGATTCATATATTCGCATTCATAAATAAATTTTCATATCGTGAATATTTTCGTTGATATGTTTACACGCCACTTCGTGTTCAATTTTCACCGAAAAGAAATAAGGAATTACTGCTGATGCAAACATGAAAGGCTATATATTTTCTTTAAACACACTGTGGGACGCATTTCGACACTGATCCCCACTTCCTGTGTAGAAGAGTAGAGGTCCCATCTATGATAACATCTTTGTGGTGTACTGGATCTACATGTGGGGAATGTACCTTTCAACTTGACGAGTGTGATTTGTGCTGACTGTATGTCGTTTCATTTGAATGCTGATTGCGCCTTCACACGCGGACATCTGTCTGTTCCCAGATGTCTGTCTCACTAGATGTGAGATAAGGATATTCTATCAGCTGTCACACCTGACGAGGGACCGACATGTTCTGCCTGTTGTTTCACTTGAAGAGGGTCTGCCTAGACAGATTCACTGATGAGTTTTAAGCATACCCTGATTCACCTGACGAATGATCTGACTATACTGACCCACCTTGCGATTGATATGATTATATACTAACTCACCTGGCGAGTGATCTGCATCAACGGTTTCACCTGAGGAATGATCTGACTATACTGACTCACGTGGTAAGAGATCTGCACATACTGACTCACCTGACAAATCATCTGACTACACTGACTCACATGGTAAGAGATCTGCACGTACTGACTCACCTGACAAATCTTCTGACTACACTGACTCACATGGTAAGAGATCTGCACATACTTACCTGGCGAGAGATCTTCATAAACTGACCCACTTAGAGAATGATCTGTGCTGACGCTCCTGGAGACTGAAAATGCTGATTCGCCTGACAAATGATCTGACTATACTGACTCACCTGGCGAGAGATCTGCATATACTCATTCAGCCGAGGAATGATCTGACTATGCAGACTAACCAGGCAAATGACCTGTATATACCGACTAACCTGGCGATGGATCTACACATACTGTCTACTGTTGCCCGTGACCCGACGACAAAGCCTCCACCGTGGAAGTATACGACGACGGGGGCTGTTGGGGGACATTTCGTTGTTCTGTAGACGCTCACTGGAATGCTTCCTGGGGAAATTTATAAAACACGCTGCATGTTTAACGGCACACAGCAAAACTTATCGCAGAATGTTACTGAAGGGCATACTGTAAGCGTTTGAACAACGATGAACCTGGAGATACCGAGTACCCCATCCCAATTTTCAACTCGAACGCCAGACATAGGGTTCTAGATATACACCGTGTTCGCCGATAATATAAGGAGTGGTGCAGTTAGGTTTCACACCGCCTGTAGTAATACTCAAGCAATATGACGGCGGGGGAAACCAGATATGGGCTTCAAATATCGTATCCATGTGGGGAATCGAACCCGGACCTTCCGCATGACAAGCGAACGTGTTAACCACTGGGCAACCCAACCGCCTCCTGCTAACAGGAGGATGCAGTGATACATCTAGCCCGTGCGGTGATGCGTGGAAACAAACGCTGGTTGTTTGTTGTCATGCAAAGTCGTTAAGAGACTCCCACGGTGTACAGGTCGTCGAGGGCGTCGTTGGATGCACATGGGTGGGAAATAACATAGGTGATGTGTATGTATTGTCCACCTGAATAGCACTGGCTGAATGCACGATATAGCGCATTGGTTATTCTTGTGAGAACAGTGCATATATCTTCGCGTAACAACGTGTTGTGAGGGTGTATTGGAACTACACACACACGGCCATTGTCGAGTAACCCAACAGAGATAAGCAGTAATCTGGTAATGCTTGTTTCAAGGTATTTTGTGGCATTACTTATAGTGTTAATATCGCAAGATTAACCAGAAGCCTACCTATACTTGTATACGCTTATCTCTGTGTATATTGATATACATGTATGTACAAGGGCACCACCTCTAAATGTTGTTTAATGACAAACTGCTTTCAAAGCCATCACTTCCAAATACTGTCCAATGCCAATATACAGACAATGTTAACATCGAACGGTGCAAGAGGCAAAACATATAACATATTTGAGAATATATCTGAGAACATACATTTAATCACATTTTACATATCAACCGTCTGTTATCAAAAGAGGCGTGTATTTCTCACAAGAGTTGCAATCAGGGCTCCCAGTCGAGGCCCTGTCACGTTTGACCTACCTTCACCTGCAGGTGACGGGACGTTAAATTCTTTGATCTGACCATCAAATTCAACATCGCCCCCAAACAACTTCGCTATTGTTAGCCCCGCCTCCCTAGCCTCGGGAGGTGTTAGCTCGATTAGGGGCCGGTCATTCCGACCCTCCAGGATTCGGAAATACTCCAGAGTTTCCTCATGAATCTCATACTTCTGACCGGCAGCGCCCCACGCCTCGACTGTAGACATCCCAGCCTTGTTCCAAGCCTTATAATGGAGCGTCAAAGGAATTATCTATCCCGGAGTGTATATTCAGCCTCGATCAACTTAGTCTGACCTTGCCGTGTCACCTACTCGGGACTCTCTCGACAGTTTTATCGCTCAGCACTTTTTGCACGCTTCGAAGCGGATATAGATATATTTTCACTACATACATAGACGAGCGACAGTTGACGCCGACTGGCTGGCTGGATATCACTCGATGCGTGATAAGGCCTTGTAGTTACTTATGAATATATTATGAGTTCTGCACGTATTGTCCCGGTATCAAGCCCGTCACTATAGATCAGATACACATTGTGACGCTATCCATGTATTACTTATGATATTTGCCAATTATAAACCAATACAATTTTGCAGTAAGGATTAATCATAAATCCCGCAGTGAAGAGAGTTAAGAGGAGTTAGCAAATCGTCGGCTAAGACGTTGGGAGAGTTAAGCCGTGCATTGAAAGCCTTACGTTTTTTGTTATTTGTTCCAAGAAAACGTTGAGGATTTACCATACATATTAAAGATTCAAGCAAGACGTAGTGCAATTATCGTACAAAAATGTCTTCCGCGTCTATATCCACGTAAAACATGAAAGTAGATGATGAGTGATTAACGTCACCAGGGGCATGTATATCATCATATCCCTGTTACCCCTCCACACAGAAGGGTATAGGTTATAATGACGTATGACTTTGTGTTGTGTATGAATACGCTTGTGGTGAAGTGCACATTTGTGCAGTGTTCTGGAAGAGATGGTACTGCTTTACTGCGGGATTATCCTCGAGATCAAGGGCTGTTACAAACCCGGTTTGAGGTCACCGTAACCCCCGCTTAACAATAACAGGCATTCTCTAATGGTTCGTTTAGGGAATTGTCAGTTATTGGGGCCACATTACTTCAAGGTCTGGCATAGTCATCTTCAGCTAACTATAGAGCGGAAATGTATGCAAGTCATTTTAAAAAATATGTTTTCCACAAATTTTGGAACTCAATTTACTATATGAAACATTTTAGACACGGAGTAATAGTCTTCAAATCTATTTATGATGTAGATCTTGTCGCTTTGCTTCTGGGACGATTTTTATATAGAAACCAGTGAAGAAAATGAAAACCAAGTTCTGTGGATAGTGAGCTTCTTGAGTGCAAGAAGAGCCAATGAGTCAGCTGTATACACTCACAATGCAGTCATGTATACTTGCTTGATTAATGTGCAAGTACCTACACCGAAACGTCGCAGTCATTGCAATAAAGCAGTTGACTATCCCCTGAAGTTGGTTTCCCCTCATGTTCACAACTTCCAAAACGCCTCTCAAACAAGACGTAAGATCCTGCTGATCTTGGTTTTCTCTACTACGCGTGCAAGGGTAATGGCAATCTTTCCATCACATCACGGCATACATTTTATAGTATGCTGAGTAGCCATACCCTTCAGAATGTCAAAAAAAGACTTAAAATAAGACACCAGTTGTATTGTAAATATGGGGGTCATTGCTACAGCTGAATATATAAACATGTCTTCAACCGTTGTAAGTCGTTACAGAGTTACTGAGATGCCAGATAATGGAAACATGACGCAAACAACGTCCATGTGCGTGCGTGTGTGCGTGCGTGTGTGCGTGCGGGTGTGGGTGTGGGTGTGGGTGTGGGTGGGTGAATGGATAGCCGGGATATCAACACGTACTAGTCTTCAATTTCCTTTTGGTATGTCGTAGCCGGAACCGTCGAAAGTTTCATTCCAATGACAAACGCTCGTTCCACTAGACTAAATAGGCTGCCGACCCAGCTATTCTCGAAGCGTTCGTAGCATACGAACTTCTTAAGCCCATTCCTAACACAAAGTTAAGAATGTTTAGGGCTACTAACGTTTCCAGAATAAGGGCCCAGAGTCCAAAAACGTCATGAAGTCTGAACAGTTTTAATCACAATTGACACAAGCAGATATATCTTTATAGTGTCTGGGACCACCTTACGCAGGGATAACGCAGCTGTATGACGACTGCTTGCGAGTACGTCACCCTAAATCACGATCCACAAAGCGTTCGTAACGTTACAGCGAGCTGTAACTCCATAGTTTATCATTTGCTTACGAAAGTTGTGGCGCTACAAAGACTTTATGGATCGGGACGCTGGACCAGACAAACAAGCCATTGATAATTACACGCAGCGTACCAGGCCTTCGGGGATTGGTGATACACAACCTACCAAATCATCGAATCTGATCACCTGATCCATTCTAAGCGATTCTTTGCTGGGAACCATGTCCATAGGTTGATTATTGTTCCAATAAATAACATGACTACAAGTACCTGTTTGATAATCACTTCATTTATTTACTGCCATATCATGTAGTTACAGATGAGTTATAAGGTATAATCAGTGTCCACTTACACTACTGCTCACAAGTCTTTACCACTTTGTCACGGTACATTACCGCGAGAGTAGCGCAGTAGTTTTGCAAAACACTTGTGGTACGTTTGCGTACACAGTAAGCACGTTTCTGCAGGTGACTACTTGTGAGCAATAACATGCATACTCTGTTTAGTGTGGAGTCAAAGATCTTGCATACGCTTTCTGCCTGCGATGGGGCTTCGTCTTTCTGATTTTTATTTTCAGCGACTAAATTTGCGGATAAACTTTGTAACAGCTTCATAGGACAAACCGCAGATCTCCTTAAAGTTTCCTAAAAACGGAAAAGTACGTGATGATGACAACAAGATTAAATGTGAAAAACTGTAATAAATGTATTTGATTCACTTTGTCTCAAGTTGTCGTATATGAATATAGGATCATCGTAACCGTAACGTTACGCAGTCCAGACAGAAATGCGACCGGAAATAGGTCTTAGCTTCACTATATCTGGTATATACTTCCCATCAAAGGTTTAGACTCACTAGTGTAAATATAGCCACTTGCTTCAAGCAACTGTTCTAAACTAAATTTTGCAAAATATTCCATATTATTTATAGATATTGTTTTGCACACGAACTGATGTATTCTTCTGCATTTAGGTGTACTGTTGTCCCTCAAGTAAGTGAAGAAATCAATCTTCGATGTAATCACACGCACGCACGCATGCACGCACGCACGCACACACACACAAAACATATAGTGTTTTCAGTACACTTTTGATGGGAAGTATAAGTACAGAATACCTTCACGTTACCAACATCAAAGAGAGGACCACAGAAGGAATTGACCTGCCTTCAGCAACCACGATGTCATTTCATAATGCATGACCAGGGCAGATTGATGGAACGATCTACGCGCCTCTCTTCATTAAGAATTTACCTTCATGCAGGATCACAATGAATGACATTCCACGTTTATCAGATATATATAAAACAGGAATCCAAATCGGGCCCTACAGGGCCCTTTGGCAATTACCTGTTTCTAGGCAATATAACAATGTTTGCAAATTCGGGTCACAGCACATGAAGGACAAACGTTATCAGCAATGCAAGCTGATTATAATGATAGTGCGTAGGAAGCCCAGATGGAATCTTGCAGGTGTTGTTACTGTCTTTAACTAGTGACATGATGGTGTCCACCTGTTCAAATTATTAACCATTAAGTCCTTACCTGGCATGTGAAAAAAAGCATGGGGCGCCCCTTGGAGAGTGATGCAGTCTGTTGTGACGCCAGCAGACGATAATTTGTCCCGGTAGGCTTTGATGAACATGCGTATGATTGATATATATTAAAATATATATTTAAACTTACAGGGTGGTAATACATAAAGTCAGGTGAAATATCTGTATAAAAAGGACACTTTAATACAGCAGTGACATTGTGGCAATCCATCAGGTCGATGGTGTATTTCACGTTAATAAAATCTATTTCCAGTTCATCACCAATACTGAAATTATAAAGGGAACTTTATGATTATGATCGAAGTAATTAGACAATAGACACCGGGCAGCATAGAAGAACATTCATATCCATATCAATTCACAAATGTGTTAGCCAGTACAGTGGCTTTCAGTAACATCTGTTAAGTAACAGAGTCGTACTGCTTCAGCTGTTTAACATTCTAGGAGGAAGGTGGACAGAAAGAGGCACAGTTCAACATATATATCGCTAATTAAGCACTAAAGTTAACGGTCTAAGTTTTCCAAATATCCATTGTTGGGTCATTTCTGATTTCAGTGCTTAAGTGACCTACCGTATCCGCAGTCTCTTAGAGGATCCAGTTCTGCAATCACAAATATTGCCGGTGGCAGGTGACTGAAGTCCTGATGTAGTAAAGGAGAGAAGCGAGGATCTGTCGCTTGTTCAGGGGAAGAGAAGTGAAGATCCTGAAACCTATAACAGACAACAAGAGACGTCTGACATACAAACATCAGATGATGCAGACATCTTGCAACAATCGTAGAGGCAGAAGACAGTGACTTGCAACAATCAGAGAGAGGCAGACGACAGCGATTTACAAGCATGCAGCCGTCGAGCGCATGCACACTTCCAAGAGAGGCAGACGTCAATGACTTGAAAGTTTCATAGACACTTACAAGCTGAGAAGGCGTCCACAGCCCTTTGCAGAACATCAGACGGTGACACGAGTCAGGGAAAGGATGATGACATTATCATGTACAGATGTGTCCTAAATATATTGGTAAAATTTGCTTGAGGGGAGAGCGTTAAAACTTCTGTTGCTGATTCAACAAATACGATTTAATGGATATGTGTAGCAACATTAGATAAGGATCCACAATGATTACTAATACTTGGAATGAACAGTGTGGCTTGTCCACATGTGTACAGATATCCAGGCACGAGTATACTGCAGGGCAAGGTTTCGTGTGAAAGTTATGTTTTACATCGCTTTTAAGAATATCAAGGGTGGGGACAACAAATATGGGCTCAACACATTGTACCCATGTGGGGAATCGAACCCAGTTCTTCGGCATGAGGAGTGAACTCTTTCACCACAATGCTACCCGCAGGAAATGATTTACATAATGAAGATGTGATATAGCAGACTTCAGCTCCTTGCTGCAGTTGACATCTCATGGGACACAACGTAGCACAACATTCTCACTACCGGCCAGATCATTACTTGGATATGGAGAAGGTTTATTTGATTTATTTACCACTCTATCATTCTTTGGTTGAGTCCTGGTGTGGTGGCAAACTCGCTGAAAGATGGCTGTGAGCATGTGTGGTCTGTCATAGGGTACACTAGCACCTGAAACAAGAGCATCTAGTTCCAAAAGTATGTTCCACGGGTTGTGTGTACAGCAAGACAACAAATCCATGGTGGCATTAAACAACTTACAGATCTGTTGAGCCTCTGTTGACAAATATGTTGGCTACTATTAAGAGTGTGCGGTAGTTCCTACATACAGTAGGACTACACTTTGACTAAATGTTCACATATTGTTATTGTAACTTTCCCATGTATTACTCCTACATGTAATTACATGCCCCAACCACCATCGCACCCTACATCTGGCACTCACACTGATACGGACGTTACAAATGCATGGCGTGCAGTAGGTTTACTGTCTACGTTCCACTCTAGAGGACCACAGTGAATCATACTTGCGCCCCGATGACGTCAGTTTCCTGAAAATCGACATCTCGCCCCTCCATTCTAATAGAATTACTTGCCGCTGAGTTCACTTAAATGGGAGTGATAGATTGATGTCAGTGTCCTTCGCTAAATTCAGGTCTCGAGTATCCAATATCTCGACTCTAGTTTCTTGCCCCGATTACACGAACTTCTCACCTGAATGTAGACGTTGGCGGACGCCGCTAGGCTATCCCCAGCACCCCCGAGTACCACGTGATCAGGACGGGGTTAAGCCCGATTCATTCATGCAACAAAATCTCGTCTAGAGTTACCTGAATGTACATCTCTTACCTGGAAGTCGACGTCGACGTAGTGACAGACGGACGCTGCCAGGTTTCCGCCAGCACTGTCACCGCCCACACCAACTCGACTAGAACTACTTGCCCCTGGAGTTTCAACAGAAAAAAATATAATTAGTTTAATAAAAACAGTATTTTCCGGAAAGGCCATACAACACCTCGTTAACGTATAGTTAGATAAAGCTAATTAAATTGTGCAGATGTTTTTCACTTGTGCACCAGCTGGAATATCGCCGTACTGAGCCTTTCAGGTTTACATCAAGTGAGAGGAGCGTCAAAGGACACTGGAAGTAGGCACGTCTCAGGGTCTCAGGGAAATGCTTTGTAAATTTGCAATGGAAGTTACAGAAAGTATTTATATATCTAACTAAAACGCTCTTTTTGATAAAGTAGAGAGACCGCTGAAAAAGGTTTATCTATCGAAACGTGGACGAGGAATTCAGGTCATGCCGTACTGTCTTTACTGACAAATCTCAGGACAAGACTTGATGAACTTCTATACATAGAAGGCAACATAATAGGCAACAATTTGAAATATAGGTGTACCAGTCACTGGTTTGTGTGGTCCAGATCAATTATGTATGGGCAGATGTTGCGGAAGACATGTTTGTGAGTCCTTTGTAAACAAGCAGATGATCACTCAGACCATATGGAAACTGGATGGAATCCATTTTGGACTCTTTTTATCCTAGGTGTGAATGTCAGTTTGTAGTTGTACGTAAGCACTGGTTAGAAGGATGTGGACAAGTCGCGGTGACATTGGGCACCTACCCAGGGATTCTCTGGTGCACTATGGGAGGAAGACCTTGTTAGAGAGAGGAACTCCAACAAAATGTTGAAGAGCACTTTCAGACTACAGCTCCCTAGTGATAAAAACACACAGAGCAAAGGATTTCAATGTTGAATAACAATAGAAACACAAGTCACCGTGTGGTCCTTTGCCATGCTATGTCCAAATAATGGTTCCACTGGGAACTGGTCACCTGATCACTAGGGTTCACAGAGATCTGAAGTTGTATAACTGAAGAAGACACATGTACCTATGAGCGCCTTGTTCATGCAGACCCATCTGGTGACGCACTCCACGTCCTGAAACTGTTCTGGAAACTTGTGTTCCGGGGCTAGGCGGTACTCTGTGTTCACAACTATACAGGGTGTGTCTCTGAAATACAGCAACATGTGCCCGTCACAGTAGTAGTAGTAGTAGTAGTAGTAGTAGTAGTAGTAGTAGTAGTAGACAAACGCAGCTTAGAAATCAACTGCAATAACGTTCTAAACAGAATAATGTGTTTAAGATTCATTCACTGTTTACAAAATACCAAAGAAACAAGACAAAAGGTAGTACACATAACATTAAATGCACAAAGAAAGCATCAAAGCTTACAATACTTCAAGACGTGAGTAAAGACATGAAGGTGAAAAATGATGCGTAGTTTTCAAATCATACGAACGTATGAAAGTAATCGATGAAACATTCTTTCTTATGTTATAGTTCTGTATTTCTGTAGTTTCTTGTTTTATATTTTGAATGTCTGGGTCCTGTAAGTCGCGCGAGGCTCTGCTTTCGGTACTAAGCTGGTTTGGGCTCCCTGTGAGTGCACCAACTTGCGATATGCGAGATGAAGCAGAGCTTACTTCCGGTACCTGATTTCTGTTGACAAGCGTATATGCAAGAACCAGTTCTGGTTCCAGAACCGCCAAATATGATAGCGCTAGACCGGACGAAGTGTACCACCAAGGTTGGCGACCACATCCGTTACACAGTCGTAATAGTAGGCTGATTTTGGGATGGTTAGATCAGAAATTTGTTTTTCAAGCAAGTATTATCCGTTTCTTACTAAAGGTATGAAACGTTGTCTGTCCACTTTCGGACCCTATTAACTGGTGAATAAATACACTTCCCCTCTTTCACTTTCGACAGACAATGAAAAGGTGATTAAGGCATATTATTGCAACGAACCCCGTTGTCGCAAAATAAATAGCAAACTCGGGGACAAACTAAAAATTTATCTGTATGTTCGTCCTACCTGGCTATTAGTTTACAGGTGACGTCATAAGCCTGCCTGGAGCCCACCACCATGCCGCCCCCGTGGAAGTACACGAGCACTGGGGCAGTGAGAGGACAGATGGAGTCTTTGTACACGCTGACAGCCACGCCCTCTGCTCACAATCACAACCACATTGTTACAACAGGTGCATGAGTATAGTTCTATGTCGCTTTCAGCAATATTCCGGCATTGTCAGGGCAGGGGACATCAGAATCGGATTAAAATATTGTACTGATTTGGGAATAGGACCTTTGGCGTTACTAGCGCCTTTGCCACGAAGAAAACATGTTGGTCACGACACTGACCTTAATTGACATTAATTGAAAGATGTTAGGGAAGTAAAGTATTTTCGTAAAGCTTTATTTATTCCAAGCATGAAAATACTCTTGTTCCTCTTGTATTTTATCAATCAGAGGGGACGAGTGGGAAGCCAGGTGGTTCCTTTATTACGCCGAAGAAATGGGTTCGATTCCCGACACGGGAAGATTGTGTGACGTACATTTCTGGTGCTCCCCGCCTAGACATTGCTGGAAAATTGCTGTGACATGTGGGGCAAAGAATATAACTCTGTAATAAATGTAATTTTTTAACCAGGGTTAGATTGTGAACAGATACGTCAGTGTGGGGACGTTCTCCAACTTATTTTTTTTTCTGAAAAATATATGCCCTTTTCGAACCGAAGGACGAACTCCGCTTTGCGAGCATCCTTTACCTTTGACATATTTAAAATAAACACACGTTTAGATGTGTCTATCAGGAACGTGGCTACTGACACACTGTACGTTACTAATCCCTTGTGACTATATACAACGTATGCTTCCATGCATAAATCAACAACCTATGAGTATTCTTATCACGACCGTCTTTAACGTGACTGATCATACGATGAGTCCTAGGGACCGTTCATAATTTGTGCCAAGGGCCGAGTTGGTAATGATTTAAAGGGTTAGATGGGCGGGGGTGGATGGGAGGGGCACTTGCCTTGTACATTCACTTTTGTACATATTGTACATGCAATTACATAAAAATCATCATATCAACACCGGGTGTCATAACTTGGTCCTAACAGTGTTCAGGTTGTCTTTGTCTCACAGTCAGTATCGCAAGAACCTTTAATATAACTTCAACTCGAGCATGGGTAGACAAGGCCGCTCATCAAACAGTTATGCAAGAGCAGAAGTAATTAGTTTCAGCAATTCCGTTAGCTGTCATTTGCAGTATGATTGCGCCAATTATCATGATACGAATCCTGTGTTTGTAGTGTGTGTGTGTGTGTTGGACTGATAACGTGTCATGGATCTATGCCACTAGCCGGGTATTTACAGTGTCCTACTTATATGTTTGTATCGCCTTGACCTATCACAACCGTTAACTGGGCAAGTCGAACTGACCTGGTCTGGCTAGCAGGTAGTCCACATGGGCAATCGGTTATTATTTAATGCTGTACATCGGTCAGTGGCTAAAGGTCAACATCCAGTAAAACTTATACTTTACGAAAATACCTTTACACACAGTTATTGTTTTGATTTTCCGTGGCTTGCCTCCTCCAACACGGAGACGTCCAGCCATCTTTGAGATATGACCATGCAAAATGTATGACACATAACTTGTACATGGACATGGAATACACATCAGCAGAAAGAATTACGCTCACTGACTGGACGGATATACACAGCATATTCTATAGGGGAAGAAAACAGGGCCGCCCTATATATCGGTTCTGTGTGTGTATACACAGACTTACCTGGACAGTGAACAGACGGAACTATGAATTCCTTGATGGTCCCATTGAATTCAGTGTCGCCAGAGTAGAAAAGTGACGTCTGCTTGTTGGCTTCCCGCGCTTCTTCCACTGTAAGGTCTTGATAGGGTCTGGCACCCCTTTCTTTTTGTTGACGAAAAAACGCTAAGGTCTCCTCGTGGATCTCATACTTCTGTCCCACCTCCCCCCACGCCTCTAAAGTCGCCATGATGGTATGGCTGTAAGAAACAGACGACCGATAACGTTATAGAAGAAATGAGTTCAATCAGTTAATATGCAGACGACAGATGTAAGCGAGCGAGTTCTATGTAATCACTGTACTGTTAGGCGGTCGGACATCAGGCGCTGTATTGAATCTGTTCTCTTTAGGGAATGTCAGGCGTGAAGATACTTCAAGATCCTTGTCCATGGGCCACGATGTCGGTCGTTAGGGCAAAAAACTTCCTTAGCTCACCACGCTTGTCATGGGTTAATCTGGCGAACACGTACGTGAGTGCGTGCGTACGTACGTGCGTGAGTGAGTGGCTACTGCGTAAACCAACATGCACTCTCTCACCACGCGCACGTGTGATAATGATGACAGTTATTTATTACCTACAAGGACGAACATATCGGGGTTCGTATTTTTCATAAGACGTCTTTGGGTAAAATATCACTTTGTCTTGTTAACGTGACGTCACGGTTCTTCTGTGACGTTGCGTTCTACATGCCGCCACGGCGGGTAGCCCGCCCACGTGTGAAAGTAGATTTGGGTTTATTTTCCTCAATTAAACAGAATAATAATAAACAGAATATTATATTCGCGCCCATAACATACTACGTTTACGACACTCGTGCCTAAATGTCGTTATATCCTCGCTCTCGCTCAGGAAATAACCACATTTAGGCACTCATGTCGTAAACATAGTATAACATGTAATACCCTCTATACTACCCATCAAAGGTTCAGATTCACATGTGTCAGTGTAGCAACTTACTTCAGTCAACAGTTCTAAACTAGATTTTGATGCTAGATTTACATATGAACTGATGTAAAACACATTCGTAACGTTGAAAAGATTGCTGTCAGTGAGTTCAGTAAATGGTGAAAATCAGTGAACATTAGCTAATTCTTAACAGAACTTTACACTCAAAAGCAGCTGTTCACATGCTTTTTACTCCTGCATAATCTTCTTACAATTAATCTGCTTTATGTTTACAGTTAGTTCCCCATGTGTGGACACGCACACGCACGCACGCACGCACACACACACATACACACACACGCGCGCGCGCGCGCGCATACATACACACACACACACACACACACACACACACAACATATAGCGAGTGCTTTAAGAGAGTCTTTTGATGGGTTCATCTTAACTAACATGAGGATATCATAACTGTAACGTACTATAATTTAACCCTATATTTCAAGGTCAATTTGACTTTCTATACTCAAAAAACAAAAAAATTCAAAAATATTTAAATAAGGGTGGCATTAGCGAATATAGTCAGTTAACAAAGCAATGCCGTCGTTTCGTTGCAGAATACCTTTGACAAAGAGGAAACTGTCGTTAATCATGATAGGTTACTCAAAAAACGGATAGTCGTGTTTAAATGTGACATGGATGACAAACACTCGGACTTTCAATCTGAACAATATGTCTAATAGATAAGAAATGTCAACTTTATTAATATGCCATAAAGATTTTATCTAAGTCAATGCATGTTATTAGTACACAGTGATAATGAAAAGTGATGGAAGTTTATTGCTTGTTACTGATGGCATACTTAGAATAAGGAAATACAAAGCGATCCTAGTGCTAAGGTGAATGTAACTCCCAACACAGACTTAGACTTAGCGTCTTATTGTAATATATAAATGCCTGTGCATATACTGTTTTGTTCTCTATAACACGTTCTCTGACTGGTAGACTCTTAACAGTCACCTCAAGCAGGATGCAACATCTTGTTTACCTCTTGTTTCCTTTGAGTTTGAGATTATACACTGTGTGGTACACTGTGCAATACATGCGATATACATTACAATGCATGTGATACAATGTACAATGCATGATATATACGGTACAATGCATGTGATAATAATGACGTCTATTGGTATTGCGCTGGGTTTCATCTACGAAGGTGCATGCTCAAAGCGCTACAACAGTCACAGGTGAAAATTTCACATGGCATAGTTCCTATGGATAGAATTTTCTGAACGGAAAGGTTTTTAGGTTGGTTTTGAATGTGTCAAGAGTGCCGGATTCTTTAATGCTCTGGGGTAGTGAGTTGCATAATTGAGGTGCTGCTACTTGAAATGATCTGTTGCCGTAGGATATTAGTCTTGAGTTTTGTACCACAAGTAGATGTTGGTTTTCAGACTTTAGACGTTGTGAAGGGGGGTATGGAGAGATAAGCTCTGATAGATAGTTTGGTGCTGTAGCATTCACACAGTGGAAGGTAAAACACAAGATTTTGCAGTGGATCCGTGCTTCTGTTGGTAGCCAGTGTAGGGACCTCAATACGGGTCTTTTGTGGCATGTTTTTGGTGCACGACTAACAATACGAGTTGCTCTGTTCTGGACCTTCTGGAGTTTGTTCAGCAGCTCCTTACTCAAACCATACAGCAGACTGTTGCTGTAGTCAATGCGCTCTGTCAACGAATGGTTTGACTGAGTCTCCAACAACCACTGATGTGATGTTCAACTGTTGAATGCGCTGTCTGGGGCCAATGAGTAAGGCCTCCGTTTTCATCGTTCAGTTTTAGTTTGTTTGATGTCATCCCTGTTTTTATCGATTAAGTGCAATCAGTTGTTCTTGCAAGTGCATTGGCTGCTTCACTTGCTTGGAAACCTGGATATAGCTGAGTGTCATCAGCATAAGCAAGATGGTCCATCCCATCCTGTCTGATACAGGAGGTGAGACTACCTGTATACAGTACAAACAGGACTGGGCCTTACACAGATCCTTGGGAAACCCCACAAGGTAGCATGATATTTTCATATTTATTATCACCAATCACAACTGACTGGCGTCTATTTGTCATCAAACCTTTGTCCACATATACCCAATGGTCATCCGTAGCCCCGAGTAGTGCACTCTGTGCTATGGTTCCAACGAAAGGCTAACTGGAACTTATTCACCAGGTTGTACTTATGAATATGCTTTGCCAATTGAAGGTTTAAAGCCTTCTCCAGAATTTTACACATAAAGGGCAGGTTTTAGACTGGGCGATAGTTTGCAAGGCATTGTACATCCAAAGACTTGTTCTTGATGTGTGGTCTTATCAGTGCTAGTTTATATATATCTGGGAATGTATCAGTGGCTAGACTGATATTCACCATCCTTGTGACCACAGGCAAAAGTACATCTAAACACTTTACGAGTAATTTTGTAGGAATGGGGTCCAGCGCACATGTAGTGGCTTTTGAGTTTCCAATCACCTTGGAAATGTCTTCCACAGTGACCGGTTTCATTGTAAAACTGATGTCTCCAGGCAATATTGGATTTGATGTATCATCAGTATCACTAACCTCATTATCCAGTGCCTCTTTGATTTTGTTTATCTTGTCTGCAAAATAGACACAAAAGTCGTGTGCTAGCTCCCTGTTGCCGTTGGCTTCGGGGCGTTTTAGTCTCTGACTTTTCTCCAAGAAAGATTTGATGTAGTCGTGTAAACGTCCAGGACATTTGTCAGACAATTCAGTACTCTGAATCTGTTAATTTGACAATAATCACTTTTCGTTTTGCGAATTAGTCTGTTCATTTCATTCTGACACTCCTGTATAGCTGACGCTGACGATGTACCTCTAATCGCGATGTTCGCCATTTCCACTCAGCCATACGCCGGCGATGCTTGGCATTGAGTATTTCACTGTTATACCAGGATGATTGTGGACGCTGCGTCAATTCTTCGATAACAGCTGGCGCATGCTTGTCCAGAAGCTGTCTTAATGTTTCATCAAACAATTGTGCAAGTTCATCCACATCCTCAATAGAGTCTTACAATCTCAAAAGTGGAGATTCTAATAACTCCTTTCGAAAATCAGATATACTGATACCTTTTATATTTCTGCAAGTTATTTTAGTCTTTGTTGTATTTGGCCTTTCCATAACCCATAATATAGTAATCACATGGTGATCCGACATTTGATTATCTTCTACATGACAGATCCTGATGAATGTACTCTTCTTAGACGTAACTATCCAGTCCAGGGTGTGTCCAGATTTATGAGTCGGAGTATCAATGTGTTGATGTGCAAGCTGAGAAGGTTGACAGTTCTCTTCACTTCAGGATTGTTCTTATTGTCATAATGCACATTGAAATCGCCAAGGAATAACACATTCATTTTGCCATACGCAGAAAACAAATGTGATAGATCCCGATAAAAGTGCGAATGTGTCAACCCGTTTTCTTGGGTGAAGGAGGGCGATAGATAACAGATTAGGCTGGCATTTGTAGAATGATTGCTAACCTTGAGGGACATCATCTCAAACGATTTATACTCTTGTCCTAGGTTAGAGTTATCTGTCAATCTAACATGAAGAGAATCCCTATAGATAATTCCTATACCACCTCCAGTAGAGGTTTGACGTGGACAACATATCATAGAGTAGCCACATGGGGTCATGTCTGCAATTTTCGCCTCATCACCCATATGACGAAGCCATGTCTCTGTGATGAGCAGCGTGTCCAGATTTTTCTCCATAATGATATCTGCAATGTCAGCTGTCTTATTCTTTGATGATTCGACGCTCCACAAAGACACTTTGAGGTGTGATGAATGTAATTTAGGATGGACTTGAGTCAAGTTAGTACAGGTTTTTGCCACACTCCCTGACTTTGAGTCCCTTTGAACCACATCACATACAATCATGATTTGTCTTTGTTTCTTTCTACCAGCCCTCACACCGCTCTTTGTTTTCCTAGTTATTGAAATTCCAAAGTCTCTTATGCAGTTTAGCAGATCATAATGCAGTCGCCGATTACACTTGATTGATCCCTTGTTGTTAGGTAGTCCTGCTTCTTCGTTGATGGATAGAAGCTCTTGCCTGCTGTACATGAGTCCTGTCTGAATGTCTGCCATTGGCCATCCACTCAGGGTAGATTTCACGTTGAGTGATTCAAGGTTTGGAAAATTCAAAGTTTCTCCACACAATGTAGGTAAAATGATGAATATTGTCCACATTTCTTGTTGAGATGACTTCTTGATGAGATACACTGCACAATGCATGTCAGATATGATACAACGCATGTGAATCAATGTACCATGCATGCGATGCAGTGCATTTCTGTGATCTACTGCACATTGCACTGAATATATTTTGCATACTGCAACTGATATATTGTGTGTTGCATGCAATTTACCATACAATCCATGTGTATACTGTACAATGCATGTAGTATACTATATGTTGCATGTGATATACTGTACAACACATGTATTATATCGTACAGTTCATAATACATGCGATATATTGCACAATACATGTAAAATATACTGCATGATGTATGTGATCTCATGCATGCTGCATATGCTGGACAATGCATGCATGTGCTATACAGTATACATATGATATACTGTATATTGCTCTTGGTATTCTGCATTCTGCAGATATATTGACATATGTGACACCTACTGTATGCTGCATGTGATGTACTGCACAATGCATGTGTGGACTGTACAGTGCATGTGATAGGCAATGTCAGACACCGGACTAACAAAATTACAGTTTAGATATTAAGGTCTCCAGAAAACTGTAGGAAACTTTGTAAACTGTCTGTCCATGATATAACACCCGGTGACCCGTGAAGATCCGGGATAGAATTATAGGTCTTCAGCAACCCATGGTTTCCACAAAAGGGGACTACACTTGTCGTGAGAGGCGACGAATGGTATCGGGTGGTCAGGCTCGCTGACTTGGTTGACACATATCATCGGTTCACAATTGCGCAGCTCGACGCTCATGCTGTTGATCACTGGAGTGCCTGGCCCAGACTCGACTGTGTACACACCGCCGCCATGTACCTGGAATATTGCTGAGTGTGGCGTAAAATAGTCGCCCTTTGATTGATTCAAAGATGAGTCTGATGGCATTTGATCACGTGGAAGTGATTAAATGTAGCACGGTCTCAGGCTCAGGCTAAAGTCAAATTCGTATTTAACTTCCTGGGCATGGCAAAAGGCAAATGTAAATAATACATGCATGTAATGTAATTTAATACGCAAGGTGTGTGTTCAGGTTTGAAAGAAGTTTAAACTGACGTCTGTGAGAGAAAACTGCCACACAAACCTGTACATGGATTGGTCCATAATACAAACACTCTGTCGTCGGTTCAATAAATACGTGCAACATTGATTGTTTCGCTGTCAAAGCAGGTCATATGACATACAGTCATGGGGAAGTACGCGTATTAAAAATAGCTCAGATTGGCGGAAAGCCAATTCATGGACCAGTGTTGATATTCTGGATTTGTAAGAACGTGTCAATCAGGGTATGTCGGGGTAAGTCTTATATGTCTCCATATATCTATCTTGTTTGACACCTTGACCACTGAACGTAGTCCTCGGTCGCCCCTCGGGCCCTTGATAGGGTTACGTCAGCATGGATGAAAGATGGAGTATTGTCCGCGCTGAATGGGTGATGTAAGCGTTCAGCACGACAGTTACTTGAGGCCTTGGCGATGTCATGTCATAGGTATGCAATATGTGCCTAAGCCACGTCTCAAAGTTCTGTAGAATGCCGATAAAACCATTTTCTACTTCGTAGTATTTTGGTGTGTTGGTGTTTGAGGTATCAATCACATGTTGTTAGTTACGTACTGGGGACATAACGTATGTTGACGGACAAAAGTAAGTTAACACCCGTGTGTGATTATAGCTCTATATGAAACATTTAAGAAAGGCTTTCAATTAACATGTTTTTGTTATGGACGATGCGGCATGCATCATATCAAAGAGTATCTTTGTGCATATGACCATGTCTTTTATAGTTATTCACAGTAAACATTTCATTGTATCTGGATTATCAGGTACACGCATGTTACCCCATACATATCCATCCCCACATGCATTTGCTAACATTTGACATTATAATCCTATATTTCGCTCCTTGGGTTTAAGATTGTAATATTTTGTGAGCAACATATTACATGGCATTTTTTCTATTTTGTTCCAATAATTGATATAAGAAAATAACACATGGGAACTCTCCCACATTTTCCATAAACAATAACATTTAAAGTACATACCAAGAAATTGTTTGCAAGCAAATCAGAATGCAAGGTCAGCATCCCTCGATTCATAAAAACCTCAAATCCCTGAACCTGGTAATAGAACAGGACACACTCTGAAAGCAAATTCAGGTAAAAATCAGGTTGACCATTCATGTTTCTTTTTATTTTAAATACGTCCAATTCTCAAAAATACTGTTTAACTTGTTTTGCTGCACAACTATTGTGTCCATTCCATGACAATTTCTATATACAATGTAGTTGTAAGACCAATGTGGTTGTAAGACCAATGTGGTTGTAAGACCAATGTGGTTGTAAGACCAATGTAGCTGTAAGACCAATGTGGTTGTAAGACCAATGTAGTTGTAAGACCAATGTGGTTGTAAGACCAATGTGGTTGTAAGACCAATGTAGTTGTAAGACCAATGTGGTTGTAAGACCAATGTGGTTGTAAGACCAATGTAGTTGTAAGACCAATGTGGTTGTAAGACCAATGTAGTTGTAAGACCAATGTAGTTGTAAGACCACTGTGGTTGTAAGACCAATGTAGTTGTAAGACCAATGTACTTGTAAGACCAATGTGGTTGTAAGACCAATGTAGTTGTAAGACCAATGTGGTTGTAAGACCAATGTAGTTGTAAGACCAATGTGGTTGTAAGACCAATGTGGTTGTAAGACCAATGTGGTTGTAAGACCAATGTAGTTGTAAGACCAATGTGGTTGTAAGACCAATGTGGTTGTAAGACCAATGTAGTTGTAAGACCAATGTGGTTGTAAGACCAATGTAGTTGTAAGACCAATGTGGTTGTAAGACCAATGTAGTTGTAAGACCAATGTAGTTGTAAGACCAATGTAGTTGTAAGCACAAACAGTATCGAGTATCTTCCCTTTAAAAAAATTACAAAACAAACAATTCTAATTGATTTTGGTTGGGGTGTTTGGTGGATGAATTCACAGCCAACATTCATTAAATCACAATTCTAAATTCATACTGATAATTAAGATATTGCAAACGATATATGCTACCCGAATTCAAAACAAATAGCAACATCTGTATCTGAGTTGAATACCACGCTGGCAAATGTGTGAAATCTGTTCAGCTAAATGAGGAAACAGATCAGAAAGGAACCTAAACCACAACCTTGGCCAACACCAGTTTACGTAGTTAATTAAAACAGTTACCATTTATCTTAACACTTTAATTTAACTTTTGATACATGCTACACAACAGGTTTTTCATTTTGTTGTGTGTAAAACGTGAGTGAAGCTAACAGCAAGATTTTACTTCCACGTGCTGAGTCAAAGACCTTAGAAATATCTACAAGAAAAACTTTCTTCATTTGATAAAATATACCCGCCAATAAATAAAAATCTGTAACACAAACATTATCAACAGTCGAACAAACATATCTAAACCAAGTATGTTCCTCTGTAATTTTATCTCGAGATTATGACCAGTACACATAAACTAGAAACAAAGAGCTTACTAAATAAACTAGACACTGTAAGTGAACATTTCACCAGCGCTTGTTTCCAGTTTATCATATGTGCGCGTCAAGGATAATGAGTTGACCAGGATAGGACTAAAATCAAATGCAAAGAAATGTACATAAAATATATTAAAAGACGTACTAACGAGACAAGTTTTATTTTGTAAGAAAGTGTGTATCTTTGTTTGCTTACCCAGTAGCTTGACGAAACAAAAACAAAAAGAGTCATCACTGTTTGAAACTCAAACGCACATGTGTCGTGTCAACCCGCTAACTGAGGATCAGCACTCGAATAAATCTTGGATTTGAATACAGTGTACAAGAAACATGTATACATGACCTCTAGAGGGGGTGTATATCTGTGCAGTCTGTGACAAAATATTTTCTGAGTATGAGGACTTTTGCTGAATGAATACCTATAATTGTGCACGTGTTCTACTTTGTACAACAGGATGGGAGATCCAACGCTTGACGCCCTGGTGAATAGCGTGTCCAGTCACCTTGAACCACGGGAGGTAATGGATTACTTATATCAGGAACATGCACTCAGCGAGGAGGACATGGATTTGGTCAATGTGAAGGTCACACGTAAAGAAAGATGTCGTCAGCTGGTGGAGAGGCTGGCTGATAGGGATAACAAGGTCAAGGCCTTGGAAACATTCGTAGACAGCTTGAAGTCTGATTACAGTTTCTTGGTGTTACCGGTTGCAATTTGCGTCAAATCTGTCATTTCATCAATACAAGAGAGTCTGGTTATTCAAACTCGTTCAAAGGAATGCTTAGTGAGTGTACCTGTCCCATACACGTCCACCGATTCGGACACAGAAAACCTTTTTACCAAAAGACGACAAGCTGGAACAAAGAGAAGCATTCCGCGTCCCTTGTCGCAGTCTGGAGTAACATTGGATGGGAGGGTTCATCGGGTATTCAACATCCTGAGTAACTCCCTCAACAAGGGAGACTACCCGCAATTTCGCGATAATTCCCAAAAACTGATGTCGTGTTGTCGATGTCCTGCTGATGTTCGGTTTACGGTCTTTTACCTACAGTGCTGTGAAGCCCTGTTTCAGAATGACCTCAGTCGAACGAAAGTGTTGTGTGAAGAAGCATCGAAGCTATTACAACATACCAGCAATCCGCTAGGGTTCTCTGTGGACATTCTGTCTAAAAAGGCGTGGAGATATTTCAAACTTAACAAACTGAGTAAGTTAGAGAGTTGTCTTCGAGACGCCATGCAGTTGATTCATCAGGACCCTCTAAGCTGCTCCGGGAAAGCGGCAGGGTGGATATTTGTAGATCACGCAAGACTATTGACGTCTGTCCTTGCAGCTGCTAGTCCGCGTCGAAGTCACAATCTTAGACAAAAAGCGCTCCGGAGTTTGGAAGAAGCAATTGAGCACTTCAAACGTGAAAACAGCAATGACGGACTTTTTGGGCAGTCTGTTGCCTTCGTTAAGTATGCCTCGCTTCTCCTTCAATGTGGCGAGAATATGCAGTTTTCTGGGATGAACTTGAATCCTTCAAGTGTGGATAAAGCCAAGGACGTGTTGCGGATTGTTGAAGAATCTGAACTTGGTGTCCCTGAGATTCTACGAGTGACATACTACACAGCAATGTCGGACCTTCGTTACCGTCAACAGAACTTCCAGCGCGCTCTAGAGTACGCCACAGATGCATCTGAACTGTCGGGGAGATTAGGTATGCGCGATGAGCAGAGACACGCGGTCACAAGGGTGAATTTCTATCAAGCACAAAGAAGTATAAGACAAGTAGCCTTACTTACCGCAGATATCGAGGTAATGTGGGCAGAGAGTCCCAGAGAAACAGACGCGAGCGAAACCTATGTCCGGGTCTTAGAAAAAGATCAGGTTGGATCATCGAAGAGAAGTATGGAAAGAAAGAAGAAGGCGGTTGTATTGTGGTTGCGCTTCATAGCACTACTTGTGTGCATCATAGTGGGGATTGTGACACCTCTTACGCTCAAAGAGCGTAATGTAATAGAATCCAGAGATTTTACACAGAAACGTTCATAGTAAAAATGGATGGAAAGGAGTCCTGAGATTATCTTCATTTTCCGACTAGAGTGAGCTTTCTTGGATATTTTTGCTTCAGGGTCTGTGTGGACTATGGAATCCATAACAACAGCTTGACACGTTACCTCAAGGGAGGTAACTCTGGTGTATCCATGAACCTGTTGAGAGGTTCTACATTTTACGCAATATTTCAGCATTTAGTGTTCAGTTTGAAAATTTAATAGCACGTGGGTTGTTACTTTATATAATATACTGAAAGCCATTAAAACACAATTTGACATTCATACTTTCTTTACTCACAAAAATGTCAACATATATAGATGTAACTGGCAGATATGTTTTAAGTGAACATCTTTTGAATAATTTCATCAGAAAATGTCCAATTGACAACAACATCAGTGACGCAACAACGACATCAAACAATGGAGTGGTCACAAGCAGTCGTTATCATGTGTCTCCACCGTGCGCTGCAAGAGGTGCTCGCAGGCTCTGGGGCATTGCAAGACAGATTTCTCAGGAACAGTTGTGGGATGGTCTACCAGTGATGATGAAGGGCCTGGGTCATTTCAGCAACTGTCCTTGGTCATGATACCACATCTTCCAAAATGATCATGTTCGAGGACACATTTTGGTGAAAGCCTTTCTCCTCGAAGTCGATAAATCCATTGACGCCCATCTGCAAAAGGTACGTTAAACCTGGATTCATCTGAAGAAAAGACATCTCACCATTTTCTGTTGCCAAGATTGGTCCAATGGCTTCTGGCAAGTCAGTGGCAATGCATCAGGGTTGGACCAGTATGGGCGACGACATCGAATGCTGAATGCAGCAAGCCGACTTCACACCGTTAGGGCGCTGACATGACGTTGTCTTGTTCCAATTGTCCCCTTTGTCTTATCAGCAGCTCTTCGGAACTGATTTCGCAAGTGTGAAACTCGGATACAGCCTTTAATCCCTACATCCTAAGTATCGCAGGGAAAAAATCAGTGGAACGTTTGTGAGGTCCAGGACAAAAAAGACCAATTGCGTTTTAATGGCTTTCAGTATAATAAGCTTTGTTGTACCTACGTTTTGATGGTGTGTATTGTTATTAGTCAACATTTTCAGTTAAACGCTATATATCAGCTTATACAATATTAATAAAACTCTAAGGCCACAGTGTTAACATTGTTGTTTGAGTGGGTAGTTCAATATCCTTCAAGCTTGCGTGTGTTGTGTTTCATACCCAGATGTGTTCACACGCTAAAATATCCATTTTAAAATGGATTCCCTACTTACAGACAGTATTCTGTGTCTAGGTGTGGTGTCTAAAAGTCAATCCTTGATGGCAGTTTGACATAAAATCATTTCCTGTGTGTGAAATGAATTGTTTGGGTCATCTAAATAGCATTGTTTCATTCTATGTCAAATTTCCGAAATAAACATTGCGTTTTGAAAGCCTGTTTGTTCACTTTCCTTCAGCAGTTCGTTTTGTGAAAAAACGTGTATGGCCACGTTTAGTAGTGTAAGTAATAGCGGTTAATGCCAAAATTTCCTGGTGTGTCGGCCAAGTTTATATGTTTTTGTCATCATTTTGTATATCCCAGCACAAACCATCTATTGTAGGACCATATCTCACTTTAAGACGACTGAATTCGATTTAGTTACATAACAGCTGGTCAGCATTATACAGAGCTTCGACCCATGTATCTAAACCAATATGGTGATACAATCCAACACTCCAACTAGGGAGTTTTTCCTGAGGTAGTTAGTCCACCCAATCAGTTTTCTATGGAATCCCTCAAAACAGAAGTCACCTCCTTACACACTGATGACAAAACACTGGGCTTTCTCTGTAGAAGACGTTAGGTGTTTCGATTACATTGTTTATCGAACCAGGTCGAGTAATATATGGGACCTTTTACGTACCCTGATCCGTGTGCTCTTGCGTAAGCATGTATAAGCACGTGTGCAAATGCTTCAGCTGCAGTCTATATAGCAACACAGGCGGTCACCTTCGATGATGGAATACAAGTGTAGAAATCAGGTTGGCGAAAAGATAGTCGAGCTGAAATGAGCGAGTGAGTGAGTTTAGTTTTACGCTGCACTTAGCAATATTCCAGCTATATGGCGACGGTCTGTAAATAATCGAGTCTGGACCAGACAATCCAGTGACCAACAACATGAGAATCGATCTGTGCAATAGGGAACCGATGACATGTGTCAACCAACTCAGCGAGTCTGACCACCCGATCCTGTTAGTCGCCTTTTACGACAAGCACAGTCGCCTTTTATGGTAAGCATGGGTTGCTGAAGGCGTATTCTACCTCGGGACCTCGAGCTGAAGTGACAAATGCATCAGCCTGTGCCCGTAGTATTCATAATTTTTCATTGAAAAAAATTCGAATTAGCAACTCCTACAAAACGTATTAGACTTTTACTTTTGATAACAGAAATATTAAAAAAAACGACTTAGTACAGCAATATCCTCATAACTCTCCATTCTTTATTCATAATGTGCCCCTGACCACATTATTTTTAAGGAATGGAGAGTTACTCGGACATTACCCTATTCATATTCACATTAAAAGATCGCCTGTCATGTACAAAGTTATACAAACCAAGTTCAGAGCCAGTTGTACGAGTGCATACCACCAACTGGGAGCAGAAGGAAGTAGTGCTGGCTTTCTTGATAGCTTTGGGAGGACAGGGAGATATGATGTCTATCACAAAAGCCAGAGGAGTTTAGTCAGCAATATTCCAGCAATACGGCGGCGGCCTTTAAACAACTGAGTCTGGACCAGACAACCCAGTGATCAACAGCATGAGCATCGATCTGCGCAAATGGGAACTGATGACATTTGTCAACCAAGTCCGTGAGTCTGACCACCGATCCCATTAGTCGCCTCTTACGACAACCATAGTCGCCTTTTATGGCAAGCATGGGTTGCTCAAGGCGTTTTTTACCCATTACCTTCAGGGGTCACACAAGCCTGAAGAGACTCTCGGCCAGATAAATCAGTGGTTGAAAGTATCTGGGACAAATCATGCCAATATATGTCATAGTTCCCAAGGTTCTTAAAGAGGCAGTTGTATGTTCACTTATTAAGAAACAAGGATTGGATGGCTCAGAATTAAAGAAGTATCGTCCTCTTTCTAACCTGACATTTCTGTCAAAATTAATTGAGAGGGCTGTGAAGTTGAGGCTTTCTTAACACCTTTCAAGTTTCAGTCGGCGAATCAGCCAGGCTGCAGTACTGAAACACTTCTGTTTCCAGTGGGCTACTTTCAACGTGCGACTGTGGTAATGTCGGCCTACTGGTGTTGCTGGGCTTGTCCTCTGCCTTCGACACAATCGATCACGGGATACTCCTAACAACTTTGAAGAACTCTATTGGCATTGACGGAGTTGCTTCAGACTGGTTCACATCTTACCTCGCCGACAGGTTTCAATCTGTTATCCAGGGCGTTTCCTCTAGGACTCTTTTGAAATGTGGGGTTCCTCAAGGATCTGTACTAGGTCCAATTTTATTTACCATCTACACCTCTGATCTGGGAAAACTTATCTCATCCATGAACATTAATCACAATATCTATGCTGATGACACTCAGTTACTTGATTCCTTCCTGCCTCAGAATGCCCACCCTGCTGTCTCTCATATGGGTATCTGCACCAGCAACATTCAGAGATGGATGAATACAAATACGTTGAAATTAAACACAGACAAGACAGAAGCCATATTGATTGGTACACGTGATAACACAAACAAGGCAAACGTCTCCTCTTTTAGTGTTGGACAGTCCCATGTTCTTCTCACTGACATTGTTAAAATTCATGGATTATTCTGGACAACGACCTGTGGATGGATCAGCACATCACTGATCTGCAGAGCTTGTCACAATCATCTCTGGAACATCGGCAGCATCCGGCACCTGTTGTCTGCTGCTACTGCTCACATGCTTGTCAGGAGTTTAGTGCTATCCAAGTTGAACTACTGTAGTAGTCTTTTGAGCAACATCACCAAAGAACAGCTGTCCAGGCTTCAGCGCATTCATAATTGCAATAAGTCACACTTATGAAACTGCACTGGCTACCTGTAGAAGCACGTGTTCAGTATAAAGTGCTTTCATTGGTTTATCAGTGTTAGTACCAGTCAGCACCTTCCTACCTATCAGAACTCACACCAGTCTACACCCATCTAGAGTAATCCGATCTGCCTAACAACATTTATTCTGTTCCAACCCCACGTCTGAATCCCAACTCTCCAAATGTTTAAAGACAGTCTCAGGACATTTCTCTTCACCCAGATCTAAAGACTTTAATCTTTCTAGTTGCAATCTCTTAACCTGGTGATGTCTATCTCTCAAGTAGCGCTATGAGTATACACTGTGTCTCTGGATTTGGCGCATTATAAATGTACTTATTACAATATCATTCAGTCTTCTTGGTAAATAAAATGGTGACCTGTTCTGACCAAGAATCACCTTTGGGTGTTTTTCAGAGCCGCTTCAGTGATAATGTTAAGCATCACAAGAATATGTTCTTTCAACAGATAAGAATATTCATACAGCTGTAAGACGAGACGCATTTAGAACTATGCCACATGACAAGCATTTGGAAGTAGCAGCAGTAAGGAAGGATAACTTATAGATAGGGGAGTTTAGTTTTACACTGCTTTTTGCAAAATCCCAGTAATATCACCTGCAGGGGAACTGTACAAAAGTGGATAACTGGATGAACTAAATATATTCCAGTGAGCTATGTTGATGGAGGTTCACCCACACCCTATACTAAAATGTCATTCTCAGTGTAACAAGTTTTTCATCTACTTACCATTATCTTTCCTAAATGAAGTTTTGAAGGGTAAAAGGCAGCCTAAACGAATCAAGTATTCTTGGATGAATTATGTCCACATTTCAAACCTGTTAAACAGTCCTGAAACACTTTGATCGGATGACTGGTGGGGAAGTAACAAATTAGCAAATACTTAAAATTTTGGAACATTTTATTTAATACATAATTTAGTAATATATAGTTGTTTCATTGTGTACATTGTGTACCTCAAGAGTAAGCAAACAATACCCCACATGAATAGCACATACATCCCAGCACTGAAGCCACAGTTGTCTCACAGAAGAAATAAGATACCTATAGCCTGTACTATAAAATATCAAAGCATAGACATTTTCTCAAAGATGCCATACAACTTTAAAAACTGAACTTGACAAAAATATACAAAGCCACAACAAACTGATACAATACAGAGCTTCACTGAACATACCGTAACCCAAATCACTAAAACAAGTTGCACCATTTCATCAAGACATTCATGACAAGTCAAAACTCAATGGGTTAATTTCAAGAGTCCTTGCAGCAGCAAGTGATCAACTCAGGAAAGAAAATTAGAATTTAAGAACCACAGACCTCCAAACAAAATGAAAATGTATGTTTACAACAAAAGCAGTTAACTTCAACAAATTCCCAATATACAAACAAGGTTGATTACAAACAATGACAAGCCGACATATCTACAATTACATTGAAAATCAGCTCTGATCAACCCTTTCAACAATGATATATTAATAAATTATGCTTTGGTGATCAGATAGTGGTCAAATTGATCAAAGTCTGTGTAACATATAAGAGACTCAAGTCAAAAGTTCTGCATCGGCTGAAAGTTTCCAATTACTGATATCACTATAACTGGTGGCCCATCCTAATCTATTAGCATGTTCACAATAAATTCAACAGAACAGCCTAGTCTTCTCCCCTGTGATAGTTCATCTGTCCTAGATAGATAAGCTATGAAGCTTGCAGTTCGGTGGGGAGTGCTAGTTTGATCTGTTGGTGTGGGGCATCATCTAGATGTCATCTATGTTGAAGTCATCTTCCTCAGCAGTTTCAGGTTTGGGCATCTCCTGCTGGCCAACCCTCTCAGTTGTCGAGTACACAACCTGAAACAGACCATTTGAAAAGTCATTACACAACCACAAGCTCTAATCTAATCTGAAAGCTGAGAAAACTCATGACTCAGTAGATGAAAAAAATATGTATTCCAGGCAATTATTAGCAGATTTAATATTCCACATTCCATTGTAATTGAACATGGTACATCAAAGTATTTAGAAACCATCTCATGGGGATAATTCAGTTCCCAGTATATTCAGCTAGTAATTGAGTATGGTATTACATCACTTTCAGCATTATTCTAGCAATATCACAGGAGTCTCACACACATGTGGCAAGTATTTACAAAACTCAAACTTAACCCTGCAAGCACACACTGATGTCACAGTTTAACGAAATGTAACAAGAGTCATCAGAAGATGAGTGAGTGAGTGAGTTTAGTTTTACGTCGCACTCAGCAATATTCCACCTATATGGCGACGGTCTGTAAATAATCGAGTCTGGACCAGACAATCCAGTGATCAGCAACATGAGCATCAATCTGCGCAGTGGGGAACCGATGACATGTGTCAACCAAGTCCGTGAGTCTGACCACCCGATCCCGTTAGTCGCCTCTTACGACAAGCATAGTCACCTTTTATGGCGAGCATGGGTTGCTGAAGGCGTATTCTACCCCGGGACCTTCACGGGTCTCATCAGAAGATGACATATTCCCCCAGCCCCCACATATTTGAAAAGACAAATCATCCGACAGTTACTTATTGTGTTTTCAGACCAAGTCTGAATTGTTTCCATGGAATTCACAAAAAGATATAAATGCCATATATCTGTAATCAGAAAGAGTCCCAACGTTTCCATGGAAACAGAGAAAATAATAAATCAGAAAAACATGTAAATAGCAAAAGGAAGCACGTTGGGGTCTGCCACACATATCTACCAAGTTACACTGACAGATATTAAGAAGTTTTTGAGTTCTGCTCCGGAAACCAAACACACCTTTCACTTTTGAGACAAAGTTTGAATCGTTTCCAGGGAAACCGAGAAACTAAGAAATTACAAAAAAACTGTAACTAGCAAAAGGCACCATTGCAGCTTCTGATTGGTATATCTACCAAGTTTTGCAGAAAAATATTGAACGGTTTTTGAGTTATGCTCCAGAAACAAAGCACATCCCTTCATTTTGAGACTAGGTCCGAAACATTTCCATGGAAACCCAGAAAATAATAAATCATAAAAAACCTGTAAATACCAAAAGGCACCACTTTGGGGCCTGCCACACATATCTACTAAGTTTTGCAGAAAAATGTTGAACGGTTTTTGAGGTCTTCTCCCGAAACGAAGCCCACCCCACCTTTAGACTAACACCAAAATATTCCATGGAAAAACAAAAAAAATAAAAATGCCAAAACTCTGTAAAATAGCAAAAGGCACAACTATAGGCTGAGTTCATTATATCTATCAAGTTTGGTCTAAAAATATTGAACGGTTTCTGAGTTATGCTCCATTAACAAAATGATTATGGACGGACGGACAAGGCGTTGACTATACATGCAGGCAGGGGGAGGAGGAATAAAAACCCTGTACTTCTTTTCACTACCTTACTTGACATACTCAATACTCAAGTTAATAAATTCCTGACATATCTATGTACCTTAAAACCAAACATGTCCCTTGACTCGGGAAAACAGACCAGCTGAATATGGAATCTTGCATTTCTGTAAAATACGCTTCATAAGTAACTATATAAGTATCACTTACGATGCCAAATATCTGAATATATACAGGAATAACTTAAAGAAATGTTTTCCCATACAAACCTCTAGGTTTTCATCATCGTCATCTTCATCTTCTGTTTCCTCTTCAGCCTCTTGCAGCCATGTTATAAATGGTGCAGCCTTCTCGTGAATCTCTGCCGCAACTTGCTTCGACACATATTTCTTGGAAACCTGTAGCCAATTTTCAAATTGATAATTTTGGAGAGAAAAAAGCATGTAAAAAGCAAAAATAGTATTTCACTATATGATGCTCCAAACCTACATTTCTTGTCAAGAACTGCTTTGGGAGTTAGAGACGTTTCAGTTTAATGCTGCTTTCAGCAATATTCCACCAACATCACAGCAGGAGACATAAAAAAAATTGGGCTTCACACATTGTACGTGTAAGGGGAATTGTGCCTGGGTGTTTAATCTAACGAGCAAACTACTGCCTTAGGAAACTTTTGCATAGGATGAACATGTAGAAATTAATAAATGTGGAAGAATGGTTGATGATAAGACCTAGTTGTAAATACTTTAGCAAATCAAGGCAGTCTGTAATTGTACTAACCAGGCAACTAAGTTCAACACAAGGAATAATCTGCACTAAACAGGGTAAGACAATCATCTGACAAAAGCACACAGTTCTAAGAAACCCTGGACGTAATCTCAGATGGAATATTTGAAGGAGCTGGTCTTAAATGATATCAATGTCTTACCTTCTTTGCCCAGTCAAGTAGCACTTCCTCTTCTAAGATGTCGGCATCGTACAATGCTTTGAGGATGTGAGGCATCTTAGGCAGCAGAGTCTCCTTGTGAACATTCCCCACCAGTTGCTCCAACCCACCCAACAGGTACTTCTGGGCTTTTTGGTTGCCATGGCAGAACTGAAACAGCAACTCAGAATTCAGCAAACAGATCTTGATCATTAAATCCTGAACACATATGTATACCTCAGTAATGGAAAAAGTTTAAACCCAACAACACTATCATTACTTAATGCCCGTCTGTACAGAATTCAAGGGGTCCATAGATATAACTTACAAGTGAAAATATCAAAGTTGTGACATGTATCCATGCTGACAACTAAGGTTTCTTTCAAAGGCAGTAATCAGATGACTGCTGGGACTGTCAGTGAGTAAGTGAGTTAGAAAAGCAGACCCACAAGAGTATAAATGGTTGTTATGCACACATAGAATGAAAAGAAATTGCATGCTATTTCAAATGTTTTTGCCAAGTGTTTTTGCCAGTCTAACAGTGGAATATCCTCATTGAAAGAAAATGGATATCACATGTAAAGTATTGAATTGTAGCTTTGGATGGCAGCATTTACTCAGTATTGTATAACAATGTGTTTCACCATGCAAATATTGTGCATTGTCAGATGATCACGTTTTCATGAAGTTGTTTTGAAGAAGTTAATGTGATGCTTCACAACTTTTCACGAAAACGTGAGGACACTGGTGCGAAAAAGCATCTTTGCAGGTTTTTGTGCAAGCTGATTGTACTTTTCATCTGAAGACGATTATGTGTAACTATTAAGCACAATTAAAACATGCAGTCAGAGTGTTTACTCTCAGTCAAGAGTCCTGATGGGGAATCCAACACAAAGACACTCATCATATCTGCACTAGGCTTAATCAAATGTAACTGAAGGGGCAGCAATGATAGGCCACCCTTTTCTATTAACTTGGATTACGTTTTTTTCAACTGAAATACAGAGTCAGGAAGCTGAAAATACTTATTACATTTCAAATAATCATAAATTATCGATAGAATTAGAATTACACTATTTTTCCCAATGCTTTTTTTTAAACTAAAGATTCTCGGCAACAGGTTCACATCAAAGTTATCAGTGATAAAACAATGTTTTGAGGAATCAAATGAACAAATTTAATAGTCCAATGAATAAGATCAAATGTATACATATAAGCTGTCAAAATGTAAATTATAAATTATAAATATGTGCATGAAGCATTATTGTCACAGGTCATAACCCAGCACGATCCATAATCTTAGTTCCATAATTTATGTTTAGGTGGTGACTGATTATATTCAGAATAGCATGATTATACCCAACACTTTTGTGTAAGTCTTCAGTTTTCGTTTATAACTAAAGTATCCACTGTTGTAACATGATTGGCTGCCTTGGCATTTTCCCGGTCTTTTTTAAATTCCAGAAATTAGGGTCAGAGGGCCCGTAATCCAGTTTATTAATTGGCTGCCTTGGCATTTTCCCTGTCTTTTTCAAATTCCAGAAATTAGGGTCAGAGGGCCCGTAATCCAGTTTATTAAAAAAGGGTGGGCCAAATAACAAGATAAACCAAAAGTTATCACTGACAACTTGGCATGAATGCACTTTCTAGTTGGAACATTAGTTACAAAACTTCCCATTCTTCCTCTAACAATGTGTGAGCACTTCCAAAGATGACATACCACAAGGAAGACTTTCTCATACTCTTTGAGTTGTGTCATGATCTTTGCACCAAGCAGCAACTCCACCAGAATTAGAGTAGCTTTGTCCTTCACCTCCAACCGCTCCGCCTCAGAAACCACCTCCTTCAAGGTACTTTTCAAAGTTCCATTGTCACGACGAGTCTGAACAAGAAAGTCACTATAATGTAAAATATCAGGACAAATCTCAGTTTCAAGGGCAACATCAAAACAACCAAGGGAAGTATCTCTGCACTGAGCAATCTGAAATCACACACCATGAATTCCCTTATGTTCAGACACACAGGCCTAAAACCAAGATTTTCCCCAAACATTTCAGATCTTATGGCTGGGAGTGATTCCGGTTGACAAAAAGCACTTAGCACAAAAACAATTTATAATACAAGCACAAATGGTATTAAATGTGTAAATGACTCGCTGAACACAAAAAACCTCAGATTTCAATCTGGTCTTGCAGAAACTGATACTGTTGCAGAATGGTAAGATGCTGATGAAAACTGGGATCCTTTTCAACTCACTCATTACAAATTGTGTGCCTGTTTTGGCAATTCAATATGTCCTGTTCGAACATTTAAGACCTAAGCTGAATTATGTTTTCATAAATTCGGTAACACGAGAAGTTTTTCTGTCAATGTTAAGCCCATGGGATAAATAAGGGAATTCTCAGTTAATCCTCATATTTACCTCAATGTACTTGTAGAGAATGTCCACTCTTTCCTCCGATGTTTTTTCAAGATCTTCTGTGAAAGCAAGTCCTTTAGCTGCATCTGTCAGTTCTTGCATCCGCTGTTTGATTGCTTCAGCACTTGTCTCCTCGCCCCAGTCATCATCGTCTATCTCGCGAGTCTGAATCCAAGCAAACATGAGTCCATATTCCAACCATCAAAAACAATTCTTTTTAAATACATAAACTACATAAATAAAATAAGCTCTGTCAGGTGGCATTTCAGAGTGTTTCTTCTCAGTCAAGATTCTTGATGGGGAATCCAACACAAGGAAACTCATCATGTAAGCCATATCAAATCTTTTCAAGAGTTGTAGACCAAGGAACTGAGACATACTAATAAACACTTTACTGTACAAGTTGTCAGATTAAAGTAAAACTGAAAAACAGGGGAAGTAGAGGAGAATTACCTTCTGTATTGTTGCATCTGCACAATAAGTGTTAAAGGTAGGACATAAATGTATCAGCATGATAAATATTGGGTAACAAATACTATAGCAAGACACCAGTTGATGCATTATGCAATGAAATAAAATTACAATAGATTCTTTAACATGTTTACAACAATAACTTATGACAAAGACCACATTACTTTCAAACTAAACATACCAAAAATGCAACCATATATTTTCAACATTCACATTTTTTCAAAATCAAGCATGCAACGATCTCCTATAAAATTCATTACATTGAAACTTTTATGCCAGTCATTGTGAAAGATGAATACATTCGTGAGGGGATTCAATGAATAGACAAGTGAATGATAACAGCCCTAGTTAAGAAAAATCTGTTAAGGCAGAGACATTGCAGTCATGACACGGATTTCAATGATGAAAAACTGACCTCTTCCGGTGGAGCATCAATCACGCCTCCAGAAGCTCGCTGAGCAGCCATCTGTTCCTGTGCATTGGCTTCTGGGCTGGCACGATCATCCTCCTTCTCCCCATTCACTGCTCCTTTCTTGCTTCTTTTTTCCTTTTTTTTGCTACCTTTCTGGGGTGTTGTCGACACTTCCTGAAAATGATATGCAATTTATGTAAGAGCATTAACGCTTTCAACACCAGTCAACCAGGGGCACATGACACAGAGTTCCCAGAGACTGAGGTCATAGATGAAGCCTATGTTTAGCAAGGAAAATATCAGCTCATAAATCATTATTACTACTACATGTACATCATTTGAAGCGTATAATCCTACTGTTTAGGACTATGGAATGTATATTTACAATATTATTCAAATAATACAACTGCAACGTAAACAAGTTAAAATTTAATGAAAATTCAAGCTTACATATTCATACTGGCCAGATAAACCACGAAGTTAGCTAAAAATGCAGCAATATTTTCCATTTGTAAAATGTCATAGTAACCCGTTACCTGTTTCTTTTGATATTTTCACGTGATCGGAAAATTAAAACAAAAAAATTAGAAATCTGTATAGTCATCTATTTCCCCGATGTCACTGGGTTTTGGGTCTGTAACGTTACGCAACAGGAAATATGTCCAATTTGGAAGCTTCATAGAAGTGGCATGCGAGGCAATTCGTTGATGAGGGGTATCATTCAAAAGTTCTGAGCATCAAGAGTAGTTTCACAGTTGTAAGAAGCGATTTTATTGAACATAAAGACTGGTTTTTAATGACGCTTTTCGTCTTCATTCTGCTACGAGGAGCTTGATTGTTCAAAATCGTACATGTGACCTAAGACAGCCAATCATATTGGAAACTTTTAGATTTAGGCGAAAGTTTTCGGTAAAATCACACTATTCTGAACGTGTTATGCAAAAAGCACCATTTATACCTACATTATGGAACATAGTGGATATATCATGCCAGGTTATGACCAGTGATAAAAATGCTTCGAGCATATATTTTAGCATTAAACATGTCCAAGCATGGCGTTTGAGGTGACATAAGCCGAGATGTCACTTGAATTACATTACACAATCCTTCAAAAAAGATGGAAATAGTAAGTTATAATGTACGTTTCACAACTCTTATGAGGATTGTTATTGATTTTATTTTTCATGTTCTTCAGTTTGTTTAATCATCATCTTGAAACAGTTATTTTACACTTCCAACAATTCTGAAGTGGACCCAATGCCAAAGCATGTATCCGAGAATTATGTTTTTATAAAGAACATTGCAGAAATAGTGTTTTCAGACATTGTGAAAAGTGACAGAGTTGACAAAAGAATCATATGTTAATTAGGTTCCGAAAACTATATATCATGTGACTACTATCTGGCCGGTATAGAGTCCTAAGGTGTCAGGGGACTCACAATGTCTTGGCCAGTTAACCAGTCTATAGTGTTGAATAAGTTAAAGTTTATTGACCATCAACTTGGGAAATCACAAGAACCTTGAAATAAATTAAAAGCATTACCAATTGGACACAAGAATTTTTCAGAAGGCACAAACCAATAAATATACATACCATATCTGGTGGATTTTTCAAAATGTATGTTGTGACTTTATGAGTCAGTGGGATGTTGCCAGTATACCCACAAGCAATGCAGCGCTGGGATATGGTTTGTTTCTTGGCATGAACAGTCTGCAACAAAAACAAAGATGGAATACACTTAATAATCATGTATTTATAAAGTGCCTAATATCCACAATAGAGATGCTCAGTGGTACTGTATATGTATATGTTTATGTGTATGGACATGCTTCTCACGTTTGAAACATGAAAACTGATACCTGTTTTTAATTTTTTATTACATCTTTCGTCACAAAATAAAGAGTGAGCGAGTTTGGTTTTACCACACACTCAGCAATATTCCAGCTATATGGTGGCAGTCTGTAAATAATCAAGTCTGGACCGGACAATCCAGTGATCAACAGCGTAAGCATTGATCAGCACAAATGGAAACCAATGACCTGGGTCAACCAAGTCAGTGAGTCTGACCACCTGATCCGTTTGTCGCCTCTTAAGACATACAGAAAGGGTCATCATCGTCTGTCTCGCAAGTCTGAATCCAAGCAAACATGAGTACATATTCCAACCATCAAAACAAATTCTTTTTAAATACATAAATAAAATAAGCTCTGTCAGGCGGCATATCTGAGTGTTTGTTCTAAGTCAAGATTCTTGATGGGGAATCCAAAACAGGGAAACTCAACATGTCAGCCATATCAAATCTTTTCATGAGTTGTTGACCTAGGAACTGTGAGTGAGTGAGTGAGTGAGTTTAGTTTTACGTCGCACTTAGCAATATTCCAGCTATATGGCGACGGTCTGTAAATAATCGAGTCTGGACCAGACAATCCAGTGATCAACAACATGAGCATCAATCTGCGCAATTGGGAACCGATGACATGAGTCAACCAAGTCAGTGAGCCTGACCACCCGATCCCGTTAGTCGCCTCTTACGACAAGCATAGTCACCTTTTATGGCAAGCATGGGTTGCTGAAGGCCTATTCTACCCCGGGACCTTCACGGGTCGACCTAGGAACTGTCATGAGACAGTCTAATAAACACTTTACTGTACAAGTTGTCAGATCAAAGTAAAACTGAAAAACAGGGGAAGTACAGGAGAATTACATTCTGTATCGTTGCACATACACAAAGGTTTTAAGCCATATATCATAACATATTCAGAATAAAATCTATGGAAAACAGAAAAGTATGGCTTGATAACTGTTTCAAAAACACTATTTGACACAAAATGTATATAACTAAAATAAAACATTCTTTACATGTCAACTGCCACCACTAGTATACCCGTAGTGTCAATGTCCGGTCAAGTTTGATACTTCGAGTTACAGTCAAATCCTGACGAGTCAAATTACTGGGGACCAAGAAATAAATTCGACTTGTCAATGTATGCTAGACACAAGTATGTCTGTGTTGGTAGAAAATGGACGGGACCAACAGATACTTGATACTTCGAGTTGTGCATAATATTTGAGATGCCAGCATTTGACATAAGCAGATTTGACTGTATCTTGTAGCCACAGTAGCATTTTAAAACAAGTGTTACATGTTGGCAAACAAGCATAAGAATCTACGGTCTCCTGGTGGTAACAAAGAATGCCAGGAGCCATTTCTTTCTTTGTGTCTCCTTTGCCATCATGTGAACCTTATTTTAAAATACCACTGTTTATAAGTGAAAACTCTTAGTTGCAAACTCAAACAGAATTGATACGAGTTCACTTGTGTTAAGTCATCAGAGATTATCACAAGCATTCTGGGTAAACTAAACTGTAATACACTGCAGCAAGAGATGAACCAGCTTACAAGATTTGTCTCCGGATTTGAGCACTCCGGACACAGGACAAATTTCCTGATAAAGCCGTCAAGCAGATCCTGAAGCTTGTTGGATTCGTGAGAGCCATTGACAATGAAGCGATCATTTTTTAAATCGAACTGGGTTTGTGCGCCAAGTTCACAGCCAAAATACTTGGTGGGATCTGCAAATAAAATTGTGCTCAAAGTGAAACCCTTGGGGTTTTTTCAATATATCTATGCACAAGAGCAGATAATAAAAAGCCAAAACCTAACCCTAACCCTCAGAGATGAGAATGGGTACGAGTGAAACAAGAGGAAAAGGAGCTTGGGGGTTGTGGGCTATAGGTCCCTCATGCCAGACCCCAATTACCCCAGTCTGATCAAATTTGTGGAATTCCTCAGGTGCTCAGAAAATTATCATCCGTGAACCCTCAAAATAATCCTAATGAATTGAATACATTTCAAGTCCTGGTTATGGGCGGAACTCTTACCAAACCAATAATTACAAATGCCTCATAACAAATTAGAATTAAACTAACAGTGACGGCCTAAAATAGCCTGTTAATTAGAACGAAGTGTCACACAATGCATTGTAATCAACTTACAAGTCGGAGGCCGTGCTAGGGCCTTGGCGATCGCTGGCATATTCTCAATAACTGTTTTGATTCCATTTCCCTTCCCTTCCACCTGCAATTACACACAAATGCCACTGTACACAGAAAAAAAAGAATAAAATATATAAACTCACATCACCTTAATGCATGGTTCTTACATTGTATTAAAATTAATAGGCATTAACTCACTTATGATTGGGGATTTTTCTACATTCCTGAAGCTTTATTTCATCAGAATGGTTGAAATCTTCAGAAAGAAACAATTTTTTCTGCATCACACAATCACTTGCGTCACAAAAACAAGCAACATTGACAGAGATGGATGAAAAACTGATGGTCAATACTTAGAGGAATGAATGTTACAAGCAATAAAGCTCACCTTGGCTAAGAGACGAGGCATCTTGTACCGGTAGAAGGGGTCGGTATTGCTTCTATCAATGTTGAACGACATCTTGATAGATTTTTCTGATAAGGTTTCCTCTTCCTATGAATACTACTATCTGCTTGATTTAAATGAGCAGCTTGCTTGAGGAACTTCATAAACCTTTCTGACGAATCTTTCCCCCAACCACTTAGCTCTGGTTCTATTATTCTTGTATGCCACCACAAGGGCTCTGCAACATGAAAATCATTCCTTTTTACTGAAATATCACCAAAAATGTAAGTCCATATGTGTCTAGTTTATCCTCCATATCATCAAAACACTAGAGCCACACCACCAAAATATTAGAGTGCAGCATGCAACACAATTAATTTGACTGTAAACAAAATTGACAACCTGGCAGATAGGTTTTCGCTGACAACCAATTTGTAAGACCTTTCATATTATTCTGCTAAAAAAAAAACAAAAAAAAAAACACCCCCCACGCCAAATATGAATTTCTCAGGTCTTCATGCATCGAGAGTGATTTGTATGCCAGGAACAAAGCAGCCAAAAACTACCCAAAAAGTGAGGCTACCGCGAAAAATGACACTACATGTGAGCTTAGTGGCCAAACACACCAACATGAAAAGAATATGCAACATAAATTGCTCTGATTGGGAAAATTGATGGGTTTTCATTTGTCCATCACAACTGGGCAGCAAATGAAAACATGGCATGACTGACAGAAGCTTTTCGCCAAACCACATAAGAGAAGGTGACTTAGCTTGGGTCATAGCAAAGTTGTGTCTGGCCAAAAGCTACATCAATATCACGATTGTACTGGATTTCAACCCAGACTGCAAAGGAACTGCTGAAGCAATACAAGCATAAGCCTGAGATGACCAGTTTGCCACATCTTTCAGATGAATCAGCAATGCCAGCTGTGACATCAATGGTGTAAAAGATAGTATGCCCACAACAGCAATGGGAACATGTTCAGTTTCGTGACAAGTCATACTGCTTGCTTCTCCATACAGACAAAAGATGTTTACTTTACAAACTGAATGATATGCAGGAAGTGGACAAACTTAGCAACAGTTGTGATGTGAGAAGACATCTCCCAAGCCCGTAGAACAGATTTGATACCTGCCCAGGGCAAGTTACACATATGATATTCTTCAGCCAATATCTTTCCAATAAGGCAACAAACAGGCTGGTAATGACCAGGAACCATATCATATTCATCATTTGTGGCAAGTATGGATTGTTTCAAATCACTTCTACCCCTGATGCTAGCTCATGCAGAGATCATGCACTTGAGGCAGCACTTTTCACATGCTAGAACTGACTAGCTTTTTTTTTTCATTGTATTAATGTTGAGCACAAAAACTAGGCATCAAGAAAAACTGACTAGCTTTTTTTTTCACTGTATTAATGTTGAGCAAAAGAAATAGACATCAAGAAAAACTGTCTTTAATTATGTTGGTATGATGTGTATGAGATTAACCAATCAACATTCCTATCCCCAGGAAAGAAAAAAAGTAGCAGGATGAACTTCCAATATTGACAGTGTTTGATCAACACAGTCAGTGTAATCACCCGCTCTGTAGTTTTGGGAATTGGTTGAAATCTCACAACTGCCGATTGGTTCATTACCAACTACCCATCAATGAAAAAAAGAAATCGGTTAGTACCTTTTTTCAGGTTTTCCTATTCATGATGTTTTCAGATTTGCTTTTTATAACATTATGCAACTTGCTACTTTAAGCATGTTAAGTGATACTAATATATTATGAACATTAGAAATACGTTTTCAAACCTTGACATGTTATAAAGTATGCTCCATTGTAAAAATTTTCTGAACACTAAAACAGTGGTTCAAAATCGTTTGTGTTTGATTATGAGACAATATTATTGATCGTCTGGGGATATGGTCACAGGAAACCAACTTCAAATTAGAAAATATCTGGATCAAGGCTTACTAAAGAACTCGAAACTCATATGCCACTACATCCACACTCAGTGAGAGGCTTAGGAAGTTGATAAAACATTCAAAGAAAATAAGTCTCAGTACCCAACCATGTAGTTGGGATGTACCTTCTGTTGACATGGTAGAATGTTGCAGGGCATAGATGATATCCTTACCTTATGTAAGACAAGACTCGACAATGACTGTTTAAACTTTGAACTCGGCTCTACAGCGTGGTAGACATTTCCAGATTGTTAAGTGCCAGCTGTGAAACCCACATGCACCATAGGCCTATAGATCTGAACATATTCGGCACACTTGACAGAAAGGGGAAGTTCTTCCTCCTCTATCAATATGTGCTGCATAAGGTGGAATCACATTTCCCATTATCTTTTGTTACTGAACATCAAGGTTTGAGTAACTGCTGTTTTTTACTGACCTTGTTCGCGAGGTGAAATCATAAATAATTCGTACAACAGCTAGGTATCCTGTCTTACGGGATTATGTGTGATCAAATGCGTATCCCAAAATACCAATCCTTTGGGATAAGTAAATATTACGATGAGCTGAGTGTGCTGTCATAGAGTGACGGCTAACACCTTCGCCACGTGTTGATGTCGCAGATTTATCATTGAACAATATGGCCGACATTTCAACATATTTCATCATAATGGAACATGTCTACGACAATTTACATTGACAACTGACATAAATGAAAGCTGAAAACATTAAACTTACCGTCTGGTCTGACAAACGTCATAAAAACGCTAAAAATGAGCGAAGAAATTTGTAAGCAAACTGTATTTGGCAATCGCCTCGGGGAACTTGGTCCCAATATGTTAGATGAAATCTTCCTTCTGCGAGTATTTCTCATACACCAGAATCTGAAAATACAATATACAGAGATAAATAACCCCTTCGATGAAATAAAATTAAAATAAAAACGATTTGAAAATTCAAGCAATTAACACGAGACAATGCGAAAGTTCAACTACGTTCGTCCACATACTTCTCGAACTCTGGTTGCGCTATGACAGAATGCCCGGATGAACACGCACCGACGTGCGCGCAAAACTATCTTCCAATGAACTGTTTAGAAGGTCTGTGACATTCAACATAATAGATATATGTTAATCGTTTACTCCTACGCAAGCCCCTTCAACCTATTGCAAAATCAGAAGGTTAAAAAACAGCTCTTGCATATACAACGACATGACTACATATGTAAACCTAAACTGGATTAAACTTTAAAATATAGATTAAAATGAAATGTGTTTTGTTTTAAAACGTGTGTATGATTATAGTTTGTACACATATGCACAGATATCGTCTCTATGGGGATTTTCTTTCTGTTCGATTTAATTTTACGATTAACGTGAGACGATAACAAAATGATGTAACTGAAAACACCAAGCAACTCTCGCTGGACCAAAAATACTCATTCCTCAAAAGTCTTCGATCAATAAAGTATTATTGCACGATTGTATTGATATGAATGCATGTATTGTCTTTTGTTATAATTCATGAAATTTATAGCGACGGAGATTCATCTATATCCATAAGTCCGCTGGATTGCCACAAGTTGCGAAATTCCACATTTCGAAATTCCACAGTGTACACATTGTTTTCAGGGCGTGCCGTATGAGCACGCTGAAAGGGCCCCCGATAACCCGCATGGAATTACCACATTCATACATATCAAATATAGCTGATGTAAAAACCTCCTATGGTCATAATAAAACAGAATTGCATGGCTGATTTGTGACATGTTGTGTAATGCTGTCCATGTCGAGTTTCATCGCCCACCGGAACGAATGAGAGCGTTCCGTACAGTGCAGTGACAACGACGTCCCAGTACGCCAAAGCGACAAACTGCCCTGTAAATGTAACGGTTGTGTATTAAAGTTCCCAGCGAAAGTTAAACGATATAATAATTAACCAAGATCGGTATTGTATCGTTGAAAAAGGATTGACAAAGTGTGAGTGACTCAGTTTAGGTCAGAACCTTTTGGAGATTCTTGAGGGGCATTAAGAAGTTGGTAAAGATAAAAAAGACAAATGACACGGATGGCTTCTTGTTTATTGTAAAATGTCAAAACGTTTCTGGGCTGTTCCTTGTCCCTTCGTCAGGTAAATTGAATTATGACATTTTGGAGTCATTGAATATTCTTGTATATGCGTGAAGGCCTCTCTGTAATATTATTATTTTACACATGTCCCTAGACTAACAGCTAGTCTCTGAAATGAACATATTTTACTAAAAAAAATGTAGTGAAAATAAATAATATGGTGAAATGGAGCCCTGACACTTCATGTTCAGATGAAGCTATGGAAATCTAGAATTGCCACATTTTCTAGACTTGCGTGGGCTTTCTTGGATATATATACTTCGGGGTCTGTACGACAGACTAAGATTTTCCGTATTGTTTCTCTGGCGCCTGCTTTAGGAAACACATTGTTTTGAAATGGACACTTGTTTCACCTACACGGGACATATGTAACATTTTATACGCGCTTCAAATACTTCAGTACGCGCTTCAAGTTCTTCAGTACTCCATAACATAAGGATCCGTCGTTTTACCTCGGAATTTCAATGACCTTAATAAGTTAAAAACTAAGCTGAGAAATTTCCGGACTTGTGTTTTTGTTTTCACTTTCTGCTGAGACATATCATGAAAACTTCTGTGTCCAGTTGAATTCGAACTTGGCGTCTTGTCATGACATGATGTGAATTTAGCTAATCAGTGAAACTGAGAGGTTATTCATATATGCATCTGGCTTCTGTAAGGTGTATTTGCTCAGGTATGTGTCCCGAACGGACATCAGATGTATGTGTATATATTTCATCGTATAGAAATCGTATTACATCAGTCTGCTTATAGACGGATCCAGAGAGGACCCTCCCCGTCTTTGGTCCTGAAAGTTTTTTAAATGACAATTGAAAGTCTCGTGAAAATGAAGTGTGCGCACACACAGCACCCCTGCCCCACCCCGAACACACACCACCACCACCCCCACCACCACCACCCCTTTCCTCCTCGTGCACTCACATACTCGTCCCTGAGTCTAGTATTATTATCTGGAAGATCAAATTCACAGTAAATTTAGGTGACCGATAAACATTTTTGAGTGGTGCCTTGCCTTGATAATTGTTCAAATTAACAGACATCACAGTAGCGTTTCATCTGAATGACGGTTGGGAGTCGATGTGGAATTCTAAAGAACCTTTTCTGACAACAATAGCAATTCCTACAGTATATAATGTCTGTTCACTATTGTGTCGCTAATACCTTCATATACATAACCGTATCATCAAAATACTAGATTAACAACACCATCGATGACTGAACGATACACCTCGTCATATCGTACTGAGACGTGCTAAATGAATAGTTTTACACCAACTAGCATGAGGTATCTTTCCTTTCGAGATCATGCGAGATTTCCGTAAAACATTCCGCCATCTTTGATGATGACTCGATGGGAGGAAACCGAAGTTTTCGGCATTCCTTTACAAATCCAATTCAAATTTTCGTAAATACTGAGCAATAATTCAATGAAAGGTAAAATTCCAACAGAGCCCTCTTGTTGAATGCAATCTCGACGTTCGATCGGAAGAGGTTCCCACCCCATTTGAGATCGGAAGCACAGTTGTGTTTTCAGAACATATCGATCCTGTTCGCCTCTGTCTGGTAAGTTGTTCATGAATATTAAATCTGCCGTCAACCACTGTCGCTTCCTTTTATAAATTATGAACATTGACACAGGCGTAGAATATTCTTTGCGCTCTACTATCTCATTTTGAGGAACAATCACCACTCTTTACCATTTGACAACTGTCATTTGACACGAGACCAGACGATACAGGGGTGAAGGGACAAGTGGCCAAATGTAGACACACACATCACGTGCAGCGATTTTGAGTTAAATTACTTATATTTAGTTACGTCAGGGAACCTGAGACATATCGATCCTGACTTAAAAATGGGTTCAGTATACAGGTGAGTAGGTGTAAGCAAACAGAAAATGACATCTTGCAAAATCAGACGTTGTCGTTTGTGTTTACATGTAGTCATAGATATAGGGCTAATAGTCGAAAGTGTGGATTTGAACACACGGTATTCAGAGATGATGTGTGTGAGATTTGACATTTCAGGAAAGACAAATATGTAGATGATCATGAAGCCCTTCTTGTACCCATACACGTTGATATAATAGTAAGGAATGTTAGCATTTCGGAAGTTGTCAACATAAGGATATAACGGTTATTGACACAAAACCTGAGGTTCATTATTGTTGTGTATGTGAATATACATTATCAGATTTTGTTCATCACAATTGTCTAATATGTGTTTCTTCGCTGTTATTTTACATTTAACTGATATGACATGGTACATAGCTGACAGCTTTTACTGCAGTGCCACCTCACAATGGAACCCCATTGTAGACAAGACATAAACATATCTGTGCATTTTGTGTAATTGGATTTGGAAATTGGATTCATGACCTTATACACTTAGGTTGGATTGAAGTAGACTCTGCAAAATGTTCTGTTGTGATTAATCCATACAAATCTTTACCAATTCATTCTTATATTGCAGATAAGAATTATGTTTCCTTGCATAGTGTTTTCTATATTCTAAGACTTCAGGGTGATGGTACAAAATGAAGGGTGGAATAAATGTGTAATGCAGATATGCCACCTTCATTTTATTTACATTGATGTATAAGCATGATGTTAAAGTGATTCCCAACACTAATTAAAAGTTGCATGTCTATTTACAAAAGAACTAGGTAATATAGACATACAATGATGCATGATATTTATTTTAGTGATTATTCACAGGTCCCCCTATGGAATTGAAGGAATTTTTTAAAGCAATTGCGTCTCGAATGTAAACAAACGCAGCCCACTCACAAAACAATTGCAGCCATATCAGTAGTTTAGCGGTAATAACATAAACACAACACCCCTATCGGAAGCAATGTCGGTAATACTTTAAACACACTCGGCCATCTTCGGAGAGTCATGTCCCCTGGAGGCTTCCGATGTTCAGACATAAACAACCTCCGGGGGCATGAGTTATAACGCTCTTTTGCAGTGATGATCTTTCCCTTCTAAAATAATCTATGGACCCGTGAAGGTCTCGGGGTAGAATAGGCCTTCAGCAACCCATGCTTGCCATAAAAGGCGACTCAGCTTGTAAGAGGCGACTAACGGGATCGGGTGGTCAGACTAGCTGACTTGGTTGACACATGTCATCGGTTCCCCATTGCGCAGATCGATGCTCATGTTGTTGATCACTGGATTGTCTGGTCCAGACTCGATTATTTACAGACCGTCGCCATATAGCTGGAATATTGCTAAGTGCGACGTAAAACTAAACTCACTCACTCACTCACTAAAATAATCTATGGCTCTGACAACTCCTCATACCTAGACGCATTCAACACAGATGGTCAAAGATGGATAATTATAAAAATGAAAACAGTAGAAACTAAAATCAAAAGTCTCCGAGATGGGTGCTCTTCCTAGTGACGCCATGTTTTGATGTGTGAGTTTCAGGGTGCGACTGATAAAAAAATTGTGGAATGGAGCCGAGAAATCTCAGAAGATGTCCGAGCGTGTTTCAAGTATTATCAACATTGCTTCCGATAGGGACGTTGTGTTTATGTTATTGTTTATGATGCAATTGTTTCGCAAGTGGGCTGCATTTGATTACATTCGAGATGCAATCCTTCAAATTTGCTGTAATTCCTTCAATTACTTTGGGAGCCTGATTCAACAATGTGTGCATCACTGACGTCCTGAACAATAACCTCGTTCATAAATGTTGTAAATCCACCTCACCATATTCATTATTTATTGGATGGTGATGACTGTCCAGAACTAAAAAAGAAAATCAGGGTATCCATGTCATACTCTAGTGCTCGTCGTTATCATTTGTGGGGTTCCTGGAGTCAACTACTTCCAGTTTCACAGCTAACAACAGCCTGGCTTTAGTTCCAAAGGACACCCCAAACATTCATACGCCGTAGCTGCATGTCTTCAGTTGCACAGCACATAGCGTCACAGTTACTGGTACATAAATTTTAGTGGATATTTAAACGTGTATTTGTATTACTATATGTCTTCAGTGAACATTGCTTCAGTGAAGTTTTACCACAAATTATTATCATTTAGTGTTTTTCCTATCAGTTTTAGCTGCTTGTCCCAAAGCAGAAAGTGTTAGAAGGATTTATGAGAAAAACTGTCTAACAAATATCTGCTTCACTGAACTTGTGGTTTTTTTTCTGATGACAGTGACCATCTTAAACCTTTGACTGAACATTGTGATGAAGGTATTAACCTCATCAGTATCTGCTGCACATTTAAAAAAATGCAAATTGATAAAGACGGTTTTAGTTTAAAATAGCCAGTGTTATCTATTTATGATTGTGTATTAGTGTTGAGAATTAGTTGAAATCTCACAGTGGTGCCTCACAATTAATGACAGGACTCAATTTAGTGCTTTGTTACTTGTTCTGGTGCAACCCAATATTATATAATGCAACCTAATTATGAGTCTAAAATGCAAAAGGTGCAAGTCAATTTTTTAGAAATAAATCAACAACAATAGATATGTAAGCTCATTTTTCTTCTAAAGCATAAATAGCTGTGGTACTGAAACATTGTTATTCATAGGCCTTGACTATGACACTCTTGTAACAGGGATCAAGGATGTTTCTGTGTTGGTAAGGTTTCATGGGTACTGCATTACGGACATATGTTTATGTGCACCGAAACCTCTGACATTTTCACACACAACATTGCAACTAGAATTTGACTGGTGCAGCTATGTCCTTATTTTAGGTTGCACCTGGTGCAAGTAGATTAACATCTGTTAAATCTAACCCTGGATGATTGCTTCATTACCAATGTACAATCATCAAAAAACAAAATGGTAGCATCATTTTTCAGATTTCCTTATCCTGGTTGTTATTGCAAATAGGTATAACATGATGCAACTTGCTACTTCTAAGTGATGACTAGTATATCATGAACTTAAACTTTCTGGGGTCATCAAGAAATATTCTGTCATGGCTTTTCAGTTAGTGAAGAGAACTCAAAGAAATAAACATGTTTTTAGGCCCTGACAGCTTTGAAAATATGTTCCATCAGCAAGTGTTTCAAACACTGAAACAGTAGTTCCAAATTGTTTGTGTTTGATTATGAGAAAATGTAATTGATTGCTTAGTTGTTCGATCACTGTGACCAATCTTTGATTATTTGAATTAATCAGAACACCACAATTGTGTACTGCATTATTTTTCCATCTGCATCAGTTTGTGGTTTGAACTTTCACCTGAATCATCATGAGGTACAGTGATTTCCTTTGTGATGGACACAAGTGGAATTAAAGTGCAGTTACCATCTGTAGACATTTTGCAACTTTGAGGATCGTCTTGTGAGTTTGTATCGTAATTCACCCACACTGTCATTAATTATATCACAATACAGTTGCCTCACAATGTGATGCTTATCTTGATACTGAAGGCACAACATGATGCGTATTGCAATACTACATTTCCGTCATTTTGGTTGCAACAAGCAACCATTACTTGAGTGGCTACTTGATACCATAGTTCACCATTTCCCAAATACCTGTTAATAAATAACCATGTGTTTCAATGTTTTTGATTGGCAGTGGTCACTGGCATGGTTAGGTCTTGTCCTATCATTTTCAAGAATCTGAAGGACAGTGTTCTGATATTTGATGCAATGCATTAGGAGCAAAAAAGAAAAGGTGGCAAGAGTTGTTTTCTGGATGGTCTCATATTCATCATGGGACCAAATTTATTTTAAATAGGCTTTAATAATTGTTTTTGCTTGAGGCATTGGTGTAATATCAAAATGATAATGTACATCGAAATATTAATCAATAATGAAATAATGATTCATGCAATGATTGCTGGAGATGCACAGGTACATCATGAATTGTGATGTTACTAATTATCTGTTGCAGTATTTGAAATGTTTAAATTAGTGTTAGCATGTTTAGCTCTTTTTCTTTCACTTGTGTTCCAACTTTGAACTATGCATATTCTGGTAGCATAAGACCTACAAAGAATAAATACTTGTACACAACTACACAACGTTATAACTTGTCTCCAGATTACCTTTCTTATTAATGTCTTGATAAAAGAATAATGATGCTGAACTTTTGCATCTCCTTTCCGTTTCTTTGGCATTTATTCATTTTATTTCAAAACGAATACATTGACTTTTATCAGTAAAGCACAGCAATTCAGAAAGATCACTGGTGACCCAGTCACAAACTGTGAATCACATGCTTCATCACACTATTTTACAAGCCTAGTGAGAACAAAAATGTCAGTTTTCTTACAAATCGTTCTGAGTGAAAAGCATGTGGTGTCTTCGATAATGAGATTAAAAAGTAGAAAGAAAACATCTTAAGCAATGTGGAGTAGGAGGTGGTAGGACATAGTTGAATTAAAGTGTGGCAACAAACTGTGCAGTCTTAAGACCCTTTTTGTACGAATCCTCATTCATTCTCATTACAATCCATTGATGTAGTCAGCTTGTTTAAGAAATTGACTCACAATGCCAGACTTTTACATCTACTATTTCTAGTTGTGTTAGGCATACTCTTTTTTAGCGTTTGAAATAAATAATTTGACTATAATCTTTGACTGTATTAAGCTGCAAACACCTTATCAAATGATGAAATTGCATACTTACTGGAGACATTATATATTACAATCAATGTGTTTAGCTTTGGCCTCTTTGGAAAGGTTTGGTTTGTAAGGAACTAATGTTACCAATATCTTTGTATCCAAGGAACATGGGAGTGATGTAGTTATTAATATAATGTATGAGCTGAGGATGAAACCACAACCATTAAAAAAGCAAAGGCTTTGGGGCTGGAGCTATTTAGTGTTGATCAAAGTGTTTGTTCTTGTTGGGGTATTTAATTTCAAAGGGAGTATCAACATGTATTTATGGCACACTTTAAGGTAGATTGTATCCCAATTTAAAGGTGCATGTGAAAGTTGCATGGTTTTGTGTTTGTTTTCAGACAATGTGATGTGGTGAACATGGAAGGACCAGTTCAAGGTGACAGGTAATGCTCTCATACCCCCACAGACAACACATATATACACCCTCAAGACCATGAGTACATGGTGCAATTCCAAACACACTGTGTTAGAACACTGTTTGAAATCTAGTGTACATTGCCCCTTGTAATAGAAACCAGTAATAGCAATTTGAAACTAAGATCGTTTATTAAACAACTTTTATCCTAAGTTGAATAAAATTCTGAGATTTAAATGTGCAATTGGCAAGGTATAATTATGATGATTTGCCATCTTAATTTCATTTTAATTTTTATTCAGTTTACCTTTTTGTTTAAAAGTGAAATTCATGAGTACATATTTACGGCAAACAGACTGTATAATGGTTGTGTCAGTGTGCATTAAATTCTAGATTTGTTCCTTTGGTGATATTCTTAGTCAGTTGACCTGACGCACATGTTTTGTATGCTTCTGATGCTGAAATAAGCTGATGTGCTTCAATCGGAGTACTCTAAGCAGCGTTATGTCCTGACTCCATGTAATGCCCATTATGCCAGTACCAGGAGAAGTCACAGGAATATAAAGAAGTAGTCATTGTCAGTGTTCTCAGATGTTTCATGTGTTATGTCCACTTAAGATTAACAGGATTTAAATGCTTTACAGTAACTGGATGTAAATGCTTTACAGAAAGCTAAAATTTCGTGGGAAAGAAAGGTAGTGTGGATTTTCCAGTTTCAGGGACAAGTGTTCTTAATAAGTGGATGTTAATTTGAAAAACATGACAGAGATCATTGCATGTTTTGGTGTTTGTGACATTTTGCTGTCTATACTTTTCACCAGGTTTGCTAAAGTGGCATGTTTAATGTTTTTTGAAATGACCATGGCAGTCCTGATGGACAGCTTGTCAAGCTGTAGGGGTGTAGCTTTATTGTACTTTCTCTTTATGCACTCGTGCACTTCTCATTCAGCCTGATGTAGTTCTGGCACCGCTGGTTGACAGTTCATATGACTGGATTCTAAACATTCAATACTTTAGATGAAGCTTTTTCATACAAATTCTTGTGCTTTTAAGTGAAGCATTTACGAGAGAATATTTTGACAGCATTCTATAGTACACGGATGTTTAGTTGTGAAATGTCCTCATTTTCCCAGCACATACCCCAACTGCATTAGCTGTGTCGCTGTATGTCTGTGTCAGCAGGAACATATGCAGTGTTCATGCACATACCCTCTGGCTTCTCATCAGATTGTGATTACCAGTTTTGAAATGTCGTCAGTCATCCTAATTTACAGCCTGAGGCTGCAGCACTGTACTTTGTATGTTGGCTTTAGATTATTCGATTTGTCACCATTGCATAGTGACTCACTTGTAGAAAATCACAATGTTTGATATTGTCTCTTAAAGTCAAAACCTTTATCATATTTTTCAATTATATTTCTGTGAATTGTAACATTTTCAGTAATATTCACTTTAGATACAACCCAGAATGATTACTTCCATGGTCATCTGACAGTTGCATGAAATATTGTATATAGTGTTATATTCATTCATAAATGATGCAGTTTATTACATGATAAGCAAACAATAGTTGGATTCTTTAGGTTCTGATTTGGGTAATTTATGTCATGACTTTCAGAACATGTTTTGCCCATTCCTATGGATTGTGATTCGCTCTGCTGCACCTATCTTTAGAGGGGATGAAGTAATTAGGCAGTAGATTGCCAACTTTTGACATTATTTTGTGACAGTTTTCAGCTGTTTAAATATCCTTTACCTGGTTAGCCTTTGCTTGAAGGCAATATTGGGAATCAGAATAGGTTAGGCATATGATGACATCAAGCCACCAGCTCACTTGAGTTAAACTTAAAGAAGCGACTACAATCTGCTGTGGGCTACAGTTGGGGAATGTGAATAAAGTCAGTGAAATTTATGACTAAAGGAACTTTACATGGAGGAAGTTACAGCATCGTGGAGTAGTGGATCTTGTGCACAGTACTTAAAGGTCACATGCCACCAAACATAATTAAAACACAGTGATCACTTATTCATGATATATATAAATGCATTGCTGATTAAGAAAAAACAAATGAACAAACTTATAAGCATATAATCGCAAATCAGTTGTGCAATAGTTTGTTCTTGGGTTTACCCCCCCTTGAAACGAAGCAGGCTTGATACCAGTCTAAGTAAACTTATCCTCAGTACTTTTCGTTACACTCCACTACTGAGTCTAACAAAAACCTTATGGGAGGTCGCATCAGGTAACCTTTGAGATTGACCAATCAGATTACCAAATCGCGAAAGTGCACATTCACACATACCTTTTGAACTTTTTATCTCGAAAAGGTTCGTATCCGAACGCTTCTGAATGCTATTAGCGTACGCTCGCTTCCGGGTGATGCACACGGCATACGTACAACCATGACAGCGGTGAGTAAACTGAAAATTGTCGCTGAAAATAGTGTTTTTGACAATATTCAAGGATGTTATCTTGCAGAATAATAGCTAATGGTAATCATGTCAACAGAAACCCCAAACCATATATACTGCAGGTCAAATAACTGTGTTATATGCGGATTTTTGTGTGCGGAGTGATCTATGTCAGTGACCTGAATATTTTGAAAGTCCCTCCGATGCCTAAATAGTAACCGTTGTCTGATTGGTTAAATCTGTTTAACCGTCTCGTATTTGATTGGATGGTCATTGGTTGCTGAAAGGTTACCTGACGCGACCTTCTACTAGGTTTTGTTAGACTCAGTGGTGGCGTGTAACAAAATACACTGAGACGAAGTTTACTTGGACTGCCTCAATACTGAACCCAGTCAGAGTCGGTGGGGGTGCATTCAAGGGTATCAAAGCCTTTTCATTGGCCACTGGTTCATTTGCCAATAGGCTTAGCCAGCTCTTTGTTTATGGGTTATAAGCCGGGTTCGATTCCCCACATTGGTACAGTATGTGAAGCCCATTTTCTGGTGTCTCCCTCCCCCCCCCCCGTGATATTGCTAGAATATTGCTAAAAAGCGATGTAAAACTAAACTCACTCACTCACTTATAAGCCTGATAGGTGTTAATTTCAAACTGCATGCAGTGTTTACGAATGGTGTTTCAAAGTAACAGGACATTAGGTCCTGTAAGTTTCAGATGTCGGTCTGACCCACTGAAAATTCACAAGACCCACAAAATAAAATTTATGACACATTTCAGATTTAACATTTCTCATAATTGGCATTGAAATTATTAACATTATATAATGACAAACATTATAAACATACATTTATAAACAGTGAACAAGTGTCATGTGCCACAAATAACAACTTCAGACAAAGTGTCTGTAATACATTCAGTGAGAAACTGGGACCCACAGGCTTGGGACTTCTGTTTGACCACTGGCAAATCTGCCAGATTTGTTTGAGGGTCAGACACTATTCGTGAACACTGGCATGTGGTCAATGATTGTTATGCGTTATGAGCACAGCGTAGCATAGCTGCTGAAACCTTTTTCCCCCCCAGCATTGGGGGAAAATTAGTGAATTATTTGAACTCTGATTTTGCGGGCTTTTTCCATCGCATTTTTTTTAACTTTACAGATTGAATTGGCGTTTTTTATGATTTGTAATGGTAAGTGCATACCGAAAGGTATCAGAATTTGCAGAGTTGTGTTTTACTTTGCATGTGACCTTTAAGTAAATCTTGTGCTTTAGACTTAATATGATGTAAATAAATGGAAACAGTCTGCTTTCAACGAATACCATAAAATAAGCCAGGTTGTATTGTGATGTTCAGTGCTTCACATCAGGGGTGCTGATCTGTGACTGCAATGAATATGAATAATAACTTAGGTATAATTCTCACACTCCAGCGTAACACACCCGAATATGTGTACACAGGGTGTAGTGGAGCTTTTACAGGTAAGTTTATTTTTACCTCAGTGTTGTTGACATGCAGTTGATAAGTGAGGTGAGGTTAAGCAGTGTAATCAGTCAGGTGCTGATACATCTCAGATACACCTATTGTTCTCACAGGACTTGCATAAGGTAACAGCTACAGTTCCAAGAGATATCATTTCTATCTGTTGGAACTGTTGTCATTGGTTTGTCGGCCGTTGTATTTCATCATTGGTCATAATGTGTTTATCGTAACCAATCATTCATTTGTGTAAGTTGTCATCTCTAAGTATTTTGTGTATTTTGAAAAATTACAAAATATTATAGTTTGTAATTTGGAGAGTTAATAATGGAGTTTGTGCTGTAACACCCATCATTCACATTTTGTAATTTTTTTTTAGGGAGTCTGTGTGGTTTTGTGTTTTCAACTGATACAAGATCTCTATGATCAGTCCTTTGTATTCTTGTTATATGTGAAATACATAAATTATGAAAACAGCATTGGCAGGTTTTTCAAGAGGTATTAGATGTTCTTATTGAAATTTTTATATAAATGGTTGGCATACCATTTAAAAGTGCTAGAATCATACCTCCAAACATATTATTCATTACAATCTAAGTTGTCACATGGCCTTGACTATGCAATGATGTCTGATAAGGTTTAAGACATACTTCAGATAGCCCCATTTGAAGCTATCAGGGATGACTCCACCACTACAGCATGTTGCTATTTAAGAGTGTCTTGTGTATGTGGGTCACCATAGCCATGTAGCAGTGTGGGTCAGTAGGGATCCTGGTCACCTGTTTGTCCTGAGTAAACATGCTAAACATGTCCAAGTGTGGTCTTTTTCCCAATTTGGTGTGAGGCTAACTTTATTGAGGTACTAACCTAACGAGGACATGGTATTGATACCTCTTTGTGTTCAGTCTCACAACACTGGGGCTTGTTAGCCCTTACATTATTTGGGGATTTGCTGAACTGGTTTTAAGAACTGCCTCACCATTTACATGTTTGTTTATAGAATCAAATTAATTATATTCAGTGAAGATCACTGGGGAAAAACTAAAAAGAAAACAGGTAGGAATGTGTTTCTCTGTAATTTTCAAGTATTACTATTAGATTATACAGTCTTCTATTATCAAACTGACCAGATTGGACCATGAACTCTCCTTGCCTGCTGGTTTAAAGGTCACATGCAACCAAAAAATCAAACATAATTAAAACACATTTATCACTTATTCATGACATATAATATACATTTCTGCTTGTTAAAAAAAAAATAAACAAAATTTTACGCGTACAATTGCGATTCAAAAGTGCAATATTTTGTATTTGGGCTTACTTCCCCCGAAACGAAGCCCTCGGGAGACTGAACCCAGTCATAGCGGGTGGATATGCACTCAAGTGTAACGACGGCTTCCGATTGGCTGTTTCATGTGCTGATATGCTGAGGGTTCATTATGTGTACAGAAAGATGATCTGTTTGAAGGGCATTTTAGAAGTATAGCCAGTCACCAGAAAGTAAGATTCTTTATGGATAACAACTTCCTTTTGTGTACTTGATGCGTCTTTTTCAGTATGGATTCATATACTGTTGTCAAACAAAATCATATACACGAAAAGAAGTCGTTATCCATGAAGAATGTATATAGAGATGTGGGATTAGAAAAATACATGTTCTCTGAATTTGCGCTCGATCCAATAAAAAAAATCAGGTCAGTAGAGATGGTAAACTACTGCGTGGTTGGAATCTGTCATTCGTCCAAGTACAAAGCAGGACTTGAAACTGACAAGTGTTTGCACCAGTTTCCGTCAGATCTGGTCATCCGAAAAAAATGAATATAGTTTGTTTGCAACCCACAGACATAAAAACATGTCATGTGTATCACACGTGCCTAGTTACATAATGTGGCAGACATGGGACTCGGGTGCACGAGTCATAAATCAACTTATTTTCTTTATATCCTATAGTCTGATAGGTATTAAGTTCAAACTGCACGTGGTCAATGATTGAAGCTGTGTATTGCATATTGTCTTTAGCAGACAGGCAGACAGACATATAGGTGTGAATAAATCAGACACTGAGCTTTCTCTGTGACAGAGACTGCTTACCACAATCAACAAGGTTGTGTTTTACGTTGCATGTGACCTTTAAGATTTAAACATTCACCATTCAGATCATGTGAGCAACAGAGTCTAAATTCAGGCATTTGCTTTTTTCTTGATTTTGTATTTCATGTTGAATTTTATGTGCAGTGAGACACATGCAATGTGTTGTGCTTATTGTATGTATATTATGCATATTATGTTTTTACAAATTCTAAACATTTGTTCTTTCACTCGTGCAAATGTGGGCTTTTTGATTTTCACATTTCAGTAAATCAAAAGCTGTTGGTCATCTCATATTGATTTATGGCAGAGTTCTGTTTCCATGATAACCATTTCAAAAGATTAGTTTTTAGTTGATGGTCCTTATTATTGTGATTTGCTAATATTGTGTAAAGTTTAGGAATAATTGCTTGCTGTTAATGTTTAAATCATAATGAATGGGAACTGTATTCTTAAAGATCACATATTCTCAGAGGACAGAATTTAGAATTAGTTAATATATGTTTGAAAATATACACTAATCTTTATCCCTTTGAAACTAGAAATCTGTCTGTATACACAAGTGTTGACATGTGTATTGTGATGCTGTTATTAGGCCTTTGTGTTTAGCTTGACAGGTGGGAGTTACCCCCCTTAGATTATGATATAATTGGCGCCAGTTTGAACTGATCCTTGTCTAGTCCCAAAGCAAAATATATCCAAAATGAATCTGATTGTGTGGAAAGTTATGTGAAAGAGTAGATGGAAGATGTAATTGAAACTGTAAGCAGTAGGATATATTGGTCATACATCTTTTTTTTCACAACACTTCACCTCAGGGAAAATACCAAACGTGTATAAGAATGTTGACCTATCACTACCAATGACCAACCTGAACAAAATGGTATAATCACTGACATGAGTATGTGGGATTAGCTGCAGAAGCGTCATTGATTCAGGGATTGTAGATTCATAAATGTGACACAAGCAATCAGAAACGTTCTGCTAATACAAGCGTGTTAATGTCTCCTAGGGTTTTTTAATTGTATAAAAGGGAAATGGTAAAAATACATTGTCATGTATTAGTTTGTGCCGGTCATTGTGTCACATCGACTCTGTTGATTTGACCTAATCTTTGCAATAAATCAGTATTTAATTTCTTAATTTCTGGTCCAGTTCTCTTCAAACGCATAACTGAAAAGTAGGGTGCAAGTATATGGAATGAGTAGATGAATGGATCTCTCAAAACAGAATATGAAACATTGACTAAATTTTGAATTTTGACTGATTACTTTTAATGACAATTTTCCTGGCACAGCGTATTGGTGACAAAGGCTATTCATCATTTGATTGTAAAATGCAGAGCTCCAGATAAGGTGCGTATATGCATATTTTACTCAATACAAATCACGCTTACTCAATTAATTTCAAATCTGGGCGTACAAAAAACGCACAAGAATCACCCAATAGGTGTATAATACCTTGCGTACATTGCTCATTTAACTAAATTGGCTTGCGAATGATAATTTGGCGTGGCACCCAAACTCTACAACAGCATTAGCTAATGGTAGGCAATGCCTGTATATACATATACTATTATGGCCGAAGCCACTGTCCGGGATTTAGTCTAATATTCACAAGTTGAGTATTTGGAAATGGCCTCCAAATTTTTGGCAATATGACAATTAGTGAAAACCTTTATTCTGTAAGATGCATTTATATTCATATAAGTAGAAGAGCTAAGTAGCCAATAAGAACATTACACTGTGCATAAAAGTACTCAATTCTTTTAACTAGTGGGAGTATACAAAATGATAGTTACTCCTCAAAAAATACAATTACTCATACATAAACAAACATGGGAGTAAATACCCAATTGCTTGAAAAATCATCTGGAGCTCTGTAAAATGTACAAGGAATTTAGGGATTCATTGATTCAAAGCTGAGTATGAATTATATGTGATGTAGGTGAACATAATCGACATACATAAACATGTGGGGTTTTGTAAGTGTAAACACTATGCAATATGATGGAAAGTTAATTTAACGTTAACTTCTTCACAATTTCTACAATATTTGTTGGGTTTCTCAGGTCATTGGTAATGTTTCAGAATGATCACTGGAAGGTTAATAAAATGAAAACATACTTTGATCATTCATATGCTTTTTCTTTAAACCTTCCAGTTTTGCATGTCAATACCTATATCATGAATGATGTTTCATAAATGGTTCAGTTTTCAGGAATTTTGCACTCAATATGAGCACAGTGTATGATTTAGCAAGAAAGAATTGCCCACAGAATTCAAAACTGCTGTGTACATTTGTGAAGGGTGATGCGGAGAGAAAGGTTGAAATCATTAAGAACTGGTTGTTGTTGATGTCAACCCGTCTCGCTAGGATCCTTGTTACAGAAATGGGCTGCACGTCAAGGCACACACCTAAACTTATTTCATGAAATGCGTTCAGTAGCGTCTATTGACTTTAATATTATATCAGTTAGCAACAGTGATGTCATTTTGCAAGGGACGTAAGCCATTCTGTGTGTATTAAGCATACTCTCCATAAATATATGACATGAGAATCAGTATAATGCAAAATATTTATTTGTGATCTGTACTGTTTTAGTTGTGCAAGTACCATATAAATGTGTTTTATGTAAAATCATGAAAATTTGTGAAGAGTTTGTGAAGAGTTATCCCTCCTTGTTTACTTGCTAGCAAACAGCATTATGAAGAGTTATCCTCCTTTGTTTACTTGCTAGCAGACAACATTTTCAGTGATCCTCAGTATGGATGATTTAGAGAATAGAAAGTTGATTTTAGAGTGTTATAAGGACATCAGATCAGCTGAGGTCATTTCAAGTAAAACAGGCATTCTTTTGTTCACTGTTTATCATGTTTTGAAAAAAATGCAAATTGATATGGCATTGAGCACCAGGGAGGGACAGGTAGGCCCAGCATAGAAATAACAGCATAGAAATTTTAGCAGGAACAGTGTGATTTACTCAGACGAAAGTTCTGTGTGGCTGTTTCCTACCACGCTGAAATTATGAACCAAACAAACTAAAAACCTTTGTATCAGCGCTTAAAGTACAGTCAGTTTAATTTAATGTGGGGTGGCATATCTGTGTTAGGGGCAATGCCCCTCTATGTATTTGAAGGGAATATGAACAGTGAGCAGAGCACACACATATTCTCAAGGGACATTTACTTCCATCTACTCGTGTATTCTAAATGTTTCGATTTTCCAGTAGGACAACAATCTGAAACATCCTTCAAAGCATTCACAGGCCTGGTTTCAGACCCAAAATATGACGTTATAAGATTGGCCAAGCTGTAGCAGTGACCTTAGTCCAGTAGAAGATGCTTGGGGACTTATGAAGGAAAGTGTCAATAAGAAAAATCTGACAAATATTGCTAAAATGAAAGAAGAGGTGGTCTGATATTGGGACAGGATGGACCATGACTTTCTATTTTCTTTGATCAGAAGTATGCCCCTCAGCATTGGAGCCTACATTGCTACCCATGGTGACTTGAAAAAAAAATACTAACTGTTCATCTGGAGTTATGTTCTGCTAATATTCACATACGTGAGAAATGAGTGACAAATAAAAAAAATTACAATCTTTAAATTCTCAATTTCTGGTCATGCTATATATATTTCTGAATCTCAATATTATCAAAGACATTTAATAACATCTTTGACAAACTGAGCACTTTCGGTCAGTGGTGATATCTGCAGGTAGACATTCTGGGTATACGTGCCATTTATATTCTGAATCACAATATTACCAAAGTAATTTGATTGAGACTTCCATCATTCTCAAAAACGTCTGATCTGTGTTTATGTCATCAGAGACGTCAGTCAAGGCATTTTCGTGTATGAGCAGTGAGAATAAAGCATTACTTTCAAGACGAAAGGTTCTCCACTTGTGGAATGTTTGATTTGGAGGTTGAGTATTTCGGAGGACATGTCACAGATGATGTGACTGGATGACTCTCTAGATGTATCCTGGGATCTGCTCTGTTGACACAAATTAGAGTGTCAGGCCACCATTATCACGCCAATTAGCTGCCTTTTCCACTCTCTTGCTCCCTCCCAACACTGTCCCACTGTCTTTCCCTTTCTCTGTACAGCTTTACCCTTCAGTTGTAAGGGTATGAATGAGTCGCTGTTGATGCATTCCTGTTTTCTGGTGGTAAGACGAGGGTAGTCAAGTAGAAGCCTCTTTGTTAGGTGTCAGCAGGGCGTGACAGATGTGACTGGCCACCCTTTATGTATAGACCTGGATAAGTCTTCATAGGTAGGACCAACACATGTGTGTTGTTAAGGTCAGTGCAGGAGATGTCTTATTTCCCAATTTTGACAATATCAATAAGATATTAATATAAAGTATAGTCATTGATTGAAGTGCTCTTATGATCTTATCCTGAAAAATTGATACTTGATGCAGAGTTAAAATGTCCCATGCCCATTGTTAACACAAGCCATAGTATTTCTGCACAGTAGCACATTCCTTGCACAATCTTAGGGCTCAGCTTTATCGTCAGTATCCAGTTCCAGGCTACAATGTATAGTTCTAAAAAGGCCACTGCAAAATCAGTAGTGAACCAACCTTGTCTTGAACATATATGTTTCCTCTCTTTAAAACATTTGTTAGAAATTGTCTTTGTCTGGCACTCTGTTAGCTGATTATGAAATTTCACTGTTGATAAGCTGGCCAAGATGTGCATGAAACACAACAGGAAATGTATATTTGGGCCATACTGTATGTAGACTATCAGCTCCTGTTCACCATCATCACCCTCCACACCTGCTGGTGAAAATGTGCTGCTTATCTACTCAGGTATGTTGCCCTGAAATCATTCTGCAAAGAAATCACAAAGTGCCTCAATTTCAAAACAGGGTAGGTTTGGTTTTTGGTTCTTTGGTTTTTCAGTCCTGCATTTATGTTGATAAACAACATTCAAGTTATGATAGGTTTACATTTGTTTTGTTTTCTTTGTCTCAGTTGGCATCATCAAGGAAGAATTTGAAACTGTCATATAATCAGAACCACACTTTTCAATTTAAAGGAAACATTAGAGAAGATCAAAATGATCTGGTTGCTAATAATCATTGCAAATGTACATGTTTGTTCAGAAGATCCTTATCAGGGTTTATGTGAAGAAATATAAATTTAATGTCTTTTGTTAATAAATATCAACTGTTTTAGTATCTTAAGGTATAGTTTCTGTTTCATAATTCACATTTACTTATTGCTGAAAAGCTCATGACATGGCTATTTAGAATTAGGATGACCTTCAGGTTTTAGGGAGAAACAATGCATTATGAGCCAGTTGTGAATATTCGATCAACAACAAATTTAAATAAATCACACTGCCATAACATGTGTTGGCTGCAGCATGTGCATTGAATGACGAATGAGCCAAGAGGCATTTTTAAACATAGATTGACTGATTATCTTGGCTTCTTGAAGCTGAGGAGTTAGTGTGACCACTTCAATACACTCACACATATGTTGACAGTGGTGTATTGTCTTGTGACAGATGTTGCCAGGTTTGGATTCTTTCCCGTCATCTTTCGCTACGCTGAGGTGTTCAATATCCTTCCTGGCCTAGCTCAGGTAAGAAAACTGTCTTGTACATCAGGAACATGAAACCATCACAAAGTACACCAGGCTTGGCAGCATTTGCAAACAGCAAGGACAAATGGAGTAAAGTGTATTAAGCTCAACTGGGTTATAGGTAATTGAGTTTGAGTCTACCTGAGGTTGATTCTTTCTTTCGTAAGAAAGGATACCAACAGCAGTCTGTTGTTATAGCTTTTCGCGATTGGCTTAGTCTGCATTGGAGCTTACAGTTGATATACTTACAGGAAGGGTAGCCAATAGGGTTAACATTTCATTGTATTTTGTGATGTAACACAGGAAATTGTTTGCATTTTGATACTGAAGACAGATGAAATATTTGATACACTTTGTGCCTCAGTTAACCTCCATGTTGGTAGTGATACACTGACCAACAGCATTGAGTCAACAAGGCAAGACTCTTTCTTCAGATGTCTTCTCTTTTCAAAATAAACATCAAACTTGCACTATGGAATTACTGTTTATAGAAGCGACAGAACCCTTTCCACACCCACAAGTAATCTCTGCTAAGAGCCAACTCAATTGTACGGTTGTGTCTATATCATGAGTATGTATTTGTTTTAGCAGTATTACAGGAATACACATGAAACAGTGAACTGTACCATTTTGAAACATCAGACCCATGTAATCCAGGGCAGTTAGTTTGCCTTAGTGTATTATGACGGGGAATAATATTTGTATCAAATGAGTATTACATGTATGTGCTAGCATGTGTACAATTGGTTAATAATATTAAATTCTTTGAAAGACTGTGTCATTAATTTTTTTTTAATTTCTGGAAATGATTTGTTCCTCTTATAGTGATTTATCTATGACTCAGCTGCCAAAGGGTTAAGATGACATTTGTAATATGTCTGATTATACAAGTGTGTCTAGTGTTGTTGTTCTGCATTATCTAATGTTTGTAGCTGTTTGTTCAGCAGCAGCTGCCACAGGTTGACTGTTGTGAAGTAACAGTTTCATTGTGGAACAAGAATTAAAACTTCATTTTCATCAGGAAAACCAATAACGAGTCATTATATCTTCTAATTGTCTGTTTGATCTTCATTGATATGTGTAATTATGGCAGGGTTAGATTACTGGAATCATTTATTTGTCAGTTGTGGTTGTTTAAGATATTCAACAAAATATGGCAGGGAATGTTAAAATGTGCTCATTGGAAATAAAATTAATTCCAGAAATAAATTAATTTTAGATTGTCAGTAATTTACGTATTTTAACCATCACTTCCTTATCACGAAACATGTTTATGAAGAACCTATGATTATGCCTCTTGTAATTAGCATGCATTGATGAGCCTCATTAACCAGCCCCATCACCTGAGTCTTCCTGTGACCTTGTTACATTGACAGAACGCTCAGGTTCAACGTCAGCAGATAAATTATGAAAATCATTGTTACCATCAGCAGCTGTTCAGGACCAAACTACTGTCTGAAAATATATCTTCATATCCAACAAGTCACTTGTAATAAACACTGTTTTTGATGGTACTCTTGTTAGGAAAGGTTGTTAGTAATGAAACATGAAAGTATCGGTCGTCCATTACTAATATATGAAGAAGTGATGTCAGCATTGTGGCGATGCAGCTACAGCAGCCTCTTATTGATTGCTAGAGAAAATCAATATCGCTTTGCTGGTGGTAGTAGGAAATTTAGAATTCACTGGCTGTGTACTGCTATAGTTGGACAGGTCCATTGTTGAGGGAAGGGGAGCAGACACCAGGGTGGCATTTTGGATTGTTTTTTAACCTGAGTAGGGTGATTATTATAATGCAGACATCTGCAATGCAGACTTTACCTTACCCAAGTCCAACTACATAGTGTCTGGAGAATATAAGGATCAAATTCAGCGTTACCAACAAAGCCTGGCTGAAAGTCTATCTACCTGCTCCACCTATCCTCATCTTGGGTATGCCTTGTGTGCTTGTCAATTGCTTCTGCCATGGTGGCTATTTGGTGGACCACGGCGAAGTGACAAAAATTCTTGAGAATACTCTATCTTCCATGATGACTTCTGAAACGGCCAAGAATTTCCGAGTGTAAGTAGTTTCCAGACGAAATGATAAGATCAAATCTTTCCAGTATGTGCTATTCTATCACATATGAGTCATTTGCATATCATTCACCAGGCTACCAATTATAATAAGATGGCATTGTGTAACGATTCCTCAACATTATAAACATCATGACCAGATTTAAGTCCTTTTTTTCAGTGGTATATTGTGAGATTATAATATGATGTGGGCTAGGTGTGTATGAATCGCTAATCAATAGAATGTTGATCAGACTATATGTGATTCACCGGTCGACTGGGTAGGTTGTTCCACGGACTATAGGTCGGCTTCTCAGTCTGCAGACTGTGACTGACTCAGTGGAAGAAAGCCCTCACTGTGTGTATGAATGTGAGGGAGGGAGGGAGGGAGTTCACCTGACCTTGCTGCAAACATGTGATAGTGATCCACAGGAGGTCCTGGCTTTGTATTTTTAACTCGCCTGGTTCACAATACAAGCTGCCATGGCTTGCTGGTCTCATGTTTATATAGTCTGTGTTGTTACATCTGAATGCCACTTCTTCCACTTCCGGCCTATAATCATTAATTATGTTATCACACTCACCCCAAACATTACATCACAACCTTTAGTCATATCTTCCCTGAGGGCTGTCAGATTTATGTTATGCTCCCACAGCTCTGCATAACTGTCATTCAAACATGAAAGAAACATACACAGTGAGGCTTAAGTTTCGATTCAGTTTAGTCGAATAGATTCTCATGGTAGGTTTGGTTCAATCATTTTCATGTTGTGCCATTTATGCCTTGATGAAAACATGGAGAAATATGCCTCACTGTGAATTCTGTGTCACTCAGTCAGTCACCTGATTTCATAGATATACATCAAATAGCCTTTTTTTGTGTCTCTCTTGAAGAAAGAATGTATCCAGTTCATCAGAGTTCAAAGTGCCTGTTTGTTGTTGTAGGGAAGTTTCTGTTATTGTCTCAACTAACATGAAATGTAGCCTTCATTACTACTATTTTGTAAGACAGACCCATTACATTTTAACTGTTTGATAGGATGTGACTGTATTGCCTCAGTTTCCCACTATTAATGCAGATCAGACTCCACTGCATTTTATCTCTGTGTTCATAACATTTTTTCCAAGTAGAGAATGGAAATCGGGTACCAGAAGATTTATTAAATTGTCCATTGTCTGTTACCAGTGATGGTTGACAGTCATTTGGCCAGTCATTCAGAGATGACTGTGGGGACATGTTGAATAAATATAAAAGATACTGTCTCTGTGAATCTAGCCACAGACCGAGTTGAAATGTTAATTTGGATGTGTTTCTTACTTTTTTTTCACCAGGATGGGTAATACCAAGGATATTCTATTCCTTTGCAGACTCTTGGAGAGCAGGACTGAAATGTATGATCAGAAACAATGGTTGGATGCATATTAGTGATACAGAATCCCCAGTTTTTCACATACTAATGAATATGATTTTCAGTCATGTGGCCTTCGTTGCATACAAACTAAAAGCTATGTTTCATGAAAAAACCACCATACAAATGTCGTTATTGTATGTTGTAGAACCTGAGACTTCTTGATGAGCAATAAGCTTAATTTCATTACATTTCTGCAGAAGAAAACTATTGGGGATGGGTAGGATAGATGCTATAACCTTATTGTAGTAAGTATCACAGTGTGTTGATAAATTCCAAATCTTGAATATAGAAGCAATCAGAAACATCACTGCATGCACTGAAGTTCATAGATATAACAAAACAAGATACTGGTGATAATGATGAAGTATGCTACTATCTTTGAAACTGGAGGTGCATTTTGAAATTACAGAAATGTTTTGAAGGTGTTTGTGTTTGCCAAATCTACAATATATAATATTGATATAAATAGCATGGGAAAAAACTCATTAAACCTGTAATATCATGCACATTTTAAAACAATGCATGTTCTGGTATTTCTGTTCGTTAAACTCACTGCTATATGTTGTACAGTATGGATGAGTAAACGGTTGGTGACAGATGTTGCATTTCTGGGTTCTTCAGAAATGAGATGCAAATAGATATATACATATAACATTCACATCATGCCAATATTTATGCTGCGGTTCCTGTAGTTGATTGCACCAGATACCATTGCATTATCACCCAGTAGATGTAACAGACATGAAGTACTAATTATGTACAAAACTGAATGCAGTATATGAGAATTTATATTTATCTTACCTCACACAAAAATGCCGATGCCTCTCTGGCTGTGCTCTCTTCTAGTATTTTCAGTGTACCCCGTGTTCAAGTGAGGTGCATTGCAATGCACCCTGCTGCCAATAGCATCTCATTTGGTACTTCTTGGTAGTTTTTATCCCCCCGGCATGTAATGCGGTGGAATAAAGTCGACGCCTCGTCTGTCTGTCCATCCGTCCATAATCATTTTTTTTTCTGGAGCATAACTCAGAAACCGTCCCATATTTTTAGACCAAACTTGATAGATGTAGTAACCTCAGCCTATGGTTGTGCCTTTTGCTATTTACAGATTTTTGGCATTTATATTTTTTTTGTTTTTCCAGGGAACATTTTGGTGTTAGTCTTATGGTGGGGTGGGCTTCGTTTCCGGAGCAAAACTCAAATGCCATTCAGTATTTTTCTGCCAAACTTGGTAGATATATCAAACTGAACCTATAGTGGTGCCTTTTGGTATTTACAGGTTTTTGTGATTTCTCATTGTCTCGTCTTCCATGGAAATGTTTCAGACATAGTCTGAAAAGTGAGAGGTCTGTTTCATTTCCGGAGCAGAATGCAAAAACCGTTCAATGTTTTTCTGCAAAACTTGGTAGATATATCAGTCAGAAGCTGAAGTGGTGCCTTTTGCTTTGTACAGGGTCTTGTGATTTATTATTTTCTCGGTTTCCATGGGAATGTTTCTGACTTAGTCTCAAAATGGAGGGATGGGCTTCGTTCCAAGAGCACAAATCGAAAACCATTTCATATCTTTCAACAGATCTTGGCAGATCTTGAAATTGTGACTTTGCAGGTTAGAGATATATAGCATTTATAATTTTCATGAATTCCATGGAAACAATTCAAACTTAGTCTAAAAAAAACAATGAGTAACTCTCAGATTATTTGTCCTTTCAAACATGTGGGGTCCGGGGGGATATGTCATCTTCTGATGACTCTTGTTTTTTATCTCGAATAACATTAAATGATGTGTTATGCACAGAAATTACTGATGTTTTGTGAATGGAAATTGATAGATGGGAGAAAACTCTAAATCTGTTTTTCATGTGTCATCAGCAAAATCTAATGATTACTACGAAAACATTTGATGCACTTTCCAGTAAATGAAATTTGACAAAACGTTCAAAGGTTGTCCCTGACAATACCTATGGGGAAACAGCAAGATATAAGATTCAAATCATTTGATTTACACAGGTTGCCTTAAGTGTATGATCTGATACCCATGCTTCAGACAGTTCAAAACTAACGTTGAGGTGTTTGGTAAGATAAATACGTTGTTTAATAGTCCCTCTGGGACCATGGGTTAAGGAAATGACCTATTGTTTTTTTACCATGGGCATGTCAGGTTCCCATATCAATCACAGGTGAGGGGATAGTCAAGTGGTTAAATCATTCATTAATCAAGCTGAACACCTGGGTTGGATTCCCCATGTAGGTTCAATATGTTAAGCCCATTTTTGATATCCCTAGCCATAATATTGCTGGAATATTGCTAAAAACGGTGAAAAATCCAACTCACATCCTCATCAACTTCTGATTCACTGATATCTGATGTTAGATTTTGTCTGACCGTAACAAATACAACTGCTTACTTGTATTAAGCGTGTTTAACATTAGTAACATTATCATGATGATTAGAAGGCACTTGACAACTAAAATTCACTTTTCTTTTGAAACTAAATCTACACATTTTATGGATGTGTTAATACTCTTATTTATCATGTATTCTTGTTGGAGAAAATTCATTATGTGATACATGTATTGATGATGAAAATGTTTGACATAAATCTCTATTTAGGCTGTTAATTCACAATGTTTTTCTTCTGTTTACTGTCCACCCCATAATTTACAAATGGTTCATTTCTTATTTATGCTGGTGACTTCCATAAACCTAAATATATATATTCATTTCCATGTCCAAATTCCAGTGGATAAGAATTTATTGGTCGACGCATGTTATGACATACAAGATATGTGCATGATATGTTCCATCAGCACATTTTCAGCTGTCAGCAGTCATACATACATTAGTATGTTCACAGCCATGATAAAGCCACTGTAGAGTCGCTGCTTCATATGTTTTGTTTGTGTACTGACATCAAGATGCAGACTCCTGGTTATAGAAGAGTTTTTTGTATTGTGTAGAGATCAGTATAATTGTCTGTGGACTGCAACGCAATAAAAGGCGACTATGCTTGTCGTAAGAGGCGACTAAAGGGATCGGGTGGTCAAGCTTGCTGACTTGGTTGGCACATGTTATCGGTTCCCAATTGATCTGCGTTCACCGCAGATCGATGCTCATGTTGTTGATCACTGGATTGTCTGGTCCAGACTCGATTATTTACAGACTGCCGCCATATAGCTGTAATATTGCTGAGTGCAGTATAAAACTAAACTCACTCACTCACTCACTGTGGACTGCAACACAGCTACTCTGCTACACTGAAGTAGGTGGCTCATCAAGGTGCAAAGTAATTTATTTACACTCTTGAGATGAGAGCCTTGCACCCCTTCTCCTCCCCTCCATTTGCCCATCATTTGTATACATCAAACAGATGCAATTTCACAATGGTTCATTTACTAAGATATTTGCAGAGTACCCATCCAGTTTATCATAACTTTGTTCAGTGACATAGATCATTAATTTATCTAAGGTGGATAAATCATGTAAATGTCCCAGTGTCATCCTGAAGATTCCGTTTCCTGCTTGAGAATAATGTTTTGCCCCCAATCAGGATAATACATCAGATTTTATTCTTCACATTTGAGAAAAAAAGACACTTACACAAATGTATAGACAGTTACACATGTTTCTGAGCATCTTAACACCACTTTTTGTTTCATCATTAGGCCAGACCCATTTAATTTCTTGTTTTACAAATCTGCCTGCTGTATTTTTTCAAGAATTAGAAAAGAAATAAAGTGAAATTTCCCTGCTCGAATAATAAAATCCTTTTCTTTTCTTTGGCCAAAAATGTAAACTCACAAGAAAACCTTTTTTTAGATTGTTTTCCGCCCCATGTACACTTCATAAATTGTCAAAAGTAAAATACTGTGATTTTATTTTATTTTATTTTCTCTCCTGCCTTTGGGTTTTCTGAGGACAAACATCCGTAAAACAAGAAATAAAGTTGGTTTCGCCTTAGTTTCATGTACAATTTTATCAGGTTGATCAAATTCATAAAGAAGAAGCAAAAGTAAGTTATTTGAAAAAATACTTGCTTATGTTTCTGTTAATATATTTGATGAAGTAGACCAATGGTGAGTGTTAGCTAAAGCCCAGAGTTCGATCCCATCAGGAAGTATATAGTTTAACAAGTCCATCAATGGTACCTTCTTGCCTCACTTTGTTAATGTTACCCAAAAGTATTTGACAAGAGCTCATTCAAGCTATACTATGCCAAACATGTTAAGCTTTAGCTCAGTGTCAGAGTCTGTGATTATCTCATCATAATTACCAACAACATGATTGTGTTCTCATTATATCAGCTGCACTGCTGTGTAAGTATTAGGCCTGTGTTCAGCCACATGGACTCTACTGGACTGACAGAGATTTGTGTTAGTCTACACAACAATTTACAGCAGTCTTTTGCCAGTTAGAGCTCACACCTGCTCAGGGACTGTGGAGTAGCGATCTATATAATACCACCTTCCTGCTCAGTGACATTATCATGAGCCAGGGTTTGCTTGAATGTGCCAATTTGTGCTGTTCAGATCAGAACCATGGCTGTACTTCAATGCAGTCTTCATGATATGATCATTACTAGTGTTCACAACCATGTGGTCTGTCTTTCCACAGTTTTCAGACAGGTATATGTATGATGTTCATTACAACAAGCCATTGCTGCAGGAACTCATATTTTATGTATTATTATGAATAATTCCCTCATACAATAATCGAATAGCATATAACACCACCCATTAGATTCACATTAATTTAAGACTGTCTTTAATTCACAATTCTTCCCAAACCTTTTCACAATAATTTATGTAAATTTCCCTTGGCTATGTACAGTATAATTACCATGTCACTAATGTCAACAGTGAAAATTGCTAATTTCAGGCTTTCTGTAACTTCATGTACTTATGTTAATGTGGATCAAATATGAAAAAGACATTATCCAATTCTCTGAATCAAACAGATATATTTGTAAGATTTCCAAAGGCTGTTAAATAATACAGTCAATACAATATTGATTTCCGACAGTTTGATACAAGGCTATATTGTGGCTGCACAGAAGCGGACAGCAACTGTCTGGGGGAGGTGTTTCCTGTGTCAGCACTACTGTCTGATGGAGATGATTGCTACAGCAGTGGTGAACACAACACACAAGAATACTTCCCCAGCTGACTGTGTTTCCTGTCTATCAGGCTGCTCTACACATGGTGGATCGTGTCATATTCCATCATTGTATGGAAGCAAGGATAAAGATTAGCATTGCTTCAAGCTATGCAAGATATGACAATTAACAAGGAAAACTGGAGATATTTCTGGCAGGTTTTCCTTAACTATCCCAGCCTTGTTAAGTACTGTCATTTTAACCACCACACCTCCTGTACAGAGGTGCATTCCTCAGTCTGGTGTAATCCTATGATAGTGGGTTAGAGTCCAAGATATTTGTTATTCCTGGTTTGTTTGCACCATACTAGTGTTTTTTATATTTTTTCCCTTCTTTTTCTTATAAATCTTTTGTGTGTGCTTGTGTGTGTGTGTGTGTGTGGAAGTGGGAGGGTATTTTGTTCTTTCTTTTAAGAATTGAACACTCAACTTTCAAGACTTAACTATTTGGTTTCTAAGCAGATAAGAATGGGCTCATCTTGTTGGAGTGTGTAGAGTGTTTGTCTGCATCTACTTATCCCACCCCTTCCGTGGTCTGTAGGCTTGTGTACTCAGTTGGCCATCAGCTGGAGTAGTTATTGATCCCGATTCTCATCCAGTCCCTGCAGACAAGCAATCTGGCCTTTACAGACATTCTCATTTTCTGAACATACACCAGGGGATGAAAGGGGAGCAACTCTCTGTCCACTGGGATTGTTCTGAATATTACAGTGAGTCAGGATTGATACCACACAAAATCCAACTGTAACCAGGCTCTGTGAGTCCAGGAATTATCTAGACTGACCACCTGTCTTGTACCCAGTTTCCCTGTAGGATGTCTTTATTGTGTCACATTTCTTGAGAGAGTGATTTGTGGTAGTCAGATGACCAGAACAGCTGCTGAGTATCATGTGTGTGTTTTTTAACACCTTAGTCGGCAACTTGTTACTATGTCATGGTAATCTGTAAATAATAGAATAAGGAGCAATCTGGTGATTGACATGAGCATCAATTCACTCAAGTTATGTATGATGACTTTTGTCAGTATGAATGATTTGCAACTCCTTTAAGACTTGTCTTCCACTGGTAAAAACACAGCATTTACTTAGCACAAATTGTTGTAAAGGGATGATGTTTTCAAGTCACACATTTGTTTTCAAAGGATGAACATTAAAACCTGTCTTCAGTTTTATGCATCACCTTACCCAGTATGGTGCATCAATGTTCAAACAGTCAACAACTGTGCTAGGTTGCTCATGATGACTTGCATTTTACAGATTGATGGACATGTATACATGTCAGCTGGTATGATGTTGACAACACTGTAAAACCTGAACATTCCATCTCAAACACTGTCTTAATCTGTAAATGTTATCTAATGGGAATGGTATCCTGACAGGACAAGAGATCAAATTTAATTGGTAAAGCTTCATGTTTAGTACACATATTATAAATGTTCATGTATACATGCATTTGCTGAAAGGTGACAGTGTAGTTTTTGTTTATTCATAAGATTCAAATTTGTTTTTAAGATACTGAATTGCCAAAGAGGCTTGTATAAACAATAAATATCACTCTGCAGATATGAAGACTCTTGTCACTGAGGTTTAACAATCCTTATGACCTCCTTGCCTGTTGAAGAGACCATAAATACTTTGATCTTGTCATAACATGGTCATTGTCATTGGACTTAGTGTGTGTTATTAGGGTCATATTGCCTTTAGATATTCTCTAAATATAAATGTTTTGTCCTTTTTAGTGTGTGTTCTGAGGTATTATTAACTTCATAGGAAGTGTACAATGTGTCAAGCTTGTCAAGTTATATTGTTAACATGAACAGCTACCTGTCACTGAACAGCTTCAACAAGCATTGTAGGGCAATATTTGAGGAAACAAACTAAACTTGATGTGTTTAGATATTGCGGTCTACAACCACATGGTAGTGATATTGTTTTGATAGGTTTTTATTCAATAATCAAATGGTGTTTCTAGCTTCTGGATTACTTTAATCATTGTGTGTTTGACTTGATCTAATTGTATCACGTCGTGTTAAGCTGTTGAAGAAAATACTACTATGTACCTGAAGTCTGTTTGGAATGATGTGTTCATGTTCTGAGGGTGTGTTGAATGGTATTGTGCCATCCAATGACATGTTTATTGACCCAGTGGTACATACTTTGCTGTACTGCTCCAGGGTTGACATTTTCTGACATCGTGTATGGTTATGCTACATATTTGTGTTCAACATTTAGTCTGGGCCAAGTTCTATGAACTGTTTTGTCACAGTCTTAACTTTTGTAACCTTCAGTGTGATATCAAGGTGACTATGTTGAATACAACCCTGTATATAGAAGTAAGCACTTCAGTCCTATGCCAGAAATCTTTCACTGAGTGGTATTTACTGTAAGCATGTTGAGGTACACATCTGAGTTTGTGTAGGAATAATATAGCGCTAGTTGCCGTAGCATCCCAAGTCTTGAGGCATCATGACCTCTGATTTCTTCAACAAATGCTCCTGATGAGTGTATGGTAGAACTAGAGTTGTGACGATTAATCGATACGCTAGTTATCGCGATTCAAGAGCTGTACAATACGATACATCAATACGATTGTCGTGTATCGATTCAACACGATACTTATATACCTAAAAATAACCCTATACCACACCTGAAAAAAATTAGTCAATAAAATCGTTACGATAAACAAGTCGACAGCGAGGAACGGTCATGTTTCAGGTTGCTATGCAAAGCCAACTCTGGCAGTATTTACAAGTAAAAAAATGGTGGAGGGGGTGGACACGATGAATGAACAGCCACCTTCAAATTGAAAGATATTATGGTTTTAGCGATTTCCTACAAGAGTGTCATTATTTTATTCCAAATAGAAAATACATCTTCTAATTCTTTGGAACCCTACCTTGCATTACATAAAGGGAACAGGTGTTCTGATATATTCCACAAATGTTTGTGAAATGCAAGAGCAATAATTTCAGACTTGACTTATCTTGACAAGTGGTTGTTCATTATTTTTAATGTGGTTAAGTTATCATTAATGTTGAATCTTGAATAATGAGCAACTGCCACATCTTTCAAAATCTTTGAAAATGTTGTGAGTTAAGCAGTTTTATCATGCTTCTATTTTTGTGGTAAATATTGTCATGGACATGCCCTGACTAAGATAATTTTCACTTTTTTTTTGTTATCTGTGCAAAAAAGACAGTTGTGCCAATATTAATCCCTGCTGTTCCATTGTTTGGGAAAACACAACTTTACTGAAACATGCCAAACATTTTTAATAAAATATCTTACATGATGACATGTTTTATTTTTCTTGGTAGAAGAATACCTTCCCTGAAATGATATCATAACAGCACATTATTTCCAGTACTTTTATTTTTCTGCATACGAGGACAAAATATCACGATACGTATTGTATCGTATGTATCGGACTACCAGTATCGTGATACATATCGTATCGTGGCATGGGCGTATCGTCACAACGCTAGGTAGGACCCTATAGATATCATCTTTGTTCAAAGGGTATCTTGTCATATGTGTATACTAAAAATGATACCTGTCCTTATGTATGACCTATTCTAGATTTGTTTTCCAAATCAGTTACTTATGCTCACATACTTGACAGTGTTAAATAATGAATGACTGAATAATTGACATCACCTCTGACATGAGCTGGATATTTGTTTGCTAAATGTTAAATGTTCAACACCACTGATGTGTTGTAGCCACATTGGTTTTCTTCAGTAAGTGTTTTAGGTGTTCTAAATATTTCCCTAACTACCACATTGCACCATGAATCAGGCAAGGAAAAGTCAATCTGAACTCGGTAGTAATTTAGGCTGAATGGTTACTGAGGGTTTTTCTGTGATACTTTTTGAAGTATGTGTTTGAAGTACCGTGTGACAGGCATTTGTGAAGTAAGGTTTTAACACTGCCATGTAGGGATACATGTTTGTTCAGATATGACATGTGCTGGAAAAAGTCAGGTAGAGTAGCCAAGTGGTAAGAGCAGTTGCTTGTCATGCCCAAGACTCAGGCTCGATTCCCCACATGGGTACAATGTGTGAAGCCCATTTCTGGTGTCCCCTCCCTTGATATTTGCTGTAAATTCCTGAATGTGGTATAAAACCATATTCACTCACTAAATGATTAGGGTGAATGGAATGGATTGTAACAACTAATGCTTGGACACAAAAGTAACAGTAATAGTCTGCCAGCACAAACTTGCCATTCATTTTCTAGTTATCTGTACACAAGGGAAGTGTTTGATTGCAAGGTCAAAAGAATTGTTGTTGGATTCATACATTGTACGAAGGCTAAAGCTGGAGACAGGGCTACATCCCATCACATAGGAGATGTTGTAACAGGACAAATATGTCATATATGAGTGTCAAGTTGTTATTGGCAATACAGTTTCAAGTGCCTACTTCCCTCAGTTTCAATATCCTGTTATCCTTGACATGATTCAGATCTGTGGTCATATACTGCCGGACACATATTAGATTATCCTGCGCACTAAACGCATTTGTGACAAGAGAGGCGGTACAATGAATTGGGCGAATACACTTGGCTGCTACAGGTAGCTTGATGATTATGCACGTGCAATACATGCTAACCATGACATGAAATCAACACCGCATATTCCTTCGAATGATAAGACTGCACTTTCAGGCATAAGATACTGATATTCCACGCTAACCTTTAGTTAAGACGAAGACAAATAGATGATTGGGGCATTGACAAGCATGTTAGATATTCAACAATTTTGTTTTGAAAAAAAACAGGAAAATGTCATTTGCTTCGTGAAATGGATCGGTGGTTGTAAACATATTTGCTCAGTATATTGTGTTGATTCAATTCGTTGGGATTGTACCTGTTCCCAAATCGAGTGTGCTATAGCAATTCATGCGTGACGGGGAAAATGAACTTCTCGTTATTTATCAGACAACCTGTCCCCCTCTTCTTTCAAGTGGATCGTTCTGTAAGGCGTTCCCAAGTATGCAAATTGGGGTCATTTGTCAGGTCGTGGATCATCTTATATGTGTTTACCAGTAGTTGACCATTCAGTCTCCGTGTTTATCACAAAGGTATTGAAAATATTGAAGTCAGTTTAATTTTACTCAGGGAACAGTTTGATCCCTTGAATTTCATAAAGTTCCAAATGTGTACCTGGTCTGAGTGGAAATGGAGTGTTGACTGATTATATGTCTCAAATGTCATACACATTTCAGGAAACAGCATATTATCCAATTGTTATGTTTTGTAATAAACAGAATAAGCTATAGTTGATTGTTAAGAAGTTTACAAGAACCCAATGTTACTTGAACATGAGCACATCTCCTGAATACCCTCTTTTTGTGTACACACAAGGTGCCTAGACTTTTTAAAAAGTGAAAGTGAAAGATGATCTGTTTTGTATTGCAGAAAGAAGATAGAGGAGATAGGCAAGATGACGGCGTTGACCCAGGACGAAATCATCAACAACACCAAAACGGTGATCCAGGGTCTTGACACACTGAAGAATGAGCACCACCAGATCCTCAACTCTCTACTCACTTCCATGAAAACAATCAAGAGGGAGAATGGAGACACAAACCTCGTGGAAGAAAAAGCAAATATTCTCAAGAAGTCCCTGGAGTCCATTGAGCTAGGACTAGGAGAGGCTCAGGTACTGCCAAGTTTTTACGTTTATATGTATAGTTTTGCTCTCAGAAGGTGATGATTGATGAGAATTTGTAATTACTTGTTGTCAGCACCAAGAATACCTTGAAATAGTATAGTTTCCTACCTGACATATGAACTGACATGTATGAGGAAAGGAAAATGTTGCTACCTTCCTAAATGTTTTGTTTGTTTTTTCTAGCCTCATCAAGCTCATTGATGTTCACATAAAGCCAGTGTCATTAGCTTTTATTGCAATATGGGTAGTAAACTTTGGAATAAACTGCAATCACTTCTCAACATTCAGCAAATTTTATTATTTTCTTTTTGACAAAAGTTCACAGACAGTGTCATCAGTTGCTCACTTATGGTGAATCTAATTAAATCTTTGGTTTGACAGGTAATGATGGCATTAGCAAATCATCTACAACATGTTGAAGCAGAGAAACAGAAGTTACGAGCCCAGGTTAGGCGTTTATGTCAAGAGAATGGTTGGCTGCGAGATGAGCTGGCCAACACTCAGCAGAAGCTGCAGCTGAGTGAGCAGAAGTCCGCTACACTGGAGGAGGAGAAGAAACACCTCGAGTTCATGAATGAGATGAAAAAATATGATTCTAATGACACATCAGTCAGCATGGTCAGTATTCACCTAAATTTTTCTAATCACAAGCTAGTCATTGTTCTCAGCAGCAATGTGATGATGATCATCATCTTAAAATATATCGTCATCAAATTTCTACTAGCAATCTTTTTAGACATACTTCAAACATGTGATGATCAGTTTTGCATAAATCAGATTGAATTGTCAGATTAGCTCTGATTATGATCCTATTAATGTCAGCTCCGAATGTTTTCTTGTCACGTTTGTTAAAAGTAGTAATCATCCTAGACTGGCATTACCTTTGAATTTCCAACAGCTCTCTCTTTTAGTAGTCCCAGCAAAAGTATGCTGCAATATTAAATAAAGTGTCAGTATACAGTTATGTTGGGGTTTTATTTATGTCATATTGTATATTTAGTCTTTAACCAAGTGTTTTATGAACTGTATCACTTCTGGCAGAAATGTTAAAATTTCAAAACATTCCTGTAGTATGCCCTTGCTATTACACATTCCAAATCTTCAAGTTTTCTGGACAGTGTAAAGGTAATTTCAACTGACTTGTTGTATAGTATTAATAAAATATTATATTTTGTTGTCAACAGACAGAAGAAAAAGAACCTGAACCCACTTCACAGCCACTAGATCTCGGATTTCCAGATGACGATGATGACGGACCACAACCAGAAGGTAAAGATGCTTCACAAGTCACACTGTAACTATTGATCTTTGAGGATTTTCCTTTTATATATATATATACTCATGGAAACAAATAAGGCAACACGTACAAGTACAAGTGCTGCTTTATTTATTTCCAAAGTTTCAAACACAGTGCAGTACATATCTCATGAAGAAACCTGGAAAAGAATAAAGGAACACTTGTACTTCTATGTGTTCCCTTATTTGTTTCCATGAGTATATTTAGAGATGTCGATACGATGCTATTTCACTGGACATCCCTACAACTTAGGTTTTTCATAGGTTTTACACTAAGATTACTTATACTCACACATTCACTGTATCAACACAAGTGTGCAAAGAAAGAAAATGGTAGAGCATAACACTGGAATTCTACCTTAGATAGGCAATATAATGAAAAACACAGATACCTTTCAGTGACTCTTAACATGTGGCATACATTATTGTGACAGACTTGAGTGGTTAAAGCCATGAATTTTAACTGATCAAATGATCATCTTGTTTCAGTTCTGTCCCCAACACAACCAAGTGCAATGGCCCAGGCGGCAAGTGGTGGCTATGAAATCCCAGCCCGTCTGCGCACTCTCCACAATCTAGTCATTCAATATGCGTCACAGGGTCGCTATGAGGTGGCAGTACCACTCTGTAAACAAGCCCTGGAGGATCTGGAGAAGACCAGTGGGCATGATCACCCAGATGTTGCCACTATGCTAAATATACTCGCTCTAGTATACAGGTCAGTCAGCATGCTGTGCTCTATGTGGAAGGTTCACTTCGAGAGATACTCAAGGAAGCAATGTTAAATATGCAACATTTAGGAAATGCAGAACATTACTGTTACTGTAGTATACATTGTTTTCAACAAAGGATATTTTAAAAGTAACCTCAGAGGAAGGAATTTAGATTATGTCTGTATTGTCCAAACAAAATTACTGAGTATCAAATTATGATTACTTCTGATGTAGACTTGCGGGTAACACTGGAAGGAGAGGTGTGGAAATTTTCTTCTGCCACATTTTCATCTTTTGATGAAAGGAACAGACATTAATCTTTGCTGTTGTTCTCTGTTGAAATGAGATGAAGCATCCTGGTTCAGCATGCTCCTCAGTGGTGGTATTAGGGTGAAGGGAAGTAAACTATTGTGCCCAGCATGTTGTGTGTGTTGGTGTTCCAGGGATCAGGGCAAGTACAAGGAGGCGGGCAACCTGTTGCTGGACGCACTTGTTATCAGGGAGAAAACACTGGGCAAGAGTCACCCTGCAGTGAGTGTCTGCCTCTAACAGTAATGCACCTGTTCCGTTTCAGCTTACACCTTGGGACAGGCAGTCAGTGACATTAAATTTCTCCTTCAAGCGGTGATGTAATAGACCAGTATCCAGTGGATGACTTCAGTATTTATTAACTACACTTTGCAGTGTAATGTCATTTTGCCATCCCATTTGATAACAGGCAGAATAGATCCTCATGACACTGTGGTTGTGGTGAGAACTGACTTTGAGCTCTTTGGTGGTTTTAGTGAATGACTTGGGTCAGTGACAACATGCCCATATGGCATGGATTGATAATCATGCAGACCAGCAATGAAATCTTTCAGTTGATAAATACTGTAGTCATCCATATGTGAATTCACATATCTCTTTAAGAACCTTGAAGGAGCACTTAATGTCATGGCTGCCTGGTCCCAGTAGCAGATGCAGCTCCACTGGACAAGGACATGCAAGGACATGATGTTTCATACAAGACTAATTGTTTGACTTGTAATGCCTATCACTTCCAGAGACCAGGGCAAGTATAAGGAGGCTGCCAATCTACTAAATGATGCATTAGGCATCCGAGAGAAGACTTTGGGGCCTGACCACCCTGCCGTGAGTTGTTGCTGTTGTCTGCCTGCCAACCTGCCTTGGTTTTTGTTCCACCACCAGGCCACATGATGGCCTGGCTGGTTGGTTGGTGTGTCATTGGTTTTGGTGTAGTGCATGTCATCCATTTAGTTGTCCATATGTGCTGCTTGTAGCACTGCACAATTTCATCCAGCCCCAGATTTATCTGTTCCTGTAGATAACATCACTGGTGGACACATGGTTTGCTGTGGATCTGGTCTTCTTTATGTTGATGCATTGCTGTGCAAAACACAACTGGCACTTGGGTTTACTGACAGTTTCATCACAACTCTTTTCTTTCACATGCAAATTTACACTCTTACATCTTAAAGTCTTTACACTGCTTTACACATTTGGTGCCTGTTTTCACTTGATGGGCAGTATTTCAGGTAAACCAGTATTCCACAATATGAATTACTAATAAATATATGCCATACTAAGTTCGGAAAGTACCAGGTCATTGCGATTTTCAAAATCATCAGTATTTTGGCGTTTAAGTTCTGATTGGTGATGAATGATATTTTAGCCAGGAAACAAGCATCTGATTCCAATATCTGAAACAGAAAACTATAGTGACCACATATATTTGACTATTGCACATGCGCTGTGACCACATCAACATCCTATAATCTAGTGGAGGGGTTCGTGTTGTAAGAAATTGTGCTGTAAAGTCTAATATTTGGGTTTTTTAACACTTTAGAAAACATAATCACAATTCCAAAGATAACATGCAATGTGTTTTTTGTGACCACAACATTTACGCACATGTCCTGAAAATAAAATCTCATGTAACTTCCACAGTCATTACAGAAAAATGAATGCATGCAGTGTATTGCATATATGTATTGCATGAATCATCATAGCAATAAATTGCTATACAACAGTCATGCCAATACCTAACACTAATTCTTATCATTTGAGTGTCTTATTTTTTGTGACTGAATTCTGAGTGTCGCACAAGAAGAAATCTATGTTACTCATAGACATGGTCAGTTTAGATTTGTTGTTGAGTATTCATCTGGTCATCTTGTGGTCATCATCTGTAGAAGGTGTGTGTTTGTAGCCTTAACAGTTTTATAACGACAGTATCTCGCCTCTGTTCCCTCTATTAATGTGATAATTCCTTCATCATCATGGGGAGACTACTAATGCATTTTGGGAGGTGATACGTCATCCAGATTTTCCTTATGTTCATAATGCATGTTACAGTGGTGTCCAGTCAGTAAACAGACAGAGCCAACTGCATGATGGATATATGTAGTACATTGATGTGTCTATTAAGCAGTTAAGTAGCAATGGGTTCCATCCACAAAGTGATCTCAGCAGTTATATCTTATCTCCCAAACTGCAACATATGTTAACAACTGGCAGATAGCTTTGTGGAACAGGACCCAGTACTAGGTGTTGTAGAGTCAGCTGATGGCATGTCTGCATGATAGATGTCTCACAGGTAACACTGTCAATTTCCCTTGAATGTATAAAGAAAAGCTTTCTCACATCTTCTCGCAAGAGTTTGAATTTCTTCATGCAGACATTGCCAACACATCCTGTGCCCCGTTGTTCAAAACAACCTTAGCTAAGATCAACCTTAAGCACTAAGGTTAGAGTTACGATCATCTTAAGAAAAAGATACGCCTGTTGCACAAAACAACCTTAGGGCAACCTTAGGGACTCCAACCTTAGCCGTAACCTTAACCCCCTGGATGCTGAGGGTTTTTTTCAGGCGCACATTTTCATAAGGTTTGAAAAGTGAACTTTGTGTGAGATTTGCGCCAGCATGGTCCTGGATCTGCGTACGGCTATAAAATTACACAGAAATGTAGAATATTTCATTTCCTATCTGGTGGTATAAATATAACTTCGACAACATCAGGGGTTTGAGAAAAAGATACGGATAAATGTTGTCCAAACTTTTGTGTGCGTTAAAAATCAGTAAATTCCTCCGTTTTTCATCGTGTAGCAATAAAAGCACTCTGCTACGATTTTTTTAATTTTTCATCTTTATGAAAAGTGTGAGCGAAGAAAATACAGCCTGATGTCAGAATGAAATAGTATATATGAAATGGATTTATGTGCTAATGCACAACATTATACACTCAATATTAAAAATGACCCGCAATAAATGTCAGAAATGGATTCTCCTCTATGACGTCCACAGGGAGATGATGCACGCATAAAGTTAAGGGGGCATAACCTTGATGCTTTACATCAGGTCAGTGTAACTAATGGAGAGAATTTGCTGTGAATACGGACAGTATATTTTCATAATGTTTTGTTCAGTGTGAACCAAACTATTCCAATTCAAAGTTCCCCAATGTGAGCGGGTACCTTTTGGTAGTTTCACAGTTTATAAGGAATGATACCAATGTACTACATGAGCAGGCGATTTGGATGGCAATATCCGATGCATAATTTAGTTCTTAGATTCCTATATTCTCCTGTTTCTGTATTATTTTCATTAACTTTGGATCACTGTTAACGGAGTAACAGACACAAATGAAATGACATAACATAACTGACAATGATGCAACCTTTTAGTTGACGTTATGGCATGTTTTGTGCATTTTGTGACGTCGGACTAGTATATATGATGCAAAATATACATCACAATACTGAAAGTGCAATCGGAATGATATGGCCACTGTGTTTTCTCTTGTTCAACCGACCTTCACCTCAAAGAAATTGCCTAATATGTGCAACAATGTTTACGCGTGACATCATTACCGATGACCGATTTCTTTCAAAATGGCAGCTTCGCTGACAAGGTTACATACGATTTTTGACTCTTGCCTTCATGGATCTTTTGTGCATAAAAGTGAGATGTAAGTAATCATAATTATTCTGACTATCCTATTATTCTCAATATCCGCCTTGTCGATACGTGATTTTGTAAACACTATCCAATATGGCGGAAAGCGCACTTCGGTGTTTGTGTAAGTGTATTTTCGAAAACATCCCAACCAATTCTTGCTTCATCAGCGACGTTTCAGAATTATCATAATTGGTTTTCATGAAAACTTGATATCAGTGATCATTAATATGCTATTTTTGACATTCCCATTTCTGTACACTCTCTGCTTCCTCAAAATAAAAGCAGCCGCCATATTCCCTTTCCAACCTTAAAGACGCTAAGGTTGGGTCGAACCAACCTTAGTTATCAACCTTAACTTAAGGTTAACCTTAGCTGAGGTTGTTTCGTGCAACGGGAGGCTAACCTTAGTAAAGGTCTAAGGTTGAAATCTTAGAGATAAGGTTGACCTTAGAGATAAGGTTGTTTTGAACAACGGGGCACTGGACATTACCACATGCTGCTGGTTATTAAGCTTGTTAAACAACCTGCATGTGACATGCTTATGCTGTTGTCATTTAGACTAGAAATGTTTGTTTTGCCTCAATATTTGCCTTGCATCATGACTACTAAAAGAATATGATGCTCATTATAATGAAGTAAGTGCATAGGACCAATAATACCAGTACTGTTCCTTTGTTTTTATGTTTTTACATCTTATAGATCATATACATGACACATGAGACCCATTTGTATCAATTCAGCTAAGAAACTGCTTTGGGCTTTCTGAAATTCTCCTTACTTTGCATGAAAAAAGGAAGCACAAGGTTTGTTTTGCTGAAGTCAGCCCGTCAGCACAGTACATCCAAGACAGTGTATCCACACTAAGAGGTGTTTTCTGATGTACTTTGGTGTAAGTAATGGATAATATCCTTTTCTCCACTCAACAAGACACACTGTCTGCACCATCAGACACATTTTTGTATTGAAATGCTATGTTATAAACCTCTTTTTCATTTCCTATCCCTGTATACAGTCCCTTTATAATGAATGAATTTGGTGCTTCATTATAAGGAGTGTACTACAAATAGCCCAGAGGACTGTTACAGCTACTAGTGTTTGTGATTGCTGTGTAACACATTGCTTCCTCTCTTCAGGTGGCAGCCACCCTCAACAACCTGGCTGTATTGTATGGAAAGCGTGGCAAGTACAAGGAGGCTGAGCCCCTGTGCAAGAGAGCTCTGGAGATCAGAGAAAAGGTAGATAAAGAGTGTTGTTTAGAATCAGCCCCTGGAGAATATGGGTGTGAAGCAGTCACTCGTGGTTAACTAACTGACACTGGGGAAATTAACAAGGGATTAAGAAATAGTCTTGGTATAGGTTAGAAGAAACAGGAGATCTGTGGTAAATGTAGGTAGTCTGGGGATGTTCTTCGCCAAGGAACGGTAGAAGCTGGCCTGGTGACTGTTGTTGACAAATCTGAACATTAGCCATGATGTTATGTCAGAATAACAGGGAGTTGGTTTATCAACCCAGCTTAGTCTTGGCTTCACAATGTGTGGTCTGGTAGTGTAGTTTAGTAACCTACAACTATTGCTCATGTTGCCCTCCAAAAGATCTGCCTGTCTCCTGCTTTGTTACCTTGAATACTTTTATGTTTGACATAAACAGCTCTTGCTTGTACACTGCAGTAATTTCCATAAGCTAAGTTTGTATTTGACTGGTTGCAGGTGCTGGGCAAAGATCATCCTGATGTAGCGAAACAACTAAATAATCTGGCTCTTCTGTGTCAAAACCAAGGCAAATATGAAGAGGTAACATGAACGAGACAATTATACGTTCTAGTCATGAAGGAATACTGTTTGATGACAAAACTTTGTAATGCAAAATCAAGTTTTGTGGATAATAACTTCTTTCATTTTGATAATATGATAGCACTGTTTCTGTAGAGATCCAGAAACTCTTGTAATGGTTTGACATAGGGTAGTGAGGTTGCCTAATTCACTTGTCACAGTGATGGCCAGGATTTCATTCCCCTCATGGGAACAATGTTCTGGTGTCTCCTGCCTCAATGTTGCTAGAAAATTGCTAAGAGTGACGAAAAACCATACTCACTCACTTCGCTTTAAAGGGGAATAAGGGTCTATACCAAAGCATTGCTTTTGCATTATAATTAAGATGTTGCTCATTAAACAAATTGTCGACTTTGTTTCGTAGCTTAGTCATAATGAATATATTGGGGTGTTTGTGGGAGGGGGAGGATTTCAATCATTTGTTAATAGCACCTTGGTAAATCAGTGGCTCTTATTAAAGTACAAGAAAATATAATGTGCTTCAATCTAATCATATTGTCATGTGTTCCACATGTACAAACTACAAAGGACATGATATCTCAGCGAGAGGGACAACTTCTCTTCTTCACTTGTTTTAACTGTGCATGTTTTATTAACAGGTAGAGCAGTACTATCAAAGGGCTCTAGAAATCTATGAAAGTAAGCTAGGCCAGGATGACCCCAATGTTGCTAAGACTAAGAATAACCTGGTAAGATTTGATGTTGTTGAAGAGGAGGAGGGACCAGCAGTCTATACATCCTCGTCTCTCACTGACCAGGGACTCTGACATGATGACACTCTTAAGTACCAGTATTTCTCCACCACTTTATTCTTATCATACCCAAAACTCTGCTTTTTTGGAGGGGATCATTAACCTACCAACTTCTATGTTGAGTGGCAGTTTGTTAAGCTAAACACAAATTTTCTCATTTTCATACAATGGTTTTCCCTGTGAGACAAGGGGTAATCACATCAACTGTCTGTATACAAATTATACTTTACAATTCTTCCTATATTCTGTTAGTTTTTCTTTATTTTCCTTGTGTGATGAAACACATGTTCCTTACATTTCCCACCAGCTTCTCTGTTACTGACAGTATATGTTCGGTTGATGTGATCACTGACACCCAGGAGATGAATAGACAAGCAATGGTCCCACTCCTTCATGTAGCACTGCATGCAATTGGTATTCTGTGGTTATTTATTACAGGTGGAGAAATATTACATCCGAGCTTTAGAAATATACAAGAAACGCTTGGGAAATGATGATCCCAACGTGATAAAAACACAAAACAACTTGGTAAGGCAGTCATTCATGCAGTAGAGTTGCCTGCTGCCACTGTACCTGCCTGCACTGTAACACGCATGTCTTTGACTGGGAGACAGTGTTATCTGCCTCTGTTGACTGCTTGCATTTGTAACCAGCAAACTATGACATAAGATTGAATAACATATTATCCAAGATTTGATTCCTTGCACATATATTAACATGTCCCAAATCAACAAATACACCATACTGTTAAACTGAGTAACATGTAAAATGTGATTTTATCCGTCCCTGAAGTTTATCATCAAAAGTTTAAAAGGAAAATACAAATCAACATTCAAAAAACCACTCTACTGAGACTACAAATTTTGCATGCTATTGTAGGTTTTAAATGATGGCACATCCCTTTTTGAATGCTAACTGCAGTTTGCAGGGCATATTAATTACCAGAGATTGTCATACATAACGACTGCAAATTGATTACTAATGAATTGTTCAGTAGTGACATTGCTTACTGCATGTAGCTGAAGAGACGTAACACTAACAACATTGCTCAGTCTTCAGTAACTATCATGTCAGCTTGTTGCCTTATTTCAGGACAGACATAATAACATCACATTGGCACAAGCATCAAAAGCATCATATACTGGAAACAATGATATTTGTGTTTGAGCTTACATGTAATTACTGCATCTAATATGTTTGTGACATTACCCTTATATTCCTATAATATGTTGCTGCTTTGTTCAGCCAGGTGTTGAACATTAACTCCATACAAACTCGTCACATGTCCTAGTATATCCAGCTGAATAGGTTTTTTTATGTTTTAATGATTTTATTATTCACTTGTTCACAATTTTGATAAAAAGATAGATTTTCATGATACCTTTTCTTACATACTATGTTACACTGAGGTTAAAAATGTTGTTTGCCACTTTCTTCAATTGTGTTACATGCATTTATTTTGTTTAAAAAGCATTTTACTTCTACACAAGTCTAAGAGAGCAAAAGCTGTGCCTCAGAAGTACTTTTCCAACTAAGAAGAAATAAGCCTCCCACAGATAACGTTACCTAAACACCCAAGTGTTCTTAGTTTTTATTTGAAGTGTAACATGTATTGCATGTGTTTTGCTGTGCTGTGAAGCCCCAGAGCCTGACCTTGCACCCTGTCCTTTTAGGCCTCTGCATACCTGAAGCAGGGCAAGTACAAGCAGGCCGAGGTTCTGTACAAGGAGGTCCTCACCCGTGCACACGAGAAGGAGTTTGGCAAGGTGGAAGGTATGCTTGGCAAGCTGCATGTGTTTCCATGTTAATTTCATCACCAATATGAGGAATAATAACCTGTTTGGGCTTAGTCATGAGAAACCTTATCACCACACTCAGGATCCCGTCAATTTTACACAGTGGCAACATGATGAGTCTCAGTGTTCAGAGTTGTGTCCCTTGAACATTTTCGAAAACCAGAATTGGGTTTGAATCCTTGGTCGCCCCAGTTGTGTTTCTAGGTTACATCTCAGCTCAAGCTTGCGTCACTTTGAGCTTTCCTCACCTTGATGTGACTGTAATCCAAATCTCAACATAACTAGCTATCTCCGAGACAGGAGTATTTGCTCAATAATATTATAAATAGTGAACATCATGTGCTATTTATAGAAAAGGAAGATGTATGACATTATATTGGAATGACAGGAATTGTAGGTATTGATAACACATCCTTTGTTGTAGGAGAGAACAAGCCCATCTGGATGAGGGCAGAAGAGAGAGAAGAAAACAAAGTGAGTACCCATTACCTCCTGCATCTTTGCTGCATTTTGCTGACATGAAATGCATTATTACATTTGACTGGCTAAACAAGGTGTTTGCTATGTTGTAGTATGCCTTCTTTGCAACCAGTTATATTTGACTTTCAATTCCATGATGTTCAACGCCATTTTTCTCTTCTCTCACAGGGAAAGTACAAGGATGGATCCCCACTTCCAGAGTATGGCAGTTGGCACAAGGCTGCTAAAGTTGATAGGTATTTGTGCTGATGTATGAAACAGTATGTAAGAACACTCAGAGCATAATTTTATCATTTGAACATAGTGCCAACACACTTGACAAGATACAGTTGAAGATACATCGAAACATTGCTTCATTTGCAAGAAAGCAATTGATCATCCATGTAATCCTGTAATTTGTCAGGCATCCAACTTAAAAGTGCTGTTCAAAGAATGGCTTAAAGAGAATTGACGAGGAGTCCGGAAATCAGTTGTGATGCTTTGATGAGTTATTCATGTCCTTCTCCTCATGTAGCCCGACGGTAACAACAACCCTGAAGAACCTTGGTGCGCTGTACCGAAGACAGGGCAAGTACGAGGCTGCAGAGACTCTGGAAGAGTGTGCCATGAGGTCCAAAAAGAATGTAAGTGTATGTGTTGTCTTTTTATTGTTGTTATCTGTACATGCGTACAATTATTGTAGGTGTGTACAGGATCCAGTAGAGCATCTCTCTGCTTTCATCTGGGGAGTGCTGCAGATCAGTGCTCTCATGACAGAGTTGACTTCATAACAGAAATGACACCGTCTATTTGCTGTTTAAGGGTCAAGTATTGGTTCACAGACAACAGCAGTGAAAAGCATTTAATATTTCTTGAAGTGTAACGAAAGCTTGACAAACCAGATATTGGTGGGAAAGATCTGCAGCCCTGCCTAGTTGTGGCTGTCAAACAGCAGATGTCAACATATATGTCACAGAATCTCAGCAGTGGAGGCGGTTGGTCAACCAATCACCAGAAGCACTGAGAGACATGCACAAGAAAACACTGAATCAATATCACATCTCAACCCACGTCATTGCAGAAGTTCATTTCCTGTGATATGGTTGATCATTAGTTTCATCAGTACACTTTCATTCATCATTCAATATGTAGTCATCATCTTTATAGTTGAAATACTTGTAGTTAAATGACTGAATATTTCCAGATGTGCTAGTTCCTACTACTACGTAAACCCACAGAAATATCCCTGGATTGTTCTGCAGACCTCTGTGCACATGTCATTCAACTCTGTGTCCTCATTATGTTCTGAGGTTTCTGCACTGACTATTACCTTGGCAATATTTAGCAAATATAAAACCAAGCCTGTGTAAAGGTTAACAAATTCACCCATTCAACATTTAATGGTGGACTTCACATCGGTGATGACACTTGTTCACACACACGTCCAATATCACTGGACAACGTTTGTAGTCACACAGTGTCGCAGCATGTAACCCTGGTATAGGCTCCAGCTTCCTCTCACATAAAGGCTGGGTTCAAACTTCACATTGGTTGATGGTTCAATACTTGTATATTCAGACTCTCCAGTAGCTGTGTATCATCATTCTGTCAACTAATGTTTGTGTCGCAGTGGAGTCTTACAAGTTCTACACCAAATACATGGACACCAGTCTTTATTGCTAGATGTGTGATCATCAGTTCTGCTTTAAATAAACGCATCAGGTGTACAGTGTTGTTTATCTGAGTTTGTTGTTTTACTTCTTTGGGTATTTTATCAGTCACTATGAATAGCTGAAAAAGTGCTGATGTGCATTCATCAACTTTGATTCTTTGCTGCAAGCTCCAATTTTTCATCAAGATGACATTAAAGTTAATCGTAAGTTGTGATGATAAATCAGATGTTTGTTTCAGAGAGTTGATAGTATATGCTGTAGAAGCGTATGATACTTGGTGTGTCTAAATGGTGTATTGTGAGATGTCAGCTGTTATCTAACTCTGTCTGTCCCTCCTCCTCGCTCACCAGCAAGTATATAACTCTGTTTGTACTCGGGGAAGGTGAGTCCAACACTCCAACAACAAGGCAAGGCTAGATACACACAGATACAACACACACTGAGCTGCTGTTTTACATGAATGTATACTGGTGGCGGTGCTAAATGCTTGCTTTGTAGCATTTTGGTTTTCTTTAGTTTTCATTCACTAATTCTGTTTGCCACATGATTATTCCACTTCTTCACCCCATTGTATTATGTTTGGACCCGCACTCCTCCCTTCCCTTCATCCTTGGTGTAGGCCTGGCCACCACCTCACTCTCATTCTCACTTGGCGGATATGGGGCTGTGTTCAACTGATTTTTTCACTTTTTCTAGGTCCTTCAATCAGGGCCATATCAGTGTATGAAATAAGGCCTGTCCAACCAGCCAATATGGGCTAGATTTCTGATGGACAGTCTAAATTTACAGCTAGCCAGTTCGACAGTCTGGTGCCAGTTCTAGACATGCCATACATCTGAATAAATTCTTGATGTCTGGTCTGGTTAAATCCATTTGGGGCTGGTAACATTTTGAAGTTACCAGCCCTGATGTCTGACTGGGGTTTGGGCTAATTTCATTCACTGACCATATGCTGGGGGATTGTTCTTGGCACCCAGGATCTTTTTAAGGGACATTTTATATCTGACATGACAATACCAGTGTTGTGTGGCCAGCCCTTCACTACTTTGCCTGGGTCACAAGGTCAAACTACTACCAAACATGTCAACTTTTTGGTTTTCTGCTAGGGTCTGGACGTAGTCAAAACCACGAAAATAGCGGATGTGTTAAGCAGTGAATATCATAAAGAGCAGTCTCCCAAAGAGCGAAAGCGCTCGATGAGCAGAGAGAACCTTCGGCGAGACTCTATGGATAGTGTAGCCTACGAGAAAACTGACATTGGTGACGAAGTGAGTATCAAAATGCAGTGGTCGGGCGACTCTGTGGCCCTCACAGACCAGGGCTGGGTGAGTATGAGTACCTACGCCGCCAGCAAAACTTTCCAACACAACATCAGCCACCAATATCAGTGAAACATCCCACCTGGCATTCAGTCCAACCCATGACTCAAACCCAGGCTTCTTTGTGCTACTTGTGCAAGCTTGTTCATGTGTTTTGGACTTAACTGTTAGTGAATGAAAGGCTTAAATGACCATCCAGGTGCAAAAGTGCTTTAATTTCTCTCTAGACAGACATTATTATAGAGCTGTAAAGTAGCAATTGTGTCCCATGGCTCACTGTTCACAGCATGTGAAAAGCACACCATATCCAACTAGTCAGCTCTTGTCAGAAAGACCATTGAAAAGTTTGCATGGTGAAAGTTTCTCTTTAGGCTTCTGTCAGTTTTATTTTTATTTCCTTGCATGAATATCAGATGGTGTTTTGGAATACGTTAAAAATTTTCCTCTCATCCATGTTTGATTTGTATGATGTACCACTTTCCTAATATTCTAATTAATTTTGGCAAGATGCTGGAATCACAAAAATGTCCAGAAACATCTCTTGACCTGGCCGTTACAGCACACTGAGTTTGTGACGGACTGTTGAGTTGGAAGGTTTTCTGCCGGTGCATGTTTTCTCAGTGGCTGCTAGTTATCAAACAAGATAGGGCCTGTGAAATTTGTGTTTCTCTTTCATTTATCTGTTTTTCCACGCTTTCCCCACATACTTAGGTTGTCTTTAATGCACACCCACGGTGTTTGATTTTACCTAACAATTCAAAATTGTCCTCTGGAATTTGTGTGTCTGCTTCTACTACCAAATAACTAGAAAAAAAATCATTTTCATTGAATCATGCAATTAAGAATGTTTACTTTGTGAAACATGTGATAAATGATTGTGATCTCATCGATAACTAAGCATATTTGGTTAAAAAGCAGTCTTCCTGCCCCTGGTATCAGCATGGCACTGTTACTATCATAGCTTGGATACAGTCACGTAAAATTCTTTTCCTTTCTAAAGAAGCTTGAGCTTGTTTGCCTGTAAGGGTAAAACTGGTTACCACATACCCCCTGATCAGAAACTCTCTGTATATCCTGTTAGCTGGCACACTGAGTCAACAATGGGTACTCATACCACCTTTGTTCTGTGTCCGCAGTGAAAACTGCAACTGCCGCTGCATGGCACTTGTTGCGTAGTAAACCCAACTTCTCCTCACCATCAGACAGGTGGTAGGCGTAGATTTAACTGTCACACTCATTAACTTGTAGTAAAATCCCTGTAATTTGGTCATTTACAGTTGTAAATTTCATGTAAATTTGAAAATGTTAAAGTCAAATACCTGCTGGCGTATGCCCTGGCATGTATTTCAGTATCACTACATCTTTCTTTTCATTCTGGCTGTCCTACATTTGCATGCCAACACAGTATTCATGTATTTTGTTTGAAGTATTTCTTTCTTGAGTTCTGTGCCTGCATGTGCCTGAAGGCTCAGTGAAGACATTGCTCTTATCCAAACACTCAGGACATCAACCAAGGAATACAGATTTAGGTGAACAGACATACTTGATAATTTGCAGTAAATATTTCTCTGTCTGTGTTCTAAAGGATCGTGAGTATATTTAGTGTCTAATGTGGAGAGTTTACAAATATATTGATAAATATTGCTGTGCTACTTTTCCTGATGTGTAGGAAGAGAATGAACTACTTATTGACACGTGTGAAGCAATTGTCACCATCAAAGCTATCCCATAAGCAGTCTTATGATTAACTTGCATGTATTAGATAGTAGTTGCCGCTGTGTTTTTCAGGACTGTTCTTAGAGCATTGTGCCATTTCAACTTCATGTGTCTGAGTGTTTGGAAAGGAGCAATGAAACATGTAGGATTTGTTTCTTATTCCACCTCAACCCATTTGAAAGTTTTGGCAATGCCATCCTATGGTTTTTAAAGTAAGTTAACAGAAAACATTTTGATGCCCACCCTTTGTTTTGCACATGACTCGCTCAAGCCATTCCATGGACTTGACTCCACAAGTGTTCACTAACCCCGTCAGTGCATGCTTCAGGTTAACATTGGCTTAGCATGTTGTCACTGAGTCGTCAGGCACTGTGTGGAGCCTGCTGCCCCAGCCAGCTCCAACCTTATACATACATGATCTAACCAACACATTCACCCCCATCTTAATTAACTCCTCCTCCATCAGACTGGAAGGTTAAAGCGCAGTGGATCGTTCTCCAAACTGCGTGCTTCCATTAAACGTAGCAGTGCTAAACTGGTGCAGAAGTTGAAGGGGAAGGCGCCTGGTGACGAAAATTCTGGCAGGTAAGCACCCTGGTACATCCATTTGCCAGTTTTCATGGCAACACAACATGCCTCTAGCCTTGCCTTACATCTACATGACACATGAACAGAGGAGGGTCTTACAAACACATAATCAGTACTGTGCTCAGTCCATATTGGTGTTTGATGTCCTGTGTACGGATATGTCACAACTTAAAGCTAGCTGTACTATGCAACATTAAAGGGTTTCATTCTCTGAACAATAGTGTTAGGATGCTACTACATATAAGTGTGTGTGTTTAATAGTGTCATGTCTTCTTGTCATATTCAGTATGTTCCTTTGCTGTTTAAACTGTTCAAGGGATCAGTTCCAAATTGATTTTGAACTGTTCTCTCTCAGCCTCAACTGGTATGTGCGGGGATGGTATGCCAACGAGAGAGTTAACACGTATGATGTTTCTTTAGTACTTTTTGTTTGCCAATTCATCTCGCCCATCCACAGCACATCCTAGCTTTTTCTTCATCACTGCGACCCCATGTTGTTACACCCATCTAACATTTTCAAGGAACATGTTTCAAGTGACTCAAATCAAGATGATTTGCAAAACACACAAGGGCTTTTTTCAAAGGAAGTAAAAGAATACATAAGGTTAAAATTAATTTTTTTACACATTATACAGCTGGAGTTGCACTAATTGGAATTTAATTTGGAGCCTTATTATACCACCATGAATTGTTTGTGTGTTTGTGTTGTGTGTATTCATCATATAACATATCCAGTGTCATTCATCAGATATACCCTGCTCATTCATCTGCCAGCTTTGCGTGGTTTGCAAAATTCATGCATTTCTCAAGGGCTTTTCTTTACTAGTTCTGGCTGTCATAATGCTGTTTAACTTTAGTCACAAAACATTGACGCTTTGTACAAATATCAGCCAAATACAGGTTATCTTGAGACTGTCATCATGTACCTTAGGGAGGAGGCTTGTACAGTGCACAAGACTTCATGTCCCCTGAATACAGACACTGTCCCACCACTCCCACCATTACCATGCCCAATTATGCAAGATTTTGATTCTATACATAAATTGTTATTTTTTTACTTTTAGCTACTCTAACATTACTCAAGGACTCTCAACTGCAATTAAGTTTAACCAAGAATGTGAAAATTGCTTTTTTTTCATCAATTCATATAATCACTGCTTTTTAAGATATTAAGTCCAAATCTTGCTGTGTGAGTCATGTTTATGTTTCTGTTTGCTGTCATTAGAAAAAGTGCAGTTCATCCTGTTAAAATGGAAAGTTCTGCTTTTTTCCACATACAGAAAAACTTAAACATGCTTCATTTGTACAATTAGTTTATATATCATGAACCATGATGTATAGTAATATTTCCCCCATTATGGGGATTGTTTCCGTGGTATTGTGATTCAGTGTAGCAATGTATTATTCTGTCTTGTACTGAGTATTGCATCAGGGTAAAACGTATATGGCCATGTTTGTCAGCCAAGTTTCAAATGTCTCCTTAGGCCAGTCTAGTTTTATTTCTTGTTTTATGGTTATCACTTGCTCGATGGTGTTGTTATACCCACACTGAAACATCGCACCCATTGCAATAAAAGAGTTGACTATCCATAGAACTTGGTTTTCCTTCATCTATACAACTTCTAAAATGCCTTTCAAAGAAGTTTCACTGATTGTTCTCAGAAAACCCAAAGGCAGGATCACCAATAAAAATAATATTCCTTCTAAATGCTCAAAGTATTTTACTTTGGACAAATTATGAAGTGTATATGGGGCAAAAAAGATTTTCTTGTAAGTTTACATTTTTAGCCTATAAAATCATTAGGATTTTATTGTTTGAGTGGGGGAAATTCACTTTTCTTTTCCTTTCTTTTTTTTTTTAAAAAACATCTTATTCCTGAAAAAATTATGGAAGGCGGATCCATAAAACAAGAAATGAAATTGGTCTGGCCTTAATGAGAGTTGTTGATAAAGTGGATCAGAGTTCACACTTGTGGGCCCAGTCTCAACCTGCAATTTCACTTGCTGACAATGGAGTTGACATATTTTGTGAACCAATTGATTATTCAAAGCACATGTCAGGTTTGTGTGTGGAAGATGGAACTACAGTGGACAGAGAGTATGAGAATTATAAGAGGTTAAGAAAGTGGGCACAACAACAAATAATTAAATGGTAATATTGGGAACGTAATGTTGACACAAAGACTCCGACATGACCTTGATGCAGGATGCCAGCAGTGTCTGCCCTCTCTCCATTGCTTTGTTGAGGACCCCTCTGATGGAGAGGAAGGTAAGCTTTCAGTCCAGTTTATCAGATATCCCTATTCATGCAGATTTCTCTCTCTTTGCAGTATGAAAAGAGCAAGCTCCATGTCAGTTCTCAATTTAATCAGCAGTAATGATGACAAATTACATGTAAGTATATCACGTACAAACATTTTAGCAGATTAATCTCACATTGGAGTTATTATAACAACATTCATTTCAATGTATTTTTGTTCCTACAGTATTTATGTCTGTACTAGACCTGAAATTTTCTGGTGCCATCACTGAGGAAGGCAGTGTGAAAACACATTCATTATTCCGCTGCTCAGGTATTTTGCTGTTGAAAATTTTTATCAGGATTTTTTTGTAAATGTGTCAAGGTTGGTGTTGGAGAATACTGAAGTGTAATTTTGGTTCACTTGTACTTCCAGGAAAGTAGGCGGTCTGTGGGCGACTTGAGGATGCGAGGGAGGACAGCTAGTACAGAACATTTACCTGGCCAGCTGTTTTGATGAGCAGCTTGCCTGGTTAGACTTTATCATGTGTTTATATATATTTGTACAGTCCTTCATCCCAACTGTTGATGCAAAGCTGAGGCTGCTGGCTGCAAGAAGACTTGATGTCAGCAGCCCAGGCTGACAAGAGAGACACACACTGATCACGCTGTCTTACTGATGAATATTGCCAGATTTGTATATGTGGCTTTCAAAACCTTGGGCAGCCGGTGATGTAGTGAGGGCATATTACCAGGAATTGAAGTAAACGGTAGCATCTACATGCATTATACTACTGTGTGTCTTGAAGTTGGGCTGACTATGTTATTTGCGTCTTTCATTGAGGAATCTTCCCGCTCGTGGTACTGTGTGGGTAGTTTGATAACAGCATAATACCCAGACAGACTGACAGACAGATGGACAGTCCTCCAGGTGAAGCCCATCGTCAACAACAAGGGTGTTGATCATCACTGGCTGTCACTGCTGCTGTTCCTTTCCCAGAACCACCCAGCTGCCACTCCCTGTGTCGTGGGACTTCACTATCATCAGTGATTTCATTATGTGCAACAACGTCGTGGTGATTGTCGTAGAGCTTGCTGCTTGTGTACCTTGGTCAGACATCGATATATTCTACATATTTGTCTTATACCCACATCTCAGCTGAGTCAGCTAGGTTGAGAGATCTGCATCTACACATTGAAGTAACGTAACTCATTAACCACTACTAATTAGGAAGTTTTCATTTATGGCTGTTGCCTATTTTTAGAAAGTATGAATCAAGCTTAAGTCAGAATCAGTTCATGCAGGACAGTTGTGTGGATTTCAGTCTTGGTTAGATGGGTTTTACATAACATCTTGATGTCTTGCTATGTTGCTTCCGTTGAACAATTAGTAGAGAGATTGTCTTGATACAACAACCAAAGTAAATGTTGGCACAATTAGCTTTGCTTACTTTTCAAACTCAGAAAATAAGACTAGCCCTGCTTGCAAAAGTCATCTTTACAGTGATTGTTTTGTTAAGGCAACACCAAAACTTAACCATGATACAGCTTAGCTAATCAAATTAATTGACTCTGCACTTGCATATAAAGCCGTATCTTTAAGTTTTGTTTTGTTAAAACAGTTTCAGATCATCTATGAAAGAATATGTCTTTCGGTGCATGTAGTAACTCCTACGTGAAACATGCATAACCTCTTTTTCCCTTTTCGACTGAAAAAGAGCCTGACATGGTATATTCTGTCCAGATAGACGCGTTTCAAACATCTTGATCAGCTTTAGTAGTTTCACTATTTAAATTGATCTGTGTATTCATCATCACATTCTCTAGACTAATTCTTTTATAAGAGAAATAATTACATTTTTGGACATGATTTGAGAAGTTTAGTAAAGTGCTTTAAGTGTCTCCATGTATATCATGCTCTTGGATAACATGCTTATGTGATTTATTAAGCAAGGTAACTAGTTTTGCGATCAGTTGCATCGGTACCCTCAGTTTCCATACAACTAACTTGCAATATTAAACTGTATCAGGTAGGATGATTCAGATATTGATTGAACGATTGAAAGCAGGTCATATTGACCTGGTAAACTAGGTCACAATGACCTAGCCCTAGCAGCAGGACTGTGATCTAACTTTATATTGTTAAACTTTGTTTTCTGTCAGATGTTTATGTTGATATAATTCAGGAGATACTTGTTGCAGCACTGCTGCCTGGTTACATTTCGTCCTGTGTTAATGATGTGAAGGTGTATGGAGCTTGCACTTAGGGTGAGTGGGCTGATTGGCTGGCGGGATACTAGTAGGACCATGCCCAGTTTCTGTGTCGTATTTGTTCAGCAGCATTCTCTCATAATCTGATATGTTTTAAAGTGGCCCTAGTTGCTTTAAGTATACTGAAGACACCCTGCAGACCTGTTGTACCAGGACATGTAAATAGCAACAGTTTCTGCACTTGGGACATGGACGACAGTGTGTCCAATACAAGTTCAGATTGGAATACGTGCAATTGTCTGATTTTCCTGTAAGCTTTTACTACCACATAAACTACTGTTGTTGTCTTGATCAGCGACGATAGTATGACTTGCACCATGGATCAGTTAGCCTGCTTAGATATTGTACACATACCTGTTTCTGGATATATCATACATGTTTGCCATTACTGGCTGTCAGGCTGCGATACTTCAAAGCATTTACTAAAATTGAAATTCTGTGACCCTCCCTTGCTGTTCTTTGCTGACCATATGGACAACCCAATGATACTCTCACAGTTGACTCTGTTATTACTGTCATATTATTGGGCATTCTTAATAACAAAACATGAGAACTTGTATCAAAAGAAAAAACTTCTTTTTTTTCCATCTGAAACTAGAGCCCCATATTTATTTGAATATTTAAACATTGCTACAAATATAAGTGAAAATTGAAGTGCTATGATGTGTGATAGGGTAAGATCACTTCTTGAGGATGTTGAATTATTGAGATGCTGCCTAAAGTAATACTGTCTTCACACTATGTGTTTGATGTAAGTACATACTGCAACAGATGAACTGGTATACAGGCTTATGTATGTGAGTGATAGGCTGAATGCAGATTGGATCCCCTTCCCTTTGCAGACTCTCCTATATCCAGTACAATCAAAACATGCAATTTTAATGTAATGGACATAAGGAAAACTCACAAGGAATTGGAATATGGTTCCTTGGGGTACTTCAGTCATTCATATGTTTATGATTTGGTGACATTAGATACGTTTTTGTTTGCAAGGTAATGGTGTATTTGGAATCATGTATTAAAGGTTGTCCTATAGTGAACACATTGACTGGACATTGACCAAGAATTATTGTGAGTTTCCAATGTCTTTCTAAAGTTTACATCATACAGTTCAAACAAACATCCATTCTCTTTACAAATAAATATTTTGATTATTGTATGTAATACGAAGATTTTGTGGAGTAAGTAATTATGAAATCTCTTATATATTCCTGATGCCATTGTACAAGTTGAAAAACGTTATATGAACTCACTTGTCTGCTGTTTGGTTTGGATTCACTATGTGTATGCTGTCTGTCTCTTGCGTGTGAGATCCAGCTTGTATCATTTGAGGCAGTGTTCATGCAGCAAGTGTCAGTTTCTGTACAGTTGCTTGATTTCAATCCTGATAATTTATTAAAGCAAATTATTAAAACATCTCTCTGTGTTCTATTTCCTAAGGTTGGAGGATTTTCAGACCTTTGTTCTACACCACAGAAGTTTAAGAACCACTCACCTCTTTCATATTTCTACAATCAGTTTGCCATGCTGGTATTTTTCATGTCATTACAGATATGCTATGGCACAATGAAAGAATTGGAGGGTCCTTCACTTATTTTGAGTAGTATGTGTTTCAGCAAAATACTGTTTGTTTCTGGAGGTGCCCAAGACATGCAGTTAAACCTATTGTAAGCAGCTTGAAAAATCTGGTGCATCTTACTGAATATTTATCTATGGACACTTCAGAAGTAATGGGGAGGAAAGAGGACACCAAGGGAGGTCAGCAGCAGTTGGACCAACCAGAAGAACTCTTGCTTGAATGACATTAACATACAAATATACAAGACTTGTGCAAAAAATATATCTGGCAACATTTACAGACATGGAAACATAACTCCGTAAATAAAAAGTAACTTGGTCATTATGTTCATGTGTCTAATAGATAAAACAAATCTAAGACTAGTATGTTAATGTTCTTTTGTAATTACTAACTGGTTGGATTGTCCTTGAAGATTTAGACATAATTTACATTCCCTTGGTTTTGATATTGAAAACCTCGAAATTTTAGCATCCGAACTGAAGAATATATTGCCATTTCTTGCAAATTTAACATAAAGGTTGCTGGAAAGGTTGGGAAATGGTGGGGTACCTGGGTAGAAAATCTTTACCCAGACCAGCCCCAAAATAAATCAAATGATGTTTTTGTAAATGGTTTAACCATCAATACCTTATATAGTAAAACTACACACTGCCAATAAAATGTATTCCACTGAAAAGGCATTGAGCAAAATATTCAGGTCTCATTGGACATTATGACTTTCACATATTAAATGTCTTTAAAGAAACAAATATCAAACTCGCAGAAGAAAGATATCTGCATCATTCTTTAATCACGAATTATCATTGATTGTGGAGCAGCACGTTCTTATGAATCTTTAATACCAGGATATCATTAATCCAGTGTAAGATATCGGCAATTCTTTTCAGGATATACGCTTGTGTGCCATTGTACCTATGGTGTGAACAGACTTGAGATAGTATTGGAGAGTTGTACCGAGTGGTCTGGACACGTGATAAACGTAATGGGTGAAAAAGTGACAATGAATAGCCATAATTCAGTTATTACTGAAACAGTCTTCGCTCAGATTTTGTGCAAGTAAGCATTAAAACGCAGTACCAAATAAAGCTGCTACGCCAGATCAGTGGAACTGAAGATTAACAAAACACCTCGTACTTCGGATGAATGACCAGTAGTACCATTCATTAACCATCATGCAGGTCTATACGACACAAAATATCTTCACCAATTTCTGAATGTTAAGGATTTTCTCGCCCACAAGGTGCTGTATGGGTAGTACATGAGTACAAAGTTGTTTGTGATAGGGTCAACTTTGTGGTCAGAATCTTCACAGGGATGGGGAGGTGCATATCGTACCCAGATGTCCAGCGTGTGAATGTGGCTAAGGCACTTTTCTCGACTTGAATATTTACAGGCCGACGTATATTGTCTGGAAATATTCTGCCAGTGGTGTGATAAGATGTTAATCGCCGCACTCAGCAACATTCTATGTATGGGCCGGTCTGTAAGTAATCGATTCAGGACCAGACAATCCAGTCACTGACGTCATGAGCATCGATCTACACAATCGTCATACATTAACATGTCAACCACGACTCCCGATCAGTTCTGACCCACATCTTCAGGGATAAAACAAAATGTGATGAACATGGACTTCCAAACAGTGCGTGCTTGCTTGTTTGCTCTCATCTCCAGACATACCCTGCTGTTATATTTGAAAATCGGTGATCTCACTATCCGTGTTTTCATTGTCAGTGTCACTGTTCACACACACACACACAGACCTTACCCACCCCTCACCCACCTCTCTCTCTCTCTCTCTCTGTCTCTCTCCCTCTCTCCCCTCTCCCCCCTCCTCTCTCTCTCTCTCTCTCTCCCCACTCCGCACACACTCTAGAATTTCTTTTTACAGATTATGTTTTGTACATAAAAAAATGATTGATTTAACCACCCTTAAGAGTTCCTCCCGTACCCCACTCTTGTTACGTTGAATATTTCCACCATCCCTGGTGTAATATTCCAACACTGAAATAAGTTCATTGATTGTTTTTTATGTCTGTTCTAGTTTATTGAATGTATATATAGGGTGATGTATGCATGTCAGTTTGTAATTTTGGCTTTTGATTGGGGTGTGGGGTATGAGCGGAACTCTTACCCATCGGAAACGCGGATAGTTCCCCTCCTATTAACTACGAGCCTGTGGTGACATTGAAGAACGTTGACATTGAATGTATATTTGCTGTCACAATTTCATTTTGGTTAGGTTTGTGTTGATACCTCCTTATATTTCTTATGCTGTAAAAATAAATTGGGGCGTTTCACTACTCGCAGAGGAATTATCACCCATTTCCGTCAATTTGGTTATCAAATTGACCAAATGGCCTGTATACCAAAAAAAATACTGATTATCTAAAACGCGGTGTTCGTATGTCCTAACCAGAGCCATGCTGAGTTCTGTAATTCCGATGTAATAATTACATCGGCATAACAGAACTATTTATTATAACCAGCACTGCTAGTTTCACCATGATGGTAGTACAGACTTACAGAACATGCTGCGATTGTCTGTACGTTGTATTTACACGGCCATCATTAAACAGCGAGGGTGGGGGCTCAAATACCTCTGAGATGAGTGTACGGCGTAAATCCCCCAATGACTGTCTCACTCTCGCCTCTTTCTCAGTATCACCGAGTTGAAAAAAGTCCGTGCACAAGAAGGCAATTTACGCCTGCCAGGGGTGAACTGGTCAGAGACAAAGGTGAAACCTTATCTGACACGTTCATACCTGCATCCATACCAATCAAGGTGATCTCACCGCGCTCTTGCTGCGAGTTTACCTGCAATCGATGGGATGCCGATCATCACGGCACGGACGTGATCGAAGTGTTAATTACATCGCAACTCTGACGTCAGGCGTCACACCGGCGTGCCAAGGGCACGGAGCTGATGATGAGCGGTTACCTGTCTGTATTTGGCAGACAGCCATGCTAGTCAAATTAAACCCTCGTCTTATATACTTGTACAACTCGACAGATCGAATAACATATTGCGCTGAGAAAAGTAACAATCAAATCAGAATATATACACGAAAAAATGACTGCTCATATATACAGTGGTGAAAATGTTACGCTCTTGAAAACAACATTGTATTTGGATATCCTTATGATCAATGTTCTATCATGAATCCATTGACAAAACCAGGCCTCGTAACGAGACAGGGAGTTCTAAAAGATAAGTGATGTAACAACTCAATTAACAGTGTCAGTTTCGGACGGTACCATCTGACAAAGGCGAGGCGGCGGGAAATGATTTAAATGTTAATCGGAATATGAACTGAAGATAGGTTCAGCTGAGATTGCTGATTGGTTGCTGTAGTCGTCGCTCCATCTCATCCCAGACGATTGCCGTACAATTGTGTTATGCTGCCTTCAAAAACAGTTCACCCACATGTTCACCATGCGGACGACTGAAAAGTGACATAACGCGCCTGCACAGACGATAAAACATGCTATAGATGTTATAGATCACTGCTTTGAGAGTGCATGTTGGAGGGAGGGTCACGATCACTGGCCTGGAAGAGGTGCCAAGAGATTGGACGAAAGTGATGATGGTATCGATATTTGCTTGGTGCTTTTGTAATCAAATGGGCTAATGTGTTTTTACTTGGGTAGCGTGATTCGTATGGGGACGGATTCTGGTCGGATCGGTTTGTCTTGGGGCTGTAGCGTGGGGTAGATGGCACTCTTCTCTGGACGGTGGCGTAGATGGCAATTCTGTCTGGAGAGTAGTGTAGATGGCGCTCCTCTCTGGAGGGTGGTGTAGATGGCACTCCTCTCTGGAGCGAGGTGTTGGTGGCACTCTTCTCTGGAGAGTGTTGTAGATGGCGCTCTTCTTTGGGCTTGGTGTGGATGGCATAAATCTCTGGAGGTCAATCTTGACATGCTTGAATGCATACTGTTTGGGGTTGGTCAGTCAAGGCTGCTGTTATGCAGATGTTCTAGGCCCTGTTGGTCAATGTGAACATGATGCCAGTCTTAGTTTTGAGGTGACTGTTAAAGTGAATGTACATGTCAGAACGGGTAGGATTCCCGTAGACGGCGGGACTCCATCGTGATCTGTCCCTTATTTGTCGTCTCCCAGGATGAAGCCTGGTCCTGACTCGATTAATTTAAAACCCCACGAGATATAGCTGGTATATTGTGCGGCGTTTGATTACTATTAGCTGCGTCCTTATCCAGGTAGTGGATTATGCTTCTTTTAGCAAAAACCCATAACGACGGTACAGGCTTCATTTTCTTCAAGTCGGGAATTGTGGAGCAATGATTCCCCCACTGGGTAAACCGCTCCTCTATATAGGCTTATTAACCAACACGCATTCATCTAGACAATGTGTACCTCTGTCTATATAGGCGAGTGTGACATCGGATAATGTTCGTGTTACAAATGAAGATATTTCAGTCTGGGGAAAAGACAATCATATCGTGTAAAAAGTGTACAATGGGATCTATATTTAAATATGTTGACAGATTGCATGCCTGAATATAAGCCCATAAACTAACAATAGCTCCTGGATCCTACCGTTTAAGCTGTCCTATTGTAATAAATAGGCTTACTTTAGAATCATGCACGTCACAGTGATCATGTGACGTCAGAAGGTACGTGTGATTTGCCCTCACATCACGTGTGACAGACACTACATACGTGTGACAAGGAGTCGGAGTCGCTTACACACCAGCGCTGTACCGAGCTGACAAGTTCTGCTACACAAGCTAATGAATTCACTGTTGAAACGCTCCACGCTCACCATTCTCTTGAGAACGTCCCAAACGCTAAATATTTCTCTTAGGAAATATTAACATTTCTGACTGACGCTATGACTGTTCACGTGTAACGTTTTATACCACCATTTCTCTATAGTAAACAAAGGGTTCCCGCATTCATCACGATTTTTTATGAAGGGGGTGTTATCAAACGTGTAGTTTAGGCCTACCAAACTATTCATTCATATTTCCACCACCCTTATAATATTCCAAACCCAACCGACCCATGAAGGTCACAGGGTAGAATAGGCCTTCAGGAACCCACGCTTCCCAAAAAGGAGACAATGCTTGTCGTAAGAGGCGACTAACGGGATCGAGTCGTCAGGTTCGCTGACTTGGTTGACACATGTCATCGGTTCCCAGTTGCGCAGATTGATGCTCATATCGTTAGTCACTGGACTGTCTGGTCCAGACTAGATTACTTACAGACCAGACCATATAGCTGGAATATTGCTGAGTGCGGCGTAAAACTAAACTCACTCGCTCTAAACCCATCTGCGAAATTCAGGGTGTGCACATGTCTTCTTACAGGTTCGCCTTCAACAGCTGGTAAGAGGCTACAATCTGGTGAGACTGCCAGGCCCAGTGGCTTGGCTGATATATGTCATCGTGTCCAAATGGCGTATATCAATGCTCATGATGTGGATCATTGGACTATTTGGTCCAGTCTCGATTTTTTTCTACAGACGTTAAACAGCTAAATGATGTTTAGTGTGGCGTTCAACAAGAAGCAACCAAAACATACATCAGATGAATGACATTCCTGAATTCAAACACGCGACTATATATCAGTTTTTAATCACGACCAGTGATATTTTATTTCTCAAGTATGTCTGTTTGAATTCTTACGGTTCAAAATCACATTAATGTTATGTGATAAACCTTCATTTCTGAATTCCAATGTGTAGCATTGTATTTTGGGCTGGTTCTGCGGCTGTTCACATGGGTGTATAAAAAAAAAACATCAGTGACAGCTGTTATTCGTAAGACAGAGGCACCCGCACAACAGAGCGCCAGAGTAGGACCAGACAACGTTATAATACACCAAAGAAGATTATGCCGTTTAAGGGAAAGCTGATGATGTATTGTATACAACGTACAACTTACAGCTAGCAATACCCGTACAGTTTATATTGCCACTCCATAGGTACAGGTAATTGTACCCCATATAGCTTATACAATGTCCCAATAGTGAACGTTATGTCAGAGTACATGTCTGAACGTTATACAGATGACTGCTCTTATTACAAGCTTCCAAGTAGAATATCCTTGGACTCCGTGTAGTCCACTGCTCCTACATCGACATTTGCCGTGAGAAATGCAGGCCGTAAACAGATCGATGGAAATCAGGGCTAGATCTGCCCCGTGACGACGAGAGGCCCATTACATTTATTGCTTTTGACATTCTCCATCTTATTGCTGACTAATGATGATATTCGTTTCAACCATGTCAGATTCCTCGTGTAAATTGCATAAATGTAACAATCTGTCAAGATCCTCATTATAAAATGAATAAGGACGTCAGTGTAAGTGGGATCAATCATTACCCTTTCTCGGCGTTTCCCAAACACCCGTTTTTCCCAACACCGGTCTATCAGTCATCAGTTCTGCTTGATGCTTGGACTTGAGAAAGCCCTGAAACGTTGTACTCCAGAATAAAAAGATGTAGCCCAGAAAATTCTCTAAGTTCATCAATTAACATCTTGCCAATCAAGCATCTAATCAGGTAGCTCGTTCAAGATGCGTTGCCAGTGCAACTTGGGGGTAATTTGGGGGCTGCTTAACATTAATAGCACGTGCTAACGGACAGTAGCTAGGCCAATGGTCACCGGTAGCCAGTAGGATAAAAGATATCCCTGACCACCCTAGGCGGCATCGATCTATTCCCTTTCTGTCATTGTCATGGCAACCGTATTGACAGGCTCGCTGTGCGTCAGAGCGAGGCTTCGCAATAAAGAGAAGCCACGCCAAAACAAACCTCGCGGCATAACGTGCGAGAGCCGAGAAAAGACGCTAGTTGGACTGGTTGCTCATGTAATTGATCGAGCTTGTCAATAATCTGCCCTGGAAAATTGCCGACTGGGGAAATAAAAGCAGTGATGCTAGAAACACTTACGACAAATTTCACAGTGAATCAGTTATGTATGCAGTTGTGACTGTACAAACTGAATTCTCGAGGGTGTATCATGAGAAAGTGTACATCATGTAATGTGAAACAATACTGTTGTTTTGGGATGTCATGTTGCCATAGAAACGGTAATATAAGAATTTAGGTCGCATAGCCTATATCGACAGAAGATTATTGCCTTATAACTAAACCTTTTTCGGAGCATGCGATAAGATGGATTTTTAAATGGATATTTGCCCTGTCATTTCCTGACTGTTTCAATGGATGTTCTGATGCATGACGTGTGTATTTTTACTTCTAACTTAAATATGCAATGGAGCCATGTTTTCAAACATTGTTCTTTTACAACTTAAAACTTTTCAGTGAAAGTAAATAGTATAAGTAAATCGTGAGCCAACAAGGTAAATCTGCAAGATGGGTATAATGAAACGTCTGTACGCTATAAGTGAGTGGCTTCGTTCAGACCTCCTTCAGAGCTGCTAGTTGATTGTACCACTTTATACGATGGGTGTTACGGCCTTTATACAAAATACACCTTTCTATTTCTTCTCCAGAACTGCCAGTTGATCCGAAAGAAAACGCGCATGTGTGTGTTCACTGGAGTCGGGACAGTATCTACAGCGTTTGGGGGTTGTTTTTTTTGCGCAGTAGGCTATATGAAACAGTGATTGATAATGCAAAGTGATCCAGGCCGCCGGGATGCGGCAGCATGCTGTCAACCAAATCATTAACCGTGGCCACCAAGATAACTCGTTTTCCCCAACAATTACACAAGTATAGAATATGCATACAGCTTACAGATAGGGCTACAGGATGCAAACCTGGATCCCGTTTCAATAAGCTCTCTTGAGACAAGATCTCGTAACTTCTCTCTTAGCATTCGTAGCTCCTATACTGTCATGCAGGTTAGAATGAGCTACGAGAAAAGTTACGGGCGCTTTGTGAAACGAGGCCCTGGTCAGTGACAGCTGAAATGACACTTTATAAATTAACTAAATCCCATCGAACTCCTTTCGAGTAATTGAAGGTACTTATTGTCAGAGTGTGAAATCACAACCGATCTACTAATTTGTGCTGTAAGTGAAGATTCGTTTGTCAAGCAGTCTGGTATATGTATTACCGAGGAGTTTGTTTCAATACGTGCAAATACGTCATTTCTTTTTCCTAAGGCATCATGTAAATGAATCCAGTATTGTCTACGATTAATCTAGTTACGTACCTGGTTCTGTGTTTTCGATGCTCTCTTAACGCCAACATCGTCGTAAGTTAACGTTAATGTTAACTGCACTTCCGACTTTCTTAGCGCTGAAAGCGCTTCGAAAATCTAGGCCAAAGTTAACACACCGAGTCTAAATATACAGTCGTCACACCGTGGATAAAAAAAATATCTTATATATTGATGCAAACGTTATCACTCGTTTCTGATCTTTACGTGTAAGGCCATTCGAAAGTGACAGATTGAGGTAGGACCCTAACTGAAGAGAAACAAAGAGATACGATTATGATAACCTAGAATGCTTGCTGGAATAAAGGTGTTACGTTTGAACAGTGAATTACATCACTTCCAGACACCAGCGGCCAAAGGGGCTTGTGTAAATGCTCCAAGATGTATCTATCTATCTAATTCAATGGTCATAAAATAAACTCTCAGGTAAAAAAAGAATGGGTGTGCACGCTGCAACCCCACTTTGGATCCCCCTACGAATTTACAGTATTACACTATGCAGTTGTCATTGAATAATGCAGGAAAATGATCTGCTGCGAATGGAAGTATGGGAAGATTTTAATTTAAACCAGAAAGATAATCACAAAAACTTTAAAAACTTTACATATGTTCTTCACGTAAATATACCAGTTCTCAGAAAAAATATTGCAATGGGTATACATCGTTTGAAAATTGTAATGGATCCCACTGAATGTAACCTTTGCAATATTTATCAAGTCTGAGTGTACGTCAAAAGCCATAAATTTGAAGAGCTAGTCGTCCTTTTTCTTGAAGGAACAAGAAAACATGTAACTGTTTAGGAAACTACTTTTATTCCTCAAGAAAATGTGGTTCCCGGCTGCCACTTGCAGCCTGCCCAATCGTCTGCTTCTCATACGTCATTAGCCCGCATGTTCTGTACAGCAGTGATATACCTGGGCATCAGACACATAAATATGGTAGTAATATCAAGACAACAGCAGTCCAAAACACTTGTAATGGTCTCCAGGCTCTGCCCAGACGAAAACTATTTATATGTAAATATATATGTGAAATGAAATCCAATGAGAAATCAGTCTAAAAAAGCACCTAATATGACAATATGAACACGTAGATTAGGGATGATATGACAGAGGTTGTGAGATGGTCTATGGGGATGACAGCATTATTTATGCATCTTCTTCTTCCTCTGGGTTTTCTTCTTCCACTTCATCATCATCTTCATCTTCTTCAGGGTCTTCCTCATCATCTTCGGCCTCCCCATTGTCATCCCCCTCAAATCTCTTTAGGTCTTCTTCGTCATAATCATCATCCCCATACAATTCCTCAAACTTTTCAATACAACTGAAGTTCTGTAGGTGTTCCTCTGTGAGATCCTGATTGCCTGGCCGAATGACCAGCGTGCTCCTCAAACCAGCCTGACATGCTGCCTTGGCCTCTGTACACCACAAACAAAAATCACACATGAGAAATCAGGACTTGGAAGGATTTTACATATCGTTTAGCACAGTAGTCTAACAAATATAGATCATGATCATATGATAAAATTTGCCTTTAATCAAATAAAAATGGTTTATTTCTACAAATAGACATATGTTGGAGGTTTGGTATGGTAAATAATACCGCTGAGTCAGCTATATATTTAGGATGCTTATTTCTAATGAACATAACAAATTCCTTCCTTTCAGAACAATTCTGAAGTAATGAACTTTTTTAGTCCACAAAGGCTACTGCTAACTGTAAGGCTTCTGAGGCTCCTAACAGAGACATGAGGAACTGGTCCCTAAACAATGGGGCTGCAAAAAAGTTACGAAGTACAGATCCTGCAATTACTGGAATCTATTTCGAAAGAATGTCAGCTATCAAGTGTGTACAAGAACAAAATAAAAAATAAAATAATCGTCAACTTTTATCCCATAGACTTTAAGAGACCTACTAAAACATGATGAGATTGGTGAAACATAAATTTGCGGATTTGAGTGTTTCTTGGAATCATACATGAAAAGAGTTAGATCCCTTAACATTGTCTCCACAATCTATGGTTATTTCCGTTCCTCAAAAGAAAAAATTCATGCACATAATTTTTTTTGCATATTTGTTACATGTTATGTTTGATAGTTAAACCAAACAAGACAACTCCACGTCTTAGCTGCCATTAACGCAAGGTAGTACCAGTATTTACCAAAGGGTCTGTAATACTCCGAGAGACTGGGCTTGACACTATGGCTGGATTAAGTGACTGATAAATGGAAACGATTATTGATCACTATGATCTGTATTGATAACCAACCCTAGCTGACACTGACAGGGATGAACATGAACTTACCATCGGGGCTGTCTGTCAGGAAGAGAATTTCATCATTTTCACATCCAACTTTTGTAACTATTGCCTTGTAGCTGCTGCTCTCTGTTTTGCTGCCTATTGTTGTGTCAAAGAAATCTGTGAACATCTAAACAGGAAATCACACATCAGTCTCTACTTGTCATATAATGTGGTGCTCATGAACTAGTGTCGGATACTAACTGAGTTCCAACACTTTAGAAGTAACGAAAGATTAGAATGCAAAGTAACAACAGATTTGCCATTTAAAAATAGGCATTTTTACATGTTTCAACTCGTTCCACAATTTGATAAAACAGTAATATGACTTTTGCTGATGTCAAAATTGTATACTTGATGTATGTTTTCATGAAGTACCAATCTTATTACTCATGACAATAACAAATCATCTGATGCTGTTTCTGGATTGGTTTCAAGCACTTTTATGACAAACACATGGGAATAGCGTATTACTATCCATTACAATTTGTTACGATAAACTTCTGACTCATGGGACAATTTCTAAATTTACTAACTGTACTACTCTCAAATTTATGTATGAAGTAAGTGCCACCCCAGCCACCCATCCTACATGTCATGTACACAATCAGTTACTCCCCTCTTTCTTCCCATAATTCTTAAGAATAATTCTTTAATATTTTTATGTACAAAATTGCTGAGCCTGCCAGACACACCTTACTCCCCCAGAACAAAACGAGTTTTCCTTTAAATCATCAACACACCCTAGACATAAGTTATGAATGGTCCCAATATAAGAATCTAGATAAAAATGTTCTCAATTCCATAAACAAGATGTCATCCATACAGTCATATGTAAGACTGACAAATGGACTCACTTCTACTAAATCTCCATCTTGTTGTGTGTTACCGAACAAGAGTTTCTGTGCTTCTACACTTCCCGAAGAGTACACATACAGTTTGATGCCCTCGTCAGATAGCTGCTGTATAACTGCTGCCACATCGTCAAACAACCTGTAACATAGCACAGTCATGAATCTTCCAGGTAGAGAGTCTGTAACATAACACTAGCAGACAACCTGTAACATAACACAGTCATGAATCCTCCAGGTAGAGAGTCTGTAACATAGCATAGCTATGAATGCTATTGGCAGACAATCTGTAACACAGCACAGTCATGAATGCTACTGGCAGACAATCTATACCATAGCACAGTCATGAATGCTACTGGCAGACAATCTGTAACACAGCACAGTCATGAATGCTACTGGTACACAATCTATACCATAGCACAGTCATGAATGCTACTGGCAGACAATCTGTAACATAGCACAGTCATGAATGCTACTGGAAAAGAGTCTGTAACATAAAACCCTACAGCAGACAGCCTGTAAGTGTAATGACATTCATGAATCCCACTGACAGATATTCTGTAAAAACAGTGATGAATGTTATGGACAGACAGTCTGCAACATTACAATGAATCACTTGTAGACACTTTAAAAGGCTTAAGAATGTTTGATCAGTCACTCTGTAATGTATTTAGAAACAGGTCATGAATTGCCTCAGTTGACAGTGGGTAACATGTTTAAAGTGATATCATGAATCACACTGACATACACTCTGTTAGAGAATGACATAAACAATGCCTAGAATCATCCTAAAAGATGTTCTGTAACAAACAACAATGTTGAGCTGAAACTTATCAAAGACACATTGTAACAGATAACAAGACTGCACTGAATCCACTTGAACACCAACAACTTTGTTTAACACTGTCACTTACACTTTTCAATAGTTAATGGAAACTTGATGGTGATGATATGTCCAGAGAAATCTTTGATTAGTGTAAGTACACTGACATCACTTAATCATTGTTAAGGAGAAGTTTATTTTACTAAAAAGTTGGTGATTGATACATTTCAACAAATCAAAGCAGACAGCTTTTTCATACTCCTAGGCCAAATGCTGGTAATGTCCCTATCTTCCAGGTGAGTATGTTTTACTTCACATTCAGCAATATTCCAAGCGGTCTGAAAATAACGGAGCCTGGACCAGACAATCCAGTGTTCAACAGCATGAGCATCAATATACTCAAATGGGAAACAATAACGTGTATGTCACCACTTGTCACAAGCAAAGTCGCCTTTTGTGGCAAGCATGGGTTACTTAAGACCTATTCTACCCCAATCTTCACAAGACCCTATCTTTTAGGATCTCTCAGCTGCAATAAGTGTGTTTTCCAGTGGTATCTCACTCCTGAAATTCTAGTCATTAGGGAACAAACCACAGAATGTATCACGTTACTAAAAGCAAAAAGGCTGAGGATGCAAGTGGGCTCCAGACTGAGATTTATGTATTAATCGCATGAATTTTATCCCTTCACACTGATATGTTTACTCTGGATTTACTATACATGAACACCCAAGGGGGGCAGGGTACAAAGCATGCACACAAACATTTATATTGGAGGCCTGTTAACTTTTAACAGACAATGCAACTGAAAAAGTTTATGGGTCAAGAGGGCTGATATATATTTCCTGTGTGCATTTAGGAAATGTATATGTGCAAAGATGCCAACCCTAAAGTGTTGCAAATAGTAGTTTCAACATTCAAAATTAGTAGTTTGGCCATAAAATTAGTAGTTAACCAAATAAACAAAATTATAATGGACTCTGAGAAAAAATAAATGATATTACGGTCATGTGATTAAACTATTTCCGCTGGAACTCAATGTGTCAAATCACAAAGGTATTGAAATCAGCATCGCTAAAATTATGTTTGTTACATGCAATCATTCCAGTTCAAATATGTCATTAAATTTGATAAATGAAAGGTACATGAAGTCCGAAAATGTATTTCATCATTGAAAATGTATGTTTTTGTCTATATATCCAAATTTAATGCATTTTATTTAAATTTCATGAAATTTCAAGTGGAATCGTATTGGCATAGTTTGAAGTTAAAATTTGTAGCAACTATGATAAAATTGTAGAAGTTGGCATCCCTGTAAGTGTTGCAACAAAAAATATAGTTCAGCCATCTGATGAATCCACAAAGAGTGACAAAACATGGGGAAAGACTCCATGTAACAAAAACCACCAGTATTTCTCAAAACAAACAACACTTCATTCAAGCAAACCCGAGGTGCTGACCAAATTCTTGAGTATTAACTCCATGGTCTAATGGACTGTGACTAGCTCTGATGTTCAATATGGTCAAGATATGAAGTGAGGGTGACAAGGGCAGGATGCATCACATTACCTGGTATGGTGTATGATATAGCATCTGTACAGTGGCCCACTGCTTGATAGTTACATGACTGGCTTACAATTTTATTTTATAGCCAGCCCTGTGGGCCAATACTTTTTCCAAGGGTACCAATATACTTTTTCCAAGGGTATATGTTTGATCATGTCATTGACTACGGGAAATATTTCGAAAATGATTTACAATTGTGGTATCTAGACAATGTCCGTATAGTTCACGATAAATCAAACCACAACTTGCACAGATCAGCCTTCCTATATATCTAACACTAGATGTGATTGGTCTAGAGAATGTTTTCAGCCAATGACCAATGTTTTTTCCATTCTGATTCAAATGGCAGTGACACTAAATAAATCAACAGTGACCACCAAGTTATGCTTTTAAACTTGCTTTTGCACATGTTTAAGTTTACCTTACTACAAGTAGTTCATTAATTACTTTATTGTAACACCCAGTTTCCTATTTTAATACAGGGCTGGTTACATGTTAACAGGGCTAGCAACATTTTGCAGTTATCAGCCCTGTGGGCTTCCTGCTTTACTAAGGAGTTTCATACACTGACCCAGTACTTATCACGCTACCCAGATGCTTTCTCTACATTTGCCCTAGAAGTATAAAGGGGACTGTAGACTGAATATATTTAGTGTAAGTAATAACCTTTTAAACATACGACAAATTTGGTTAAACCACAAACATTTTGTATGTTAGTCAAATAAAATTAAACAATGTACATACTCTCCCTTGAGTGTACCGCTCTCATAGCCTTCCTTCCACATGTGACCCTGTAACTGTTTTAGCTCGGTGGACTTTCGGTCATTGCTCATTTGCCACCTCACATTCTCTGCAACTGCCTTCAGGATTTCTTCCTTGTCTGTGCTGCTCTCAGGAATCTCAACTACACCATCAACAGAGTCTGATTTGTCTTTGGCAGCCTGAAATCAAACAGTAAAATGAAAAGCTCTTCATCCAAGAAAACTTAACACTGAATAGTTCTATTTGGAAAGTCTTAATTTGAAAAGTTTAAATCAATGAAACTTCTCTCTATTTTTTTGTGTGTGTGAGTGCGTGTGCGTGTGTGTGAGAGACAGAGAGAGAGAGAGAGAGAGAGAGAGAGAAGAAAGTTGTAAAGCTTCAGGGTGTGAGGGGTGGTAGGGTAGGCTGGAAAGCATCCACTTGTCATGATATAGGCCCGCCTTCAATTCCCTACATGTGTACAATGGGTGAAGTCCATCTCCTGCTAAGATATTGGTGGAATATTGCTTAAAGTGTTGTAAAATCATGCTCACTCACTCATCCACTAAGGAGTAAACTTTTTTTGCATGAAATGGGCACTTGAATTCAAAGCAAATATCAGTGTGTATCAGTAGTCTTGAATGACTTGTGCCAGTCAACAACATAAACCAATGACTGATAGTGTCATTGTTGTCCCTTCCTCGCTGTCTGAACAGGTGCTTAGCGCACCACCTCAGACTGAGCCATGGGTTTCAGCATCTAACAATGATCTTACACTGTACAGGACAAAGAGCCATGGAATCTGCCACAATTGGAAAAGGCCTTCACACATCGCTAGGATCAAGATGCATACTGTTCACAAAGAAGCTGGGACAGGGAACTGTTCCACATGACTGACCCCATCGCTTAATCTTTGTATGATGTAACAAAATCACAAGTGTTAACTCTTTGCCATTGATGAAAGCTTTATCAACGCCACTCATGTTACATCAAAATACTGTTTGCAGTTTTGGGAAGGGGTAGTGAACATTTGTGATGCAAGGGAGGTAACTCTTATGTAATTTACAAAACCTTACAGACCTCTTACAGTTCTCATTGATTTCTTTCTGTGCTTGCAATTACAATGATAGGTGTTTGTCATGTGTCTTCTTTAACTTAACATGAAAGTTGTTGATTTAATCCACACAGTATGGTTGGAAAAGTGGCATGGTATTTAGAATATTTTCGTTTTAAACATTTTAATATCTAAAGACACAAACAGACCAAAGTTTTCTTTACTGATAAATGTTTACTTTAAACAGGTACTTTATATAACAGCATGTTTCCAAAGAACAATAAATCATAAAAAATATACACTCAGGGACATATAAAACATTTTTATATCTAAAGACGCAAACAGACCAAAGTTTCCTACACTCAGGTACATATTAAACATTTTTATATCTAAAGACTTTATACTTTATATAACATCATTTTTCCCAAGAACAATAAATCATAGAAATATACACTCAGGTACATTATATTATAACATAATTCTTCTAACCCTTTTCTTTACATACTTTCATAATGAAATATTATGAGAGAAATCATGTGCCTCTCCATTTAATATCTGTTTTTCATTCTCAACCAAGTTTTAACTTGAGCAATAATTGCCACAGAATAATTACCCACCAGGCTTCGTAATGCTGCAATGTCTTTCTGTGTCTCTGTGTCATCGTAATGGTTCCTGAGGTAAGAGTCCAGATTTTCTGTGACAAAAGGGAATAATGTCTCCTGCAAACCAATACATACATCTTAGTGATCCAAATTGCATGAATTAATATCAGCCTAGAGACAAATTAAAGAATACCCCATTCTTGTGCTCCAACCATTGAGCTCATATATTGCGTCATTCTGAAAAAAATATTTGACACAAAATAATAATCTGTGTATAAGTGGAATATTTGGAGATGTTGGTACAATGATAGGTAAATGTCATTAAGGGCTTAAAATAAAACTTAAAGACACTGTTTACAGGCTAACATTTTGACAGTCCCATTAAACTTACTATCTATATATTAAAATCATATTTCCGCCAAAGTCGTAAAACATGTGGATTTCATTCACTAGTCTGGTACCCAGACCTACTGGTTCCACATATTATTCCAAATGTAGACTATGCTTTACTGACTAGAGTATGGTACGCGGAATTCGATTTACCGAATATTTACGGTAAACTAGGTCACATCTGGGGCAGTTTCACATTACATGCACAAGAAATTATTCTTAACATAGACCATTGTTAATGCTGGTAATACATGTTTGTGGATTGGTCGGAAATACTTAGATGTACAGTCAAATAATCTGTAAGAATTCAGCCACCTCATGATACCACAAATCAATCTCATTTTCAAGGCCGTCCAGTGCAGGACCGCCATATTGCCTTTCTCTACCACCAGCTTAACGGGGGTAGTGACTGGAAGAGTGATCACGTGACCAATTTGGCTATTCCCACCGTTATTCAAACTCCCCGCAGAAAACTTTTACCGGCACGCCAACTCAAAAGTTACAATTCAGATAAAAAAATATATTCCAAAGCGATATGGTTCTAGTTAAAAAGGCGATAAAGATTAATTCAACTCATCTCAAAGGCAGAATACCTACAAAAGCAACGTCAAAAATTTATGACGCTCTACTGTCAACATCACATTGGAAAAAAAACAACTTTCAGAAACCCGGAAATAAACATTTTGCAAAATTTAATTACCAGGACCCTGACAGATGAGCATTCATTTCATTGATCGAATATTTAGTGTCCTCAATGATTTTCTTCAACACGCATATAACTTAGCATAATGTCATGTTTAAATAATTGTTTTTCATTGAAAACACCGTGCGCTTCAAAAGTCTCTAAAATGCTCTTACTCCTGGAGTGAGCTAATGGTAAAGTCACCAAAACAATGCAGAATATAAATGATAGTAATATTGCTTTCTTCCCCCGTTAGACAAGGAACATCTCACTTCGAGAGAACCCGCAAACGCCTAACATTCGCATTCTGAAACAGAAGCGATTGGCGTTATCTACAGGGACGATGGTGCCCTACAGTACCGATGTCGTGCATGTTGTTCGCTATGTAACGCATCTGCTGAAACGCTTAACATGACAGGTGCAGGCAACAGAAGTAACCCGTCCGTTGAAGCTTCAGTGATAGTAAAATCATGGCAGCGCATCCCTTATAACAAATATTTGGCGCAATTACAACAAGGAAAAGCAGAAGCAGTACATGTTCCTTGTTGGCCGGCACTTAATAATAAGAGTCTACTTAGCTGCAAAGATCCGAAATACTTTACCTTCACAAATGAAATTGGAGTTGTTGTCCCCTCAATATCCATAACAACTGCTTTAACTCCTCCTAAGAGAGAGTCGGCTTCTTGTGCACAACGTTTCTGGGGTGCCATGTCGAATACTACCAGCGCCCGGCGAACAAGCGTCTGATCTGCTGGTGAACAAAGACGCGAATGAATCGAGCTTCAGCCAGCCAGGTGCCTCGCACACTCTGACCTCACTAGACGCCGAGAGATCCTGCTTGCTTCGCGACTAGTCATAGTTATGGGCGTAACTCGAGCTGCTCTATCGACCTGCCCTGCTTAACATGTGAAAGCGTCAATGCGATTTTGCTACAGTTTGCGGGAAAGTATTACATTAGCATACTGGCAGATATTTTATAAATGCTTAACTCACTATTAGATAAATTGTTATGCAATACTATCGAGACACGGTTGTGTTCGCAGTTCGAGGTATGGATACATATGACACCTTCATTGATTATTGACTTGGCTTGTAACAACTGAAAAAGATCGTACAATCGGCCTTCTATCACGCAGATCACTCGGTACTCAAATGCGCGCTTTGTGCGGAGGTTCCGTTGTAACCTACTTGAAAAGAATTTGCCGTGGCGATATAAAACCAGGCTCGTATTCGAATACACAGCGGCAAATGACCACTGCATGACCTACTGATAATAAAGTTATCTCCGCCACGACTTCCTGTTACTGCATTTTACAAAGGCGATAGTGAGGAAAGTCATGTTTCTGTGTGCAATTGGACAGAGATAGCTATTTAAAAACGTCAGTATGTCAATATGAGGTTATGGAGATGGCCCAAGATGTATGGTGTATCATGTAGCAATTTTTACACAAGTGTATATGGCTTTTTCTTGGATACAATATAGATATAGTATGACAGCTTATACCACCCAGTGTGAATAGATGTATAAAAGGTAACATAATTGAAATACTTATTTGATAGTAGTCTGATCTGTAATAAACATATTTATACCACAGGTTAAATATACTGTACAATATTATTTGACATTTTGACTAAACTGTTATTGTTTAGTTAAAGTAAAGACACGTGCCAAGTTATTCAGCGTTGCCTCGGCATGCTCATTGTTTCAAAGGTGTTACATGGCTGTGTAGAGTCAGTAGTGTTCACCTGTACATTGTTTAAAACGAACACCGAGAGACAATGCCACCTCAAGATATTTGCGGGAACGGAGACGTGACTGTAACAGGAAGATGTATAATGGGACTGAATGGGCGGAGATACCGTGGACTAAACATCTCCACTGCATGTAAAGATGATCGACATACTCGCGGCACAAGTGAAGCTTTGGTGAATCAGCGTGTCTGCGGAGGGTGTTTGGGCACTGTTAACACCGTGTTGTAACGGGCGGGTCCAATGCTCAGCAATGTACGCAAGGGCGGACTGCGCCGTGTATGTATAGCGGGCGTAACCTGGGGACTGCCAGTGGGTGAGTTTAGCTTTTCCCCGCTTTTAGCAATATTCCAGCAACATCGCTGCGGGGAACACATGAAATGGGGTTCACACATTGGATCCATGGGGGAATCGAACCCGGTTCTTCGGCGTGACGAGCGAACACTTCAACCACTAGGCTTTCTCGCCGCCTCTAAGGCACATCGTGACCCCATCACAGTCAGTTGGAACGACGTATCAAACTTTTAAGTGAAAGTTTTTATCGACTTACGCCTTCACAGCCAGTTTATCGGTATACACATATTTAATGCGACACAGGTGTGTACACAGACAATTTATGTTGAACTGCAAATATACGGAGAAAGCACATTTACAATGGCGCATATTGTTGAATCATGACATACTGTAGATGCAATAAGTGGAACGATGTATTGAATTTCGTGTGACTGACAAAGTACGTACAACTAAGTTTGTGTCCAATAAAAGTATGAATAGTGACAACATGAGCAAATGTAACAAAACTGCCCCGAAATATTGGTGTTTGTGGCAGTGGCAACGACTAACAATGACTGTTCGCACTGCACTAATGGATTAACTAGACACGCACCAGGAAATAGATCCATCATAACAGAATATGATTCACAGGTAACCAAAAAAATGAGCTTTATATGTAGCGCAGCGAATGCTACAGAATTTACAGTTACGTTCAGAAAGAAGTTGTTTCGGGCGCAGTGTTTTATAACTATAACAGCCGGCTGGTTTGTCTGGTCTAAGCAGGACTGATCAACGCTGTTTCAGCTATAAGTATTTTGGATTGCCAGCTAAAACCCCAGTGTCTCATTGTCTCACTAGCCTGGAGCTATGTACATGTACATGTATATGCGTGGTTGGACAGGTTTTTCCCTTTTCGTGCCGCATCTTAGAACCGCCTTTATACGCAGTCGACTGGTAACATTGTGAGGTACTTGTTGTTGGACCTTCAGCTGAAAGATTGTCGGCTGGTTGGTTGCTGTTTAACGGCGCACCCAGCAATATTCCTGCTGTAGGCGGTGAAATATTGCTGATGCCGGTTGAGCTACATACACTGCTGGGCAAAGCTTACATCCACGTGGGATTGTGGCTTCACAAAAGTTAAGTAATATGGTGATCTACCTTCAGTTGTTGGCAATAAATAGCCCATTTTACATCGTTTTGTTAAAAATAGTTTTGTACTTCTAAAGATATTTGTTAGCTAGTTTTAAACCATTTTATGATAATTTAGTACTTTTACTGCCTTTCGTTGACAGCGTTTTATATATGTATGTATTATGCATTTAGAGCTAGTTTCAGTCACGATATGGCTGAAATATTACCGATGTGAATTTTAACTCACTTACTCCAAAGTGTGCACGATGTGTCTTACAACATTCCTGTTGTACAAATAGTTATTCACGTGGATAGCTGTTCTCTCTCTTGCTAACTAACTGATCTCTTCTCTACGAAATCTTTACTTTGCTTAGTCTCTCTAATTCTCTAATAGAAAGTGCACTTCTTCAAAAGTCCCTGGACTATTCAATTACAGAGACATTACAAGAAAAACAACCAGGTTATCAGGATCATTATCTGTTGCTGCAGTTCAGTGCACTTCCTGGGCTATCTTTTTATGTAAAAGGGAGAGATGACGAGATTTTGTATTAACAATCTTCCGTAGTATTTGGAAGTTTGTGGAAGTTTTGGGAAAGAACCGTTTCGTGCGCCTGTTCACGAACTTTTCTCTTATGTGCATTGACGGGTGGGTAGCCTATAGCCCGTCAGGCTGAAGACCCGAGTAGATTTCCCACGTGGGTATACAATCATGAATGTGTGAAGTCCAGTCCACGACCTTCCTGGAATACTGCTAAAAGCGGCGTTATACCATACTCACTTAAACGTGCTTTGTACGGTAACACAGAAGTTATGGAGCGCAATAATACGTATCACGCTTAAGGCCCGGGTTCTGTCCCCGCTGGATTCACAGAGTCCCGAGGTGGAAACATTTGCGTAGTATCCTGGGACAAGATACTTAAATCCGCATTGTCTGATTTCTCCCAGCTGTGAAATGAGCACCAATGAAGATCATGTGCTGGCAATGTGAGTGTTTAGCTTGCACCTAACAAGCAGCACGACTGTATTATCCCTAGGGAGTTGAAAAAATATCAAAAAGTAAGATACTGTCCTATGACCATAGTTATGTATCTAGCGACGTGAACAGCAATGTGCCTGGATATGAGCGCCACATCAGCGGGCTATTGAGTTTCCTGCTGTAACCTACTGGACGATTTCATTTCCATGTCACATTGACATATCTTGTCGGTTCGGGTGTTAGGGGAAAGTTCAACAATAACCTACGCGCACGGCAGTCCTATGCTGTCGTGGGCAATGTAAGCCATGCATGAAACGCCCGGTCTGGCTACTATATTATGTTAATATATGCGGCACGTCAGAGCGGAGTCTCGGAGTGCGTTGAGGCTCATATTGGAGGTCTCTCTGCATGGTTACACCTGTTGCATGCCTGCTGTAGTGATTTACACCTGTCCACTACTTAAACACGTCATGAGCGTTGAGAGAAGTGCATTTTTCGCACCAGTCGTATTTCGACTGATGCATGCATATACTATATATGTAATGATTTCAAACGTGCACACGTGTTGAACAACTCCAAAACCTGGACACGAGATGCACCAGCCGATCAGTATTCAGTCACGCTGGTTATATGAGTGCTTCAAAGACATGTCATCCAGGGCCCCGTTTCACAAAACTCTCGTAATCCTATGATCTCGTAACTTTCCTCGTAGCATTTGCACCTCCTATGTTACAGTATGCCAGGTACAAGAGCTACGAGAAAAGTTACGAGATCTTAGGCTTACGAGAGTTTTGTGAAACGGGCCACAGGTGTATAAAGAATGTGCTTCATTATCAAAACCATGGTATACCTATATGGTTATGTGGTATAAGTATGTTATTGATAGTAAAATAAGTAATATTTTTGTGAGTGATTGACATCATGAGCATAATCTGTGCCACTTGGATACAGTGACATGTATATGCCAAGTCAAAAAGCGTTTCCGCCCGAACCAGATCCTAAATGACCAAATCTAACCTTAATATCATTTAAGGTCTTTCACTGACATCGATGTTTGAAGAAGGTATACGTGGTTGTTGATGTTCACATTATAAACGATGATGTTGATACTGCCGGAAAGTGTTGACTTAGTAAATCCTCTACAATGTGTGTACCTTGTTCCTTTTCATTTTTACGGAATTCTTTGTTTTCCTCACACTTGTATATTTTCAGTGTCCACGGGGCATTCTACCATTTTAGAAGTGCTGTGTCACCCCATATACATGGAATCCCAGCGGATGTCCACTACTCTACTATAGCAGTACAGTTGCACTCCAGTACATATGCGTGTTGTTTTTACCATATGGTTCCATGTAGATTAAATGCACGCTCTGTTTGTTAGAATGGTATAAACTGTTAACACAACAGCTGCAAATATTCTTTATTTTCTATCGAAACGTTGAGCATTACACGTGTGGTTTTCTTTATGCGTGAGATTATTGAGATAACTGCCTTATAAATGTTCTCACGCTGTTTAAAACACTTTGCCTTGCTATCCCTAAACGTATACGATTCGAACTCAGTGACCAAGTGTGTTGTTTTGACATTGTGCGTGTGTGTGTGCGTGCGTGTGCATGTGCGTGTGATATCAACGAAATGCTATGAGAGTATATCCTTTTAAACTTCTTTACTGCTCAACCCCATGAATTATGTTTATACTGTTATTATCTTTCTACTATACCACAACAATCCAGCGAATGCCTTAACGATTTATTGGAGAACACGGGTGTATTCGCTTGCTTTGAGTTTCCCACGAATCAACTGTTGTAGAAGCTCCATTAAAATATTTCCAGTCAGCAAGTTTGGTCAAGTCAAGTGACGTATGAATGGAACAGCTTGTAGACGTCAGGGTGAAGAAAAGGGTGAATGTTGTCATTCATGCAATGCTACCCCAGTGTGGATACGCTGCCACACACGACCTTATCTCCATACACAGGGACATCTACATAGCCTGTGACTGGGTGTTCTGTCGAAAGTGAACACAGCAGGACGATGATCGACTTGTGGTCATGTGTTCAGCTTCTTTTTACCATTTGTCCGTCTCCCCATGGTGAACTAATAAGAAATGGATCGACGTAAGTCTAAAAAAATTTAAGTCTGGATTGCTTCGGGCCTGCAAAGAAGTTTTATTCTGGGCTGCACATGCATTATATTTCATATTGAGTAGATGTTTATTTTTAATGGAACAGGTTTACTTCTCATACTAAATGTTATGCTACTGTTCAATACTCACGCTTTCACAGATACTCGCATGCACGCACAGTCGCTGGAAAAGCATGTGCATGATTCACTGGACATCACAACATGGTATCATTAAAGGCCACTTAATTAAATATATGGTCATCATTTGTTGTTTTGTCGTTACGGATTTTATGGAAAAAAAACCCCAGCAATTAATGTCTGGCAAGTGTAAACCAGGACCCTGACTCCTGTCGTATATCAAGTCTAAGTAAATTTCGTTACACTCCAAAAAGTACTGAGGATATGTTTACTTAGACTGGTGGTATATCCAACATAGTTTGGGGCAACTGTCATTATCGCATGTATAGGTGAGAAAATGTTTTAACATATACTTTCCCCACAATCTTTATTACCATAAAGCTTCGTCAGCCTAGTAACACTTTGCAACAGGATGCAACTAATGAAATAGGATTTGTGTTGATATCCCAGGTGAATCTTGGTTAAACGAAGAAAATACCGAAGTCAACATCACGTCAACAATGGTATATGTATTACATCATCACGTCGACATTACATTGACATTACGTCGACATCGACTGTCAGGGAAATCAACTGGACCATATCGCGTCACGCTGCAGGCATTCCGTCATCATGTACACGTATTGTGGGCGATGAATCATTCTTATGTTTCCGGTATGTATTGATTTATGCTAACTCGCCTTCGTTTAAACTTATGGTTGATCTATGACATTTGTAACACTTACTTCGTGTACAGTACCACACTTCATTATTGACACTTTTTTTCTTATTTCTCGTTACCTCAGTAGATACTGTTTATCCATGAAAGTGTATCAAAGAGTTATAATCGGGGAAATAATAGCCATGCTTGACAATTCGCTATATGCCTGAATTAATACCGAGGCGATTTGGTCCGGTGGTATATAGCACAGGCTAGCACACTAAGGTAATAATCAATAGTTCAGACGAAAATTCCTACTAGTATACAAACTTGCGTCCTCTGACTGTCGGCTTATCTAGACTTCTTCTTTGAAGGGGTGGAATTGCCAAATAAAGTATGCATACGCCCGAGGAGTTAGCATGCAGAGCAAAGTTATATATATGGCACTGCTAAACCCCCCTTTTCCATTTCACTCATGTGACATCTCTTAACTATTTTTGTGATTTGTTAACAGAGCGAAACATGACTATACATTGTGTACAGTATATATGAAGTGAGTGGGTGAATTCAGCAAAATGGAGAGGACACCGGAAATGACCTTCAGTCATTGTTCGCGTGTGGGGAATCGAGCCCGGTTCTTCAGCGAGACGAGCGAACACTGTAACCACTAGGCCACTCCGCCCCACCCCCCTCCTTTCTCTATGTATGTGTGTGTACGTGCGTGTGTACGTGTGTGCGTGTGTGTGTGGAGTGTAGCAACTCTAGACATGATAGACTTAAACTCCAAGGTCAGCGATCAATTACAGCCACCATTTGCAATACATGTGGGGTATACAAACAATTCAGTCACCATTTACAAAACGTGGGATATATACGTAATTCAGTTACTATTTACAAAACACATGGGATATTTATGCATTTCAATCATCAGTTAAAACACAGGTGGGATATATAAGCATTTCAGTCACCATTTACAAACAACGTGGGATATTTACATATTTCAGTCTCCATTTGCAACTACATGGAATGTAAGCGTATTTCAGCCGCACACGTTGGACACGTGCATATCGGTCCTCTCCGAGTTCATGGGGCGGGACATTTGGCACTGGACACCGTCAAATGACGGCATGCATGTGTGGCATGTAATTTACCTCAGAACACAACATTCTGAAGCATTTGTGCACTATGGGACGTTACCGATATAGTTATTTTCTGATTTTGTAGATCGGGGTGTAAAATTTACATAAACAATTCACTGATGGCGAGTTGCCACTGACTGAAGCTCTAATAAAATACCTTCAGGACAACGCTCACCAAGATTAATTTGCAAATACATGTAAAAGCGACAAAGCCCTTTCCACGTCCCGAAGAAATCCCTGTCCGCAGCGTGGCCGTGTATACAATACAGACTATATCCTGAGCATCTGTTTATGAATCACTATCAAAATAGTGGTGATACATTCATGATACGAGGTGTTCACGAAAAGGTGGGCGTATCCTGTCCCACTGCTAGCACCCGTTATAGAATTGTGATTCTGATTATCATGGGCATATAGATGAAATGATTATACTCTTTGTATTATGTACCGTGTTTTTTGCATATGATACCCGAGAAGGAATAAGGGTCGGTGAGGTGGTCTCTTGGTTAAAGTGTTCGCTCCTCACGCAGGTCAAGGTTCGATTCCCCACGTGGGGTACAATGTAAAGCATATTTCCCGTATCCCCCGTTATAATATCGCTGGAATATTGTTGTAAAACCATACTCCCACACTCACCCATCTAAGGTAACGGATACTATTTTAATTTCGGCTAGTTCGATAGTTCCATATGCTCAAAAGTGTGCGCGCAAGCATTTCGCCATCTCTGATAGTTTACGTCAGCTACAATACAAACAAAACAGATACGGACCAGATAATCTACCTTCAAGCATGAGGCTAACCCTGCAGTGTCAACGTGGTGGACGTGTACTTTGTGAAAACTACACCGTAAGAAAACTGTGACATAAAAAGCCCACTTCGTTCAATTTTGTAATATGAAATTCACACATTTACTATGTGTAAGTCTGTTTACTTTGTCGTGAAAATACAGAGCTTTAATGTCACTTCATTTGTAACCAAGTATAGCCATATGGTTTCGATAACATGATTTACATCAGATCTGAGGAGACCGTGAATTTTAAGAACCCTATCACATCTGTTCCATGTTTTAGCCTTAAAAAGTACTGAATGGTAGAACAGTCCTACATCGCAGTCTCAAAATATTTGAGTCCGTGGTTTTCAGTGCTGTCAGATGTGAATAGTTCTCTATTGTCTTGTCTTGATTCGATTGTTTAAAATTACAGACCTCCACATTATAGCTGGTTGCAGAGTTAAATAACAATTAATGTCCATTGAATATCTGTCTATTGGCTGATGAAGAGAACTGGCGCATGATTGTTCGAAATTCCATTTCTCAAATATCTGTGGGAATGGGGAATAATGCATGTACGCTAGATTTTATTAGTTTGATTACTTCGCGTGGACCAGCAGCAAGCCGATCAACGTACGGTGGCCTCTCGTAATAAACTACCATAAAATAACTCTATCTGCCTATATTCCACTGTTATAATGATCTTGTCATATTCCTAAATGTGAAATATATAAGCTGTAATTATATTTCGTTTATGGCAGTTCCTGAAAATGGGTTTGTTTCGTATGCTTTGGAAAAGTATAAACATGCACTGTTTTCATTTCACGGGGAGGTCTAAACTGTTATATGACATATCTACGTTATAAGGACTACGCCGGGCTTAAGTTATAAATTAACTATGACGTTAAGGCAGATACAAACATCAACACAGATTTCCTGGCGCTTCCATGGGTCTAATGTAGTGCTGTTCAAGAACAAGTGACGTACACCACCTTTAAAATAAAGGAGTCTTGTTTCAGATCCACTATATTGTTTTAATAACCGAAACGAACTTAAATATATTTTTACATGTGACATTTTACAGGCCATTTTGAAATTACTACATCTCTTGTTATCAACTAGCTGTGGAACAAATACCTGAACACACCAGTCTAATACGTAGCATTTTCAGTGAGACTAGATATTTGCCGTCAGGAGAATGGTATCTGCTAAGGCAGTACACTCTCCGGCTTCTGTGAATGGCTGTCCCCAGTGGTGAGCGGGTACCCGGCCACTGGGAGCAATGAAAACATGAAATGGACTGCAAAGAAATAAACGAGATTGGTGTATTTTATCATTGTATATCAAACTAAACATTGACGTGTGTAAATGTACTCGGGTGTCGTATGAGTGCTCTTTCCCCCGCAAATGAAATTGTCTATAAAATTATGAACTGACGTGGCAGGGAGGAGAAACAAAAGATCAACTCGCCATGATAAATATCAACCAATCGCAGCCCGTGTTACATTCGAGGTTGGGCTGTATTCCGACTTGCTATTGTTCATGTTGTTTGCCAACTAGTGTAAGGTCAGCAGACGGATGGGCTACCGTATTTTCCACGTTGACATTCGTGTAAATGAAGAGGAAAAATAATTGACACGCGTGGTAGGTCACATATTTCGCGAACATTTTAAACGGTACCACGAGCAGAATTAAATACGTGTAAGAAATTATACAGCCGATGTCAGATCTTTCACCGGCCGGTTTCTTCTAAAAATCGTGTGCTTACGTGGACTTGCATCTTAACTCATGTCTTTTATTTCTGTTAACAGGAACCCGGTTTCTGATGGAGACTTGACACAGAATTGTCCCTGGACTAAGATCTTGAAGCTTATGTGACATATATTAGCCATATCGGTTTGATTGTCGGTGAGCAAGTGTCCCACAGTGGGTCCAGTCCAGAAGTAAGGGGCGTGGCCATTATTCACACTTGCTTCCAAGTAGATTTGAGTTCAGTCATCAGAAACCTCATTTTAAAAATCTTAATTGTTGTTATTCTTGAACACAAGTAATAGATCAGCATCATGGATCCCCAAACGATCGTCATTGGTGCTGCAGCCTTTGTCATTTCTGCAATTCTAATATATGTGATATCTGCCTTTACTATGAAAGAGAAAACTTTTGAGGAGGTTCTTGAGGAACAGCGTAGACGACAGGAGGAAGAGAGAGAAAAGCAGAAGAATGAGAAAAAAGCTGAGAAGGAGCACAAGAAAAAATACCGTAAAGGCAAAGAAAAACCAAAAGAAAAGCCTGACAAGCCAACCCCAGTGCAAGAAACTGAAGTACCAAGAGATCACAAAATGGTCAATCTTGAAATTGATCCTGAAATTATTGAACCAGTTGAAACTGTAGCACTGAATACCAAAAAGCCTAAAAACAAAAAGTCGAAATCCATACTGTTGAACAAAGATGAAAAGTCAGTTGTGTCTGAGGGCAAACAGACCAAAGAACTTTTTCACAAGGAGCAGGCACCTAAGGATGAGGTTGAACTTCACCATGAGCAGCAACGAGGGAAAGATAAACAGCACTCGGAGCAGCAGTCCAAAGCAAGCAAGAAGCAAGAGAAGGCTGAACGTTTGGAGAAGGAACGCATTGTACATGTGGAGAAACGTACCGAGACCATTGAGATACAGCACTCCAGGGCTGTTATGGCTGAATCTGAGGTCAAGTCATCTAGATCCAAAGGTGGTGTTCATGCTGCAGGTAATATAATGACTATCAAGTTTTGATAAATTCCTCTGAAATGTTGTGCCTCATCTGACATGTTACCATATCATCAGTGAGAATGATAGTAAAGTGTGTTTAATTCTCCAATCGATATAGGCAATGTGACTTTAAACATACAGAATCCTTTGATAGTGTTGAACAGGACCTAACATATTCTATTTTCATGTGTCACTACTGCTTTGTTTCTTTGGCTCAGCAAAGTCTTCATCTGCAAGTAGAACAGGTCCTCAGAAGTTCTAATCACGATGCCTGAAGGTTCTATTTTTGGTAGATCACTTTTATAGTCCTAGGCCAAATGTTAGAAAAGTGCCTATCTTTTAGGATCTCTCAGCAGCAGTAAACGTGTTATTCAGTAATTAGTATGACACCTCCCACCCGCCAAAAATTCTTGTTGATGTGGAACTAGCAACAGGAGGTATCAGGTTACTAAAAACTAACTGGGTTCAGTCCACTGTTGAAACAGTGTCCACATGTTCATAAACAAACTGCTTGAGAATTGATCACATTGTCTAATGTGTGGTGACAAGCACTGGTGTTCAGCATGGTCAAGATATGCAGTATGGGTGAGAAGGCTGGGTGTATCATATTACCTGATTTTCATGATATCTCTACATTTGGCCTAGGAGTATTTAGCAACATCAGCAAATCTGTTGTAGCCTGACCACATTAAGGGGATGACTGTCACTTTTAGCAACATCAGCAAATATAAGACCATGTTAGGGTCACCACGGTTACTTGACCATATTGATTCTGACTGTGCCATGATTATCAAATGAGATCAAGAAAAGCTGCATTTTTGTCTTAACTTCAAAGTTAGAACAGTGTACATCTGATAATACTGTACAGATATTACAGTGAGCACATTACTATGACAACAGAGAACATTATCCAAGTTAGTCATCAGAAGCCATACAAACCCTAGTGCTGCATATCATCAGAAATAAAGTAACTAAGAGCAGGTTATTTTAGGATTGATGACTTCTATATTTTAATTTGATGCCAATTCCTAGCATGTCAACAGAGTTTTATAATTACAAATATGAAACATGTTATTTTGTAATTGGTGATATTATGTTTGATGCATTTACATATTTGCCAAAAGTACCCTAATGAAGTGGTATTTTATACTAAGATAGTTCAATATGTCAGCCATAACTGATCATCTTATCATATGAAAATATTGGGTGTTCTTTAATATTTTTTAGTAGTATAAGATTTGTATTAAAAACAGGCAATAATCTAATTAATAATGTATTAAATAGCCACTGGCATATCTTTGCACCTGACATTCCTGAGTTACTTAGAACAGTCAATAGACTTAAGAGCCTTGAGATCTTTTAGTTTAGAGTGTCATTGTACAAGGCAATTTTAGCTGTAAAGTTATGGTACTCACAAATCTAAACATAGACTTGCAATGCTTATAGCGCAAAGGTTGCTTTCTTCAATGGCTCCCAAGTTTAACACCTGCAAAGATACAGGTGCATTTATTACAGAAGACTAGCTTATTGTTATGCTCGTTAAAAACAAAAGTTGTAGGTGTATGAAGCACCTGTTGACACAGGCATGTGCCACGTAATGCCCCATGGAGATTCCCTCATTGATACAATCCAATACAGTATGTGTTGAATCGGCCTTTTGTCTGGTGACATGTTGGCCAGCTTATGGAGTTCTGGTGTAGTGTCAACTCTTTCATGGTGTAGTGTATAGGGGTGGGTATTGCAGAGAATTTTCATATTGTGATGCAAAAGCATATACAATCAAGTCTCGTTAATCCAACATCGCCTATGGCACACTAAATCGTCAGATTACAGAGAATGTTGGGTTATGGAAGTTTGAGAACATATCACGCTCCATGATCGAAAATAGGACAATCATGATTCAAATCTTTGCTGTCACTGTGAACAACAATAAAGCGATAATACGTTCAGAGTTCATATGTATTTTATTAGCACTTAACATAAAAATGTACAACATTTATATATTTACCATTTTCTTATACATGTACTCACATGTGTCACATTCGTTTTGTATTGTAAGCAATTGTTTACATATGCAATCCGTATACATGTACGCTATTTTCCTAACAAACAAAGTCTTTGATTGTTTTCTGGCATTCAGCCTTGCTTGAGATTTTCTTCAGAATCTGTCGCATGTATTGCCACATGTAGTACAGTGTATTGCAAGAATTTTTTTCAAATGAACAACTATGTACAATGAAGTTAAGGTCTGATTTATAAAGCAAAAAGACAACAAAATCACAATGTTTGATTAAGCTTTATTAAATACTTTTAATCATGACACTTATCAATAGTTCTATCTGCTGTAAACTTCTTCAAGCCAAATGCTGCCATGCTCCAGCGTTTGCCGTAGAATTTGGCACCACAATAATCAAAACAATCACATGACTTTTGGTGTGAAAAACAGAAATATCTGAAGATTTCTGAGTGCTTTGAAGTTTTCTGAATGCATCTCCTATTGCAAAACGTATCGTTTTCATATACAAACCGGTAAATACATGTAAACCGGTTATATTGCACAGCTCTAGTAGTGTCGGTTATAGCTATTGACAGATGCAAGAGCAGTTATCATGTCCTATTTGTCAGTTTCGGTTTTTGGCCATGCAGTTGGGAAAAGTGTTTCACCCAAACCTAGTTAATCTGTCATCAAGATCTGAGATCAAATTAAGATTTTAATGTAGTTTTTGTGGGGATGACAATTGTTGAGCAAATAATACTTTGTAGTTTCTGTGTATTCATGAGAGTTATGTTTTATTGACTGTAAGGTGTTATTTATGGTCTAGACATTGTTGACAGTTTCTCATTCACAGGGAAACGTGTTGAACATCTATGAACCTCCTCCAGTAGCATTGTTATTGCCTCATGTATACTTCACACGGCATCATTCAATGAGCCGTGACGCTAAATGCCAACCTTTCAAACACCTTACCAATGAAGTGATATGTGATCTGCAGTTTAAAAATTATATTTGCTTATTATATATGTGTGTTTTTAGAGGTAAGTTGTATTTCACTGATCACAGTGCAGAGATAAGATAAAATGGTCTTAATATCTCATTAAAGATTTTGGCAGACATATGGTGACTTTTTAGTGTCTGTCTGGTAGTGTCCATGTTTACTATTTAATATTAGTGTGCATAAGTGTATTTCAGCATGTGTGTGTGTGTGTGAAGATGGATGAAGCTATTTCATGTTTAAAGGGCTGGCCCTCTGAGGTACCATGCTGTAGTTCAATTTACGTATGGGGTGGTATGGTAATTTACTTTGCTCGTGAAAAATGGGTACAGTGTTGGGAACACATTCCTGGAGTCCACTGCCTTGATATTGCTGGAATATTGCTAAAAGCAGCATAAAACCATGCTCACTCTCTTACTAAGTTACGTACCCTGCTCTGAGACATGAAGAGTGCCAGATAGGGACACTACATTCTGACTGTCTTTAGGCATGAAATAGACTTGCAGCTCCCCAGGTTGATGCCCTATTCAGCAGAGGAGTTGGTCCCAATTAAGCACAAGAGGTTCTATGATAGATTTACAGTATAGCTTTGAGTACAATGACGAAAGTAAATGTTTGTAATGTAGGTAAATATAAATTCCTTAAAAATTCCAAGTACAATTATTTGGGAATCGAAGACCAATTCCTCTTATTAACATAATTAATGCAAATGGTATCCATAGCAATAGCAATCTCAATTATCAAGTTTATCATATCACCATTCTGTTATGATATATACTGGAACCCCAGTCTCAGTTATCAAGTCTACCCTAATCTCATTTATCAAGTGTATCGTATCTCCATCCTATTGTGATACATATTGTGACCCAGGACCCAGTTACCACAGCCTTGTTTCTAGGCAACACTGAAGATGGATGTTCAGTCAAATTAGCCTGTTATTGTATGGTCTGAACAAGCAGTCACTAATACTTCGGTCAACTTTTGTTTGCTCTCTCTTAAAAAAAACAAAAAACCCCTATCAATATTTTTTTCTATTCCTCTACTCAGTCTTAAAACATAGAATATGATATATCTGATCCACTTAAATTTCATCCAGTCATTAAATGATAGTCACATACAAACCACATGTATCCATAACAGAATTATATTAATATAGATTTAAGAGGATGAGACAATACCCAATTTGTCACCATGATAATGTTAGGTTTGTACATGTCTTTATATTGAAAATAAGACTTGTGTTTGTTTGATTGAAATCTAGACTTGCTTTATTTTGGGTTTAGAATTGCAGAAGGGACTGGGTATAAGAGAAAATGTTAGCTGTATGGGCGACAGATTATAGCAACTGGTTTGTAGACATCCATAAATAATGGTGTGATGGCATAGTCTTATACTGTTGTTCCATTATAGATACCACTGCCGTATGGCTGGAATGTTGCTCAGTGCGGCGTTAAACTAAACTCGCTCACTTACTCCATTATAGATACCAGTGCTACTTTGTAATTCATACAAGACACATCACCAGAGGTTTGAATTGTGGGATGAGGTCACTGCGACACAATAAGGACATGTTGGTCATGGTGGTTTGAGCGTTTGCTGAAATAGTATTGTCTGATATTCTGCTCAAGACTAAGGCATAAAGAAAATAAGATGTTTTGTTATCTGCTTTAGGAGTCCATTTAATGACAAAGGCGAACAAGCCATTTCTAAAGTTTGATCAAAATACACTGTCAGTTTTGCTCAATCCAACTATTTTACACTGTACACATGCATGATTGTGATCAGGCAGATGTGTTGTGGAAGAGGTATTGTGTTGTGAATGTGCTATTTGGTATGTACTGTGTGAATTTCAGGTCTTCCAAGTACAATGACTTTGAACAGTGGATGTTGTAAAAGTAGCATGACATGGTAATAGGGAGGTTGTCAAAGAAGCATGACATGGTCACAGGAAGGTACCTTAATAGTCACATATTTTTTTTTCTAATTTGAGTTACTGTCCTTACAATGTCTATTGTATAAACCTAACCTAAGAAATGTCAGCATGATTACTCCACATATGTCAGGTTGAATCTTCATATAATGATCCCTGAAGACAAATTTGGATTAGTGTAGTGAACCTAAATGTTACTGGCGCAACTAATTAACATGAATTATTAAGCATTAAACAAGAAGTTGTCGTCCATATTATTTGTCTTTTACTTCAGTACCAGATGGTGAAATACACTTCAGACATGTCTTGTGAAGTAATTATTAATAAATCAAGTCATAACTGAAAAAGAAAATCTGAGTAAATTGTAGTCAATTAAACTTATTGATGAATAAGAAAAAAAGAACATAAATAGAATTAGTATGAAAGTAGCATCCTGGGAAATTAACATTGAAAGCAGTCACATCTTGGTGTGCCCACTAAGCACTAAATGAGTAAATATTTCTCTACAGTTTCTCCCACCTAGGAGTGCTCTTGTCAGCTGCTTGTTGGATGAGCAGTGACAGTCCACAAAGGGACAGAATATGAGAGTTCACCTGTAGCTATATATGCATGTATGTACTTAAACCTACAAGAGGCTGACTACTCCCAATCAGACTGTATTTAATTAGACATTCTTGCCATTTTGAGGAATGTGGTGTAACTTGTCTTTCCCTTCAAAGAGTAATGAGCTGTGTGTGAGGGCACAATCACTAGGATGGCTCAGGTGAGCTGATGTCCCTACATCCGCCTTCAAAATATTTGTGGTGAAGGTGGGACACATGACAATATCAGATGTGCACAGGATGTCATTTCTCCCCGATTATAGCATTACTTGACACTTAGTCTACGGTGGTATTGGGTGGTAGTTGTAATGGTGGTAGTTGTAATAAGTGGTGTATGTATCTGAAAAATGCACCATTTAACAATCTTTATGTCAGACTTTATCGTTATATTAAGTTAAAATGAAAATGATATCATTATTATATTGTGCTTTTTCCAAGCCATGAAATTTATGCTCAGACTGCATCAAGTATTATTATCTCCTGGTTAATCATGTTAAATATTATGATGCAATTTGCTTGCACAAAACCATGCATGTTTAAGAATTGGCAATATTTTCTTGTGGCTTGGGTGACAGGTAAATTATTATTCAAGGGTGGGTCAGAGGTTTTAATGCATTGATGTACTAGTACTAAAAGTAATGGCCCTCCCTAAATGCTGGTCATGTTTTGAGATTACCTTCCCAATGTCCTTGTTGATTTGGTTTTTAAGATCATCCTCAAAGGTATCATTTTAATTGCCTTTCTGTATAAACTCACATTTTATTGGGTACCCACCCCTGATACCCTCAAGAAATGAATAGAAATTTGCATTATAGACTGCAATTAGGCTTCAAGGAATAGTGAAATATCCACAGCGTTATTGACATTATTTAAAGCCACTCACAAATTTCACTAGGAAAAGGTAGTGAAGTTACCGACCAGTGATTATGTAGGGAGACACACACTTGTATTTCACACTGACTCACAGGCAGACAGGTCACTGTGACCTAGATTGAAATAGTCATGCATCATATTTCCGGCCAGCCAATGCAACCTTGATAGGTTAATATTTGTGAAATAACCACCCTCCCACTCGAATGCCACAACAATTTTCATACCACAGATGGCATTTGTGGGCTAATGCTATAGTTTTTAGATCTGTAATTGTCGTGCTAACCTATGATGTGGTGTAGTGGTGTTGTGGCGATGCTGTGGCCTTGTATAGGTGGCTTATTGTGCTTCTTTATTACCACATGTAGAACTAACAACATGAAGTTCTACATTACAGTGACACTGACAGAAATATAACAACTCCGGGATTGACAGGACAGTTCCTAAACAGCAAACAATAATGACAGAGGAGCATGCTGGGTCTCTGATTATATAACACTCATCTGTGGAAACCAGTGAAATCTATCCCTTCCACTGATGACTGCAATCATCCAACAAATTTGATTTGTAGTCTTGACAACGCTGTTGAGATTGCATTGTCAAATGTGAACATGATTAATTAATTATTTTTATTTGAAACAATATTAATAAATTAACCTACTTTTATGGAGTTTAGAAACATTTTTACTAATTTTCAGTCATTGAAGTGTTAGAGATATATGACTAACAAATGTAATGATGTTTTCGATTCATAACATGTTCATAACTATTTATTCTTTAATCCTAGTGTTCTTCAAACTTTTATTTTTTTTGTAACAGTTAGCTGTGTCACACAATCAAACATCAAGGAAACTGATACATATATTGATGTGAAATGGGATGAGATTTGTCAGTGCAAACAGGTTGCTAATAAGGCAGTGTGTCAAAAATATCTTGAAATTATGGTAACTGGATGGAATCAGACAGAAATAGAAATGTGCAAACAATTATGTCACATTTTCCAACATGAATTTCTGATCATGTGACTTGTCATAGTTTAGTGTTTTGGATGTTCATTTGTCTGAGGTTTGAAATGAGAAAATAGCTAACTGTTAAAAAAAAAAAAAGTTTGAAGAACACTAGGATTAAAGAATAGTTATGAACATGTTATGAATCGAAAACATCATTACATTTGTTAGTCATATATCACTAACACTTCAATGACTGAAAATTAGTAAAAATGTTTCTAAACTCCATAAAAGTAGGTTAATTTATTAATATTGTTTCAAATAAAAATAATTAATTAATCATTAGTGGAAGGGATAGATTTCACTGGTTTCCACAGATGAGTGTTATATAATCAGAGACCCAGCATGCTCTTCAATCATTATCGTTTGTTGTTCAGGAACTATCCTGTCAATCCCGGAGTTGTCATATTTCTGTCAGTGTCACTGTAATGAGCTTGATAGCCCAGCTAGCACCCCTTGAGCCAAACGCCCCAAGGACTCCAGTAAATCAGTGCTGAGTTGTCCCTTCTGTTATTTGTATCTATTGCTTCACAGCCTTCGTTGTGTGAACTGAAAGGCAGTCAAGCCATAACCATAAAGTGATTACTTAGAAACACAACAATATCTCCTATGGTGGTAGTTGTGTTCAGATGTGTTCAGGGTATATTGTACAAAACATTTCATAGGATACTGTTGACTTTAGGCATTTTCTATCATACTTTATTTGACAGTAATCGTGAGTCTGGGAGTAGGTAAGAGTGACATTAAAATGGGTGGGGTCATTGTTTTGTGTTTTGGACACGTTACAACACCATTAACACTACCTACTGTTTACAAGGTCCTTTCACTGGTGTTTATGCCAACTATGTTATTGCAGCTATACTGAGTACTTCCTACTCACAAGGGTGGAGAGATATTCAATATGTGACTGGCTGATGATTAAATGTGTACCAAGTATTGCTGAACCTTGTATAAGCCCAAATCTTTATTTGGCATTATTTTCTTTATATGTTAGTCTTTATGGTTAAGCTAGTACTCATGCATTTATTAGATGGTAAGAAATGTTACCAAACATTGATTTTAAACAAAAGGATAAAATTGCTGACTGAGATTTTCTGGGTTACATCAGCTGTTTGGCCATGTGTAATAACACCAAAAAAAGTTTGAGATTTGAAAAGACCTTTGGTAACTATTCCCTGCAGCGCATTTTGCGGGGTGTATTAAAATGTGCTCCATGTGTCCATCCGTCTGTCCATTTGTGCACATTTATCTTTTCCAGAGCATACCTTTCAAACAGTTCCCTATTTCTTCACCAATCTTGGCACATGGATAGATCTGGTGGTGTTCTGGTGCCGTGTGGTAGTTTGGGTATTCTGAATAAAATGTTTTTGGTATGAAATTGGTGGTAGTGCTCTTTTCTGGAGTGGAACTCTAAAACTGTTCAAAAACTATTTCTTCCTGAGTGTGGCGTAATACTAAACTCACTCACTCACCATTTCTTCACCAAACTTGACACATACATTGGTCTAGTGGTGTACTGGAGCTGTTTGGTAGTTTTGTAATTCTGAATAAAATATTTTTGGTGTTTACATGGCAACAAGTTTGACTTCGACTGAAATTGGTTGTAGTGCTCAGATCAGAACTTTAAAAACCGTTGAATACTCTCCTTCCACTTTTCTATTTACACACCAAAACATTTGGCATAATCATAACTCATCATAGACATATTCATGAAGGATATGTTGCTGTTGCAGGGGATATTGATGACTTTGTTATTTGTTGAAAATTTTCTTTCGGTATTTGAAAGTATCTGCCAACTTTGCCACTTTTGCCCTCATAGCTGGCCTATTATGTTAAAAGTATCACTTGACCCATAACTGATCCTTTTAGTCTGAAGCACTGATAGAGTCCTATACATAATATACTGCATGAATAACCTCACAAGCTGACAGCTGACTTATCTGTGGGAAGCGTCTTCACTATATGAGTATGAACTAGTCCCAACAAGTCTTTTTTACTAGATGTTCAGTTTTACTCATTTCATTGTTCCTGGGTAGTTCCTGAGATGTTTTTATTGACATGCCTTGAAAATGGGCCATTGTCCTTTGTCCAATAGAGTGAAAAATATTGCAACATTTTGGCTAGCATTGAACAATGGCAAAATATTTTGGAACATTTAAAATTTTCTTAATGAGGAAGAATGTGTTCAAAAGTGATTTGGTAACATGATCACTAAAGAAACTTCTATGTTTGATTGATGTGACCTACCTACCTTACCTAAGCATTTATGGATTACTCAAATGCAAAAAACTAAGCTTTAAAAGTGTTAACTCATGTTATTGTGAGTCGTGTTAATCTTTTGTGAGTAATGACACATTACATGCAGTTCCTGTGAAAGAGGATGTTCAATGAATGGTCATGCCCTGATTTTCCTTTATTGGCTAGATACTGAAAGGAAAACAGTTAATTGTAGCTCTCTCTAATCAGACTTTAGTCTATTTTCTTTCCTTTGGGAAAATGTAATACAAGTAAAACTAGGGAGACAGTTACATCTCTCGCATAATTTTTTTGTTTCATGTTTTCCTATCTCCTTCAACTCATTCCCCTCCTTCACTACTTCCCCCTAGCCACACCCACACATGTTTAGCAGACATGCGGTTTATTATTTTAGCTTGTAGAAGCAGCTGTAATCTCATCCTAATTTTGATGGTGTTTTTTAACATAAAAAAATAGCTAGAATGATGCATCACCATGGCATGGGTTAAGTTGCAGGTCAGGTCAGAGTGTGACCTCTGACCACTCACATGTTTATAATCAACACCTGATAGCATTGATGCCTGCAAGCCTGGCATGCTGACTCTGAGAGTGAAGAACACCGTTTCTGATAAGCCAACCTGCACCCAAATCTGGTGGAGTCAATGTAATTACTTGTACTCAACCACAAAAGTTGTCTTGTCAGTAGCATATTGATGTAGGTTTGTAGTCAAGCTGTAAGGGTGTCAGCTGTATTAATGAAGATTCTGTGTTGAAAACAGTTGGCTTAGTTTGTCTGGAATATTTTTCTGATTTATTTCTGTCTGAGGTCAAAAAGGGGTCAGACTGATTTTTATCAGTTGTACTAGTCAGTTGTATTTAGATTTCTGTAGTGTGTTGATGACAGATAATAAATAATGAACTACAACAATAATTATAAAACTTTCACCATTATTTTCGTATAGTTTTTCTTTGTTACCTTTTCAAATTTTATGGTTGGTTAATATGGTTCACAAAATAAAAAGAAGATGTAAATTCAAGAATAGATTTGTGGAACATCTTTGAAGATTTATAGTTCTGTAAACTTGTTAATCCATGTTAGATTGTAGTAATAACATGAAACTAAAATTTCACATGAACACCTCTTGTGATTATGACTAGGACATTAGAGGTTTTCCCATGCATTTACAAATCACCAACATGACTGATGTGTTTACATACACTCTGCCCAAATCTGCTTTGCCTTCACACAGCACTTGTACAAACGATACAGGGATTATGTTTGACAAACAAACTGTGTCATCACATACTTATGTATGTTCCAATCATTACATAGTAAATATGTTTCTTTACCAGTCACTGAGAGTGTAAGTATAGGCAATATGGCCAGCTGAACTGGGAACGTATTAGTGTTGTCTTTACAGCTTGATAGATATTGAACCACTTGGAGGTGTGTCAGTGCTGCGTGTGACATTGCCCATGACCAAACCTGTTTATCAGAGAGAGGCTACCATACAGGTGGTGATGTCATAATGTTCGTGGATCACCAGGGAAGGCTTGACAGTTGCTGTTGCTACTTGACATTTCCATCTTATTGTTGCTCTTACCTCCCCTGTTTGGCTACCTTAGTTTCTGAGTACATATAGTTTTGATAGAAACACAATTCCTTTTTCATTGAGAATTAGAGAGGAGAGATTCAGAACCTGAACCTGAGGAAATCTAGAATAATTGGTTCATTAGGGGTTTTAGCATTGCAGAGAGAGCAAAGTAGAAAGGACATAATGCTGTGCTGAGACTGATATTGACTGTTGTTCGGTATACCCCACAACACCTCTGTCCTCATGACCATAGTGAATACTGTACATCATTAAATTAACAATAGATCTAGACAATAAATATATAAAGCAATGACAACAACACGAAGAATGATTAATTACTAGCATTACTCGTACTCACATGTCAAACAATGGATACCTGAACAAAAGTCACTCAATCAGTACCTCCGATACTCCCCAGACAGGCGCCAAGCATGCAACACACATTTCTTGGAGACTGTTTGAAAGGCCGAGACCATCCAGTGAGCGTGGATAGCTTTCATGACACTTATCTGGATATCAACACATTCACCAACACTCAGTGCCAATTTATTAGAATCATTTCATTTAATTTAATCCCTTTGAACTGTTTTAAGCTTATATGGCCTATGCAGCAAGTGTTGTTTTTAGGAAAACATCACTGATTGCATACATGCTGAAGTACTCCACTAAATGGTGTTCAAGATTAGCGGCAAACTTTAATATGTGATTGGATTTACTTCAGATAAAACTCTCAGATGCAAGTAAGCTTTGAAATGGTCAAACTAAACTATGTTTTGAGAATTAGGCAAGTCGCAAAAATATTGTGACACAAAAACGTCTGTTGGTCGCCACTCGCAACAATATCATGACTCAAATATTTCGTGATTTACAGTAGATATAAACAGGAATGGATGATGACCTACAATGATTAGGCACTTTAAAAACTCAATGCCAAGTGGTCAAGTGTAACATATGTTAAATTTTGGGACATTTGAGACTTTGTATGCTGGTAATTAGTTGCTTGTATCTGAGAGTGTGGTTTTGATCTAGGATCTGTATTTCACTGTGAAAGTATAATACCTAATATGACATATGTTACCACAACTGTTATAACCCATTTTACAGTGACAACTTGCTGTGCTCATTTTGACAACACCCTGAAATTTGAAAAGCATTGGATGTAATGTAACTGGCTTTGTTACTATTTGTAATGATATCTGGACATAATCTTTTTTAATAAACATTCATTTGTTACGGTAGCCCCATTACCCCCTAATCAGGTTGGGATGTAGAGGATGAGTAAGGTAGCCATTGTCTGTAGTAGTAGCCAGTTAAACAAACCACAAATAAAACCCCATCATATCTGCACAACATAAGGCAGGGTTTATTTCATGGGTCTTGACATGTGCAGTGTAATGTGATCTACAAGGATATCTACAATCTAATCTATATGATACTTCCCTTGTTCTTTAACATTTATGTTTGAAACATTGTAGGACACAAACACTGGTTCTATGATATGCCAGTGAAAGTAATCAATTTCACATGAAATAAACAATTCATGATTGATTGCTTAGATGATATTGAGATATGAGAATTTTCAATGGATGCGCAGATTTCTTGCATTTTTTTATTTTTCAACTTTTTTTAGATCAATGTAAATCTGCTACAAAAGAACCTCAAGACCCCTGACTAAATTGTCACTGTTTTTCATCCTTTGCCTATCACATCCTTTGGATACCACAGTTACATTTATGTGTCTGACCCATTTAGCAGATTAACCCTGTTTACTCTTGCTTACAAATGCATTGTCATGTTTGTTGTGTGTCCATGGTGTGAATTTCTTAACTGATTATTTTTTTGCCCCATAAAGAGACCTTTGTTAATGTCAGGATGCACGATGGAACTGATATTAATGAAAATCAAGTTGTTACATTTGGATTGTTCATTTCATATAACAGTCATAAAAAAAATTGCATAAAGTTGTCTGCTCAGCACAATATGAGACAATCTTGGCACCATTTCACTGTTTTGTCCAAAGACCAGTCAGTCAGTTGTGTTTTTAGTGGTATGTATAAAACCACTCATCCAACAAATGTATCTTGACATGCTTCAGTCTGCCATTGTGATTAATTATAACAAATCAAACAATATGCAACTTTTGCATCACAATAGAATAAAAGGGATTTATTCTCCAACCCAGAAATACCTGTGCAGCCTTTTTGTCTTCATGGCAGGGTATATGTGATCTATTCTCCTACTTAGATATGCTTTCCTTCTTTGGAATACATATTGTCAACAAGTTGGATTTTAACATTCTGACAAGGTGGTAAGCTTATGAAGCCTTACCTGGTCTTCAAACCCCTGATCAAGGAAACTCTACCTGAGCCAGGTAGAGTCCTTAAACTACTGTTCACTCATGCTCATGGGAACTTAAATCGGGTGAAACAATATGATAGCTTAAAATCTTCCTTCATTATTTATTGCAGTTTGAGGTTTCTGTATGTTGTTCAACATCCCATTTGCAAGTGACAGTGGATATGGTTCAATATCAAGCTATTTATTCTTTGTGCTGAATTCATCAGCTTCTCAGTTTTTTCAACAACAAGGATCCTGAATATTATTTACAACTGTGTTAGCAGTTTCGCAGCAATTTGCTGTACACTCTCTAAACTTGATTGCATGCTGTTACTAAACGTCCTTGTTGTTTACAGATGGATCACCTCTGAATGGTTCCAAATTGATTGCATCTGTAAAATCAGCGAATTTGAAGGATTCTGAAATCCAAACCCTGATCGAGATTCTCCTCAACCGACAAGGCATCTCCACATCAGGAGCAGGAGCTGCTTCAGCCACAGAATGGAACAAGGTCACCAGATTAGTGTCAATTACATTCTTATCGCATAATGTATTTGGGACTGAAGTACATTTCCATGTTATCTGCATTGTTAATGTACTTTTTAGTCACATCTACCAAGAGTAACAGTAGTCTTTCAAGAAATGTGATACTATTCAGCATTTGATTTGAGAGGTTGATATCGTCACATGTATTCATATTTTGTGGAACTAATGACTTTGGAATGTGTTAATCTTCATTGAAATATATATTTCAGGTATGAATAGTTTGTAGATGTTGGTCTGTTGAACACGTTTAACTTTAGGTATTGATTTCAAAGGTATTGACATTCACAACACTCAGAAACTGTTCAACTGTTTCACAATAGACTTTTTACAGTTCTGTCAATGAGCAGCTGGTTAAGTCATTTGTGCAAGCTCAGTAAGTTATTATGTTTCCCATTACGTTTTCCCTTCATGTCATTGATTCCCAGTGACAGCTGCAGCAGGTACTGGAGTACTGACACCTCACTCCCACAGCCAGATGGTATCTCATTGGTCCACATGTGTACTTATTTCATACCTGTCATCACACTACATCAGACATATTATGTTAGGTTGGATAAATATGATATATTATTTTTTAAAAAAAAACTTTCAAAGGTAATAAGTAAAATGCCTTGCACAAATGTAACATATTTAATTTGTACTTACTCTATATTGATCTAATGTCAGTATGAAGGGATCATCAGTAAAACATATGATAGGTATAATTATCAACTAAAGCACAGATTGTGATGTCAGCCCCTAGTCGAAGCCTGAATTTAATTCAATTCTGTTGGGTCTTTCCATCTGTGCTTGTAAATGCCTATCTTATAAAACTATATTCTACTGAAAATGATGCTTTCAGCCATGTTCTGGTTAATAGTTGCAGCTTTTGGCACTGACTGCAGACATGCATGATATTGTAAAATAATTATGTGAGGTTTTTAGGAATACCACTAACCTGAAACATAAACCAGCCGAAATAGGTGACTACATATGCAGACACACCAAACAGCCTGAGATTCTCCTTATGTTTTAGGATACCTGTTTCATGACATAAAGTGAATCCAGCAATTTAGTGTCAAACTGCTTCCCTGATGACTACCTTTTGATAGGGTTTATACATTTTCCTCAGAAATCTTTCCAGTCAAAAGACAAAATAATACAATATGCATGAACATAAGTATGGTGTTTATTTATTTCTAGTTTTTAGGTGAGTCCAAATGACTTCTGTTTCAGATACATCATTCCGGTTTAAATACATTAATGTGAACCAGCGTTCCATGTTCACCTCTATTTTAGTCAGTATCAACCAGATTCTGTAATTCTTTGTTGTAAGACAAAATTGTTGACTCATCACCTTTTCCTTTGGTTATTCAGAGTGTTCTTCATGGTGTAAATATACATTGTTGTAATGTAAACAGCTGACTTTGGCCTGTACAACAGATAACCAGTGTCCCACACTGTTGTCATGATTACCTATTGACAGCTAAATAAGTAATATCAGCTGGGTCATTGTTATACTGCACAACTGATTGAATTTCTCAGCTCAGTCATACATTTAGTAAAGGAACAATCTGTTTTCACATTGGTTTTAATTTCATGGATCTGCAGAAGTTCAGATTAACATGTCAAGTCAATTATTCTTGATTGAGTATGTTTATCAGCAGGGTGCATGTAGTCCTCGTGCCAAGACAATACTGGAGTCATGTAGACAATTTAGGCTGAATAGTAACAGGGATGTCTTTCATCATTGAATATTCTCATGCATTTTCAGGATATTTTAAAGTTCAGAATAAGTATAAAGTTGACATGACATAATTGTACTTTGAAAGTGTAATCAATGCTATGTTTGAAGTTAATGAAGATTAAAGTCATTACTACATTTATGATGATTCTTAGATACAAATATTTCAGACAAATAGCAGTGCCAATTTCTGAAGTTGCCAAGGACTCTTATACCTTCCTTTATTTATAGAACCGACTATCTTATGTGGATTCAAGGTAGTTTAGGTACTATGTATCATAAACTCAGAACAAATGTTTATGTGTATGACCTTGATGACTGTGGCATGTTGCCTCCAAAAAGGCACTAAGCATTGCTCACAGGATCAACCACTTGTCTGCCTAACCTAAACATGATTATTATATGAGCCACCTTGATTTAGCAGGAATGTTCCTTTCTGGCACAAAATAACATTCACTTCCTCAGACACATTAGACATTAAACCATGAGATGTATTACCCAGGTGGATTAAATTCATGATACAGATTACTTGATTTTTATGCTGACCTCGTGTCTTTTGTTTTCTAGAAAAGCCAGAAGGGGGACCCGACATCACTGTTGAGGAAACAACTAGAGGAGAAGGAGAGGGCCCTGCAGGAAGGTGAGATGAGTGGGATGAAGGGTGGATAGGTAGATATAGGGTGGGAGTTGAAGCTGGGGTGGTACCTAAGTGTTGGGTGGGTGTTGATGCAGGGTGGAGATGTAGATGTAGGGTGTGTTGAAGCAGGGTAGGTAGGTAGATGTAGGGTGGATAAGTAGATGTGGGGTGTGCGTTGATGCAGGGCTGGTAGGAAGATGTAGGGTGGGTGTTGATCCAGGATAGGTAGGAAGATGTAGGGTGGGTGTTGATGCAGGTAGGGATAGGTGGGTGAAGGGTTGAGGTTGATAAAAGGTGAGTAGGTAGATGTAGGATGGGTATATGGATGAATAATATCTAACACATTTAGACTGAGACTGTCAGCAGTAAGTGATGTATGTTTCAACTTTCAGAGCAAACCATCGCAATGTCTGCCAGCAGCCGTGTGAAGGAGTTGAGACAAGACCTGTCATCGGAGAAGGCCAAGTTTGCTGCACTGGAAAAACGCTACCAAGAAAAACTAAGTCTCCAAGAGCGAGAGATTGAGTCTCTTCATGCACGCATGCAGAACACCCACCAACAGCACATGAGAGACTCAGAAGCTTTGCAATCCAAGGTGGCCCAGCTCGAGACAGCCGGGGACAGAAGCGTTATACAGAAGCTGCAAGAGGTTGGTCTAAGGTTAATGGTTGTCACTTGGGACAATCATATCAATGACAGCATAAGATTCACCTGTAATCAGCTGTATGCATATTATTTCTCATCCAAATATATAATGTTCTGATCATAGCGGCAGTACTACAGTAAAGTAATGTTGAATGACCAGTTTTCTGTAACGGTTTTGGGGGCAGTGGGGTTCGTAGTTAAAGAATTCACTTGTCACACAGAAGACCCGGGTTTGATTCTCATCATGGCTACAATGTGTGAAGCCCATTGCTGGTGTCCCCTGCAGTGATATTGCTGAAATATTCCTAAAAGGAACATAAAATCACACACACTGAGATTGCCTTGATGTTACAATAATATTGCTGTGATATTACAGTGATACTGAACAGATATTTAAATTACTTTAAAGTGACTTTGCAGCAATATTTTGGGTATATTTCAGTGATATTGCTCATATATTACCTACAAGATTATGAACCCTGTTACTGCTTCCTCACAATGTCCTCTAATTTTGTTTCCCAGGAAAAGAAGCTCTTGAGTGAAACACTGGCCAAAACAGCGTAAGTATAATTTGAAAAAATTGTGTATACATTTTTTAGGGTCTAACTTCAGGATTAATTCCTGCTATTAATTCCTCTGAATGAAAATGTCACTTTTTCCACACTTGTACATCTCAGAAATTTTAACAGTTTGTGAAGAATTTAACTTTATCTATTTAAAATAAACAGAATATAAAGATTGCATTTCTGTACACGGATAGTGAAGGCAGTGTCTATGTGTCTTTAAGTGGCTTATCAGAATTCGCTGATCACACAGAAGACCAATCTTCCCTGTTATGTTGCCAGAAGTGAGAAGACCATCTCCCCAGCAGAGGTCAACAGCCTGAAACAAAAGGTGCAGATCATGGAAAAGGAACTGTCCAGCAATGCCATCAAGCTAAACGCCTCAGAGAATGCAAAGAAGTCACTGGAACAGAAACTTGCCAAGTTTGAGGAACAGCTGAAGAAACAGGATGCAGGACAGGTAAGCCAAGATCACAATGGATGCACAGTTTGATTGGTGTTGCAAGATTCAGCTTTGTAATGGTTGGCAATTGAAGGAAACATGTTTCTGGCATTCTGTGTTATTGAAGAGATGAAGCTTTGGATGGTCAGTTGATCTGAGCAGCATGATCCTAAACACATTCCTAATTCTTATTGGGTGGTGAATAAACACCATAATAGTATAGTAATATGTTATCTGATGAAAAATCATACTATAATGCATTGCGTTTAGTTGGAGATTTTGACTTTGCAGAAGGATTCTGATGTCCAGATGACCCGCAGGATGGAAGAAGTTAGCCAGGAACTGCGTCGTGCTGAAGCCCGCAATGAAACACTTGCTAATGAGAAGAAGAAGGCTAGCACAGAACTGACCAAGGCAAATGATGCTCTGAATCTTGCACAGCAGGAAGTGAGCACACTCAAGTCAAAACTTCAGGAACTAGAAAAACATTTGTCAGCCAGTGATAACCAAAAGGAACTTGAGACAAAATTACAGGTACTGCCTTATTATTGTTAAATAATCATCCATTGAAAATTGTTTGACTTTAGTATCTGTTCAGTAAACATGTTGGGATTTAATGTTGGGCATGAAACTAAACTCAATTACTCACTTCCTCTTGCTGAAAGGTGAATTCCCAATACATATACATTTGAAGACCATTTGAAGACCAATTTGAAAATACCAATCCTGACTTGCGCTCATTAGCTACTATATGCAGTCTCATCTTACAGCAATCAAGTATTCAATGCATAATTCAGAGCTAAGGTTTCATGATATTAATATGCCAGATGTTCCCCAAATCGTGCTGCCAAAGAATGCTTCTTAACAGTGCAAGGCAATATCTATTGATATAATTAGAGTTTATTGAGAATATATTTAAAAACAGACTCCTTTTTCATCTGTTGCAGGAATCAGAGAGAAAGAAATTGGATTTAGAAGGAAATATTAAAAATTTGGAAAAACAGCTTATTGCCGTCCAAAAACAGCGAACAGAGCTTGAATCAGATATGAAGGTGAATAAATGTTCCATCATGACTTTCTAACGATGTGTAGGTGATTTTAGAATATGAGCCTGTAGATTTTGTAGTCTGGGCCTTCAGTTTCTAAAGTCTGTGAGTCCTGAAGCAATTATTTCTATTTCAAACACTGTTGTTCATGGTAACATGTACTACCACTTGTCACAGATGCTGAAGCAGGAGAACTATGCTTTGGCTGAAGAGATGAAGACAACCAAGGAAAGGCAGGCAGGAGAAGGGCAGGAGGCACCTACAGCACCTGCCGGAGCTCCCAATGGGGATGTCCATGAGAAGGCCGATGGGAAGCAAATCGAAATCAGTCAGCATGAAAAAATGTAAGTGCTCTCAAGTACAGACATTGGCTTCATTTCATAAAGCCCTAAGATGGACACAAGTCACTAAGGTAACCTTAGTGCAATGGTAAAGAATGGGATTTGAGATTTACCTTAGTAAAGGTTGCTTCGTGAAAAGAGCCCCCACCTCTCACAGGGAGTTATAGTGTGAATGCTATTTGAAGACATGAGGGTGTGAATATTTGTTGCACTTATCCCATTGTCTTTAAGGACAGGACATTTGACTTTGAATTTTGAGTAAAACTTGGGTATGTAAAATGATGCTGTCATTAACTGCTCTTATATACATACATTTTAGATAAATGAATGAAATGACACAAATGGCTTGTATACACATCCACAAACTGATCTGAGAACTATGTCATGGTACTTACGATTGTATGTTAGGTTTGTTTCTTGCCTCTCAGAAGAATATTGCAGTTTCATCACAACACTGAATAAATATCACCTTTCATGATTTAAAAATGTTTTGAAAAGGGTTATGACTCTGAAACATTAGTTTGATTGAAATGACGACTGACTAATGACAAGATCACTGAAATGCTGATGTGTTTGCTCTTCAGACTTGGAGAAAAAAATGCAGAAATTAGCAAACTGACCATAGATATCCAGTCAGAGAAACAACAGGTGTCATCATTACAAGAGCAGCTGGATGCTCAGAAAAAGAAAAATAATGTAAGTAAAGACTTACCCTGTTCACTTGGGGTGTGATACAGTAGTTAGATCCCTGGTGTGGTGCATTATGGGAATGTATTATTGTATACAGTGTGGACCAGTGACTATAGCTTACCAGTACACCCAAACAGTCTTCTGTCATTGGTTTGTTCAATTTTTTGGCATTGTTTATTCACCAAGTTTAATTTGGTTGTCAAAATTCCAATCATTTATGATCTACTAACCATAATCAATAATATGATGCTTCTTATAAACCTATATTTGATTTGATTTGTTTGTTTGAGTGGCATCCTAGAAGGTTGTGGGAAAGAGATGACAATGCTTTATGGGTGATCAACTTCTCTATTTTCACAATAGAGATGTTTAGGTATAGTTTCATAGCTTCTTATACTGTTTCTCAATCATATGTGTTTCATGGACCACACTGTAGACAGCTACAATGTAGCTATCTATTCCCAGACCTGGTATAATGGGTGTTACATGTTTTGTCATTTCTTGTTTTCAACTCTGAGACCTGTAACAGACCAAATAAGAACTTATTTTTATTCATGTTTTTTAATTGTCCCCCAGTGCATTGTAATGGGGATGTGCTTGTGACATACTGCAGTGTTGGTTAAAATGTCCACATATAATAAGAGAATGTTATATTGAAACTACCCATTTGCTCACATGTAGTGTAATATTTATAGCTACTCTGCACTCTACCTACTTCTCCTCTAGAAGCCCTCACATGTTGACTAACCATATTAGTTTGTATGAAATACATTGACAGTATAAATTGGGGATTTACCTGTCATTACCAGAGCCAAAGTAAATCTTTTTACTTTTATCTGCACTTATTCAGGATTGTTGGATAATGTTATCAGCGATAGTGTCATAAGGAAGGGTTTCACATACTGCAGTTGTAAATCCTGATATTAATGCAAGCTGGCAATTAATGCAAAATGTATTAGTGTTCCTCTTTTGCATTTATTTTGGTGGTGTGCTTTGATGTGAACAAATCAGACTGTTATATCTCAGGTTCACTGGGGTTAGAAAGAAAACTTGGGAGACATGAGGTAGCCTTTTGGTTACAGCATTATCTCGTCACGCATGGGTTCAATTCCCCACATGGGTACAATGTGTGAAGCCTATTTCTGGTGTCCCCCGCCGTGATATTGTTGGAATATTGCTAAAAGTCACGTAAAACTGAACTCACTCACTACAAGTAAACATGTAATAAATGTGCTAGATTTAGACTTCTTACCAAGTTCCTCACCAGTAACTGTGTAATTACATGTTGAGGACAGCGCACCTAAGTGGTGAAAATGTCCTGTGCAGTAACATACAAACCTCTGATGGTTCACTTTCAATAGATTGCACCAACTCATGAAAAAACAGTGATCTGACTTTCAGTCAATTAATTTCATGGCTTATTATAGGAAGGGCAGGACTTGCTGCTTGCATTAATTTTGTCACACATTTGTATAATGAATTACAGCAGTCTAATATAACTCCAGTGACCAAGGATAAAGCATGAGCATATTAAAAACTGTGTGGACTCTGTTAATCGATTGACAAAAAGGTGAATGTATGAAGATGTGTGTAAATTAACATTCAACTAATCTATGTTGTTCATGTGAATGCTCACTTGTTGCTTCATCATTCTAACCAGTGTCGCAATCGCAGGTCATGTCAATCAGTGAAATGATATTCTTGTTCACGTATTTAGGTTTGCAAACATATATTTCATAATGTTGAAGATGATAGCTTTATTTTACGAAACTGTCTGGAAATTTCAAAATAACATAGAGAGGAGTCGGTGTAGGGTTAACTTCTTCAGTTACCATAGTTACCATCCACCATGATGTTGTGTACACTTTAGTGTTCTGATTACCATTGCAGGAATTACGGGAAAAGAACTGGAAAGCAATGGAGGCGTTAGAAAAAGCTGAAAAATCAGCCTCAGTAAAAGTTGATAATGCTGTCAAATCCTCTAGGGTAAAGAAATTTTGATTTGATTACCCTTAACCAACTCATCTGTGAGACTGACAAACTTATTATTTACCTAGCACAAAGTGTCCGCACAAGACCACAGAGAATATGGTGTTGCTTATATCATTTCTGTTGCTTATGTGGGTGGTATGTTAGTAACAAGAAATATTTTATGATAGTTTTGGATATTTTTTAAAATGTAGATGTACAAGGTTACTAACCGTGTGAATATGTCCAGCACTTCTGCATGATATTGATACCACCCGTATGCTTGCATGATCAGCTGATGATGTTTGTTTGCCTTGAACTAATATGCATGCCCTTTGTCTTCTTCCACACATGTAGGATGTAAGTATGTCTTGGATTTCATTGTACTGGTAACCTGGGAGTGGGATGGATTAGGATGAAACTGTCCTTTAACAAAACCAGGATGCTGTTGTACAAAGTAATCTTAGCGTTAAGGTGATGGTAACTCCCATACCTTAACATTGACTTAAAACAGTTTTAGCACTAAGGTTGTTTTGTACAACAGTTTGAAGAAGTAGATAATCAGTGTTCAGAAAAACTCCAATACCTAGACAGACTAATACGTATGTTCACTTAGCCTTAGCTGAGAATTGTGCAAAAACTGAAAGACATTTGTACCTGGCATTACAAAAATGGGAGATGAAGAGAATGAAATGCATTGTCTCCTCATTCAGTGTGTATGGTACAGTTCTGTCACAATGAGGCCCTGTAAACTGATTCTTCATGTGATTGCATGTGTAACTTTTGCTCTTATGGACCTTATTCAAATTTGGGTAACCATCAAGGAACTCAATCGTTCTTAACTGTGTAAAATAAATTAAATTTCACTCACAACTCTCATTTCTACAAAATCTTCTGATATATTCCTGGCCACTGATACTGGCTGGTAGCTGTTGTGAACACTGACATGCTAATGACTATGGAGTAGCAAAATAGTCCATTTTCTTGAAATATAATTTGAGACATTAGCAAAAGAGGGCTGTTACGATTCACTGTAATTGATATACATGACATTGTCATGATGGTTCCATTTTTCATGAGATTGGTACTGAAACAAGTGAACTGAGCGGGTATCAGAAGGATATATCCTCAATGCTTTGAATTAATTGTTAATAGCATGTGTAAGGTTGCTTATTCAGAACAGCAAAATGATCATGTTTCCTTTACTCTGTCTCTTCGAGTTTTAACTTCAGAAAACAGAATATGTCAATATGATATATATATAATACCTTACATCAAATGAACCAAATCAGTCTTCAAAAATAAGCAGTTTCAAATGTTACTTGTCACAGGACCATTGCTAAAAACCAAACATTTAAGAGGTCCTTAGGTGTAAGTACATAACTGGTAAATGTCCTGACACCATTAGTCCTCATCACACTGTTGTGATATGTTCCCATTTTGAGATTATGAATCTTTACAGCCCCAGAAAATGTTGATTCGTAATCAGGCAACATAATCCTTGAAGTAGATTCACTGGGTTGAGGCTTACAGTTAAGAGTGTAGAGACATTAATCCCTGTTGTGTGAGCCTTGTGTTGTCAGCTATGTCTTGTTGGTACAGTTAGTTCAGGCAGCATGGACTGATTGGGATCAATCCAGAAAGTTAGATTAATTTGATCTCTATGTGTTGCAGTTAAACCAACTATGCTAAATTAGATTAGTTTCTTTCCCTGAATAACCAATGGCAGATCAATTTGTTTTCTTGTTTGGGGCATTTCCTTCATGGCAAATAACAAAATTAACAAAACTTGTCAGGAATCAATAGAGGTAAATTTACAATGTTTGAAATAAACATTTTAACATGAAAGATTGTTCAAAAAAGAAATGTTTCATTGACCCAGAACATTATGAAATATTAAGTGTGAACCTATCCACTAAACAAGAAATAAACTCATCTAGCCATAACAGTTTTTCAATGGGATAAACACATAGAAGTTTGTTTGACTTTCAAATATTTGTTGCTTTTCACCTTGTACGCTTCACAACACAGTGCATGCTTCACCCTTTGCACCCTACATAGATTAGATATCTTTTTACCTTAACTCTTATAACTCTTTAATGATTTGTGTGACTCATGTTTGTTTCATGATAATCTGAAATATATTGTTTCCCTGATTGTTAAAGGATTCCATACCACATACACAATGTGTTATCAGGCCTTGAGCAAAACCCTTACAGCCAAAAAGTTCGATTTTTGTTTTATCAGTGCATAAATAATAATAAATATCCTTGAAGGATGTAACACATGGTAGTACAGTGCTGTTGTGTGATCTGGTGGTTGTGATAAGTTTCTTGTGCCAAATCTGTATCATTTGAACAGATCACTGTGTTCAAGTTATGAAGATCAGGGTTTGAAATGATCTTCATTTACCCAGGCTTGTCATAAGAGGCAATTTACAAGATTGAGTGGTCAGGCTTGCTGACTTCGTTAACACATGTTGTCGAATCCTAATTTCATAGATTGATGCTCATGCTGTTGATGACTGGATTGTGTGGCCCAGATTCAAGCACCATGTCAGTCATGTGGTTTGAGACCCTTTTCCATGGGTGAAGGATACATGTCTTGTCATTTATTGTGTTGCGATAAATATGTATCACTTCATCCTTTGACAATAATACTTTACAGAAGATATTCAAGTAGTTAAGTTAAAACATACAATGTATCTAACATATTTCATTGGGTAGAGGTAGATTTTAGAAGCTGACTCTAACAACTGTGGTACTAATATATGAATACTTTCACCAGTACATACTGGAAGGGGTATTTGTTAAAGGGAACATTACTAGACCTGTTTGTGATTTTCATATGAAGTTGATTTCAGTGGGTTTTCTTCCTCCACAGGAGAAGAGCCAGGCCCAGGTATCTGAAATAGAGGCTTTGGATAAAGGAGTTTTACAAAGGCTCTTCCCAGACATAGCTGTCAGTGCCAAGCTGGTAGGTACACTTAACTTGCTTTCAGATCATAATAATACCATATGCTCTAAATCAACAGATGTCATCATTAAAATGCTTTTATCTTTGTTCAGATTCATTCATTCCTTCAAGAGTTACTACAGTTTAAGAATAAGATATCACCTTTCTTACAAGAAAGTCTGGTAACTTCTTGTCCCTTTCAGAAGTGGAAACATGAATCTTCATGTTGTAAATGTAGGGGGAACAAACCTCGACGGTATTAACCCTGTCATGGTGGGGATGTGTTTCTGATTCAGGTTCATAGTGACTGGATGGGTCAGTTTGAAAAAGAAGCATCAACATTCATCACAAACATCACCTCCAAGTCATCAGAAGTGGGTAACATTTTATCATGTAATCCTTTAAATATGATTGTCTACTGTAAAATCATTTGAAACAGCTGATCCCTATAGACTCTAGAATTGTACAAGCGAAGGTATTTTAGAAGCCTGCATGTGTGTTTATGGGCTGTATTTGATATTGTTTCAGGGGTCCATTAGATCAGGTACACTCCTCAGTTAACATCTGTAATTGTATATTAACATAAAATACACACATTTCCATTATATTCATTGGGTGAGAAGAAGTTATGTCTATAGTGTTAATTCCATTCTTACAGGGCCTTCTGTCCTTTATAAATTGCGTAAATATACTGTATATTGCTGTGTGTATTGCAATGTTTTTATATATACAATTATGGGGGTTGTTTCATGCCGTGTTACATCACATCTTGGTTAATACTGTGATCTTTTGTCATTTGTTGACATAACTATTGTTTTATCAGAAGTTTTTTTAACAGATCATGGGAATAGAAAAATGCTATGGTTTTTTGTTGAAGTGTCCTAATAGTAAAGGATGTGTGGAAGGTGTGGTTCAGGGTTTCACTGTACAAGTCTTTTGTTGCAGAGTGCCGCCCAGGATGCAAGGGTCCAAGAACTTACGTCCTCTAATACAAAGTTACAGTCACAAGTGTCTGAGTACAAACAACTGGTTACAGATGCTGTGAGTTCTCATGTTGTACTCAGGGATAACAAAAATCACATGCATAAGTTATATTGAGACAAGTTAGGAATAAGGAAAACATGATATTTGAAACATTATTTTTGAAAATCATCTTGCAATTGGTTGTGTTGAATGCCATATTGGGTGTGTTGACGTTTAAGAGAACCATTGTCTGATGTGTTGTGTAGTAATCGACAGTGTATTGTGTGTTTTGTGTCCTAGGAGGTCCTGTTTTTGGTATCTTTTCCTTGAAGACCCTGTGATAAGTGTTTTGTACTGTCTTGGATATCTTGTATTGTCGGAGACCCTCTCTTCTTGTGTGTTGGATTGTAAGAGACAGTGTCTTTGGGTATCTTGTATTGTAGGAGGCGCTGTCTTTGGGTATGTTGTATTGTAGGAGGCCCTGTCTTTGGGTATGTTGTATTGTAGGAGGCCCTGTCTTTGGGTATGTTGTATTGTAGGAAACCCTGTCTTTGGATATGTTGTATTGTAAGAGAACCTTTAATGAACGTGTTTTGTGTTAAACATCCCATTCAGCTGTATTCCAGCTGTACAATGGAACCAAATAGGTCTGGACTATATTAATCACTGATCTAGGCAATAACCCACCATGTTGGTGTACTATGAAACACTATTAATAAAGTCATTTTGATTGATAACCCTGCTCAAGTTACCCTATAAACGTTGACAGACATTTTCATCATCCGTAGTCTACATGTTTAGGCCTTGTTCAGAGTGTTCAATTTCTAAGAGACTCTGTTCTGAGTGTTTCATGTTTTTTATAGGAGACAAAACTGCAACAGCTAGAGAAGAGTGTGGAGTCTGAGGAGAAGAGGTGGCAGAAGGAGCTTCAAGATGCACAGTCCAAGCTCAAAACAGTTAGTACAATTCTCCCCTAACCTTGTGTGTGCATGAGAGTGTTAAGTTATGCATCCATATTGATTCAGTAACTAATGTTGATAGAGAAACATTAAAACACTCACCCAAACAATCATGGCAATCTTTCAGATCCATTTACGAAATTTATAGGCAACTGATGAAGTAATTATAGTTCCTTGTGCTATTTTTCCATGATTTCTCATGGAACATTTTTGAGTACAAATGATGCAGTGGCAAAATTAGAATGTTTGTATGCAGATGGAACATTGCATAGATAGTAATGGCGAAATTGTATTACTGATCAGTAAGTGAAATGATCCTTCAAAAGTTACCTAATTTCTTAGCATGCAAATAGGTACAAATGTAGCAATTAATTGAAGATTACCAAATTTAAACTACATTGAAACATCACTACAGTGGCCATATTGCACTGTTTGCACAAGTGATAAATGTTATTGTGAAATACACATTTGACTATTGAGGCAAAGATTTTGAAACATCTTTGATGTTTAGGGTTTGACCGTATGTTTTCACATGTTACAATCACAGACCCAGATATGTATCTATAGTTTTGTCATATGATCTCAACAGCCAGAGTAATGATCTTAATAAGTATTTATGGGTTTCTTCCTCATTTTATCAGAGTACAAGCCAAGTTAGTGAATTAGAGATGATAATGACACAATACAAGTCAGAGGTGACAGTCATCAAGAAATCCCTAGCCGAGACAGTGAGTGATGAAGCAGGGGAGATTACTCTGCCTTGCTCAGTCAGTCCATGTGACCATGCTGCTTTCTCTGTGCTGCTTTCTAAAACACAGTATATTATTCAGTCGTCTTGGTTTCAAGTTAACTTTTCACTCATTACTAACAGAGCTAGCATCATTTAGCGATACTGTCTATTTATTCTCTGTTTGACATACTCTTTAGGACAATATGACTCTCGGAATAAAACATTTCTGTAACTCTCACTAACGTTGTTAAGCTTTGGATTTGGGTTCACTAACACATACCAGCTGCATGTCAGCTTATGTTGCTTTTCAGCATTATCTTTCTGTCGAAGCACCATGTGGAATATCTCTTCACAGTGCAGACATACCTTGATCCTCGAGGACAACACAATCTTAATGCTATGACTGTTGTAAATCTCATACTGTTACATTCCTTCTAAACAGTCATGGGGTGGTGGGGTAGCCTAGTAGTTAAAAGCATTGGCTTGTTACACCGATGACCCAGGTTCCATTCCCTACATGGGTACTCATTTTGGTGTCCCTCGCCATGATATTGCTGTGTTATTGTATAAGTGACGTAAAACTAAACTCACTCACTCCGAACAGTCATTGCATAAAGATTGGTGTGGGCCTATGGGTCTTACTTTTATGTGTCATTTGCTGGTTTATACATTTCACCTTGGTCACTGTTTTCTTATAACTACTGATGGATTTCTTTTTTAGCATTGATATATTTCATACACTCCTTGCTATTATGTGCATGCTTTTTGTATTCCTATGTATATGATACTGATATCCTGTATGTTTGCTTTATACGGCTTCACAGTATTTCATTGTACCTGGGACTGTTACAATTCATGTCTTTGATATAGAAGTAGGATTGTGATGTGATATCATGCCCTTATAAGTACCGATACTTATAAATCTTAGACCTTATACCAGTATTGTAAAATATTTTCCAGTCGTTATAAGCTTGTGCTTGAAGGTTTTTATGGACACAGTTCTATATCCTATGGAAACATGGTCCTTTCACACTTATTACTCTATAAAGTGTTAGGCATCAGTAGGTCAGTGAATCATTACAAATGTGAACTCTAAATAATCTGTATAATTTATCTACTTTAATGTGTCCATAAACACTCAAATTGATCATTCATGTATCATTCATGTACCAATTGATTTAGCTACAACATATTTAACTAATAGTAAAGATCCTTTTATGAAGATTGATTCTTTTGTAGGATTTAATGCAAGGAAAGCCACTGTCATTCATATTCTATTCTGTTCTTAAAGATCCAGATTGTTTCATCAGTATGACAAATGCTATAGCAGTTTCCTTCCCTTGCATTCTAATAGACTTGTATGTGTGTTGTTGCTTGTTTCAATTACTGTCTTGATCTGCACAGGAGAAGCGCTTAGAAGAGGCAGAATCCCAAAATCAGCAAGTTAGTGAGAGTAGGGCAGAATCTAATGCAGTTGAAGAAAAGGTGAGTTCATTGATGTTCGATAAACTTCATTGACGACTGCTTATAATAGCAAACAGGAGTAGAAGTGTATGTACATTTTCATTAGTCAGTAAAAATGGTTTGCTAAAGAGTTGCCATCTATCCAATAACAAAAGTGGTAGGATTTGTTCCTAAGTCTGCCCTGATTACTGAACATGTCCAGAAGATTTGTCGCCCTTACATAGGGCAACAAATGTTATGTGTGGCAAATACATATATCATGAATATTGGGTAACAAATATGACTTACTTTGCTACAAGGCTAGTACGTAATCATTTCTTGTATATCTCACTTTGAGGAAGGACATAACGCTTCAAGTAAGACATGCTTCTTTAGGAAATCATAAGTATTCATTAATACTGGGTTCTGGTGACCACAGATTGCATTTGTGAAGGGCAATGGTTTGATTCACCAAATATGTGAGTGAATCCTAGCAGCTTTACCCTTATGTCATTAAGTGATGAAGAGACAGAGTAGTGGGACTGACAAGGGATGTGTGATATTGCAGTGCCGTCAGCTCCAAGACCGTGTTGGCCAGCTGGAGGAGAGCAACTCACAGTACGAGAAGCAGGTGCAGGAGTACCGGAATGTCCTTGCTCTCACAGTAGGTCTAGTCTCCTCAGCACAGTGCTTTGCCAAAATTCTAAAAAATCACCAGATTCTTGTCATGCCTAATTAATTAAGCCCACAACCTCAGACTTGATTTCCTGATATATTTACCAAAGAGTTGTGAATACACTTCATGTATTAAAATGATTTTTTACTCCCATCTTCATGTTGATTTCACAGTAGGTGAACACCTGTATGCCACACCTCTAAATCAGATAATCATCAAATTCTATGTTAATAGAAATCATAAAATAGTATTATGCATATCTTCTTTAAGTGGCATTAAGAAGCTGGCATGGGAAGCTGAACAGGAACAAATATTATGGATTGACAACTTCTTTATTGCAATAGATGTGACATTTCTATATGTTTTTCAGACATATATTGTGTTTGGAAAAATTAAAGTAGATTCACTGGGAGTATTTGTGTGAATCTCTGTATACCACTTGCTTCCATCCTACAGGAGGACAAACTGAGCCAGCTGGAACAGCAGGCCAAAACTGAGGAGTCCCGATGGCAGGACAAGATCTCAAAGACAGAGACAGATCTTCAGCAGGTCAGTTGTCTCACATGTGGACATGTGTCCCCATTGACTGGGCATTATTCTTCATTTTTCCATAACTGTTCATGTTTAAGGCACATTCAATGAAGCCACCTTTAAAGCCACTTATTTCAGATGAAAGGTTATGATGAAGAAAATAATTCTTTGTACCAGTTTCTATTGTTATTTGCTTTTTTTGTTTCTAATGTTCTATTATTTTAATCTAATTTACTAACCTATATATTCTTTACTTGAATGGACATTGGTACCTGCTTGATTTTTGTCATTACCACCAAATGCTGATTCTTTTCATCACCAATAAGAACAGCTCTGATAAGAAGTATATTTAAAGTGAAATAAATGGAATTAAATCCAAGAAATTTTCTTTAATAAAGTTGAACGTTTGTGACACATCATGGTCTGGATAATAAATCACTATAGCATGATATCTATTCACTCATAGTTATCACTGTCTGAGGACTTCAAATATCTTCTATTCTGGTTATTGTTGTAATCATTCATTCATTCTTTAACAATAATACCTATGCACTTACACACACATCATTCACCTGGCACCAGTAGATGCTTATATGTCTATGGATGTGCATGCAACGTGTGAGTTCTCTTTCAGTCCAAAAAAGATGTGGAGTGTTTACAAGAGCAGGTGAAGAAATTTCGAGGAAGTACTGAGGTAAGCACTCTCTTCCTATAGTCCCATTGAGTTGTGGTGTTGTGGGTTGGGGAGTTACTGCTTGCATGGGCTCAGGATTGTTGTTAGGGCGACTGGCAGCACTGGCACCTGCACTGAAGTTTCAACACTGTCAAAAGCATGGGTTCTGCTTGGGGAAGTTTGCAGAGGTTTGCTTCTGTTGGGGATTGGGCTTCAACCATCACAGTTGTATGACATGGGGAAGTGGTCATGTTGATGTGGAAAATACACCTTTTTTCTCCAATTTGATGCAAGACATGTTACAAATGTGTAAAAAGTATGATCTTTGTGATCAATGTTAAACAGGATCATCCAAATACCCAGACATTTTTTCTTTATCTTTTCCATTCATCAAACATTTCTCATGCCCATGTCACTCACTGCTAATATTGATCGTCATGTGATGGGCCACTTATTTGGATATTTGTATCATACGTTAGGGGTTATTAGGGGTTGGCTAATGTTATTGTAAGATTATTTTACTTGATTTATTGTTGTATTGTTACAATGTTTCCTTGTAGCTTTGGTGCATATTAGATACTTCATTCTAAAAACCAAACAGTTTTATTCTTTTCTCTCATTGTATTAGCGTGGATGTTTGTCCCTTATGCATGTTGTCTGTCAAATTTGTTAAGCATAATTATGTACTTTTACAAATTCATTTACAAATGTTTTATCAGGATCAAGCACTTTCATCTCTTGTTTGGTTGAATTAATTTGCTCTTTTGTATTTAAGATTCTTATTCCATATGACATCAGTAGTCCTAAATATCCATTATCATAGAAAAATATTATTGTAGTTGCCACATATGTTCACATCAAAAAACTTGTTATAATGTTTGAAAAAATGTTGGACAAGGAGGTTGTAAATATCTTTATATCACTGCTGATATGACAGTACTGTCATCTTGATGCTGTTGTTATTTTGTCTTCTGTGGTGTCATATGGAGAATGTTAGTTGTTTTATGCCCTTCACTATCACCCCATAACCCTAGTAAATTATGTTGTGAGTTTGATGTTGTCTGGTCCATCCATTCTAGGATCTCTCTGATTTGTCTTTCGCATACGGCATCGTAGAGAAAAGTCTGCCTCGTATTATTGAAGAGGTATGCATCCAAAACCCAGTTGTCATCCTTGCAATGCATGCTGTTGTGTACCAGCAGGCCACTGACAGACAGTCAAAAGGCACTTGGTTACAAGTGTAATGCTATCTTAGCTTGAAACAGCTTTATATGCTTTTATAACTAGCAGCCGATTGTGTACCCGTAAGGAATGGTGAACTTAAAGCGTTTTCCAATAAGAGCATTATTTCATGAAACTTTTGTATTTAAGATGCATTTCATACTTTTTAGTATTATTTATACATTTTTAAGTTACGTAGTGATTTAAACTGCTCACAGAATTATTTTTTAGTAAAACTACAAAATGTATGATATACATATTTTAGTGTTAATTCATAAGGTTAATCCTAAAGCAAACTATTCCACTGATATTATTATTTCTTGGAGACATCCCAGCAGGTCAGTTCTTAGGCTACAACGTAAGCAGTTAGGCATTTCCTTACCATGACTTTCTGCCTATGTGACTGTCTATCATTGTCTGAGCCCACTATAACTGCATGGACCCTGTGTATTTAACATGTTGTGAATGGGGTTCAAGTGTCTTTCATCAATGGTTTTGTTGTGACAATTACACTCATCTGGAACATAACTTGATTAATTTGGTCATTCCATATTCATATTTCACTAATAACAAATTATGGTATGGGCTAGTCCAAGTAAACTAATAGGTATGTATTAGTAAACCAGTTGACCCATGTACTGCATCTTTAATTAGGAATATAGTGATAAATATGGTTACCCCATTACTAAGCATTGCTGAAGGAAGAGAGATCTGATCTGGTGATTAGTGCCTTTCAGGTGAAAAGTGCATGAAATGTATTGAAGTAGATCTTTCAGAACTATAAATCCTTTTATGACCTTTCTTCTTGTTATATGGGTCTGGGTATCTGTAGAAATTTTGATCTGAATCATACCATTCAATCCATATTATTTACAGCTAACAGTGATAACAGCATTTCCTGTGAGAATAATGTTATCAGTGATTTATATTGTTATAATAGTTATGATACAATAGAAACTGTTAGTATGTTTACTTCAAAGAATTAGTGTGGTTTAGTAGCCCAGTAGTTAATGCATTTGCTTTCCATACCAAAGACATGGGTTTGATTCCTCACATAGGTGCATTGTGTGAAGCCCATTTCTGGTGTCTTCCCTGCCATGACGTTGCTGAAATATTGCTAATAGTGGCATAAAGCTAAACTCAACAGTTCAAGGAATCAGTGCCACTATTTAGCTTACCAGACTGGAGGCAAGTGAGCTCAAATCATGTTCCTTATGAAGAGGTTTGACAACACTTTCCAATAGGGTTGTCAGGGCAGCCATATTGAAAAACCTCTTTGTAGGAATGACATGGTCATTGTTTATTTAAAGTGTTAGGAAATAGTGGGGCTCAACATACAAGTTCATTCATTTGTTAGGTTCAGGTTAATTTGATCATATAGAAAGCTAAAACTTCATATCATTCAGCATTATTCAGCACCCTATTTCAAAATCTGATGAAATTTTGAGCATCTGTTACTAGTTACTGGTGCCACTCAACACATGTGTTTATCATGGTAGTTACTTACTTTCTCACACTGTAAAGATCATATCCTCCAAAAATGAAATGAAACTTCAGATAATTGTTTTCACCAATTATACAGGCTCAAAAACCAAATTTTCCTTATTGATGGCTTTTCAGTCATATTGAAGCCATTTGTGTGACATGTAAATTGTTTATTCATTTTTTGACTGGTAAATTTAAGGAGAGTTGTACTGCTGTGGCACTATTATCATTAGATATTGTAGGGACAAAACTGTGTGATTATATCTTGACTCTCTTCGAATATATGACTAAAGATGATAGTTGTTTTAATGTTTTGTTTGCAGCTTCAGAATATTTTGACTTCCTACAATAGAACTGCTTTTTTTGGCCTTTGTCCTTGTGTGCTTCACGTGTGGTTCCTGACCTTCCACTGACCTACTTATTGCCTCTTAACGAGTCAAGAATTTCCAAAACTGAATATCCTGAAACGTTGATCAGTTATGCAGTATGATATGAATACAGTCCCACTGACTGACTTGATTTATGTTGGTGATAAGTGAAATTTTCAGTCAGTCATCACACAAACAGTATATCGATGGAAGGCTTTGTTCTATCAGTTTCAAAATATGTTTGATAATAGGTAAGTAACATAATGGCTTCAAAATAATCATTTTGATGGCTGTGAAGTTATGTGTTGAAGTATGAGCATGGTTGCCCAGAATGTTCCCGGGTTCCTTTATTCCCTGCTTGTCTCCCTTGGTAATGAGTTATCTCACCTGGCTGCAGATGGAGGTGAAGGTCGAGTCTCTGGAGAGCCAGTTGAAGGCCTCTGAAGAGAGGTGTTTGATGCTGCAGAAAGAGGCTGAGGAGGTAACGCATGTCACAACACACAGGCACACACACACAATTCCTGCATGAAGGTCTGACCCTGGCCCTTGACTCCACTGTTGTAATCAGTTCATTGACTCAGAGCCAACTATACTGGTATATGATTAATGTATATATTTTTTAGAAAACATCTGCTGGTATACTGTTATTCGAAGACCACTTAAATTTCTGATTATTTTATAAAAGTATTAGAAGCACGGTTTTCAAAGAGTGATATCAGTGTGATGAACGGTGTAGGATGTAATGATGCCAACTATCTCAAGCAGACCATAATGTATTTTCAGCTCACATCATCAGCCGGGTTCTTTTATGTACTTGTTATGACAGTGGAGGCACATTTTCTGCAAATGATTCAGAATCGATGTCAGTTATATTTGTTTTGTAAAGTATGGTTGTTAAAATCATTATTGCTTAGTCGTCAGTCTTTAGAATGCAAACATGAACAGTCGTATCAGTCTGTGGAAACAATCTGAATCAGTTGCCTTGGGTTTTCTGCAATGGATGCTTTATTGTTTTATTTCTATGGGGATGTCTTTCTGTTGTACTTGCTAAAATGTACTTCATTTGTTCTATTGATACTGAGAACCTTTTCTTGCAGGCACAAACCAAAGTTGTTACAGTTCAAAGTCAGCTAGAAATTACAAAGCATTCTTCTGATGATTTAGAAGCCCTCAGGCGGGTAAGTTAAATGAAGTCTGTTAAGCACACTTGTCTAACATAGGAATATGATGCAAGTGCTTTTAGCTGTGGCAACATTAGAAGAAGAAAACTCAGTTACAACCCTTCCATCATGAGAAGTAAATACTGGCGTCCATGGACTAATGATGATGATCAGCATGTTACTGTGTGTGATCAACACTAGATTGCTTATCTAGAGGCTTATTACAGCTAGCATATTTTTCTCAAAGATTAAGATCATGAACAAGTGTGTTAAAACCCTCCACCCTCTGTTGACATGCCATGTCTTTGCTTGCAGCGGATCAAAGAGCTTGAAGATTCTTTTGAAGCAGAGAAAAAGAAAACAAAAGAACTGTCCACAAATATTGTGAAGCTCAATGGCATCATCAAAACCGGTCAAGATGCTCTCAAGCAGGAACAGGGAACTGTAGAGAAACTCACAGAACAGCTTAATGCAGCACAGGTGAGTAGTTGCCATATACTGCAGCCTGGCACCAAACTCTTTGAAGGTGTATGTGATTGACTGGGCATTTCGTATTTTCAATGCCTCTTCAAGAGGTGATGTTTTTATCACATGTAACCATATTTTTTTATGACACTCACATTATTCTACATTCACAATTATTTCCTTCATCACTGGTGAGTAAAGTCTGCAATTTCCAATGCAACATTTATGCCGGTAAGAACATATTGCCTGGTCCTTGATTAGTATATAGCAAATACAATTTGGTTGCATTTTGCCTTCATATTTCTGTCTGCTATAAGTCAAGATTCAATATTAACTCAATTCAGTTAGTCCAGTTTAAATCCAAACCTTTACAAAGCATTACAATGTATCACTACTCATATATACCAAGTAGCATCTTGACTTTTTAGAGCAAGTCAGTCAATGCTATGACCTTGACCTTTTAATCCCAGAGTATCACAATTGTTTATGACCAGTTAGGAGACTAATGCAATTAGTTTGGAGTGGTTCAGCAACATTACCTTCCATTTAGTGGAACTTTTTCTGTTTCAGTCAGGAGGTGGAGGATCTGGGAAGGATGTGAAGGAGGTATTGTGACCAGCAGACCTGTTCAGTATGGATGTGTGCGGGGCCAACACACAGGGTAAACACAGGCAGGAGGCTGGCTCACTGGATCATGTCACACTAGACTGTACACACACACAGTGTCACACAAATGATCAACTTCTGCAACGTCATGCCTAAGCACCTGCTCATGTTTTAGATTATTGCAAGAAATCTTTCAAACAGAACTTGATTGTTTTATGAAAAGCTTCATGTTTGACTCTTTAACTTTATCCATTAGTCTGAAGCTTGTAGTGAAGTACAATTCTCTGTGGCCTAGTAAACTCAGCCAGTAGCAAAAAGAACCATAATGAGGCCAAGTAACTCAAAGGCCTTGGCACAGACTGTTTGCTGAAGGCAACAGTTGTATCATAAAATGGGATATTTTGAACTTTTTTATGTGGCATTTACAAGTTGATATAATGAAGAGGAATAATTATGATGGATGGATGACTTTTATTGCAATAGTGGCTACATTTACGTGTAGATACTAGCACAATTATCACTGCTTGCTTGATAACAGTGCTAGCATCTACATTGAAAAGTTGCACCTACTGCGAAAAAGGTGTTGTAATCCATAAAAATTATTCCTTCTCAACTTGACTGTTCGAGGACTGCTTGCTAGTGAGTCATGATGGCCACACCATTTGAGGAGGCGTAGGCATACCACTGCAGGGATGAGTTGATGACTGAGATAGCAGCATGATGTGTTGTAACAATGTCAGATCCTCACAACTATTGTCATTTATACCCTCCTCCAGTCTCCACATAGTAGACAATGACATGTTAGCTCGACTGCCTGTCTTCTTGTGTGTTGTGTTTCTGCCATATTCAACTGTTCATGCATTTCTCTTTACATATTTTACATGCGTTTCTAGCTAGCTTTTTTCCTTTAATAATATCAGTTGTTTCTTTCATGTAGTCAACTGTAAACATTAATAGTTTATATGTATACCTGTAATGCACCTAATTTTCTCTGCATGTAGATATTTATTTCTACATAATGTTTCTGTGTTTGCAGTGCCAACTTGCACTCACTGACTTATACCATGTATTCAGTTCTTCTTACATATACATCTTTTTCTAGGTATCCTGTTTCTATGTACTCATGTAGAGGCAAGTTTCCTTGTTTATACATGATACTCTGGTTGGAAGAGATTTTGATTTCTTAAACAAATCCCGCTCATGACGAAACAGCTTCCTTATAACAGACTGGAAGATCCTCAATGATTCATCTTGAACTAAATTCATGGATGTCAGTTTTGTGTGAATTTCACTGACTACTTTCTAAAGGAAACTAGACTGATTTCTAGACTGAACATTGATTAGTCACATTCAAAGAACCAACAGCACCCACATTATACCTTCATGGGTTCTGTACAATGCTGTATTTGGGTCACCTGTCACCTGAGAAGGGATCTATGTGGAATCTAGATGTGATGGTAAGGTTAGGGACTTTTGTCAACCCAGGAACATATCGGTATGGCCATGTAGAATGTCTAGGAAACATTTGGACATCTAACATGCAGTATAGAAGCTAGATACATCACCATTGTGGCACATGCCTTTTAGCATCTAGTTAATGATAGACTTACCATTTAGGTATTTACCCCTAGTAGTAAGGCCGGGATACTAGTCATCTAGAACTAGATGACAATTATTCTGAATCTAGATACAACTAGATTTGGTCACTTGCCATCTGTGTGGCAGACAGGTTTATTCTAGACATGGTTCAAGACTTGCTTTCATACTTATAGTTGAGGGCCAAACTGGTTGATAGAGAAAAACACCTTGAACGTGAAATAATGGCAAACAAGCAACTTAGTCAACAACTGGTAAGTTGTCTTTGTTTCCAACACAAACGTAAAGTCTTCAAAAACAGATCAAGGAAACAGTGACAGATGTAATATTCTTCTCTTTGAAATCATATAAAGGTAAAAAGATTTTAAAAAAACATGTAACTGAAGTAAATAATCTGGAGTAAGTGAATCGATATGTGCATCCCTGCTATTTCAGCGCACACTTGACATATGACATAGGGAGGGACTCCATGCTGTGTAAGCATTGTGCCACCCACCCACTATCAACATCATACCCAGCCAAAGAAGGTCATTACTGTGTAAATACAGGATGTAACCTGTCATCCAAGTCTCCCCGTGGTATTAAAGGGCACACACGTCAAATATACTGTCATTTTTGAAGGGTCACACAGGTAGTAAGAAGTGAAAATGTTTCGTTTCCACCTTCCAAAAGAACAGTTCAGTTGCATTTGTAACGAACAAGGCAGTGGGGTAGCCTAGTGGTGAAAGTGTTCACTCATAATGCCAAAGATCCGGGTTTGATTCCCCACATGGGTACAATGTGTGAAGCCCATTTCTTGTGTCCTCTTAAATGATTTTGCTGGAATATTGCTAAAAATGGCTTAAAATCACCCACTCACTCTCTCATGTATAACAAACTTTTTTTTGTTGTTGTTTAATTGTTGTTATGCATTGCACACTCGTGGGATAAACCACTGACTGCATTTGGCACGTGTATTGGGTAGTATCATCTCCAGTCATCATAGTCATAGTCATCCAACGAGTGTGACAGTGGCACAAACACCATTTTCTTCAACTGTTAGTCCCATTGTACACATACTTATTGATCCATGTTGACCTTGTTGACCCATCAATATTGACAGCTGTAACTCTGAACTTTCCTCATCATCAATTGGTGGATACAATATTAAAAAATTATTTACACTGTCCTGACCTTTCCCAGCCAAGATAAAATGACTCAGCTACCCAATATCCCGTACATACCTTGCTGTGTATGCTTACATGTGCATGACAATCATCACCGACCTGCACTCAGAAGGAAAAAAAATCAATGGTACCTTTATAAACCTACTTGTATAATGTGTGATATGACCATGAGCAAAGTCTGCATTGAAACTTGACAGATTGAATAATTAGTGACTGATTACCACTACTATAAAAATTGTTTTTGTTTTTTTGGGCCCCTTGATCTGGGCAGTCATATTCCTCTACTGTGGCTATTCTTCAGATCATTGCCATCAGTAGATATCGCCTATGTTAGCAAGGTTCTACATTACAATCTGTTGCAACATGTGTTGTGTGTAGATGTTAACATATTTTTTTGCAGGATTGGAAAAGATTCTTTACAAAATATTTTACATCCCCTCACCCAAAAGTACATACTTGGTAGTTTGTTTTACACTGTTTTCACTGATGAGTTACACAGAGAGAAAGGGAATGTTTATGAACTGTCCCAGTCTTAAACGATTCTTTATTTCCCTTTTTTTTCTTTTTTGAGAAATATATTTATTTTGCGATTTTGTTTTATATGTCTATGTAATGAATATATTTTTATCTGTTATGAGTAGGATACAGAATGTTTTCAACCTGTAAAATTTTAGAACTTTGAAGTTATTTTTCAAAGATATATCACTGTAGAATGTGATTCCACAGTGTTAAACGTTGTCTTTTAATGTTTTAATGATCATTATGAATTGAATGTGTTGTCATTTTAAGAGTCTTCTGATTTCACTCTGATGTGCTTTGTTTTAGCCACTGCGTAGAACTCAGTCACTGAAAGGTAGATCTGGTTTAGTCTCTTCTCACAATTGTGCACCGAGTGATCTGACATTGATTGAGACATACAGTTGCTTAGGTTTGCTTTCATTCAACCAAAATCTACAAAATACTGTATTTCCTTTAGTGCTTGATGTGAACATTATATTGAATTAGAATGATATATTGCTAACCTAAGTAATGTGTATTAATTCCAGCCAAATGTCAGCTTGGTTCATGATGTGGTTTGAGATTAAACATTCTTTTGTTTGTTTTTAATCAGTCCTTGCTGAAACATTTTTTTTACATTTTTTGCAATGAAACTTAATCTGTTTTTTTAATATAAAGTATTTTTTTTCTATTTCTTAATAATTTTAAACTGGTTTTGATTTGGGGGGGGTTAGATCTTTTCCATATGTTTAGAATAGAATAGAATATGTTTAGAAGAGTTTCCTTGTAATTTTATGGGGTGTTTTTTTTCTGACTGGTACAATCAGTCATTACAGTTTTCTTCCCGGAGCTTAGTAATCCAACCAAGCTTCATCCAGACTCTGCCCCTTTTGCCACCTCCCACTGTAGCATCTCGCCTACACATAAACTAGCACAATACAGTTACATACATGAGACAGCATCAAGACAAATGCATTCACTCTCCTGTTGTTGCATATGAGCTTCTTATGGTTCTCCTATTGTCAGGACAGCCATGGCGAGAGATTTATCTGCAGTGCCCGCTAATGATCATATTTCTTTGCTTCACAGGCACAATTAGGTGTTCTGGTGAGTTGGAATCGGTGATGGCCGTATTGCTGGTGTACCTACCCTGTACTCAGGGGATATGGAGTTATTACATGGGAATATCAGTAGTTCATGTTTTGGAATACTTTGATGTTACACCATGTGGAATAAACGTTATCTTGTGATACACCTGTTATGGTATTTAGTGCATATTGATATGACAGAACATACTGATAATCATTATAACATACAAGTTAATGACTGAACATTTGATGTTTGAATTTCATCAAATGACATATTTATCATATTTATTGCAATACCATCCATCACCGTGATAAGTACTTCATCACATCCTCATGTTGCACATACTGGTTGCTGCCATCATCCCATTGTAGAGTAGTCTCCCCTTTGTTGCCATGAATGACATGTCAACAGACTTACCAATCAAGCCATTATTCCCCAACACAAATGCACAGAGCCTTATCTCAACACATGTCCTTGTGATTTCCTTGAGTGACAAAACCTATCTGTATAATCAAATTTGTAGTGTATACTTTATTTATTCTGCCTTCACCTTGAACAAAATCAAACGTGTGTTTTGCGCCGAGGTTTATTTGAGTTTGTTGTCCCCATGAAGTGTTTTGTTGTTGTTACTTAGAGAAACTGAAGCAGACAGATCTGTGACATGAGGGTTACAGTGGTTGTTCAATGTATAATCAGTAACAATGATGGTCATACAGTACAATAGAACAGACAATCTGTTGACAATAAGGCCTGAGGTGCAACCTTGTAAAGATAATTACATGAATATACAAGGGAATGAGGCCACCGCTCCCATTACTGGCTGATCAACATGCATGTCTTCTTGAGAGTTAGCCCTCCTGTGGTCAGTGTTTCTCATCTCATGCCCTTCCACAGAACTGAAAACACTTCTGAAATCATCATTAAGAGCCCCCATATGACCATCAAATCTTGCAAAGCAGATATTGTTGATAAACAATATCAGAACTTACAATAAGCCCCTAAGACATACTTCTTTGATTGGTCATAACCAAATGCCACTTACTTTACATCTAAATAGGTTTGAGGTGGAATGTGGATGTTTGTGAATACCGAGACATAAAAGAAAACATGACTATTGCATAATAGGTAATATTGAACATATTAGGTGATATTTTGTCCAAAAAATTAAAACCAAGAGATGAGAAACATAGAATGGTATGCAGGCGGTCTTGTGTGCTTCATAGATTCTGCCAGGAATGATGATAATCGTGCATCTTTTCATTTATGCATCAGACATCATGGTTTAAGCTTTAGTTCATATTATGATATATCATTTCTTCTGCTAGGCTTACCAACCAAAGGTAAATTTCTTGCAAATTTGTGTGGAATTGGACTAACGTTACTTCAGGTTTTTAATCTTGGTAGAGGTTAAAACACAAACAGAAAAACTTCAAAGCAATGACATCGTGGGTGGTTCATAAAATCGTCACTTCTTTTTAATTTAAATTCTACAAAGATGTCTTCATTAGAGCTTTCTACATGAAAATTAAGATTAAATATGCATGATATGGAGGTTGTGAGTGTTGGTGACTTCCTTGTGTAGACTTCTGAATTACGTGTTGTCCGATAACTCGTGTCTGTTCCTATACTAGGTGATTGGTCACTTCCTCAGTCAAGCATCTTGCCACCCTCTAAAGCATTGTGGAATGTATTCATTGCAATGCATGAAATAAACGGCCATGTTGTAGTTACATTAATTCATCAAGAAAATCTAAAAATATCATTTGTGAATCAAACCTTTCATTTGTTAACTACAATGTTATACTTCCAAATCTTCATCCACCTTGCTTTGTTGTGGGTGCATATGTTTAACTGACTCTCTTGTCTTAGGTATTTAAAACTAGGTGTTACATTCTGTATGTCTGGGATGTTAAGCCAATAAGGTTTTTATAGCTGTGTTCAGCATTCTTAATGAGATTAGAAGGATTCACATGAAATAAAACCTGCCTCACATTTGTAGTTATTAATACCATAACAATCTTTGCCAGACTAACTGACACTTACACTACTATACAGCTTTGGTGACTTAACTGGCGCTGATTCTAATAGTATTTGCTATCAATAAATTATATAATGTATCTTTCTTCTAAGTTTCTTTCAAAAATTTGAAGTTACACTTACTCCATAAAAGCCACTATAGGGGTTTTTTTCTGTGTCTTTGTTCTCCTCCTTGAGTCATGTTCTTTAAATTTCAACTGCTTACCTTCTGAAACTAAGAAAATATAATTTTCATATGGAGATACAAACTGAACTATAAGTTTTTAACTGCGGGATTGCTATTTCAACTGGAATGGTATCCATTTGAGTTTTTTGTTCTTTGTCTTTAACCAAGAAGAAATTGAAATGGGATTTTCTGCAAGAGAATATTAATTCTAAAATATTTATGTCTAAAAATGAATTATAAAGAAATGATATGGCTTTTTGTCTTATTCATAGACAAATGGAATGATAGTATTTCTTTATTCCTATTTACAACTTATTATCTTGTAGCCTACTCCAACTTGCCATATGAACTTCATTATAGCATCTTTCACTAAGTTTACTTTTGCACATCAGTGGATTCCAAATGAATGGGGACACCTATATAGAGTTACTTGGAAACAGATAACATGTTCTAATTGTTTGATTTTAACACTATGGGAGAAATATTCTGTTAACCAACACTTGTAAATAACAGCCAGATGCCACATTTCTCCTTACCATCTATGTATTAAACCATGATATAGTGAAAGAGACAAATCTGTTAAACTATATAATGACAATCAGGGGTGCCTTATAATGAAGGTGTTCTTCTTTGTACTTGCAGGCTGCTTCTCCAGGAAATGATGCGGGGACCTCAGTTTAACACCTGCTTTCTACTGGTTTAAATTCTGCCATGACATACATCTTCATCTGGCGATGCCCTAGCCAGACGTTGTCATGTTGTCACTCTCAATGCTATCAACCAGGTGGATGATCTTTGCGTCACCCATGGATGACATCTTCTCTTCAGCTCAGTCATATCATTATCATTTTAAATATACATGTACAATAGTTATAAGTGTTTGTATGACAGCAGTGTTTTTGACCATTGCTTGCTTTTCTCACTGGTGAATGTTCATTGTCTTCCTTGTCAAAAGTCAATGCATTGTAGGTCAAGGTCATATGAACAAGGCAACAAGTCACATATCTGAGAAAATAACATTTTCTTGGTTTGGGTTAGTGAAAAAATACATGCTTTCTGTACTTAGCAGCAGCATATATTTTATGAAAGGATGGTGCTTTGTTAAAAAACCTATTGACTCGACCTTGACCTTTGACATTGACTGTCATGTTGCTATTGCAGGCCATGTTTCATCTTTGCTGTAGTTGGGGTGAAAAATTTCTTTCCTTGAAAATGTTATATTTTATGAGTACAGGTCATAACGTGGTAGAGACAACAATGCTGTCAGGACAATTATGTTTCAAATCAGTATATTTTCATATTTGTAGCGAAACTGAAACTGACTTATACTCCTAATTTGTCTCATTACAGTCATAATATGGTTAAGATTAGTCTCCTGATTGAACACATGTAATCACAAGCATTTAGTAAGGCATTTATGAAATAACGAAACTTACCTGGTTTGCATCATATCATGAGACGATGTGGACATAACTTGAACACTGTGTAATGTTTAGTTAATGTTTTGTTATTGACATCACTGTCAAAATTTAGTCTCTTGTCTCTGAAATTTATCATGTGAGTTGATGAATGGAGATCAGCTTTGGAGCACTAGTTAATGTTTTGTTATTGACATCAGTGTCAATGTTTAGTCTCTTGTCTCTGAAATTCATTATGTGAGATAATGCATGGAGATAAACTTTGGAGCCCTACTTATGGAGATGACTGAATTATTACAGAAATGCATGGAATAGATTACTGAAGACCGTTTATGTGCTAGTACTATGTATTAATTTGACCAATTTGCTCCGACATGGTGTTGTAGATGGCTCGGCTGCACAGCTTGTGTTTGCCAAGCCTTTGGATACTGCATAATTGCTGGTTGTACTCGTCACATTGCACAAGCCGAAGTGTGCAGATAGCACCCGTTGGGCTGTTTTGCTGTTGTCAGCCAAAACTGTTTGTCATTGTTGAGATCTTATTTTCAATATTTAAGTTGTTCATGTTTAAACATCTTTTTCTTTGTTTCCTCTCCGGTTGTCATGTTGTTACTTCGTGAGGTTATGTTGAATATGCAATATAGATGGGTCCACTCATTGTTGAAGATTGTTTTTCTGTGAATATGTTTGCTTATTTACTTTCCCCACTTGGAAAACTGAAAGTGTTTTTTTCAAGGGGCAGTATCAGGTGATTGTAAATTAACATTTCATGCTTAAATGTCGAAACTGTTAATCCTAGAAATCTGAAAATTAGTCAGAATTTATTTTTGCAGTAGTGACCAAATTTTGTTTTGTGGATTAAGATATGTAGCTGTTTATTACCATTAGGTTTCCTTACTAGTATAACAATATTCTGAGACATGGTACACCTTGTTGCTGTTGCCTTTATGTCCATTGTACAGAATCAACTTTGTACAGTAAATGCACTTTGATTATTTACAGTGATATATTATTATGATATTTCTGCATTGTAGAAGCTGTGTGATGAGGTGGTAGGGGCAGGATATACAGTGTGAACACGAGATGACATTGCTTATTGGTAGCAACAGGTGAAGGGAGGGCTAAGTTTTTTTTCATGACCAGCAACACCTTATATATTTAAACAATATCATATCAAATGTCACAAAAATTGTCAGCGATGAAACTACATTTTGACGTATTCATTACTTGTATTTATAAATAAACAAATTCATAATACTTGTTAAGAAGAACTGAAAAGTATGTAATGCTAGTTGCAGTGACTCACAGAGCAAGTACCAGCTCATTAACAGACAGTATACTTCACAGTGCCTTTCAGCTGATTATTTACTCGTGCATGTACCCACTTAGCGCAGCATCTTATGTCCAGGACCATACCATGTATTATGTGCCAATTGTAGCTGAGGCGGGTACTCGCCATGTACATTGATCCATTACATAACACTATTTAAATTCTGTTGTGCTAGATTGGCCTGTCTTTCCTTGGTAGCCATTGTAGTGTTGATCTGCAGAGCAGGTTATCCTTTCTGCCAGGGACGGCAAACAGAATTGTTACTAGTCACATATTGTTTTGTTTCAGGTTATCATTTGTATCATAGATTATCATTTATTGTAAGAATCCAGTGCAGTTAACTGCTTGCCATATATGAATAGGCTAGATGACATTAATCACTTAATAATTTACCAATGAGATTTTAAGTTGATTTATTGCAATTAAGCATGGTAAGCATGTATTGGTCCATAGGTAGACTGTTCAGTAAATATCGGACCAGGTAACATGTTTCTGGTAACAAGCTACTGCCCAGTATCACCATGCCAACTAGGGAGGATGTTGCCAGGTTACCACTGTGTAGCAAGTAATGACAATGGTACGAGGTGTGGTTAAGGTTACAGTCATTCTACACAAATGGCTGGTGAATGATTCTCTCCTGGTTTCGGTCACTGGGTCAGGCTACATGCTTCATTCACACTCAGTGGAGAGGCCTGCAGACTGGGCTGTATGGGGGTCCCTTTGTCCAGTTTGTATGGAATCTCTAGTGATTGTTCACTGTGTGACTCATGTCCAGCATTGGTCAAGCTCAGTTAATAAAAGTTATGTCTCACCACCTATCGTTTTGTTTTACCTGACATATGAACCATTTGCAGCTGCATATCATCAGATTTTGCTGCTCTAGGGAGGTAGAAGGCCAAGAACACTATAGAATGTAGAGTTTGGGACATTGTTCAGTCAAAACACCAACCATTTTAGACATCAAAATTCCATCTTGAAACTTGGTAAGTGAGAACGAGGATGACATACTGGTGTCAGCAACGTGTTAAATAATCCAGTCAGTCAGTGTGAGCAACAATTCATGTTCATGAAGCATGACTTCACACAGCCTGGTCACATGTTATAATCACCTCACTCTACTCTCTGAAAAAGCATCTAATATCTTCAGTGCATTATACCCATAGGGTTCATAAGCACCACCACACTCCTAACAATGTGGATTGCAAAAAATAACCAAGGAGGTGTGAATTCCCTGGTCTTGAAGTATTATCAATGCAGAAACCAGACAAAGGAACTGCTCCATCAAAAGCTGGCCTGTGAAGGTCTAGGGTAGAAAACGTCTTCAGCAACCCATGCTTGTCGTAAGAGTCAACTAACGGCATCGGGTGGTCAGGCTCCTCTGACTTGGTTGACACATCATCGGTTCCCAATTGCACAGATCGATGCTCATGTTGTTGATCACTGGATTGTCTGGTCCAGACTCGATTATTTGCAGACTGCCACCATATAGCTGGAATATTGCTGAGTGCCAAAAGTAAAACTAAACTCGCTCACTCCATCAAAAGCTGAAGAAGACAAAGCTGCATTCAGGAGACATTGATACATACACTCTGTTCATTATTACACATTTTATTTAACATACATGAGATATGACTTGCAATGACAAGTCCATTTATGAAACATCAGATATCTAAAACCACTGTTTCACATGAAATAATAGTCACTTGTTATGAATAAGACCCAGTGTTTTGCCAAGCAGTCATTTTGTACTGTCCTTGAAGTAAAAACCAACACAATCATTTGCCACTTAAAAGTGATGCTAAAAACAGCACTTGGAACTAGACTTGAGGCAAGGTCTACTGGATTGAAGTATGCCTGCGTGGAGTGGAATGCAGGTGCACAACTACCACAGTCATGTATGTACAGTCCACTCAGGTATCAGTGAAGTTGGTCATAAGAAAGACGATTTCAATCACACCTAATGACAAGGCAATTCATGTCAGTAACAGCTGTGTGTAAATAACACGATAACTTTGAGGGTGCCTTGGATACCTGAAGTGAACTTGATCATTCTGTAGGCAATAGTTCTTGGGTTGCCAGCTCTTTTGAATGATCAGTCTTGCATGAGCAAATCATATGTTTTCAGCACCCAATGTTGACAGAGACAGAAATTATTTCAACCCATGCAGTTGGGAGCGTAGAGCTCACTTAATAATCCGTGGATACATTGACCTGGGCTTAGATTTTCAAAGCTCTCTTAGCGCTAATATAGTTGTATGTCTTATGGCACTTACGACTACCTTAGCTCTAAGAGAGCTTTAAAAATCTGGGCCATGTATCTTATCCACAGGAGATTACTATCCTTTCTTTACAACAAGTATTCCTACACTTCCTATACTTTAACTGGTACATGAAGATCAATGTACGAAGGTCATTGTGAGATACGTGTACTAATATGTCCTGAGCCTAAAAAGATCAATGTTTGCGTCTTTGATGAATGTTTAATAAGAACATTACTGAGATAACATGTCAGTGATATATGGGGGATGATCTCGGGCGACATGACAATAAAATGTGATAGGATGACAATGTTCTTGTAACAACTATTCAGTCCAGCGATGAACACAGTTTGAGTTGGTACATACGTAGTATAGTCGCATACCCTCCTGGAAAAGAAAAAGTTAAATTAATTATTGGCTATGTCTATAAAATGTATTTGAATAATTGAAGACAATTTAAAAACCCTGAAGTTTCACAACTACATTTCACTCATACATCTTTTAAAAACATTTGTAGGTTGTCTACCCTTTTAATGAGGTTAAATGAAAAGGCATAAATTTGGATTATCAATCTATGCTTCCCATTCAAAGTACAGCATTTTCCCAAAATCTGAATCCCCCCAAAAAGTAAGTCAATCAGATACATTGACCGCAGCTTATACATGTAATTGTTAATATACGAACACATTAGAGAAGTTGAACATGATGAAATATTCAAACATGTTTTAGGAACAAACTGTGGAGAAATTTTAAGCACACTAAGGGGAATAACAATTTTGCATACATTTCATAATGGATGCTCATTGAGTGACCCTGGTATCACTGACAGGTGGGCATGTTATCTTTAAAATTAATCTGCACCACTTGAACACATACTGTCTGAGGAAGACTGGTGTACCAATCATCATCATCATCATCATCATCATCATCATCATCATCCAGGTGTACCAATCATCATCATCATCATCATCATTGACTAAACAGATGGGAACATATAAACATGGTGATTTACCTCAGCTTTTGTACTGTGAGACTGGAAAAACACAGACTCTTTGTGGCCACACTTTGGGCATGGATGGTCTTCTGTGCGAGGGAGTGTAGGATCTGCTATGACATCTCCTACAATTTGTGTCAATTCACTGCAAGAGACAAAACACTAATGATTCATTCTCAAATCTAATAAGATAATTTGTTTGTAGAATGTTATATTTACTTATATACACAATATGCATTAAATTTTAAAAGTCAATATTTACAAAGATTTTCTATAATCCAGCTGACACCTACTCATGCTAGGTTCACCTTAACCAGCTTACCACCTATCATGAGACAAAGTACTACAGCTGACTGCGTAATGCTATTACACTGTATAGTATGTATTACTTATGTCAATGCGTTTAACAAACTGTTTAATAACAAGTCACTTGTTAGATACCACAAACAACAATTCACTCAAAACAGTACTGCAAAAGCATACATACATGGTATACATAGATAGGTAAGCTAATATCTCGTTTTGTAATATTTAGACAATAAGATGCAGTGAGCTTCCCACAATCCCAGAATTTATAAAGCTTCTTTGTTTTGATGTGAAAACCCTTTTCCCTACCCCACCCTCCAATGCATTAACAAGGATCTCAACATAATGGTAATAAATTCACAACAAAAATGGAGACTAATGTAGAGGCCAAACTACAAACAATTCCTGCTGGTGTAGAAACACTTGTGATCCAAAAATGATGGATCATATCAGCAGAATGCATATATTTGTTAACAGACCATGGTAATTCGTGTATGTTCCTTTACCCATTGAAGATAAATATTTAGTTTTTAGTGCACATAACTGACAGATGCACACTGCAGTCAAGAAAATGTGTCATGAGCAATACTCACTCAACTTCGTGCATGATCTTGTTGACGTAGATACACCGATTATCTGCTTCCTGCTGGTAGTCACAGTTTCGGCACTGTAACAGCAACATGCTATCATGACACTGCAGAATCACATATTGCTCACTTCACTCTGCTGTTCATGCTGATCAACCTATCATTACTCAACTCATTGTTTGAATTATCTCCCTTGATTATCTGAGGGCATGAAATCATTCATAGATGACAACTTCTAGCTATCTACAGTTTATTAGAAAAACAAACCATTTTGTTGAAATAAAAACTAAAGTCTTTTCTTCATAATCATGATAATGCCACCCTTACCATCTTCATAATGCCCACAGCTCAGGAACCAAAGACAGGACCTTCTAAATGATTAACCTCAAAAGTATGTCCATGCATGGTAAATGTGTAAACGTCCAAAACTTACTGCATAGAGAAGGATTCTGTTGTCTTTGTCTTCTTTTGGATACAACATGTTGTTGCTGAAATTTAGAAATAGGAATCATTTAATCAGCAATTGGTTAGTGGATAAACAAAAAAAAACAAAAGCATGTTAATCAAGAAAAACAGTAATGTTGCATTACTGACAAGGACAGTGTCCTGTACGTCTAATTATATTGTGATGGAATTAGTCAACAAATATATATCCAAGAGAAAACTCATCAAGACCATTTTTGATTACTTATGGTATACAGACAGTGACAAGACAAACTTACATTGATGTTAACGTTTCATATAACTCTTTAAAAACTGATTCTGACCAGCCCCACCCAAAGTAGCCAATGACCACTATCTCAACGGTGTTCAGTCACACTCTATTTCAAATACTGAAACCAACAAAGATCTGAGTTTATTGTCATGACAACCATCTGAGGTCACTACAAGTGTTGTTTTGTTTGTTTCATTGGGTATTCTTAGATCCTTACACACATCCGAGTACATGCGTGCATCCTTGTGTGTAGATGTAGCACTAAGTCATATTTGTTTATAAGTATAGAATAAAGAATACCAAAGGAGTTTTTAACTGTAAACTAGTACACAACTGGTTTGGTTTTCATATTTGGCTTGCCCATTTGGATACTTGTTGTGATTACAAATTGACAAGACTGCTTTGACTGACAACCATTTCAGCATCTTGACGTGTGCTAAAAATAATGTATTCACTGAAGTCGTAACAGCAAAACACTAGAGACTTCTTTACATATAATATTTGTCGGCCCAAGGCACATCATATTTAGAGTAACAACTACTCTTTACAGGATTTGGATCCTGAAGTCAAACAGTACACTTAAATAACAGATACGCAAACATATTTTGGCTAAAAATTAATATAGAATGCAGTTTACCGGGCGCAGCAAGAGCCTGCCTCAGTTCAAGTCAGGGAGCAATTATCTCAAGCGGTTATGGTCTGGGTTAGGGTTTGACACCCTTTACGATCCTTAGATCTGATGTATACTCAGATGATATCTTTTCGCTGAGATGATAATCCCTAAAATCAGGTAAGTCTAGTTCACAAGAAGTTAAAGAACATTCGTCTAGTTCAACAATGATTATCACATCGAAAATGACCATACGTATATTCCATATCTTTAAAGGGACATTACCATTCTTTACAAAATTTAATGCCAACGAAACCAGGGCCTGCATCGTGTGCTTCGAACAGATCCATTGTTGATTCTGATCTGCGCAATAACAACCTAAAGCCTTCGCATTGCAAAATAAGCACAACACACGCGAACAGTACTCGTAAACTTCCTACAGTGTCGTCAGTACAGCAGCCACTGCTTCAAGCGAATTCTATGTTCTCTGTTTGGAGAAATCTACCGGAAACGGAAAAAGGTACTAGCTGTTCGCAACCTATTGCACAAGGCAAAAATATAATTATTTGATATACTTCTTAGCACATTTGGTATCTCAATAGTGATTATATAACTCGATTTATTACATATAATATTAATTTTGTTGATTTTTTTCATATTAATTGCAACAATATGCAAGCTAATACCATCCATGAATTAAATCCTGTAATGTGTCGTAGGTAAATGTTGCTTATGATGAACCGTACACACATGTGCTCAGTCAAGAACTTGATTGAAAGAGCTCATATTAGCTTGTATTTTACAGAATGAATCGCGGTTATGGATATAACACATTCGGCCAGTATGGACATTCCAATCCTTACTCACAACAGAATGGCATGATGTTTAACCAACAACCGTGGAATCACGGAATGAACAGTCATCAGTTTCACCCAGGCCAGTTCCCCAGACCGCAGCCTGGACATTGGCAATGTCCACCAAGAGGACCTCACGATGTACAAGGCCGAGGAACAACACAAGGGTTTAGACCGAGGTTCCAACAACGGTTTGGTAACCAACACCAAAGACACAATAACCCACAGCAGAATCCTCATAATGTCACAAAGGCAGGTTTCCACCATTCGAATTTCCATAACATGCCAAACGACAAGAATTTCCACAACACGCCAAACATCAAGAAGAAAAACAAAAAGGTATGCGTTAGTTCTCTTTTCGGTTTCTGAAATGTATCAAGGGTCATGTTCTGTCCACTTATTTGTATGAAAACCTAACAATTTCAGAACACAAGAGGAATTAGTAGTTTACACATCAACATATTTTTGGTCAACATAAGTACTGGCTAGCGACCAGTTATCGCTGCGTACCAGTTATCGCCACTTTCTCTATATAGCGCATGCGCAGATCTGGCCATGTCAATTTCATTATTTTTCCAAGAGGAATTTTCAGATAGATGTTGGATACCCTAAAACCTTTCCATGGTTAGTAAATGAATATTCAAACAAACAGAAAGAAGTTTGTTTTTCTCTAAAATTGTAATAGCGGGTTCGGGGGAATGTCACGTGATCAGTAGGGTGGGGCTGTAACTTTAAAATAAAGTCTTAAAACGTTACACTGACATATAACGTGTGTTTCTAGTTACAAAGCAACATTTTCCTATATGGTTTTGTATAAAATTTCACATAAAAGATAAATACAACTGCACTTGAACATGTCCATGTTTTTGTCAGTCCTTTTCTTCTTCTTACTGACATCCGACATCTGCTAATCTCCATGGATTTCAGTCCTTGTCAGTTGAATTTGTGATGTACTTGTGTTGTGTGAACTTTAGTTAAAAATACTTACCAGATTTGCATAATGTTTCAAAAGCCTCAAACTGAAACAAATTCCATAACAATAATCCGGTTATTTCATTGAAACTTTGGAATAACATTGACCACAACAAAACACAACGAACCACTTATGATCTTTTATTTGTTTTGGTTTAAAATAACATGAAACAGATACAAATCTTATTTAAAAAATTATAATATCAACTGTATTTCTTTTATTTATTTTACAAACGCCCACCAACATATTCGAATATGTACATGTTTTGTCTACGAAATTCACCAACAGTTAATACAAGTTAATATAAAGAGAATATACATTTTTTGGTCCAAGATCGGTATATCAGTTTAACTGCATGCTTAAACATGCTTAATCTGACGTGATTTACATTTTGGTTTCCTTTCACTAACCATGCTAACACATATCCACAAACAAAATTTCAGTTCGACATGACAGTTAGAAACAATTCATTGAGGTGAATAAAACGTCCACAAAGTCAGCTCATATCAGCATTCGTGCACATTCAAAATGAGAGTAGCCTTTGCTCTATCAAATTTCAGTTTTAAAATAAAATAACATTTATGAAATGGGCTCAGGATGTCAAGGTTGGAAAGACAATTTATTTACGAACTTTATGTAATATTTGGTGAATAACATGAACTATTCGAAAGCGGTGATAACTGTTCCTGTTAGTTGTTTGGAAAGCACAGTATGTACTACCGCGCTTCCTGTTGGCCGCATAATAGAAAAACATGATCGGCGACTGTATACAAGCAGGATACATCGGTGAATAGTTAATCTATTACCATGAAAACTTCTATTTCATTTGGTTGAGGCACTACTGGGGAAATCACGAAAGACCGCTAAAATATGGCGATAACTAGTCGTTAGCCAGTATCCTATGAGTTTATGTGTCCTCAGTTCTGATACATCAGTTCTTCTCATTTCCCACCTTATAATGTCCCCGCATATCCATAACATAATACCTTCAAAACCAACAAGCCATGAACGATGATCTGAATGGATGTGGCATCTGGTTTGTGAGCTGCATAGATAATCAAGAAAAGACCCACTGGTGGTCAGTTTTTATGCCTAATTAATTCACTGTGACTTTTTATTCCCTGATATTTTTCAAGCCGAGAATAGACAAGAGAGAACTTCCTGAGAACAACCAGTTCTTTTGTGACACATGTGACAGGGGATTTTGTTCAGATGAGAAATATCAAGAACATGTCTTGCAACATGAAAAGGTTTGTTTTATATCCTGCATAATTTAAGCTGATAATTTCTGATTTAAATTGGAAAAGTCAAAGATGAAAGTTATATGCTAAATAAAGAATGCCAATTTACATCATTTTTTAATTCTGATGCATGACATCAAAAGCTGCATGTCATCAGTGGAGTATCTCCACCGATCTGTATTACTTTGGTAGTGTAATGGTGACTATTTTACCATGCCCAATTCAAGCATTCACAAGACCACTATAGTAAAGCTGATGCATATGTTGCTGACTTCAGCACTGATCGATTTTCAACATGTTGACTCCCTCCATCACTAATATTAATAACATTTTGCCCTGAGGATCTTTTTCTTAAAGACTTCTGATTTTAGAATGATTAATTGAATGTCTCAAATGATGTACATTTTAGTGTTCAGATCCAGGCTGTTCATATGTGGCTGCCCCAAAGCTGGTCAAGCTCCATTTCCAGATGGTGAGACATTTTTGTATCAAGTATCAAGTTGAAACCAAGAAAACAAAAGATCAACTACAGCCCATTTAAATGATATGGTAATTGGTCAGAAGCTGGATATGAGTTCAGAGTCAATTTTAGAACACAGCATAAAGACATGAATAGGGAATTTGGCTGTGCCATAGCAAAACGACTTCTTACAACAGAGGAGGAGGTTTTAGTTTTAGTTAAGATAGATTGTGTGATGTGAAAAAATGTGAGGACTTAATGCCCCTGTGACAAGAGGCAAAGTAATTATCCAGTATCCTGCGTTGTTCATAAAGGGAAGGACAGAAAATAGCCTTGTAGTTAAAGCATTCTCTCATGCCAAATGCATGGGTTAATTGCCAACATGAGTACTATGTGTGAAGTCTCTTTTCTGGTGTCCCCTCCTGTGATATTGCTAAAAGCGGCTTTAAGAAAAGTAAATTCACTCACTCATGAAAGCCACCTCACTTACTCATGAAAGCAACCTCACTCACTCACTCAGGGTAAATGAAAGATTAGTCATGATTGTATGGTCCAATTGGTAAGTGAGCTTAGTTATGACACTTTTAACAGACCTCATATGGGATAATAGAATCTGACACTACTATATTGTGCTGAGGACAAGTAAACACTATGGGCTAGTAATTCGTGGCTGTAATTCTGAGCCTGTTTGTAATGTTTAGTTTACTTACAAATGGAATTGAATAAATCTGATAGAATATGAAAACATAGTAAACCATTTTGTCATTTTTAAGCAAAAGCAGCTACAGATTAGTGAAATGAATTTATGCTAGTCCCTTTGGACAAGCTATGAAAACATATATAGTCATGAATTCTACAGTCCCCAGGATGACAAACTGTGAGCTGTCACTCTGATGTTTTATGTCATGGATCTATTGTGTCCACACTTAACATTGAAATACACATGCATTATGAATCTTGGCACAAAAACTGATACTGCTTGAGACTGACTCTCATTGACTTATTTTAGAATCATTGAATCACTGACTGAATGACTACAGAAAGTCATTTGTCTATTTCAGCAACATCGAACAGGTCTTGCTCACAAGATTTGGAAGCTTGAATCACCAGAAGACATCAAGAAATGGATTGAGGAGAGAAAAAGGTAATAACTGTTTGTTCTCAGTAACTGATATATTCCTATATATATCTGGCAGATGACCGTTACCTCAAATAATCTGAAGAAAATCTTGTGCAGAATTGCATCTTTTAGTGTTGTCTGATGTATCCCATCGTGAATCCTGGGTGGAGGGGAGCTGAGTGGCTAATGTGGCGTTGTTTAGTACTGGTTATGGTAGGGTGACCTTGTGGTTATTGTGTTCGCTTAATACACCCAAGGCATGGGTTCAATTCTGAAATTGGGTACATTGTGTGAGGCCCAATTCCAGTGTTCCCAGTCATGATATGGCTAGAATTTGGCTAAAATATGGCTAAAAGTAATGTAGAACTGAAAACTCACTTTGCTTTTCCCCCCCCGTGGGTGCATTTACCAGAGGATGAACTGAAATATGTTGTTCAATGTAGTGTTACGCCCAACTTGTACACACATTTGCAAGTAGTTTATTATTACTTCTTTTTTTCCTTATCCTGACTCATGCTAATTGCTTATCTCTTCTTCCCTGGCAAAGGCAGTGGAACACCTGAAATTCCTTGAAGTTCCCTTCTACAGAGAAACGGACGTAAAATACATTCATCTCATGTGTAGCCTCCCTTAACCTGCGCCCTAGGCCACGTGACCTGCCATGCTTGTTACTTTCTCCTTATTGCCCGACGTGGGCGGCTGGAGGCACCCTGAAGGTCCCGATACGGCGATAAGTTCTTTCTTTATTTTGGTCTTTAAACTAAATTCTGCTCGTATGCGGTATTTGGATTTGTATATGCATTATATGTTATCACATTTGTCATAATTATGTCATATTAAGCATGTATTTCTTCAATTGAGAGGGAGACAGTGCCCTGCTGGTGACATTACGTCTTCAATCTGATTGGTCCCCGAGAGACAACGCCCTGCGCAGAATGTGATGTTATTGTCAGGAAGTCGTCTACATTAAACTTTCACATTTGCAGCGATGGAAAGATGTCAATTGCACACTAGATTAGCAGTCTACAGTGTCATTTGATACTTCAGACGGCATAGAGGTCTTCTAACAGCAGATCCAGCGTTACCTACCAGGAGATCTGCAGCAATGAATGACTGGACAGGCAGCCAGCTGTAAATAGACTCCCTTCGCATGTCAACTTGCTCATAATGAGCAGGGTTGAGGATCTGAAGACGAAGTATGACGTATCTTCACGGCATGCAAGCTCATCATGAGAAGTCTACAGGTGGTCTTCACTATGAGGCTACTAACTCAGCTCGGATGGCTTGTGAATCTAAATTCCTTGGGATCGGATTCACCACTGTGTTAAAATATATCGCTGTCCCAGAGGTTTGCTGGGTCAAAGGTCAAGTCGATGTTAGAACAAGTTCTACTCTCTCCGTTACCACTACGACAGTGACAATATCTACTACATCAGCTCAGGACATGACCATGACAGCGATTCCTGAGTCACGGTTTCAAGTCTTGACTGGTTTATGACGCTGGACATCTGAGATATTACCCGTTTTGGTGGACTCTCCAGTCGAAGGCCTGCACAGAAACGACGATCAGACAGTCAGCATTCAATAACCATCTCTTTTTGTAGACACGTCTCTCGAAGGATGGGGTGCCCATCTAAACAATGAGGATGCAGCAGGAATCTAAAAGAAGGAAGGGTGCTCTTCCCATCAGCCAGTTGGAGATGAAAGTGGTGATGCATGTTATCCATCACTGGTCGACAAGCTACTGATGATCCACACAGATAACTCACCAATGGCTTTCTACATAAACAAGCAAGGGACAATGAGATTGCCATCTCTACTACACCTGATGTTTCAACTCTTCGACATGGTCGACAGTCTGATTCTCCAAATAAAAGCATGTCACATACCAAGAGTCTGCAACGTCATAGCAGACGCCTTATCTCGTCCTCTTTGTCCATCAACAACAGAGTGGATGCTGCATCAAGAGGCGTTTCAACTAATCAGCCAGACATTCGAACCACCGCAAGTAGACTTTTTTGCCATAAGGTTCAACAAAGAGACTACAACCTTGGTATCACCAGTACCAGATCCGTTAATCTGGGTAACAGACGCTTTCAGCATCCCATGGGAAGGACTAAACGCATTCGCGTTTGCCCCCCTCCAGTGCTGCTCCCAAAAGTCATCGAGAAAATAAAACAGACCAGGAGGCTACAACTGACTTTAATCGTGCCTTACTGGCCAACGAGACATTGGTTTCCAGCACTCATAGAGGAGTTAGGACAACCAACACTACAACTACCAGATTGGGAAACTTTTCTCGTCCATCCCCACCCGAAACAGCAGCCCATCTGTGTTCCGACTTAACGGTTGGAACGTATAAAAATCTGTTTAAAATACAGAGGATACTCGACGAGTGCAGCAAAAGCAGTTACCTTAGCCTTAAGGAAATTCACTTCCACCCTTTATGATGACAAGTGGAATCGGTTTGAGACATACACCAAGAAGAAAGGCTTCACAGCGATGAAGGCAGCTTATCCGCAGATAACAGAATATTTATGTCACTTACAATATTCCAGAGGTCTGATAGGCTCTACATTATCTACATACTTGGCAGTTCTCAGCACAGTCATCACCATGGAAACGGGGGCCAAGCTGACTAAAGTACCTGAGCTACTTGCTTTGTTACACTCCTTCAAGTTGGAAGATCCACAATGTAAATTTAGAGCTCCAGCATGGGATCTAAACATCGTACTCCAACATCTCACAAGAGATGATCCGACTTGATCGGACCTCACTTGAACTGCTAACTCAGAAGATGCTGTTTTTACTTGCCTTGGCTGCAGTCATGCTCTAGACTTCAACTGCATGAGTTTTGATGCAAGTCATCATCAGACAGCTCATCTTGGTCTGCGATGGGATTTTCTTGCGAGAAATCAATGCCAAGTCATCCGGATTGACAATTCCACATACCGGCACTATCTTCAATCCTTGGACCCCATGATACTCAAGATTTATCATTATGTCCAGTCAGAGCATTGAAGATATACATCGCACGTACCAAGTCCAGAAGGCAACGTTTCAAGTGCCTGTTTATCCCTATATCTACTGAGACAACTTACGGAAGTATCCTGCAACACTGTCTCAGTGTGGATCAGAGCTGTTATATTGAGAGCCAATAAAGCAGAGGATTGGAACCTCCGCAGGCCTCCAACCCACATGAAGTCAGAGTCTTGGCCTCTACACTAGCGCTATATGGGAATTGCTTGCTATCAACTATAATGGAGGACTGCTTTTAGAAGTCAAACACGGTGTTTGCCAACCACTACCTACGAGACATAGCCACGGAGGATGTCTCTGGCATTCATCAGTTGGGCCTCTTGTCATTGCTCAGCAATTAACAGTTCTACGAAGGCGCTGAATTCACTCACCCATTTTATCACGTGACTTGTGGAAGCCAGGCGCTCTGCGGAGTATAATGGTGGAAAGTCCATGGACACATCTTAAACAGGGCCCCGTTTCACAAAACTCTCGTAAGCCTAAGATCTCGTAAGTTTTCTCGTAGCCATTGTGCCTCCTATACTGAAACACAGGAGCTACGGATGCTACGAGAAAAGTTACGAAACCTTAGGCTTACGAGAGTTTTGTGAAACGGGGCCCAGACTAGCATGAGTGATTATGACCCTGTACTTGTAATGAAGATACTTGTACATGAAGAAGGGTTGCAACTAGTCTTGATTACAATATCTCGACAATTAGTTGCATCAGAAGCTAGCAGGATGCTAGTTACTTTCAGTGTCTCACATTCCAGTCAGCGTAACCTTCGGCTGAGGATAAGTTCGACTGGATGTGATCCCTCCAGAATCTACAATGAATATTAGAAGAGCAAGACCATATTATCGCCATTACAAGTTCCCGTTTTGGGGAGAAAATTATTGGATGTATTTTTGACAGCCAGCAGAATCCAGCGTGGCCTGACCCACCGCCGTTCCCGTCGGATTCTGTAAGCATGAGTCAGGATAAGGAAAAATATGTGATTTTCTGAATAAAATTGATATTTTAAACGTATCCTGACTCATGACAAAAGCCCACACAGGCACGCTGAATTCCTATATTCGCGTGTCGGGCGATATACAAGGAGAGAGTAACAAGCATGGCTGGTCACGTAGCCTAGGGCGCGGGAAAAGGGAGGCTACACATGGGTGAGCGTATTATATGTCCGTTTCTTTCCAGAGGGGAACTTCAAGGGATTTCAGGTGTTCCACTACCTTCGCCAGGGAAGAGGAGATAAGCAATTAGCATGAGTCAGGATAAGTATAACATATCAATTTTATTCAGAAAATTACATTGTGCTTTAAACATGTTCCAACAAATGACATTTCCATTACTGTAGGAATTTTCCAACAGCAGCGAACATAGAGAGGAAGAAGGCGATTGAGATGGAGAGACAATCTCGAGGGGAGAAACTGGACACAAAGTATTTTGGGTTCGTCAAGTTATGGTACAATTTTGATTCCCCAAATCCCCAAGAGGTGAAATGTACCTCATTCTGGTTCAGGGGTAGCTTAGTAGTTTAAGCATGTGCTCATGCATGCATTGATACAATGTGTGAACATTTTTGGTTCCCATCACTGTGGTATTGCTGGAAGTTGTCTAAACTTGTCATTGAAACTCGCTCACTCACTCAAGAAAAATGTTCCCCAAAACTCATTCTTGTTCAGGTGTTGCTTTGGGCCGTCCTCCCTACATCATGTAAATAGTGAAAATAACTGCCATATGAAATGACTCTGTTACAGAAAGATGAAGGGTGGAAGGAACCGAGATAAATGGGGCAACAGGAAACGCCACTTCAGTGAGGCCGAATCTAACATGCAACATTCCCCTGCCAAAAAAACAAACATGGCAGAACAGACAGTACGTGTAGTTTGCCTCTACAGCTGAATGTTGTTACATTGTCAAGTATAACAGGAGGAACACAGTGCTTAGATAACACCTTTTGGTTTAATTTGTCCTGCTGTTCTCCCTCCTAAAGTCACCCGTGAAGGTACCGGGGTAGAATAGTCCTTCAGCAACCCATGCTTGCCATAAAAGGCAACTATACTTGTCGTAAGAGATGACTAACGGGATCGGGTGGTCAGGCTCGCTGACTTGGTTGACACATGTCATTGATTCCCAATTGCGCAGATCGATGCTCATGTTGTTGATCACTGGATTGTCTGGTCCAGACTGATTATTTACAGACCGCCATCATATAGCTGTAATATTGCTGATATAGCTGTAATATTGCGGAGTGCGACGTAAAACTAAAGTCACTCACTCACTCACCCTCCTAAAGTGAATATAGTCTATAGGTGTGCATGTTCAGTTACATTCTCCTGTTCATGTTCAGAATTCCTGTATATTATTATGACTGATTTTCTTTGTTAATGAAGCCTTTGCTCTGTGTGATGTATTTTCCAGACACCAACAAATGAAAGTCTTAAGACTGAGGATCCTTTGGCAGCCATTTTGATGCAGCCACAATCTGAAACTTGCACTGACGCTATCCCAGATCAAGTGAGTGTCGCTGGTGGACTAGCATCACTCGTGGCATCTTATGGAGAAGATTCAGAACCAGAGGAATTGCCAAACACATCATATGTCAAGTCACAGCGGGGTTAGTCACAGACTGGATAATCTTCACTTGTGATCATGCATTTCTTGTCATCTGTATGTCTTTGTTCACCTCTGATTTTCTGCAGAAAAGAATGTGAGAAAGAGTTTGCTCTAGTGCTCATGCTAACAGCCTCTGGGTTGCCTTGCCTTGCCTGGATTACATTGTTCACATACTGAAGACATGATGAAATGCAATATTCTTCCCATCAGAAGTGACTGCAATATTATTGGTGTTTATGGGGTTATAGACTTAAAACAAACATGGTTCCTAAAGAAGGTTTATTCAAAGTGTGCCAACCAGTTTTTATAATTATCATTTCCTAAGTGCAAGAAGATATTAAGGTCAGTTTGCTATGAATATATACTTCACAGTATTCAATTTATAAACTGTTTTTAAAATCTTTTGGGTATTTTCTCTGAAAAAAATTGTGGACATTGTTCAATATTTGATCAAACTTGCAAATACCCTCTAATTCTATTATCAAAATAAGCCAGCAGAAATAGGGTGCAATTTGTGTTTATAAAATTAGTATAATATCATTACTATTATTGTCCCTCGCCACAACACAGTAAGGGGGTACTATGCATGTCTGTCTATACATATGTCTGTACATACATCCCGATTTTTCTTAACAACATATCTCATGAACAGTAGAACCCAATGTCTTCAAGTTTGGTGACAGCCTACATTGGGTGATTAAGTAGACAATTTAGGTGATTTTGACCTTATCTTCAAGTTCAACCTGACCACTTTTCAAGCTCTTGTTATCCTGATATCTCGTGCACTGTTGTACCCAATTTGGTGACAGCCTACATTCATGGATTACAAAAGACATCAGTTGATTTGGATGACCCTGATCTTATTTTCAGTGTGATCACGACACTTTGTTATCCCCCGCAACATGTTTTGCAGGGGTATTAAAATGCACTCCGTCTGTGTGTCTGTGCACATTTATCATTTACGGAACATCTATTTCAAATCGTTCCATGTTTCTTCACCAAAGTTGGCACATAGATAGACCCAGTGGTGTACTGGTGATTTTTTGTAGTTCTGGATTTCTGAATACAATATTTTTTTGCATTCCCATGGCAACAGATTTGACTTAGACTGAAATTGCTCACCTTCCGCTTTTCTATGTATACATTAAAACATTTGACATTATCTTAACTTGTAGGCATATTCATGAAGGACATTTTGCCATTGCGGAGGATATTGATGATTTTGTCTTCTTGTTCACTTTTCAAACTTATGTAATCATGATATCTCACAAAACATTGCAGCCAATGTCTTCAATTTTGTTGACAACCTACATTGGGTGATAATACAGATACCAGTCAGTTCATGTATCTTGTATGTGACCAAAAACTAAAAAGTAGTGAATATGTTAAAAATGTTACAGTCCTTTCAAGTGGATGGGGATATTGCCATAATAGTGGCAAACACTTGTTATCATTAATCGTACTCTTCTCCAGATTCCTCAGAGCATAATTCTGTGACAAAATTGTTGAAATAATGATCTGACAATCTCCCTTACATTTCCAGTGGGTACTTTTACAGACACATCTCCATCAAAATCTTGTGACAACAACCAAAATAACCCAGACATTACCCAGAAACCCATGTCGAATAGACAGAGGAAAAATCAGAAGAAACAAAATAGCAACTTGAAGGTGCAGAATACAAAACGTTCAACTCTACTAGAACGGGTGAGTGAAACAGAGTATAAAGTGCAGCTGTCTTGTTCACATTATTGGAAGGTTATTTAGGGGCAGTGCTGTAGGTGAATGGTCAAAGCTTAGGATTGTTGGGGGGGAGTTTATGCTGCTTTCAGCAATATTACAGCTATATCGCAGTGGGAAACAAGAGAGACAGGCCTCACACATTTTACCATTTGAGGGAATCGAACCTGGATCTTCGGCATGACAAGCAATGTTTTAACCAAGAGCATACTCCTTGGCTCTGTCATACCAAGATTGTAATAGATGGTGTTATTTGTACAGTTGTCTGCTTGGGATTTAATCAGGACTGGACAGCTCAGTATACTGTGTGTGGATGGGATCAGTACAGTGCACTCTGTCAAACTCAGACGCTGTCTTTCTTGGATTGCAGTGTAAACCAGACTGAAGTTACAGCACCAACATAAGACCCTCATTATTTCAGATTTTGGACCAAAGTGTTAGCCTAAAAGGTAGTTACATGTAAAAAACATTGTTTTATAATCCAGACGAGCAGGAAGTCTGCTTGACCAATAAACCTTGAATAATCAATCGATTGATTGGTTTGGGTATTTTGTTTGGGTAATTAATATACATATCGTTTAACTGCACAAAAATAGTGTAAAGTTAAAAATCTAATTTCATATTTAATTCTAATTCATCAGTAGTGTTACAGTAAAATATCTTCCGGCCAATACGTCATTTTTCCAACCTCATGACCAGGGAATATTTCGAGCCTTCAGGCATCAATATAGGAAATTTCTGTGTAACTCAGATTGCTGTATAATTCAGGTGTTTTAGTCAATCCCAAGCAGGTCCGAAATAGACAGCATGCACTGTACTGTATATTCAAATTTTGTCCATACAAGTTCAAACTGCCACATTAACATGCTCTGTAATATGGACATTGATTGTGATGTTATCAGAAGTATGCAGTTAATAAAAATATTTTGAGTTTACTAACATTCACTACAATGTAAGTTACAAGTTGCCTTTGCATTACAGTTGCTTGCAAAAGAGATTCGGCATGAGCGGAATGTCTTGCTTCAGTGTGTGCACTACATTGTCAAGCAGAACTTCCTTGGTGTTGATCCAGAGGGAAAGAAGAACCATGTTGGCTCAAGATGACTTTTTAGTAAACATGTTGTTGAAATGGAGAGTATGAGTTAGTTTCCTTATGATGAGGATGATGTTCACTCATCATGTCTTAATTTTGGTTTTGACAACATGTCTTGTCATTTTAACAGATTGTTACATTTCTTTGTTGTAATGTCCTGACAAAAATACAAATCTATACAATGTTTTCATGTTTTATGTTCTCTGTATGTTTTTGAAAGCAACAGTCATGATATCTTCACAATGAGTGCTGTCTGAAGTTACAGAAAGCTGCAAATCAGGCTGTTATACAAAGGAGGGATTTTCTGGTTTGTTTGTTTCAAGTCATTTGTTTTTGTAGATTTTATTCTTTCGAACCCAGTCATGCCAGAATGACAGTTCTAAAACATTTTCAAGAAAAGTCTCTACAAAGCCTTATTTAGTAAATAAGGCTTTGGTTGGGTCCTTAGCTATTGCTACTTATACCCCTACTACTTAACGTGTGTTGGAGGTAACACTGTGCCGTACGGTACGATCAATAATTCTTCTCTTACAAACCCCCTACCCGGCCCATCCCTCAAGTAGTACAAGTTAGGTTCGTCGGCTTTCATATCCACTTTATCTATGTTGTAAGTTTTGACTGACCATATAGGATCGGTGGCCCGCTTACGGCTATCACCCTCGTGTTCCCCCGGCTGGTATAGATACCTCACTAGGGCCCTATCTGGTATCTGTTTCTCCTTCCCACGCAATGGAGCGGCCGACTCTGCAACTATTGATTTTAGTTTTATAGCGTCTGCCGGTTTCTTACCGGTGAGACGGGTGACTTCATGGTTGATTGCCGACACCACCTTGGGGTGGCCATCTCCCTAGCATACTGATGGCCGAACAAGCGCTCAGCCAAAGTCCTATTAAATCTCTCAACTATGGCTTGGCTGCGATGGGCTCCGGCCGTGCCACGCCTGACCTTTGTATCGTGTTTGGCTAGCAGTTGTGACACGGCACCCATGAACTCCCGTCCGGGGTCAACTTGCAGCTCTGTTGGCCACGTCAGCGGGCTGCGTTTGTATATGCGTTCGAATCCTCTGGCTACCTGGGCCGAATCTTTCGTGGTCAAGGGTTCGGCTTCCTTGTAACGACTGGCTACGTCCACTACGGTTAAGGCATACTTGTACCTCTTGTCGTGGGGTAGGAACAGTAGGTCTGCCTGGTGAACGCTATTAGGTATGTTAATACCGAACCTCCTTCTAGGCACGTAGCGTGGTGCCGGCAAATAGATCTGCCACAGGGCTTGTTTTTCAAGCCACGCTTTGGCTTCCTCCGGGGGTACTCGCGCTATTTTAGCTAGCTTATCTACTGCGCTAGCTCCTTTCCAGTACCCACGCGGGCTGTAGTAAATAGCCTCAAATTTTTTCATGTCCATACGCGTATGTGTTTATCCCATCAATAGCTATCCAACGTTTCGTGTCCATAGGCGACAGGGACGTCTTGTTTATAGTCAGTCCGTATATCTTATGTCCATCACTTCTAAGTGTGTTCATTTTATGTCTAAAGGTACGGGTCTTGAACAGGGCTTCCTTGAATCTGGCGTGTTTGATGTGTTGTTTCACCACATACTTCTTAACCCCCTTAGCCTTCCGGATCTCACTATTGTCGGCTTTCAGTATGGAGTACATCTTAGGTCTCAAACCTATGTACTCGGCTATGGGCGTGCCAGCACACTCGTCCTTCATCTTACCTAGGACCTTTTTATTTACCGTACTGTGTATGGCATGGGTCTTAGGGTAGTCGCTGGTGTCGTATAAATCGAGGTGTTTTTTCATGTCCTCGTACACGTCCTCGGTTCGAATCTCCATCAGCAGGGAATCAGTGTCAGTGTACAGCACTTCACACCTGTCGCCGTACTGTTTCTTGAGCTCGTTGTAGTAAAAGTCGTACATCAGGTGTTTGGATAAATCGAGGATGCTCATCCCCACGTAAACAGGCCGGTTGAATTTTATGTGGCTTTTCTTCATGTGTAGGGCAACCAGGTTGTCTGTGAATATCTTACTACGGTTGAATGCCGGACTGGCTATCAATCTCCTGAGCTTATCTTCCTCACTCGACCGAACCAGCTTCACGGTCACGCGTTTCCTCAGGTTCTCCATAGTCTTACCAAACACCGAGTTGTTCATGAGCTTGTAGAGATTTTTCTCAAAATCACTGGTGGCTTTTTTTCGTAGGTCTGTGTTCATTCTGATGTAGGGCTCCATCCATGGGCTCTGGTCGAACATGAGCACCCTGTGTATTTTGGTCAGCCTCATACCCAACGACAGGTACAGCTGTAGGTTGCGATAGTGAACGATGTACTTGGTCTTATTCATTAAGTTAGGCACGAGTTTTTCAACGTCTGTCACACGCCCACCTAACAAGTTATGTTGGTACTCAGACATCCAGTCTGGGTTAACCCTCATACGTTCGGGGGCCAGGGGGTAGCTGTTGTGTGATGTGTGTAATTCCTTGGTATACTCTAAGTCAACCTCGAGGATATAACCTTTGTTCGAATCTGGTGCAACCCCCATAACATCAACGTGGGGTACCCATTCGAATCCCCCTGTAGGTAGATACTGGCTCATGGCCCAGCCGTACAGGTTGTTTGCGTCGAGGTAGAGAATGTGATTGGTTGGCTTGTTAGGATCGTAACCTTTCACGTATTGATTATTTGCTTTAGCGTATCGTTTGGATGCCATGGAAATCCCACCTCGCAAGCCTTTCTCAATGAATAGGTGCATGTCGTAATCTGTGAGCAATTCCAAATTAACTCCGGTCTTTTTAAGCAAGGCGTCCCACGACAGACCTGGGCTGGTGTAATACCATGCGGGGTCGAGTTTATACTGCTTGAAACACGTCCACCTAAACGTCTCAAACACGTCGGTTAACAGCAGTACATCTGTCCTCAAGTACAGGTCGTGATAATCACCCAGGTTCTTACAACCCAGTTTATTCCATACGTTAGTCGCGTGCGAGTAATCATCTCGTGAGACGGACGCCTCATTCAGCTTGCTATAAAAGCAGTCAATAGGGGGTAGTCTGGTCTCGGTGAACTTGACCCAACTATCCATGTACTCATAGGGGTACACACCCTTCCTCATAAGCAGGGGTCTAGTCTCGGCGTCTGTGTATCGATCGGTGATAGGGAAGGTATTGTTGGCCTTGACCAGACTGTCGAGTGACGACAGGAGGAACTGAAACGAGTCAATGAACCTAAGTCCGTTTAAGCTGAAGGAGATGTATCTCTCCATGTTGTTGGGGATGCACGTTATATTACCATCGATTTTCGCGATGGCCTGCATGATCAAGTGTGAGTTGTACCCTCTCAAGTTGTGAAAGACAACGGGGATGTTTATTGTCTTAGGGTTGATTTTAAGCTTGAGGTTGCACGCGCTGTGAGCGGCGCCTCTATACTTACCAGTTATGTGGCAGTGATCTCTCACCGAATCACCGTTAAGTGGTGAGTCACACACGTGACAGTGAGTGCTACTAGCGTGAGCTAGCCTGTCGACTCGGGTCATACGCATGGGAGCGATTCTATACAATGCATTCCTAATAATTTTTTCTTCCTCCTGCAAACACTTTAGAAACCTTTCAGCCGCGTCAGGGTCCCTATACACTACCGGAGCTTTCATTTCCCCGTCACAACGGACGACAATGTATCCAAACGAACAGGCTTTATGCTCTTGTGTCTTGTGGGTGAAGCTACCACTGGGGGGTGTGGGGGAATCCCCACCCACAACCAAGGCTTCGAAGTCGGCGTATATGATATAAGGCACAGACATTTGGTTCTTGTGGTTACTGAATTTTAGGATATTATCACCTTCCTTAGGCATGTCGACTCGTATAGCCGTCTGCCCCACACCTTGGCAATCCTCCCGGTGGGATTCTAATAAATCAGCTCGACTGAAACCGTGTAGGCATCGTACACAAAAGTGTTTTTCTCCATCGTGTTTCGACTGGTCGTGCAACAACCGGCTGAGATGTTTTATCCACGTGTAGTGATACTTGTCACCTCGTTGGATCATGAATATATTGATAACTTGGCGATCCTTCACCGGGCTGACCCTGTGTACTATTGTTTTGTTACCTTCGTGTCCAAAGACATTTATAGCCATATTATTCTGTTTTTCTACTTTAGTGATCTGGGATATGGGGGTGGGTTCATCTATACCATCCCAGTTGAGCCCATCATCCTGAGGATAATTAGAAGGCCTGTTCGGATTAGTGTCAGCTGGAAATAAGGCTGACCTGATAGCTAACCTCAGGCAATCGTTTCCTCTATTCTTAACGTTTACTATAGCATGTTTGTTCCTATAGTAGGGAGGCAAGGCTAGGTATGATCCGCCTCTGAACGGCACGTAGTTAGCTATGTCTAGATAGACATTATCGATTTTATCTACAGCCCACCCGGACCCCAAGTGTGTGTAGCGTTCTAAGTATTCTCGTATCTGCTGAAAACTGGTATCGATTGATGCGTCAATGGTCTCTGTATGTGTGACGACCTCTTGTTTACCTCGGAAGTAAGGCTGAACATACTCAGTGGCCCCTGTGGGGCCCCCAACCTGCTTATCGAGCGACATTTTCACTGTGATCTGAAACTTGATACTTCCTAGGTTATTTAGTTCCTGGTTGACCTTATCAGCTATCAGAGGCTTGATATCTGTAATGTCTATGTTTCTATCAACGTGCATGCGCCAACCTCTCAAATAGTTGCCTACAGCGCGCTCAGTGCGCACGAACTGTAGGTCAATAGCTCTATTCTGTCGTAATAATTCTACAAGCTGTGGTTTTCTCATACGGGAATACCCGCCTAAACCCAAATCGTGTGCCTCGGCTTTCAGTTGTTTTACAGTGGGACGTGCTACGGGGGCATGTGATAACAATGCTGTTAACCCGGCTCTCCCCAGGTTTGAATAACCCGTGTATCCAAGCTGTTTTGCTTGAGCTTTTAATTGTGTTACCGTAGGAGGGGCTTCTAAACCTAGTAATCTCAACAATGCTGACTTCCGCATTCGAGAATACCCGATCACACCTCTCTGTTTTGCGACCCGCTTCAGCTCGCGCACAGTAGTCATAGTGTTTACACCTAAGAGAACCAATGTCTAATTGGTTCACAGTAAAGGGAGGTAACCCTTAAGTGGCTGTTTCACGCATTGGAGTCTATCTTGAGCAGTCGCCTACGTTCTTTTATGTAGCCTTTTTTATTCTCGTAGATGAGTTGATGTCTGACTACGTTCGCTCCGTGAGCTTTACATAGACAGTAGTGTCCTTTAACCCCGATACCACACACAGAACACGTGTAGTTAGGACTTCCCATATGGAAACAACAGAACCCCTGATTCCTGCATTTCCTACCACAGGCCTCGGTCTTCCCCATAAGTATGTATTCGCATCGGTATGGAGCGGGTCTCATGTTTACTTATATGGGTATTTTAATTTAATTGCTTCGCAACCAACGCAGTAGCTGCTATACCCAACACTATGAAGCCCAGTTCACGATTCATTTGTCCCTTGGATGGTGTGTAGTACTGAGCGAGTGTGGGTTTATTGAGCGGTTCCAATCGTTTACCAGTTAGTAGGTAGTATTCTTTCATTGCTTCATCGACATCGTTGAATGTTTGAACGGCATGGTTTTCACGCTGGAGTTGTTCGTTAATAAAATCAATCCTCTGGAGACGTTTTTTAGCGTACTCGGCCTGTGCTCTTTGTAATTTCTCAGAAGCGAGATCGTGCTGCTTCCTTTCTTCCTGTATTTCAGCCGCGTGATCATCTCATAGTTTCGAGAAGAGGAAATTACTCCCGGAAAATGCCAGGGCATTCACTAACGCCCCACCGACCATCATAGCTATCGTGGCCATCCTATATTTATTTCATTATATTATCAGGTATTATCCCTTGTTTTACTAGGATGTCTTTTGTGGCCATCGCCATACCAAGGTTCATTATGAGCATACCCATATCCTGCAGGTTGAAATCTAGCTTGATAGTTGGTTGTTTAAGTACCATTTTAGTCAACCGAGCGTACCCTATGGCTAGACTGGCGACCACTGTGGCGTGGTATGCGTCGTTGACGAACGTTTTCCCCTCAGACATTATGTATATATAAAAATATTTTAAATTATAACATGATATGCGGGTCGACAGTGGGGCCTGCCGGCGGCGTGGGGGTACCCCCCACACCCCCAGAGTTTCCCTCACTGTGGGAGGGTACCCCCACGTATAACCATGTTATAACCACGGCAGCAGTTACGCCTACAGCCAACAACAGTCGGGGGTTGGTCACTTTATGTTGGTTACACCACCGTTTTTTACCGGCAGCTACTCTCTTAGGATTCTTCTGCCTGGTTACTGTGGGGGGTACCCCCACTGAAGGGGTTTCCACCGTCACCTCGGGACTCACTGTTGGGGGTGGGGTCTCCTCCATCACTGTTGGGGGTACCTCCACTGGGGTTTCCTGTGCAGCATCCATCTATACTATTATTATTATTCTTTCTCTCAAATTGACAATGCTTTGCTGTGACAATCGCCGCCGTCACTGGAGCCAACAACATACCATATTTGTGGTACAGCCCGCAGCTGATAGAGCTCACGGCGTGTTCGATAAAAGGGTCTTTCTCGAGGTCTTCCCACAGGTAAAGTCGGCGCTCTGGTGGAATGGGAAGGAAGTATGACACAATACCGGTGTATATCTGGGTCATAGCCGATCCTATTGTCTTTGTCATTTCTGCTCCGAGCCGGGACTCGTATCTAGCGTACAGCTTATCGATTTCTTCGGCTGACATTTTGTGAATTTTATCCGGAGTGTAGTCTCCAAAGTAATGTTTGGCTTTGCCGCCAACAGCCAATGCCACCAGTTTCTCTCGCTTATCATCAGTGGGGGACACAGACAATTGTGCGAGCAATTCCTCACACTCCATTTTATAATATAACAAGTAAGATTTAGTTTTAACTACATAATACCCGATGCAGACAAAACACAGAGAAATGAAGGTTAAGTTGCACACGACAAACACTTCAAATATCATAGTTATACTTAGCATTTGCTTAGCTTTGCTTAGCTTTGCTTAGCTTTAGCACACCCTATATGCTACTGGTTGGTCGGTCTTGAGCACGAGCTTAGCGTGTTTAGTTTCAGCGAGCTGTTTCTTCACCTGTTCCCGTTCTAATTTGCTCATCACATCGTTCTCTCTCAAACACTCCTCGAACGAATCCCTGTCCTTGCAGTGAAATAAGGCCACCCATCGCGTCTGCTCCCTGAGGTCTTTCAACACCGAGTTGAACTTCTGCGTTAGCACCCAGACGCTGTGATTTGCATGCCGGCTCTCTTTTTTGTTATCTCGCGATTAGCGCTGCAGTCGTCCAGTATAAACAGCGTCGGTTCCCCTTTAAATTTCTCGTGAAGAGCTTTCAACCAGTCCTGCAGGCGTGTTCCAGGGTCAATTTTGTGTACGTCCGGGTCCGTCATCACCCAAGGTCGCGCGTACGTTTTATTCATGCTCAGAGTAGGGCACATGATAACGATGTTATCGAACACATCCTTGTAGTAACCCTCCAACATATCCAACACGAAAACGGTCTTCCCACAGCCAGTCTGCCCGCACACTATGGCGCAGTGTGGGTCAGTGGGCAGTTGGGGGTACCCCACATCAGTAGATGGCTTGCACGAATCTCCCATTGTCTATATTAAGTTGCGCGTCCATAATAACGTACAGATATAATTTCAACTTACCAGCGGGTTGAGCCTTCTTAGTAATCTGGATGGTTATCCCTTCGCTGCCGTTATCTATACGGCGCCCGCTACCGTGCAGTTTATCATCATCCGTGGATCGCATGTCCAACCATAGGGCGTACTTGGTGGTCAGGTATTCACCGATCTGCACGGAGCCGAGGTCCAGGTCCTTTGTTATATAATGTTGGGTCCCCCCAACTGTCCCTGGTAGCTTTTTTATCTCATCCCACTGCTGGTGTGGTCTCATACCATGACTGAACAGCTGGTTGGGCACGCCCTCGATGGTCACTTCCACCTTTTCAATCTCGGGGTTGAAAAACTTCTCGCTGTCCCTCCGGAATGGCTCGTAATCCTCCACGGGGACGACCAGGATACCTTTCATCGATTGCGCCGGCACGTTCAGGTTGATATTCCACACAGTGTCGCTCTTATCTCGCACGACTGATCTATGCCTCAGTACGCGATCGCACAGGATAGCCATCTTCCCAGAGTACTGGCTTCGAACCTGCCTGGCCAGCTCCGGGCTAGTGACCATGTCGAACTCCAGAGAGATGTTGTCTATGACATAACTGGCCTCATCACCGTTCGGCGTACGCACTACTTTGCTATAGTCGTTAAACGTGAGCTCGTATTCGAGCCTATCACCCAGCGCGGCCTGGTAAAACGGCGCGTGTCCCGTGAGCAACTCGAAGTCGAGCGGCACGCAGAATCGATTCCCGTATGCCTTTTCACCGTCCGATAGCTTGTCTAGCTGGTCTGGCGTGAAGGCATACCCTATACGCGACCGGGTTGATTTGCTGATACCCTGGTACACATCATTGACTCGTTCTCCCTCGCTTTTCCAGAGATCCCCGTAGCAGTGAAACACGTCGCTGTCGTCGATACTCAGCACCTCGTTACCGCTGATCTTGACGTCGTTTTCTTGATGATAGCTCGACCCACGTTCCGCACTAGCTCGCGTTTGTCGTTGTCGGAGGTCAACGTGATATTGAACGCCAGTCGAACAGTGCCTGGTACAATGAGGTCATTCTCACCAAGGTTTGGAAATCTAACCAGCAGAGTTTGATTCTGGTCTATCTTGCTGGGATTGTTGGTGATGGTCACCGACTGGCGCACGGCTCTGGCGCCTAATGGCTCTCTCAATCTTCTGAAAGGATCTAATTTTCTGCCGTACATTGTTATATAAAGGAAATATATTTTTAATACTAATGGATGAAGACATAGATATGACGGATATGTCGGGCGATAGTGCCCAGGCATTCGATGATGACCAGGAGACCTCATTCAGTACTGGCCTACAGCTGGATGACGAGCTCCTTAAGGGCGCCATCGACGGATTTTATGAAGGTTTAAAAAAGGATAAACATTACGTATATCCGTTGGAGCGAGACGATTCCAAGTTTTTTGTTGATGGCAATGGCACGCTGCGTTTGAAGGCTCGCCCGGATGCCGATCTCGTGACAAAACGCAAGAGAGAACCGCTTGCTTTATCAACACTGAGCAGTCGATATGGGATTGACTTTGTCCAAAAGGAACTAGGCTTCAGAGATTACGGTGGCGCGCGACCTAAGATTCCTCCGAAGTTAGTTCAAGGTCTGCAAGACATCAGGGGCGCCATATCAGATCAAAACATGACTTATGATATTAAAAAGGTGTTGGCCGACTACGAGAACAAACCCTTCCCGGGGCTCGAATTTACCGTTCGGGAACTGCGGGGGTTGGATCTGACGATGCAAACCATTCGCGGACATCTCGCGAAAAGCACGGCCAGAATTAGTGAGATAGACGACAACATCGCCTATGAAAAGAAAGAACTCGGTAAAGCTGAGGACGAGGCTCTGAAAGCCCACATCGAGAAAGAAATACGTAAGTTGGAAGATGAAAGGCAGGCCTGGCTGGAGACAGCATCCTCCTTCAAAGAAAAGCTTCGATCCCAGGTCAACCGTATACGGGAAACCATCAATCAAGTCCTCCACCGAGACACCACGTTAGCAGACAGGATTTGGATATTGTTCCGGGAGCAAGGGATCACCATCGCCAGCATTCTGACTGCATTGGGTTTCATCATATCAACCCTGGTGGTGTCACTGACAGGGGGTACCCCTGTGGGACCTGCAGGCGGCGGAACTCCCACAGGCGGGGATGTTAAAGACTGGATAAAAAAACTCGGGGAACACCTAGCTAAACTGGCTGGTAAAGCCGCCGAAGCCCTTCCCGGCATCCTGGGTAGCATCGCCTCGTGGTTGTTGGGCGCTCTGGCTAAAACTGCCATGTGGCTCAGTCAAAACATGTGGGCAGCCATCGTCGCCGTGGTGGGTCTGGTGTACGTAGCGGCTAAGAAATCTTTAACCAAATAAGTCCTAAAGCTACCCCACCAACCACCAGGGCCGTTTTATTATCAATATGATTGGTGGCCTGAATATGGGGGTGTTTAGGGGGTACCTCCACATGAACTTTAGACTCCGGGGGTGGCGCCACTATACCCGTTTCACGTGGTGGGATGTGTGGGATATAGGTGGTGTTAATATCGGGGTTGATACCCAACTTTTGATCCGCCATGGCTATGACTATTTTGTTGTTATAACCCACCACTTTTTTTACTCTCAGTTGCATATCACTCGGAGCCATGTACAGCCCCACGCCGAACACGTAATTGACTTTCGATCTGGCGTATTCTAACACGTTTTGGTAACGGTCGATGGCCCGCGGGAGATCAACTGGAGAATTGATAGCATTCTCAACGTTGGAAATGAACTGTGTCTGAGCGTCGTAAGCAGTTCCCTTACCTAGGATGTTGGAACGCGTCATCGACTGCGCACCCAACAGCGCCCACACGTACGTTCGAATCGAGTCGTTCAACCTGACTACCCCGGCACGAGTGAATCCTTTCGACGTGTCCAGCATGAACATTTTCCACCCGTCTGAGGTTGACTGCTCCACTTTCTGGACTGTGAAAGCAACCCCACCTTTAAAGTTCATACGATCATCCCTCCATTCATTACTCGACAAAGCAAAGTCCTGGCGTAGTATATCTCGTTTCAGTAAATCATCACTGACTTCTTTCACTGGTCGCCCCCCATCATAAGGAATACCCAACCCGTGGTTCGGGCCCGGCAAACGCCAATCCGTCTTCGGGTTTATTTCGAATTCATTGCAAATACGTTCGTAGGCCCGTCTTTTGTACCCGTTGTTTATTGCTTTCCACCCACTGTCTTGTGGGAGGGGGACGCTGATCTCTTTAAGGATACGTCTGACCTGGTAGTACACGTGGAATTTGAACACAGACTGACTCAGCGGTCCACGCCGAGTGTCGGTCAATGTCACACCACACCCCGTTGTAGCACACCACACGGCAAAGTTTAATTGATTCTGCCAGAACTGCATAGGGTTGTTGAACCAAGCGTGGACTGCCTCAATGTTAGTCACCGAAAGCTTATACTGATCGAACACATCTAAAAACTGGGCATTGAAATACAACCCAGGAGCAACCACGATCTTCATGGGGGAGAAATCTACGTCCAGTTTAGGGTAAAACACACCAGGGGAATACATTTTAAAACTATTATATAATGAGCATATATACTCTAACATGTACATAACACTTCCAGGAATAACGAGCGGTGAGGCCGTTCAGCTGACGCATGCGATCGATAACACGTCAGGTCAACTCGAAGTCGCACTCTGCGATATCACCTACCTACCACAATGGACTAACATCAACGCCAGCAACAATAAGCTGTTCGTCAGTGGAACTCGCAGTCAGATAACTGACGGCTACTACAGCGTGTGCTCTCTAAACGACGAGGTCTTCAAACCCCTGGGAGCCGAACTCAAGATGAACGACTCAAACGGTACAGTGGTGTTAATCAACAACGGAAGAACCTCATTGAGGCTCGGCCGACCATTAGCGAGGATACTCGGTATGTCTCCTGACGAGATAAAACCAACAACAACCGTCACAGGCACGAAGTTACCCGACCTAGTACCGTACCGAGAGCTGTACATTCATCTCGGTCAGGTGAGCACAACGTACAACATTCAAGGAGGTCACCCTTCCACTATACTGAGAGCAGTGCCGGTGAAAACTGAGAAATACAACGACGGTAGAACCGAGTCGTTTTCACCACGGCAGTATAAGAGATTAACCCAGGGCAACATACCTGAGCTGACAATATCGGTGTTAGATATAAATCATAATCCTGTAAATATAGGATACCTCAGCTTAACACTTCATGTAAAATGACCAGCGCACAAGGGCCCGGAGTTAAAAAATGCGTCAATATCGGGATCTCCGACCTCGGAGACACGCGCGGTTTCGTACGCCTTGCAACTGAAAAACAACATTTACAAACGCGTTGAAATCCCCTCCGGTGGAACCCTAAGTGATATAGTAGATACCACAAGAGCAAAAATCAACACTAAGTACGCCCTTGTCAACACTGGTAATAATAATTGGATAATATACCCATCGTTCGGGGGTAAACTGTTCGACTTAGACGATGTTGAGAGCACTACCGTCGCCCGAAACAAGCCATATATGCTCGTCTTCACCGAAGATGACAAGTGGGTGTTGTTACCCGATAACGACGACTGGTTTCTCAATATTAGACTCGTCTCTCCCTACGTGTTCACGGATAACAAAGACAACCACCTAAACAAAGTCGTGAACAATGGAACCCTGCTCGTGGCTTACGTCCCAACTCAGAGACGTAGCGTAGTCGTCAGCCCAGTCAACACTATAGCAGCCCACATGCTATCGAGTAAACCAACCATACAAAACGTGAAATTGCAGTTGGTGTCTGAATTCGAAGGCGTGGTCACTATACTAGAGAGTCTACCGGCAAACTCAACACTGATCATCAAAGTCTACCTAGGGGAACCATCGGGGAATGATGTTGAGATCGTGAAGGGGATCAAACTCGGGTGGGGTAAACAACATCAGTATCAAGTTTGCAATGTTTACGTGCGGGTGGGTTCCGACTCCAAGACCAGTCTGCAGGGGGTCAACGTGATCGTGGAAAACAAGATATCACTAATCAATATCTTCCTGCCTAACAACATACACTTCATGGGTATGAAGTTCACCCCTGAACTATTATCAGAAAACCAGTTGGAAATTATATCGTAATAGTATAATAATGACCAGTCATCGTCCCAACACTACACTTAACGACCTAGGAGATACGGAGGGATTCGATCAGCCTGGTGAGGAAGATGAATTATATATCCTGCACTTCAAAGACAACGTGTACAGACGGGTGTCGTTATCAGATTTTAAAGAGCCTAAATGGAGGATCAACTTAACACTCGCCTCACCTTATATCACAATAGACGAAAATGAGTGGATCTCTAAGATTAGTAACAACGGTAGCTGGATCGGGGATTTCATCATTCCGGAGAGGGGATTCATGATATCTATTAATTCCGTAAATAGTTTATGGTCTGTAGGGGGAAAAAATAAATTAACATTTAGCAATCGTTTGAGTAATATAGTAAATATTGTTGAGATATATTCCCCTTCCACACTCATCATAGAAGTCTTCTTTTATATAAGCACTGAAAACAACTCAAGAGTACACCAAATTGTACCCGGGGTGTCAATACACTGGTATGACAAACACCTAGGTCAACATTGCCGTATTATTATACAACGGGATACCCCGGGTCATATAAACCACTTAATAAGCCTCAGTGGGGTTTTGATTACAACAGGAAAGTCTATTAACCTCTCACCTATTACCCTGACTAGTGGTCTAGACCTTATAGAATTCAAATTCACTTATGGACTATTAACTGAAACCCAATTAAAATATCTTTCATAATATATATTATAGGATGGGTCTTTACCCAGTCGTAGAGGAAGTAGCGAAGACGCTGGAAACCGTAGATGGGTTCCGCTTGAGGCAGTTATGTGATGTGAAACGCCAACTAGAACAAGACCGTGACACGCGGAAAGCACTATGTAAGAAGTACAATAGAGCTTTCAATATCGTGGACGGGGCTGACACTACCCTTATTGCAACCAGCATGGGACTAGGGGCGGCAGGTGTTGGATTGTTGGCTACCATAGTGGCTGCACCTATAGTGCTAGGTATTGAAATAACGGCAGGGGTGGCAGGGTTGGCGCTTAAGTTAGTATCACGCAGACTGCATCGTAAGGCATTGAAACACGACGAGATCAGGGTTCTGGCCGAAGCAAAGCTCAACACAGTGAGTGAGCGTATTTCCACGGCACTCTCTGATAGTAAGATCTCAGAAGAGGAGTTTCGTTCAATCCTCTCTGAACTCACAAAATATAACGGAATGAAACAAGATATTCGGTCCAAGTCTCGTAAGTCTGCTATCAGCGAGGACGAGAAAAAAAAGTACATAGAACAGGGGATACAAAAAGCCCAGCAAGCCTTTATTACGAACACCAAAGTGATCGTAGGCGGTTCACATTAAACTGTTTCATCGATATAAACGTGGCATAGGCCGCCAACTTTTTGTAGTAGGGGTAATAGTAACGGCCCAACCAAAGCCTTAGTTAGTAGAGACTTTTTTAAAAAAAGTGGGATCCAGATAGGGCCCTAGTGAGGTATCTATACCAGCCGGGGGAACACGAGGGTGATAGCCGTAAGCGGGCCACCGATCCTATATGGTCAGTCAAAACTTACAACATAGATAAAGTGGATATGAAAGCCGACGAACCTAACTTGTACTACTTGAGGGATGGGCCGGGTAGGGGGTTTGTAAGAGAAGAATTATTGATCGTACCGTACGGCACAGTGTTACCTCCAACACACGTTAAGTAGTAGGGGTAATAGTAGCAAGAGCTAAGGACCCAACCAAAGCCTTATTTACTAAATAAGGCTTTGTAGAGACTTTTCTTGAAAGTGTTTTAGAACTGTCATTCCCTATACTACTACATGTCAGGGATCTGTAAATGATGAAAACTGGATCAGACAATTCTGTGATGAATAATGTGAGCATCAATCCACACAAATGGGAGATAATGACATTTGTCAACCAGGTCAGCAAGCATCACTTGACCCAAAACTCATCTCCAAAATTATCATCCAATACTGAAGACGAATTCTGACTTCTCAACAAGTGCAAGAAAACATCAATATTGGGGTTGAATCACTAGTAGCTCATGTGAAACCCATTTCTGGTGTCTGCCCGCCTTGATATTACTGGAATATTGCTAAAAACAGCATTAATTCAAAGTCAGTCACTCACTAACTCAGTTGTAGCCTGCCTGTGCCCTACCATAACACTGATTACAGCCTTAAACAATCCCTCACTCTATATATGGACAGTATGCATAAAAGAAACAGCACAAAGGACAGACTGTCTGATAGTACTAGGCAATCATATATGTTCTTTCAAAGTTGTCTCCTATCAATGAAGCACTGCTTAGTCAGCTTGATTTGATGGTTCTAATTTTATTCAAGGTCAAGTGACAGGTCAAGGTTTCACTCAGTTCACAAGAAGTGTGTCATGGTGACCCAGTCAAGAGACTCAAATCTCGTTATGTCCCTCTAGTGTGTGTCTGTGCTCATCCTTGTTGACACTTGGCAGACCACTGTGATAAAGATCAAAGCTGTCTAATTAAACAAGAACACCTGACCACTCATGCATGCATCAACAGGTAAATGCAGGTGCAGCTGTTGTCTGTCAACAGCTGCATAAGTATGAACACAAGCGGTGCCTACACAGGTGATTGATACTGAATATGAGACTGGGTACATGGAACTGCCTAACAGTGGCAACGTGAGCAAATATACTGAATGTCTGTCCTTAACTTTTCACTCTCCTCAAAGCACCTGCTGGGGTCCAGTGGGAGACTGACTCCTTAAACACCATGAGAAGGAGTGTGTCCCACCTTTTCTGACACATTCTTTACATTCGAATATTTTCACAATGTTACTATTCCTCCTTTTTGTCCAACTAAGAGAGTCTTCACTTGACTGAGACCGAACAACATTTTCAGTGATACAGTACTGTGGCATAAAATAACATGCATTCACAAATACATGGTATCATCCATGGTGATCAAGTCATTTAATTACTCACACCACCAAAGAGTAATTTGCATGGTCCAAGACTTGTGGCATTTGTGGTCATACAGATGATGATGTGTTGAGGTCGCATGTACAGTCCTTGTGTGGACCAATACTCTTAGCATAGTCTGTGCAGTGATTATTGTCATGTTGTCACCACATAACTGGAAATTGGAGCTCTCCTTCAGACATCAAACAAACAAGACCTCAGGATTACTATATCAAGATATAAACTTTCACCTATGAGAAAAAGATCTGAAAGTGTACATCAAATTTGCAATCATTAAAGAATACATTGTATTTCTATATCCAACCCACAACTGAGGTTTTGATTCCAAAAACCATGGAAAAAATTTGTGCAACACACAAGATTTCATTGTCACGGATGTGGTTAAGGAAAATTTAAGCAGTCTGCAGTAATGAAACAACAATGATTTTCACATATAAGTGATAATTTAGCACTACTTAATTAGAAGGCTCTGCATTACAGACTACACACTGACTTAATCTTACACATAGGGTATATACACCATTAGAGATCCTCAAACATGGGTTTTGGACACAATTTTGAAAATGACACATATATGTGATTTAGTTTCCTTTGAAATCAGTTTGTTTTCAAAAAAAAAACAGTTGTATTAATAAATAACAAAACACCACGCATGCATCTGCTTGCAATAGTACAGTTTGAGTCATTCTCTCACGATTGGCACCAAGCTGTCTTGTAGCCAACCAAAACAGACTGTTTGAGCTCCTATCACCGCGCTATTATCTTCGTAATAGGACAGTACATCAAGGGAACCCTACAAGTCGGTGCGTGGAGCTTGTGGTTTGGAGCACCTGCACAGTTTGAGAGACGTGGAAGTTAATAACTGATTGACTGCTCTAGGGGAAACAGACCGTCAAAATGTCGACAGGTGGAAGTGCACAAAAATATGACATTGTAATATTCGGTGCCACCGGGTTTACTGGTCAGTTTGTGGTAGACGAGGTGGCCCGAATAGCTGAAGAAGAGAGAGTAACATGGGCGGTAGCCGGGAGGAAGATGGACAGATTACAGAAAGTCCTGGAACAGTCCGGGCAGAGAACAGGTTAGCTTTTCAGAATTGTACGGTACCTGTGATATACTGCAGTGACAGCTCACACGCTCCATCCACGAACATCACACATGTGTTTTGTGACGCACGGCAACTATCGGGGTGCTTCAAACATTTTTGATTGCACTGATAACACCCAGAGATGAAAGGCATCTGTGGTTTACGATCCTGTGCAATTTAAAATGCAGAGTGTTATTCCTGATTTTGTTCTTGTCTACTCATAAATGTGAATGAGTCTTCACTTGCAACAATGCTCTATTTAAAAAAAACATAGGCTTGCATTTTTACATTGACATTGTACATTTGTAGTCGTTTTAACATAAAAAAGTGTAGATCTAGACCCATTTTCCAAAGGCACTTTATCTTTAAATAATGACCTGTAATATGTTTTTATGCCATTTAATTCAAAACAAAATACAGAGCACATATTTTCAGTCATGGTGTGCCTTCCTGTGGCTTGTTAAGGATACGTGTTCAAAAGAGTTTAAGATCTTGAATGAGTCATCCATCATCACTTCCTGATGAAACATCTGTTTCCGTGGTAGTGACAGCTCACCATGTGCAGCGGATCATGATGATAAATGTCTCTGTACACTGTAAAGCCTTTGGTACGGATGATAAGTATGTGGCTATGATAGGTATATTAATGTTACAAAGAAAAAATGCTGCTGGTATGTTCTATATATATGTGCATTTTATGGACAGCTACTATTTTCTCCTGGCTGTCGTTGCCCCATGCATCATAAGGGAAGGAATTTTTCCATCTACACCATAAGTAAAGAGGACATGAATTGTTTTTGAAAGTTTGCTTAGTGCAAAAATAAATGCATGTAGACCTTCAATTGTCATTGAAATAGGAGAGTTATGGCCTGTTTGTTAATTGGGTGTCATAGTTTGTTCCAGTCACAGTTAAGTTTAAATGATGTCAGATTATGAATAAATTATGAAATTTGCAATGACACAGATTCCTAGTTTGCTAAAAAAGAGTAATTGTATTGTAACTAACTGACGGTAAGGATTCTTAAATTTTGACATGTTAACAATGTGAGCTAGCACTGTTGGAGCTGTTGCTACTTCACAGGTGATCTCATGGAAACAGTTATTAATCAATATTATGTTTAAGTTTAATGAGATTATTGTCATTATGTTCCACCAGCAATCTTTCAAGCATCGTTTTGTATGGGGATCATTCCAGAAATTTAACTTTTTGTCAAAATTAGATGGTGTGTAATTTTCACCATGCACCATGCAATAACTGGAAATGTTTAATCCCCCACACAGGTAAAGCCCTAAAGTTATATAGTGTCAGCTCATTGACTACATCTCACAAGTATACTTGTAGTATCCATTCTGGTCAGATTTGATCTTGTAGCTACATCAGTGGTATTTGAAAACAAGTTTGACATGTTGGCAAAATAGGAACAAGAAACAAACATCTCTTTGAGTTATATGTTACCACCAGGAGACGATTGCTTCTTGTGCCTGTTTGCCAACGTGTGAACCTTGAAATATTCTGATTCCCTAACTGGAATATTTGAAAAATGTGTCAATAGTTAACTTATTCCTGTGGAAGTGTAATCAAGATAATAAACACACCTTGTCCCTAATGAGCTGTTCTTGTCATTTATACCATATTTGCTGTATTAGGCACTCTAGCTGCTTCAGTAACTTCTTTCTAACTATTTACACCATTTTTGATTCATGTATGGTTATGATAAGTGTTCTACGCATCAGTTTCCCAAGGGCACTTAAAGTAAATATGGTACTGAATCATGAACATTTGCAAACCATTTGTTGCATCAAGTACCTCAATGACACATATAATGGTAGTGTCATAACAGTGTATTAAATTCCTCTCCAGTGTACATTTATCTCAAATACCTTTAAAACAATTTAAGTCAAGTCATACAATACACCAAATATACAGTATGGTTCAAAATTATTGAGAATAGCTAAAGCATTTCATATTATTAAACGAGAACAAATCAGATAAAATTGAATGTATTGTGAAAGTGAACTGACCTTTTCATGTTGTGTAGTAACAATTTAATATTTTATCAAGTCTCCTTGAGCTTCATGGCACAGTCTAAGACGGGTAGGCATACTTCCTATCAGAGAGGTTAGTGTCTCGTGAGTTATGCTGTCCCAGTATCAGACCACTTCTCTCTTCATATCTTCAATTTTTGTCAACCCCTTTTGATTCACACATTCCTTCATCATCCCCCAAATGTTCTCAATGGGATTTAAGTCAGGACTATATGCAGGAAATGGTAATGCAGTCACATTTTTCTCCTGAAACCAATGCTTGGCATGTTTTGCGGTGTGTTTAGGATCATTATCTTGCTGCAAAATCCAGTCATTTCCATAAAACACGTGCACTTGGAAGGAGAAAATTATCTAATATGTTAGTGTAGCGTTGACTTGTCAGATTTCCCTCAAACACACACAGCGGGGTCGTTCCTAATAAGGATATCCCTCCCCATACATGAAACTTTGGGCTGTATTTAGGTCGTCGATACAACGGTGCTGACGCAGACTTTGTCCATATTTTCACATTATTGGGATATACCCATATTGAGCTTTCATCAGTAAAAATCACATTTTCCCAGTCAAAGTTTTCATGTGCCAAACACCACTCAACACGCCTGTCTTTATGTTCTTGTTTCATGAGAGGAGAAGGAATTCCAGTCTTTTTCTCCCATCCAAGATCAATCAAATTTCTTCTAACTGTAGATTTTGATACAACTGTTGATCCCCTTTCTATCATTTCATACCTGATGTTGGAGATGCTTGCCCTTTGCTTTTTAGACGCTAAAATTCCCAGTCGGACGCGATCTGAGAAGTCCAATTTTCTGGGTCTCCCTGCTCCTTTCTGGTGCCCAAAATCCTTTCCCTCTTTAAAATTCTTCCTAATCCTATACACAGTAGAAAGAGGAGTTCCTGTTCTCTGTGCCAATGTATTTACATAATCAATTCCTTGATTACACAACTCAAAAATCAACCTTCTTTTATCTTCAGCAGACATTGTTGACAGTGCTGAGGAAAATGACGTCTGCTACAAATTCAGGGGAGGTAACTCTAATTGTACTATACTTAGTAGGCCAAGATGAGTTACCTCCCTTATACCATTACTTAGTTTTAAGTATCAGTGAATCAGTTGAGGTGTTAGGATAGCTCAAAGTAAGAAGAAAAATTCTCAATAATTATGAACCAGACTATATATGTCCATCTGTGATTCATGCTTGACTTCTATGGAAGGCTGCCCACCAGTGGAGTAATGGAATGCATCAGTCAGACTTATTAACACTGGCTGATGTTTAAAGTCTGCATATTTCAGCAATGTGTTAACTGACAATGCATTATGTGTTATTTTAATGCAGACTCACTTGTCATCCTCCCTCACTATTTGATGAGTATTACAAATTCCAGTGTGGGTGTGTCAGATTGCCTGGTGACTATGTTTGGACATGTGAACCCTGTTTGACTCCAGGGAGTGTGCATCTCTTTACAATACTTTTCATGTTTTCTTTAGAAGTGATTAAGTGGCTAAGTTGGTTGCCTTGGTGGTAATCTTTTCAGTTCTGTCTCTTGAAGTAGCCTAGAGAGTAGTTTTAATTATATGAGTTATAGTGAGTGAGTGGGTTTAGTTTTACATCGCATTTAGCAATATTCCAGCTGTATGGCGGTGCTCTGCAAATAATCAAGTCTGGACCAGACAATTCAGTGATCAACAACATGAGCATCCATCCGTGTAATTGGGAACCAGTGATATGTGTCAACCAAGTTAGTGAGTCTGACCACCCGATTCCATAAGTTGTTTCTTATGACAAGCATGGGTTACTGAAGACCAATATTCTAACACACACATCTGGATCACACACTTTGTGTACCCTTCCGGCATGTGTAAATACCACCAGCTGTCAAGACTTCTTGCTTTGTATAAGCCTTCAATATTTAAATTTTTTTTAATCAGTACATATCAAATGCTATCCTATTGATTTTCCAACTGATTATGGTCTTTTATAGGAGAATTAATCGAAATTTAAATTTTTTTTGTATAAAAATAATAAGTTCTCAATTTTCACTATTTGTATACTTTCAGTTCTGTACATACTTTTAACATACTTTATGTTTAGTCAGATTTCCATTTTTTGTGACTTCTTGTTGCTGAGTGAGTTAAATCTCTGAGAGTGTGGGTTTGAGTTACAAATAGAACTTGACCTAAATGAGTATGAAATTCTGTGCTTTTCTGAGAAAGTGTAATTCCACATATAACATTTGATCCACTGTCTGAAAGGCATTGTATATTCATCATTCCATTTAAGTTGGCGTGTCACATCAGTGCCTTCAATTGAAGGTTATGGTCCATTGTGCTTTTGAGACTAGAAAAATGGTGTCACTTGCTGTTCTAGTCGTTTGGAACTGTCTTTCTTTGAGCACTAACAATGGTTTTATATAAATCCTTCAGGTGAGTGCAACTAGTTCATCGTGTTCCCACTTCGCTGATTGATGATCATGCTGTTGATCAGAGGATTGTCTGGTCTAGACTGAGTTATTTTCAGACCATATTGCTAAATGCAGCGTTAAACAACAGTCAAACTGTATCAAATGTGAAGGTTGAGTCTGAAAGACTTTGCTATACATAATTGTCCCACAATGCAGATTTAGGGACAATGTATTTAGCTGTGTCTGTACGTCCATTCGTACATACATACATCCCGATTCTTGTTAATACAGGATCTCGGATGTCTTCAAATTTGGCGACAGCCTACATTGGGGGATAACACAGACACCAGTTGATTTTGCTGACTTTGACATTGTCTTCAAGGTCATGCCAACTCTGACCACTCTCCTGTCCTTGTGGTTTGATAGACTGTCAGTTTTACCTGAAGTCATGGCGATGCATACTATAGAAATGATCCTTAAAAGTATGATCTTGACCACTTTTCAAGCTCTTGCTAACAAGATATCTCATGAACTGTTGTACAAAATGTTGCACCAGTTGATTTAGGTGACCTTAACTCTCTAACCACTTTTCAGACTCCTGTTAAAGCAATATCTCATGAACAGTTCTACTGAATGTCTTCAAACTTGGTGACAGTCTATATTAGGGGATTGTGCAGATGCATGTGGTGACCTTGACCTTATTTTCAACATCACCATGATTCTTTTTTACACACATGGATCAGCATATGGTCCTATTGACAACTAAGAATCACATGCATTGAGCAAGAGGGTAATCTCTGCTCAGCTGTTTCATCTCACAAGTTGTGGTAACGGCATAGTCAGGAACCATACCAAACACAAGAAGACTGTGGTTCATTTCATTTCATCAAGACAGTTATCACCCTCTATAAGTGAAATCACCAACGTGGCCCAGAAGTAGGTCACAGTACTTCTTGAGACCTTAGTGCTTCCGGTGACTTACAACCAACATTTCATACCTCTTCGAATGGATCTCTCATGGTTTTTAGTTGACAGTAAGGAACCAGTGACGCTTGTAGGAATAACAAATTTCACAATTAACCATCCCCAAATTAGCCAATTATTACAGCTGTCAGCATCATCTGTGACAACCAAGCATGGCTGTACACTTGATCTGGTCTAGTAAAGTCACATTTAGCAGTCATGGTATTTGGAACCAGAACTGATTCTTGAATATACGTTTGTCGCCCAAAATCTAGTATTGGAAGTAAGCAGGACCCCATCTCGCATCCCATGAACCACCTTAGTACCGGAAGTAGTGCCTCGCGAAACGCTATTGCATCAATCTTTCTTTCTAAGTAGTCAGAGGTTATATGTTTTAATGCATTTAACATATGTCTTGTTTCCCAAATAAGAAACAATGTCATCTGACTGCAAAGGATGCCATAAGATGAGGGTAGCAGATGACATCTTTATTTGTACTGTGAAATTTTAGGTCATGTTTTTCCGATCACAAGTCAAGTAAGTCATCAGACTGTAAATGCTTTCAGATGGCTACTTACAGTTGGAGGGAAGGTAGTTTGATCTGGATGTAGTTTGTGCATTTTTCTGCAAGCACATGGAAATGATATCAGCCAGGAAATGGTGGTTTGGAATGATTTCAGGGTCCTGCTAGTAATCACAGTGACATGTCTGCATCTGTTTTTAGAGTATGGGTAAACACTTTTGTAGGTATTTCGTAACTACCACAGATCATGCAGACTTCCAGTCAGGTCTAGCAACCTCTTATCACTTAATTTACTGAAATTGATGTTGACTTTTTTGTCAAGGTTTGTTCTGTGAGGCTAGGTCCTGTCAGGTAGCCTGCTGTGTTAGCTCGTCACACTGAAAACTTGGGTTCCATTCCTCGAATAGGTAGAGTGTGTGAAGACCATTTCTGGTGTTGCTCGCCGTGATGTTGTTGGAATATTGCTAAAAACAGCATAGAACTAAACTCAATTACTAACCCAAGCTAAATTATGTATGTTAACAGGATTGAATATGTAGGGTAAAACATTGAACATGACATGTTTTGCTTTATTTCATGTCAATTGTGTATATGTCATGTAAGATCATGGACATGAATATGGTTATTGTGCTTGTTCTTTCCATTTTCTTGTCTTCTTTGTCAATTATGCAGGTGCTCCAGTCATCCAATTTGTTGTAATAGGGTTTGCAGAGTTGCCCTCCATATTTGCTAGTAACAGCACACTATGATTACGAATTTGTCTGTGTTTGTTACCAACTCGTATGCTTTCCCTGACATGGTAAACGTTTTGAGACTGACATCACCTAAGAGCTTATTCTAATATTAAGTCCATGGAATGGTGTTGAATGCTCACATTCTTCTTTACAATTGTATGACCCTCCCTAGTCTGTCTTAGAGACCCTGAAGCAAATATATCCAAGAAAAGAAGTCCAGAAAATGTGGCTAGTCTAGATTTCCTTAGCTTCTGAAAATGAAGAAAGTCTCAGGGCTCCATTTCATTATATTAATTTCTTTTTTTTACTATGAAGTTTTTTCAGTAAAATATGTTCATTTCAGAGATTAGATGTTAGTCTGGACCTACCCGATCTTGTACAATGTTCATGACAAACTTTAACGAACTTGAGAGTCGTGTGCTATTGGTTCTCCATCACCGCATACTTTAGACTAACAACTATTCTCCGAAATGAACATATTTAACAGGAAAAAAGTTCAGAGTGAGAAAAAGATAAAATATAATGAAAAGGAGCCTTGAGACTTCCTTCATTTTCAGCTGTGGAAATCTAGACTTGCGACATTTTCTAACTTGTGTGGGCTTTCTTGGATATATTTGCTCCAGCATCTGTATGACAAACTACATGTAACAGATTACTGAGAATGAGCAAATATGTTGCTGTCTCGTCTGATCCACCATATAGGAAAAGATATGGAGTTGGTAGCATAATCTGACATCGTGTAAACAAGAAATAGATAATTGGTCTGACAAGGTTAAATACTAATTCATGTTTTCATTCCACCCTGTGAAAGAAATGCCACAATAAACATACATTAACTTAAGTTTTATTACTTTATTTATTTTTGGAATCCTTTCCATTTTGTGGATATATTTTTGGACTAGAATTTCACACAAAATACTTGGTACCTGTAAAACAGTTTGTGTGTTTGCAATAATATGTTTTTGTAATATATATCTTATACTTGCTAATTTGGACATATGCATAAACTTTTCCTCTAGAATTTGTCACTGGGAATAATATCAATATTTAATGTCATTGATTGCAATATAGCATGCAGTAGAGATGTCAGCAGTACCCAGATGTTACACATGAGGATCTCCCTCCACACATTAGCTGATCAGTATTGATCTTTATCCTTCGTCCGGCTGGGTGATACAGATTATTACATCCCATATGGGATCTCGCTTTTCTCTCAGATGTAGCAATTACTATCTCCCTATCACTCTGTCAAAGGGGAATAAAGACCTTGCAGTTGTTATTTATGTAAAGTCATGTTAAGGCCATGAAGCATACCTGTTTTGTTTTTCTTTCTTTCTTAAATTTTGTACGGCTGTTAATCAGTTTATGAAGTGAGGCTTAAGGTTAGGAGTGGCTGCATGAATGCACCATATGTATTTCCTCACTCACCCATCAAGTGGTTAACTGCAGATTTTCAGGTATTTCGATTTTTTATTATTTTATTTGTTTTTATTTATTTTTATTTTTTTTGTCTTTTATTTCTTTCTGAATCCCTTGACACAGTGTATCCAGGGATAATCACTGCTCCCTGTCTCCTTACACTATAATTAGTTCCAAAGTCAAATGGCATATCAATTTGGCCTTGGAGTGATTGAACAGAAAACATTTGTGGTCAGGGTTTAATTATCCACATCATTAGAACATACCATGTGCTGGGATATCAGTATTTCACACTGTATATGATTTATTACTCTGTTACTTTAATTACCAACATATGAAATATTTATGACCACATGAAAGTGTTCTGCATTATCTTCTGTAATCATATTCGTTTTGGCTGTTTGTTTACATTTAAAGTAGAAAATAAACAGGAGGGTAATTCATGGTAATCATTCATTTCAACAAGGCAGGCTATTAGTATGGCCGTGATGAAGTATGTTGCCATTTATCGTCAGATGGTTAATGATTTTGTCAATATGTTTTGTGAACCAGGACAATGCCTTAAACAAATCCTTGACCCTTGTTTACACAAGAGAGCCATGCCAGGTCAGACTGACCCAGGCAGTGAAGTGAGCCTGACTGTCTGTTGCTGTTCATTGTGGCTTGAGGTCAAAATGACCTGAAAAAAGTGTCTGCCTCTCCTTATCGGTTCTTTATCATTTGGACTGATATTTCAAAGTGTGATTATCAAGCACGAGTTTATTCTTTTTTATGACATATTTTCATTGTAGAAATAATAAGTGCAATAAAGACTGGAAGATATGTTATTTCTGAAATACTGGTTGTGATTTGGCTAACAGACATAATACCAACCAGTCACTGGTATGTTGGCATGTGGGGGCAACAGGATAGCTTGATTCTTAAAGTGTTCACTTGTGACCCAGGTTTGATTCACCACATGAGTACAATGTGTGACGCCTATTTCTGATGTGATATTGCTGGAACATTGTTAAAAGTGGCCTCACCCACCCACACATTCATTCACTCACTCACCTAGTGGTATGTGGGAGAAAATCATGGCTGCTGCGAGTAATAGTCGACGCCTCATCTGTCTGTCCGTAATGATTTTGTTTCCGGAGCATAACTCAGAAACCATTCAATATTTTTAGACCAAACTTGATAGATATAGTAATCTCAGCCTATGGTTGTGCCTTTTGCTATTTACAGAGTTTTGGCATTTATATTTTTTTTTATTTTTCCATGGAACATTTTGGTGTTAGTCTTATGGTGGGGTGGGCTTCGTTTCCAGAGTCAAAAAGGTTCAATATTTTTCTGCCAAACTTGGTAGATATATCAGTCAGAAGCTGAAGTGGTGCCTTTTGCTATGTACAGGTTTTTGTGATTTATTATTTTCTCGTTTTCCATGGAAACATTTCGGACCTAGTCTCAAAATGGAGGGATGGGCTTCGTTTCCGGAGCAGAACTCAAAAACTGTTAAATATTTTTCTGCAAAACTTTTGGTATTTACAGGTTTTTGTGATTTCTTATTTTCTTGGTTTCCATGGCAGGCCCCCCTAAGTAATTGAAGGAATTACAGCAAATTTGAAGGAATTGCATCTCAAATGTAAACAAACGCAGCCCACTCGCAAAACAATTGCAGCGATATCGGTAGTTTAGCGGTAATAACAGAAACACATCGGCCCTATCGGAAGCAATGTCGGTAATACTGGAAACACGATCGGCCATCTTCGGAGATTTTTCGGAAACACACGCAGCAAAACATGGCGTCGTTGGAAGAAGCACCCGTCTCGGTGAGATTTGTTTTTAGTTCCTACTATTACATTTTCATACTTCTCCATCTTTGACCACCCGCGTTGAATGCGTTTAGGTATGAGGTGTTGTCGGGGCAATAGCTTATGTTTTTAGGAAAAGATTGTCACTGCAGAAGAGTGTCACAAGTCATGCCCCTGGAGATTGTTTACATCTGAACATCGAAGTCGTGCCGATGATTACGAACATCATGAACGTGCCCCATGAAGAAGTTTATGAGCCATAATTTTTCTTGCTACGAAGTGCAATTGACAAATTTAAACACATTTTACAAAAAAATGATGTTATATCTGGCGCACGTTCATAATCATCGGCACGACTTCGATGTTCAGATGTAAACAAACTACAGGGGCATGACTTGTGACACTCTCCTAGAGTGACTATCTTTTCCTAAAAACATAAGCTTTTGCCACGACAACACCTCATACCTAAACGCATTCAACACGGGTGGTCAAAGATGGATAAGTATAAAAATGTAATAGTAGAAACGAAAAACAAATCTCACCGAGACGGGCGCTTCTTCCAACGACGCCATGTTTTGCTGCGTGAGTTTCCGCTCGCGACCGAAAAATCTCCGAAGATGGCCGATCGTGTTTCCAGTATTACCGACATTGCTTCCGATAGGGCCGATGTATTTCTGTTAGTACCGCTAAATTACCGATATCGCTGCAATTGTTTCGCGAGTGGGCTGCGTTTGTTTACATTTGAGATGCAATTCCTTCAAATTTGCTGTAATTCCTTCAATTACTTAGGGGGGCCTGCATGGAAATGTTTCAGACCTAGTCTGAAAAGTGAGAGGTGTGTTTTGTTTCCGTAGCAGAACTCAAAAACCGTTCAGTATTTTTCTGCAAAGCTTGGTAGATATATCAGTCAGAAGCTGAAGTGGTGCCTTTTGCTGTGTACAGGATCTTGTGATTTATTATTTTCTTCATTTCCATGGAAACGTTTTGGATCTATTCTGAAAAGTGAGAAGTGTGTTTCGTTTCCGAAGCAGAACTCAAAGACTTCTTAATATCAGTTAGTAAAACTTTCTAGATATGTGTGGCAGACCCCAAAGTGGTGCCTTTTGGTTTTCAAAGGCTTTGTGATGTCTTATTTTCTTGGTTTCCATGGAAACGTTTCGGACATAGTGTCAAAATTGAGAGGTATGTTTCGTTTCCGGAGCAGAACTCAAAAGCTGTTCAATATTTTTCTGCAAAACTTGGTAGATATATCAGTCAGAAGCTGAAGTGGTGCCTTTTGCTATGTACAGGTTTTTGTGATTTATTATTTTCTTGGTTTCCATGGAAACGTTTCGGACATTGTCTCAAAATGGAGGGATGGGCTTCGTTTCCAGAAAAGAACTCAAAAACCGTCAAATATGTTTCTGCAAAACTTGGTAGATATATCAGTCTGAACCTATAGTGGTGCCTTTTGGTATTTACAGGTTTTTGTGATTTCTTATTTTCTTGGTTTCCATGGAAACATTTTGGACCTAGTCTGAAAAGTGAGAAGTGTGTTTTGTTTCTGTACAACTCAAAAACCGTTCAGTATTTTTCTGCAAAACTTGGTAGATATATCAGTCAGAAGCTGAAGTGGTGCCTTTTGCTATGTACAGGTTTTTGTGATTTATTATTTTCTTGGTTTCCATGGAAACGTTTCGGACATTGTCTCAAAATGGAGGGATGGGCTTCGTTTCCAGAAAAGAACTCAAAAACCGTCAAATATGTTTCTGCAAAACTTGGTAGATATATCAGTCTGAACCTATAGTGGTGCCTTTTGGTATTTACAGGTTTTTGTGATTTCTTATTTTCTTGGTTTCCATGGAAACATTTTGGACCTAGTCTGAAAAGTGAGAAGTGTGTTTTGTTTCTGTACAACTCAAAAACCGTTCAGTATTTTTCTGCAAAACTTGGTAGATATATCAGTCAGAAGCTGAAGTGGTGCCTTTTGCTATGTACAGGATCTTGTGATTTATTATTTTCTCGGTTTCCATGGAAACATTTTGGACCTATTCTGAAAAGTGAGAAGTGTGTTTCATTTCCAGAGCAGAACATATCTGTCAGTAAAACTTTTAAGATATGTATGGCAGACCCCAAAGTGGTGCCTTTTGGTTTTTAAAGGTTTTTGTGATATATTATTTTCTTGGTTTCCGTGGAAACGTTTCGGACTTAGTCTCAAAATGGAGGGGTGAGTTTCGTTCCCAGAGCACAACTCGAAAACCATTTCATATATTTCAACAGTTCTTGGCAGATATATGAAATTGTGATTTTGCTGGTTAGTTACATCTATGTGGCATTTATAATTTTCATGAATTCCATGGAAACAATTCAACCTTAGTCTAAAAAAACGATGAGTAACTCAGATTATTTGTCCTTTCAAACATATGGGGGCCGGGGGATATGTCATCTTCTGATGACTCTTGTTATTTGTCACATGACACAAAGTTTTCCTTCAGTCACAACATGTGTGTGTTTTGTAGAAATAGGATCAGGATTGTATATCTGTGATTGAAAACCAGTTTGCAGGCACCCTTTGCTGATATAACACATGTAATAAAATGAAATACACTTTCCTGTCCAGTGTTCATGGGCAACCTAGTACCATCTTGCCTAGGCAACGCCGTTGTATAGAATGTGATGTTAGGTAAATGTTAGTTAGATGTTAACCGTACATGACTGTCACCTTCTCTATTTTTCATTTCAACAAATGGAATAAATTTATAATGATATACCAAGATAAGACATAATGTTATGAGAAACTGGAAAAGATGGATAGATTCTATCTACATATTATTATTATACATATGTACCTTTGGAATCTGCCATCCAGGATTTACTTATGCAGGTGCAGGCATGATCATGTGCCAATGTGGTTACTGTATTGTAACTGATTTTGTTTTTACCTTGTTTGCAGGAAAGAGTTTGGAGGACACGCCCATCATTATAGCCGACTCAAGTGCGGAGCAGTCAATCTTGGACATGTGTAAACAGGCCAGAGTCGTGCTGAACTGTGTGGGACCGGTAAGGCCGCAACGTCACTGATCCTATTTCATAGTAACGATAAAACACTTCATTCTGAAGATATCAGAGGACATCAACTGGACATCAGCTGGAACAAACGCTAATGTTTGTTTTTTCCATTAAAATTTAAAAGCAAATCTTTGGTATTCAAGACAGTGTGATAAATGGGCAGATTTAGCTTATACAATTATTTGCAAACATCTCTCAGCCAATTCTTTGTGTTCTTCATGAAAAAAACTGGTGTTGGGGGTAACCTAATGGTTAAAGTGATTGCTTGTCATGCCAAAATCCAGGTTCGAAATCCCTACATGGGTACAATGTGTTAAGCCTATTTTTTGTCTCCCCGACTGATATTGCTGGAATGTTGCACAAAGAGGCCTGAAACTTAACATTCATGCAATATTTGGAAAGTGTGTCATGGCAGCAAGAGGCTAATGGTTGTATCCCCGAGCATATCACACCATAACAGGTCAAAATTTGACAGTAGTTGTCATCTTGACTTGCAATCAGTGTGACCTGTCAAGATCTTGGGTAGAACATGTCTTCGGCAACACATACTTGCCACAAAATGCAACTGTGCTGGTCGTGAGAGGTGACTAATGGGATTGGGTGGTCAGGCTTGCTGACTTGGTTGACACGTCATCGGTTCCCAGTTGCGCAGATCAATACCAATGCTGTTGATCACTTGATTGCCTAGTCCTGACTCAATTATTTACAGACCATCGCCAAATGGGTGGAATATTTCTGAGTGTGTCATAAAACTAAATTCACTCATGTACTCGCAATCACTGTTAAATTTAAACATATGCAGAAGCAAATTTTACAAAACATATCTTGATCATGAACTATACATAGCTACCACTATTGTATACTATTTTCAAAATATCACCCGTAGTCAATGACATGGTGAAATCTGTACCCATAGAAAATTGACTGGCCCAGAGGGCTGGCTATAAAATAAAGTTGTAAACCCACAATATAACTAGCAAGCAGCGGGCCGCCAGGCAGACACTGTTTTATACGCTGCCATTTCATTGTTGGATGGCTGAGCTGATGTTACGTGCAGAATTGTTCCAATAATATACATGTTTCCATAGCGAAATATTCCTGACACTCCTATTTGTATGTGTTAGTGAATCAGTAATTAGTGAAGTGTCCAACATTTGATTAATCAAGGCAGCACAAAGTAATTGGTGTGTATAATGGTTTGAAGAGAAAGGTTGACATGGCAATATTTGCAGAGAAAAGTGATTGATCATTCTGTTAGCAATACTTGTTAACATCTGTCATGGTGGCAGCGTGATGTGTGTTGTGGAATAAAATTTTTCATTTTGGTTTCAATTAGAAACCATTTCAGAACACCAGTCCATTGACCTGATAAAATTAGATGTGTCTTTCAATGCTAGAAATAGCATACCAGTAGCTCATGTATCAATATAGAACAATACAGGTATATATATGGAGGGTGAATTAACACCTACTGAACTGTATGTCATTTATCAATACAAGTCAATACAGGTATATACAGTGAATGCACATTGCCTTGTAGAAAGTGATCAAAATGTGAAAGGTAACATATGTTATATATGGATTGTATTTTCTCAGGTGAGCACAGAATATTGTTCCTTAGGTACTTTTCATGATTAGAACCCACAGTCAAAATCATGAACCTGAATGCCAGCTCACAATGTCAGCCATATAACGGACTTAGCAACCACTGCTTCCACAAAAAAGTGACCATAGATAACAAATTTTACAATAAATATATAAATAGGAGACCCAGTAGCAATTACAGAAGTGTATATATAAGAGTGAACAATCTGGCAAGACATGTATCAGTGCAAAACAAGGCAAATATATATACAAGTCTGAAGATTCAAATAGTATACAGCTAAGTGTTATATACAAGGATGAAAGCACACAAACAGTATATCCATAGTCCATATATTGATGCAAATAACCCGTCTATAGAAGGGTGAATATGTGCAACTATAGTGTATTGGTGTAGATATTGACAATAACCCGTCTATAGAAGGATGAATACGTGCAACTATAATGTATTGGTGTAGATATTGACAATAACCCGTCTATAGAAGGATGAATATGTGCAACTATAGTGTATTGGTGTAGATATTGACAATAACCCGTCTATAGAAGGATGAATATGTGCAACTATAGTGTATTGGTGTAGATATTTACAATAACCTGTCTATAGGAGGGTGAATATGTGCAACTATAGTGTATTGGTGTAGATATTGACAATATCCCGTCTATAGAAGGGTGAATATGTGCATCTATAGTGTATTGGTGTAGATATTGACAATAACCCGTCTATAGAAGGGTGAATATGTGCATCTATATTGTATTGGTGTAGATATAGACACATGTACTGGTAGTGTTCCCACTAGGGTTCAGAAAGGGCAGGGTAAATACATGGAAAAGGGCACTTCATAACCTCAAAGGGCATGTTGGTGAGGATTATTGAAAAAACAACAAAATGTATATCAAGTCAAATTGTCTTATAATTTCAATTCTAAAGTTTGTTTTTACTCTTGTCAGTTTGTATTTTAAGATTAGAATTTGAAAAAAAGCATTTTCAAATCTGGAAAATACACACTAGTCATAGTAAACGACTGAGATTGAAACGAAAAAGAGCAGGGCGCAAAATAAAATAGGCAGGGCGCAAAATAAAAAAAGGCAGGGCACAAAAGTCAAAGGGCAGGGCGCTGCGCCCTCCTAAATGTGCCTAGGGTGAACACTAACTGGTACACTCATATCCCATATATATCATGTACATTTAAGTCCTGTTAATGTGCTATGCGTTTGGCTTGCTTATGTTATCTAATAATGTATGTTTCATAGTTTCTGATAATCAATTATGTTCCAGTACCGTTTCCATGGCAGCCAGGTGGTGAGAGCTTGTATCGAGGGAGGAGCAAGCCACATTGACATAAGTGGAGAACCCCAGGTATATATGGAACAGTGTAATTAACAGCAATGAATAGGCCTTCTTTTAGGTTTGATTGCAATGTCATCAATGTGCCTGCAATAGGACCATGTAAATTGTAGACTTCACAGAAATACATTGTAGGAGAAATAGCGAGGGAATTATACTGGGGAATATGATATAGCCACAGTACAAGAGATTCACAAATACAGCAATTGGGGTGTCATGGGAATTCAGTGCCAACAGAACATTTGCAGTCACACAAGTACACATGAAGCCAATTTGCAGAATTATTTATGAAACTAGTATGCATTCACAAATATCATTCACTCTGACACTCTAAATATGTTTGTTCTGGAAGCTTCAGAAGCAGCGCCTTGACATAGTAGCATTTGTGTTAAAGGAATGAGTAAATATTGTGTTTGTCGTTATTGAGGTACGTGTGTCTGGTGCAAATGTCAGCTTGTCTGGAATCCAAATATCCTCCGCATCACACAGGTGAAGTGTATGAGTTTTATTTCAGATAACCCAAAGCCTTTGGGGCATGTTTCTGATGATACACCACTGCAGGAGAGATAACCATGTCCTGCTTGTGATGTGGTTTTAGTGTACAATTTCGTAAAAATCATAGAAATGTGTCGCAAATTCTCCTGACATGCTCTTAGGGGAATATTGGGCCTGACTGTGCCACAAATTACATTTAATATTTGAGTTTCAAATTTCTGGATTCCTCATCTGTGAAATATCATTACCATATTTCAATTCACACAAAAAAATATCTTTTTTTCCTTCCACACTCCCCTTCCCTCTAATAAAGGGTACTTTGTTTGAAATCCTAAACAACCATATATTTCAAACAAGGAACAGTTTCTTTCTGTTGCTGAGATAACTGCCGTCAACCAGTTGAGTATTGCAACAGTCTGAAGGTGCACTATATCAATCATCTGGTAGTGTCAGTACATGTGCCCAGACCGGATAGTGTTGGTCTCATAATGTATTCGTCACTGCTTGTCATGTGTAGCACACCTGTTCACTGGTTGTTTTGATAGGACGTTGATAATGCTCCTGCTGTATCAGTGAAATTCACTCCCTTCCTGAATACCATGAACACACACATGGAGATAAGATGATGCTGATTGTTGTATATATAACATACATTTGCATGTAAAACATTGTTTGATAATGGGAATCTTATGGTCATTGATTTATCCTATGGTTAAATTATAGATCCATTTCATCGAAGGACTCACTCACTTGCCTGTCCACCCAACAACATTGCATGCTCTGTTAAAAATCAGTTTTGATAACCAAGAAATTCATTGTTAAGGCGTGCAATTGTTTGGATTTTAACTGAATTGTTAAAAGTAGGAACCAAAATCTTTATAGCTCACTAACAGTGAAGGCAAGAGTGACTTGTGTGAGTGGATTTTAGCTTCTCTATTCTTGCAGGGCAACCTTTTGGTTAAGGTGCTTAGTACAGCAGGATTAAGTATGTTGAAGTTAATGTGTCAAGTTCATCTCCTTCAATACTACAGCTAATAAAATATCACTTGATGATGCAGTTCATATATCACCATTTGTTCCAGTTCCTTGAGAATATGCAGCTCTTGTACAACGCCAAGGCAAAGGATGCCGGCGTCTACATCATCGGCAGCTGTGGATTTGACAGCATCCCTGCTGACCTCGGCGTTGTCTTCATGAAATCTAAGTTTCAGGGTAAGTATGGGGTAGCCTAGTGATTAAAGTGTTTACTCACTACACCAATGGATTCCACACATTGGCACATTGGGTATTCCACATGTAATACTATGCCGAAATACTTCTAAATGGTAGTAAAATCAAACTCTCTCACTCTGAACTTGTTGAATTGTTGAAGGGATTTCTGTCCTGAGTAGGTGGCTAAATTACAGATTTGAATTTGCAGTTGGTCATTATACCATCAGTAACAGTGAACTTGTACAAATGTATTTGTCAGTGGTTTCATTTTGCTTTTAAGAGGTATATGTTGTATATTCCATGTTGGGCATGTTTGGCTGTATTATTAGTCATTATAATGTGAAGTAAGGAAGATCAAATATGAGCCTAATTTCATCTGTTTCAGGTGATTTAAATTCTGTGGAGTGTTACATCAGTTTGACCTCAGGACCAGAGGTAGGTGATGAAAATTGGTTATGCATGTATACCTGTATAGTAGATGTGTGGAATGGAAGTTGCATGTGTTCCTACAAATCAGTTGGACATATGTTTACATATGTCTAAGCATCAAACATCTGAACTATCGATCAGCATCCCAAACTTATAAGAGGTGACACATGGGATCAGTTGATGCAAAGCATCTTTTACCAACTGGACAAGGTGGTCAGAGTTATCTCCCATGGTCCAGTGTATACCAGGACGGTTTGCAAATGCCATTGTCACATTTATTGGAGATTGATTTAGGATGAACTGGATGATTTACCACACTTTCTCAGCTTCCTATCTGTTTGAATCTGTACATCTTTCTAGGGAGCTGCAATTAACTATGCGACTTACGAGTCAGCCGTCCATGGGTTCGCACACCAAGGGGAGCTGCCGGCCATCAGGAAGCAATTGTTTCCCAGCCCCTTGCCACGCAGTAAACACAAGGTCCCAAGAAGGTCAGAAGACATGGCAACAACTGCCATACATGGTTATATTGTTCACTGTTTGAAGTAGGATATGTAAATCATGACTGTTGTGTCTTTCTAAAATTGTTCAAAGTTTGACATTAAAAAGCCCATAAATATTCATGACATAGGTCAGACATGATATTTTGTGTGTTTACTTCTAACATTGTTTAACTGCATATGAACTACTTTATACAGAGTTGCACAACAAAACCTAACATATCCCATTTTTTTTTTAGCTATACATTATGTGCTTATATATAGGTTTTAATATGAATAAATACAACATTTGAGTATGTCAATATAGCAAGTTAAAGTGTGCCTAACCTATTGCTAACCTAAGCTTCCTAAGTCTGGATCAGACAATCCAGTGATCAAAAGCATGAACATCGATCTGCGCAATTGGGAACTGATGGCATGTGCCAACCAAGTCAGCGAGCCTGACCACCAGATCCCGTTAGTTGCCTCTTACGACAAGCTGAGTTCCATTTTACAGCAAGCATGGGTTGCAGAAGACCTATTCTACCCCGGGCCCCGGGTCAATTATTCTTTCAGATCAGCTGTGTTCAAGAGTGGCTTAATGGATAAATGGTGTTTCCCATTCCTTGGAAGTGACAAGTCAGTTGTGACCAGAACACAAAGATACAATTACGATGTGAAAAAGTCGCGCCCAGTAAGTTGCTGCTCCGTACCTCAACATTCATGGAGTAATAGTACATATCTCAGTCTTAGACTCGGACTCTTTATGATAGTCATTGAGGCCTATAGAGTGATGTGGTGTACATGAAAATACATGAAAAATCATAATGGTTTGAGTGCCTGCTCATAGTTTTGCAGTGTGAACATTTTGGTGAGATAGATAGTGGTTCTAAAGAATACAGATTTATCATGGTTGGACGTCAGTTGTGTGAATTTAAGTTTAGGGTGATGTTTTTAATAATAAGGTGTTATATACTACTCTCAGATTTTGGTACAAATGACAAATTAGTAGATATGATATTCGTGTTCAAAACCATCATTGCAGAAGGGACAGATTGCATCCATGAATGTAATAAGGGAACAGGCAGAAAGGATGCTTCTATACACTTGGATCGTAAAATAGAATTTAGTCAAAGCACGTCAGAATTTAGTGGATTTAACATGATGTAAAAGGCTCTGGCTGAAGGATGGTTTGAAAGTACGTATCGATATTACCTCATGGCATTCAGGGTACCCATAGTGTACTGACATGGAAGACTATACAGGTGGCTGAAGGTGTTACAATATTCTTTGTAGAATTACATTGCTTTGGGTACCTTGATTCCAGGATTTTGTTTGAATGAAAATTGCTGTCTTATGTGGTCAGAAATTTTCAACACTGCACCATGTCTTGGCTGCAATCTTACCTAGTGCTGCCTTACCCAGTTTACAAATCTCTAAGCCTTCATTTAAAATGTTGCTACAAGTACCTGTAAAATGTATACCAGCTTTTACTTCTCCCAGTAACAAGATCCATAATGTTTCTCTCCCCAGATTCAGTTCTCCCCATATATGTGTGTAGACAGCTTCCTCTACATGGTCCTCATGGTTGTGTTTGGAACTCTCTTCGGACTCTTTGCCAAGTTTAGCATAACCCGTAACATCCTCCTGCAGGTGAGTTCAGCCCATGCAAAAGGAGATACACATAATTTCAAATTCTCACAAAATATTTGACAAGATATCCCCAAATTTCTTTTAGAGAACAAAGCTCGTTTGCTGAGACTTCTGCCCGTATCCTTCCTTAAATTTGATTCTAGTCAAATCATATCGCCTGAATATATATTCCTCATCTGATAGTAATGAGTTTTTAACATGTGTCTTTAATTTTATCTTAACATACTGAAATACGTATCCAACTTTAAAACTTAGTTGTTAAAACTTAGAGGGGATACAGGTAATTTATCACCTGGCCATAGTTCCCATTCCACTGTAACAAAAAATGTGCTAAATGCATGATCAATTAAATTTACTGGCATGAGGTATTTCTTTCTGTATCAGAGTTTATTTTCATCTTAGCTGTAATGTGTAATTTCAGAAACAGGATAAATGTTCTTCAGAAAACTAACCTAAGTATCCTCTATGAGCATACAAATACAGTTCTGCATAGACTAGTTCTTTATAGACTAACCTCATCATTTTCTCCCCAGTTCCCAGGCTTGTTTACAGTTGGTTTGGTGAAGAAAGGTGGGCCCAGCAAGAAACAGGTGAGGATGTTTTGCTTGAGGTTAATTAGCAAGATATAGTGAACTGTGTTGTTTAAATTCTCTTGTTCCACAGAATCTTACTTGTCATAATATGGAACAAAGTTGTCAGAAGAAAGCTTGTGTTCTCAATAATTCTAAAAAGTAGATGTTCCCTTTATGTTATCTTTTGTAGGGTTCAATTTAGTGCTTTGATACTTGAACTGGTGCAACCCAATATTAGAAAAGTGCAACCGTGTTATTAGTGAAACGTGCACGAGGTGCATCGCAGTTTTTGAGAAATAAATCAAGAATAAATGTAACATTATATGCATAAATATGTCAGCTCATTTTCTTCTACATTTTCAATAGCTATGGCACCGAAACACTGCTATTCATAGACACAACTTGGCTATGACAGCTCATGTCATCAGGGATTAGCTGTTTCTCAGTGTTGCTATGGTTTCATGGGTTCTACATCATGGACATGCACTTATGTTCTCCGAAACCTCTGATGTTTTATCACACAGCATTGCAACAGGAATTTGATTGGTGCAACAAGGTCTTAGTTTGCACCAGGTGCAAGTAGCTTAACATCTCTTAATCGAGCTGTGATTATATATTAAATCCAGGTTTACCATCATGCATATACATTACTCATGTGGGATAACCTTGTGGTTAAAGCATTCGTTCATCACGCCGAAGACCCAGGTTTGATTCCCTACATGGGTACAATGTGTGAAGCCCATTTCTTGTGTCCAGGTATTCCTGGAATATTGCTAAAAGGGTCATTAAACTATTCTCAATCACTCATTACTGATGTGTTGCATAATCTTCATATCTTTATTGGCATCATTACTATTGTACAGTGGTGCATTCGTATGTGGACAAATTTTCAATAGCTGGATCAAAATTGTCTTTTACATCTACCAGATTGAAGGAACGTCTTTCTCCATGACATTCTTCGGAGAGGGATACAGCGACAAGCTGGATGACCCAGAGGCACAGCATGAGAATCCTCCAGACAAGAAAATTCAGACCAAGGTCATTGGACCAGGTAATCACTCATCATTTACACAATTGGTTGTGATTGTATTATTCGTCATAGGTAGTGGTATTGTACAGAGTTGTCTTTGATCAGGTCTTGGTGAGTTAGTTAAAAGTTATCTTCTCATGATCATTATCACCCCAGTCATGTTGCTTAACTTGTCAGCATCTAATACCTTTGTTTCTTGACTACAGTAATGATGGTAACATCTGAGACCTTGTTCACCTTAGACTCTACCAGACTTAAACCCAACCCACTCACTCACATAAGCAATACAGTAGTGAAGAGAAGATTCATTTGTGCGTGCATTTGTGTGTGCGCGTGTGTGTGTGTGACGTTAATTTTGAGAATCGTATTGTTAGAAATAGTCATATGAGCAAAGTAACATATTCATTCTGTGAATTTTGTAAATATATATTTGAAAGGAAAATAGTGGCTGAAATCAAAGAAACTTGTTTCACCTTCACTGAATGGTTTGGCCAAGAACACTAAATGATTGTCAGTGTTAGCCTTCAGGTGAATTATCAGTTACCGCACGTTTTTGCATGTATTTTTCATGTACAACAAAACCTCTCACTTTATTGCTTCAGGATTACTGGTCACAAAGAAAATTCAGAGTTGATAAATGTTAGAATTAATTTGGTTACAGAGCCTGGCTATGTGACTACGCCAATCTGCATGGTACAAGCTGGACTCATGATCCTCAAGGAGAGGTCAAAACTTCCTTCAGGGTTAGTCTCATTTACAGCATTATGACCATTGCATCTTGTTCAGTTAACAAACTACACCAGTGTTACATGTAAGGCATGAACAAAGGTGAACAATTTGTGTTTGGAATTTATCATTTTCAACGTTGATTGTGAAACAACTTGTGTTCTATTGTCATGTTTGTGGTTGATTTTATGATTGCTTAGTCAGCTGTGTGCTCTGTCTAAGTCGAAGACATACTGGTTTGATAATTAACTGCACTTTTATTTGTTTTCTGTTGGCTTTTACCCGAAAAGGATACTACTTTAAATTGATTAGACAGGTGATGTGAGTTAATGGTCATCAGACAGACTGATTTGTAAATGATTCAGAATACATAATAGATGGATGTACCTTCAATACTGAATGTGTTACAGTTCATGTGAAAAATTTCAATATGTCATAATTATTTTGGGAAGGTTGGAATGCATCAATAAGTGCTCTTAATGAAACCAGATTTTAGGTTTCTTATTGAGTTTTGCTGTCCATGTTTCCAGGGGTGGTGTCTACACACCTGGCGCTGCTTTTGGTGAGACAAGTCTGATCACGAGACTGGATAAAAGAAACGTGAAGTTCCAAGTGTTGGAGTCGTAATGTGACAGACAAGAGAATCCCCTGATGATCAGGTCTTCTTGTGTACATTCTAGAAGAAGGAATATCAACACTTCACCAAATACTTAGCAGTAAACCTTATATATTTAACTGTGCATACAAAAGCGGGAACGATGATTGATCAGACATGATATCATGTCAGATTTGTTTTTGAGTTTACAAACAACAGTAACTGACCAATATCAGTTTCTGTCAAATCTTGGTATAAAAAAGCTCCATGGCTGTTCATGATCAGTTAGTTCCTGAAGAACTTTACAAAAACATTCATTAGCACTGTTCCTGTATTAGATCAGATCAGACATGATAGGTGATGTCCAGCATTACTATTTTCGACTGATTAATTTCACTGACAAATCATACGAAATGTAATACATTTTTGATGTTACCAACAAATTTGTGTTTATGTTACACTTAGCCCACAATGAGTCATATATTTCTGGCAACCCCAGTTCCACCTCAGACTGCATTACATGTGAAGGCCTGATTCAAGGAATCCTTCACTGAAGCATTATATGAAGTGTCTTTCAACTTGAACCCCATGAGAGTGGGTGATATCAGTGCTGCCGATAGTCCTTCTGGACTGTCCTGTTATGTGTCATTCTAGTTTTGTAGTTGCTTGCCATATACTTATAGCAATAAGTAGTTTGCTTCATGATAGATGATGTTGATCCATTCAGTCTTTAAGATTTGAGTACCATCCTGATTCACATCATTGTAATACATTGTATCCAATTGATCCTTCTGTATGAGTTCTAGATTACAGTCAATGTCAGTACATGGAAGAACAGACATTGCTTGATCAGGACTTTTTAAAGGCTGTTGTCAGATGGTTCTCAACCTAGTCCGTAACAGAAGATTTTTGTGTAAGTGATCACATTGTAATAAAAGACCGTCTTTAATTCGGACACAGAATGACACTACAATAGTTCAATCTCCCTACAGTTAAAGGCATCATGTGGAAAAGACATTAATGCTATTGAGGGTACTCATGTGTACTGAAACAAAAACAAAAAAAACATGAATACTTTGCTTGATTTTGCATATAAAAGTGTCTACTCAGTCTTGAATACGCCACCAAAACAAAATCCAAAATATTTAGACTCCCTAACCTCTTTTTGGGTTGTTGATGAGTATATGAACACTGTTCAGGTGGGTTCTCTGTCTTTGCTGCCAGAACGATCTACAAAACATTCAGGATATCAAACTTCTCTTTGATCAGTACCTGTGTATGAACACTGTTCAGGCTACCATCATTCAGGTATTCTTATATGTTTTACAGACAGTAAATGAATGTATTGATGGGACAGTATTGTCCACTGCTGCAGTTGGGAGGTGATTTAGATCAAGTTGTACATCTTTTAACTGTCCTGTTTTATCTGGTCATTGACTAATCGCTTTGCTTATTGGGTATGCATTTACTATGGTTTGTACAAACGTGTTATGTTGATTATATTGTATGTTGACTATATCAGTTGTGAATATTGTAGCAATTCTTTGTTTAGCAACCATTTACTTGGTAACACTGAGTGGGAAATGGTATGATCAGACAGGCCAGTCATCTGACAACTGGCTCCAATAAAGGAACTTTCTCCAGTACTTCATGACTGAGTCAAAAACATACAGTTACATTTATGAGCTTGGAAATCTATCCTTCACAAAAGGTGCTCAATTTTAAAATAAATGAATTAATTCCACAAATGAGTTTCTACTGCTTAAATGTTTTTAAAGTTAAGAGGAAATTCTTAAATAATTCTGTAGTTAATCTGTTCTGCCCTAACAAAAAACCTAGACCAGTTTAAACAATCAGACGGTTCCTACTTTCTTTTGTGTAGTGTTGCTTAATTATAGAAAACTTTGGAGAAGAAAATAGTTGTGTTTAATTTAGCAAGAGTCTTCTTCTAGACTGTACTTGTCAGTTTCATTTCCCCCATGATGGTGTATTGGCTGAATGTTTTCCTGACTTGGGACCATGACAATGACAAAGTACATGCCAATATGAACAGGGAAATTTAAAGGTCTATCTTTGTTGCAGTCTATTTATTTGCTTGTTGCTGTTTTCTATTATTTCTAAGAAACTTTTTGTCTATTTTGTCATACCACTTTTTACCAGTTTTGACAATGTTTCTTCAAGTCTAGGAGTATCCAGTTCAAAATTTGTACTTATTTCACATTTATTCCAACTTCTGCATCACAAACATTTACACAAAAGTAGGAAACACTCTGCTATTCAAATATCAATTTGAAAAATATTATGAACATTTTTCTGTATTGAGTTGTGTATCCTGTTCAATAAAGATATTTACTCCTATGATGTTGTTAATTTTTTATTCAGACATTTGCAGTCACAGTAAATGCATTACTTCATTCCAGTCATTAATACTTATCCAAAGTGGCATCTAGATTGTAGTTTATGGACACAGGAGCCCAGTCTGCAGAGTTAGTCTCCTGTGCACATCACTTCAAATTGCTTCACACACTGAGCTGACACACACTGATAAAACTTCATTCCTGTTAATAGCGATGCTGAACCCAAGTTAGTCAGTGATATAACTTCAATATTGTAAATTAGAGGTACAACAATACAGAAAATAAGCAATATGTATCGCGATATCTTGGAACAATACAATTTGATGCACTTCACGATATGCTATCTTTAGTAACTTTCTTATGAAAATGTATGTTTTGGTATCAAGTAACAGTGTACATTTTGCCATAACCATCAATTTCTGGTGAAAAATTAACAATTTTAAGGTCAATGATATAAGTATCGATATATTGATTGTATCATGATTATCAATGCTAGGATATATCATCACAGCTCTATTGTTAACAGCGATGCTAAACACAAGTCAGTCAGTGATATGACTTCAATACTGTTAATAGCGATGTTAAACTGAACTCGCACAGTGATATAATTGCTATACTTTCAATAGCAACTCTGTTACTAGAATGAGAATGCAATCCCATAATTGCTGCCATGTGCTTTTGTATCTTCTCAGATCACAGAGCATGTAAAACAATCAGCTTCCTATTATCATCTCTTTGTTAGTTTTGAAGTAAAGAGACTGAAAGAATTCTATTTCTGTCAAGCTTCCATATTTATTTCAAGGAATGTAAGTTAGTCAAGGACGTGGCTACAAAACCTGGCACCGCAGGGAATGTAGTCTCACATGGCCTTGCTGCAGGTGCCCTATTGTCATCCCTCAGTTTGACACTTGACACGGCCTTGTTGCAGTGGCCATAATGTGACCCTGGGTTGGCTAGATGACATTGCCTTGTTGCAGTGGCCGTAATGTGACCCCTCAGTTGGCTAGATGACATGGCCTTGTTGCAGTGGCCGTAATGTGATCCTTCAGTTGGCTAGATGACATGGCCTTTTTGCAGTGGCCGTAATGTGACCCCTGAGTTGGCTAGATGACATTGCCTTGTTGCAATGGCCATAATGTGACCCTCAGTTGGCTAGATTACATGGCCTTGTTGCAGTGGCCGTAATGTGACCCCTCAGATGGCTAGATGACATGGCTTTGTTGCAGTGGCCGTAATGTGATCCTTCAGTTGGCTAGATGACATGGCCTTTTTGCAGTGGCCGTAATGTGACCCCTGAGTTGGCTAGATGACATTGCCTTGTTGCAATGACCGTAATGTGACCCTCAGTTGGCTAGATGACATTGCCTTGTTGCAGTGGCCGTAATGTGACCCTCAGTTGGCTAGATTACATGGCTTTGTTGCAGTGGCCGTAATGTGATCCTTCAGTTGGCTAGATGACATGGCCTTTTTGCAGTGGCCGTAATGTGACCCCTGAGTTGGCTAGATGACATTGCCTTGTTGCAATGACCGTAATGTGACCCTCAGTTGGCTAGATGACATTGCCTTGTTGCAGTGGCCATAATGTGAGCCCTCAGTTGGCTAGATGACATGGCCTTGTTGCAGTGGCCGTAATGTGATCCTTCAGTTGGCTAGATGACATGGCCTTGTTGCAGTGGCCGTAATGTGATCCTTCAGTTGGCTAGATGACATGGCCTTGTTGCAGTGGCCGTAATGTGATCCTTCAGTTGGCTAGATGACATGGCCTTGTTGCAGTGGCCGTAATGTGATCCTTCAGTTGGCTAGATGACATGGCCTTGTTGCAGTGGCCATAATGTGATCCTTCAGTTGGTTAGATTACATGGCTTTGTTGCAGTGGCCATAATGTGACCCTGGGTTGGCTAGATGACATGGCTTTGTTGCAGTGGCCGTAATGTGATCCTTCAGTTGGCTAGATGACATGGCATTATTGCAGTGGCCGTAATGTGACCCCTCAGATGGCAAGATGACATGGCCTTGTTACAACAGACCTACAGTGGAAACCTGATAAGTAAACTTTCAAGGGACTCCTCAAAATTGTTTACTTATCAGGTTTTTTACTTATTCAAACTTATCAATATCTGCAAATAACAGAGTAACGGACACAATTTGTAAGTAATATAACATGTTTTATTGCGCCGGTCTACTCACTGATACTCCCAAGCTACATAGCCAGAGCAAGCTGTAAGTGGGATGTTTATTTACCTGGTGACTGACACATGTCCCTCATGTCGGTTTATGTGGTGATCGCTAATTTAGTTATCAGGTCTCGTTTGGTCAGTAATTTACTTCCAGGAACCATGTAAAAACGTTTACTTATGCGGTATTGTTTACTTATCCAATTTTTGGTTAACAGGACTCAAATAGAGATGATTAATGAAGAAGTTTGCTGGGACCAAAGAATAGTGTTTACTTATCCAGTATGTTTAGTTAAGCGTTTTTTACATAGGCGGTTTCCACTGTACTTGCATATATTATGTATTTATACTCATTTTAACAAATTTACAACATTTTTTATGTAATTTGGTTGGGTTCAGACTTGCTTAATTACAGACTACTGCCATATAGATGGAATATTGCTGAATGCAGCATAAAACTAAACTCACTCACTACAGAGACTCTTAAGGTCTGCAAGTTTTTTTTGTACTTTAGAGATGTATGACCTCAAATAAATTTTGTGGAATTTCTCTTGGATGATAGTGAAACAGAGGATTAAATCTATCCATTTCTCCACAAAAACTGCTCAACAGAATTGATTAAGCTTATACATGTGTTTCATTAGGACTCGAAAGGCGTGCATCTCATAGTTGCATAGATGTTTATTGAACTTATTTAGTAGAAATTAATCACCAGAGCACACTCCGTGTAGGGAACACTTCCTACAGTAGCTGGGAGCATCCATATCCCTGGATGTGATTTTGTCTTGTTCAAATTTTTAAAAGTGCATAAAGTGTTTGGGGCCACACATTAAAAACTAAAAATTGTTCAGGTCAGCACCCCTCTTAATCCATTTCAACCCTTAGTATGTTTATACAGGGAGAATAGAAGATGCTTAGGTAATCCCTGTTTTGTGGGATTTTATGTACTTTATGTTTTTTGAAACCTGAAGCCATGTTTCTAGTATCGAACTGTCTTCATGTATCCTCTCTCGATGTCAGGGTTAACACATTTGAAAACACCTGATTAATGATGTCATGTTTAATACAAAACTGATTGTTTTGATTGTTGGTTGGTGAAGACAGGTTTTATGACCTAGAACTAGGTCAGCCAGCCAGACAATGGACCAGCTCACTGGTGTGCCATGACAGGGAGGTTTATGTTCTGGAGGCAGTGACCTGCATCAAGCAAGTCCTATATTTAGAAAGCCCATCTTGCTGGTGTCTGCTTCTGTCCTGCTTGGCTACTGTAGACAGAAGGCTGCAGCAGGGTCAGGTTTTTGTTACAGGACAAATGGCTCTTGTGTAAGCTCATACACACCACTCATCACAGGGCCTACATTTTAAATGTACATAATTCTTGGCCTATGTGTTTATATGTAGTCTGTGGATGGTATATCTAAAAACTGTCAAAAACAACTAAGAGTAAAACCACATGTTGGTCTTTGTTAAAATGGACAATTCACTAATATTCCAGGAATGTGTCATACAGTACATGATCCAATGAAGATACTAGAGCCACTTCTGAACATCTGACCCAAAGCATATTTGACAAGAAAAAAAACAAACATGCCTGGTGTTTTGGGAGCCAAGACAAACAAATCCTTCACAGTTGCACTGAAAATTAAATAAAAAGAGAAATGTTTCTGATATTAGGACATGGTGGAAGTCAATTTTCAGCTTTTATGATTACTGAATTTCTACATTATATCAACACTTTCAACACATTTAAATATCACCATCTTGCGAGCTATTTGGATCAGGAAGGAACATTGCATATATGCATAATGTTTGTTAGTGTTATAATGCACAAAATCTATTGGTTCCAAATCATTTCACTTGGGGTTGTTTCCAATTCTACACCAGGTCAACATTAGGGTTGTTTCACCTAGTCAAGAGTTGGTTCAACAAACTAATTGAGCATACACAGGAAATGGCATTAATGCTTGAATCTGATAATACAATAATCAGGTAAGTGATATTGTGTGTTGAGATGGCACGTAGGACTTAAGTTTATATCTCACCTAGTCTCATCTCACTATGCTTAACATTTAAATGAACCAAGGCAGCAGCAGAAGGACTTCACCTTATCCAACATCGCCAATGCATGTGAACTGATTCAAACAGTTACGATTTTATTTGGACACTATACATAGTTGAATAAAACACTGACAATTTTATATAATAATAATTATTATTTTTTGCTGGGGTGAAACAACACGGGTGAAACTGTGTCAGTGTGAAGGTGTATTGGGTGAAATAACCTATTACCTATCTATCTCTGTATAGAGCTAATAATATTTAAATAACCAGGGTTCAAATATATCACAGGGGCTTGTAATGCTGAAAACTGCCATCGAGGTATATACAGTCTCTGATGGGGTACTAGTACCCCATCAGAGACAGTATATACCTGGATGGCAGTTTTTGGCCTTACAATTCAGAGACAGTGGTTACTAGAAATGTTGGTTTTGTTTGCTTTGTATAATCTAAATTGTTCCATTGAGAGCAAGAGAAGTATTGCAAATCTATGTTCTAGCAGGGATAATCTACCATCTAATATCTATAAAGTTTCCCTGGTTCTAGGTAAGAAAGACAAAGTAACTAATTTTGTGCTGTGTATCACTGTGAGGAACTACCGTCTTGATGTCATACGTTTGCAGTTCTAATTAACCTACAAAGCTTCCATTTAATGGCATGTAAACAATGAATCATTTATATATGTTGGCTTGCCATTGTTAAGGCGACATGCCGCGAGACCGATCCCATTGTACAATATATCCGACTCATTACGTAATCTGACCGAGGATTAGGGCATATGACACTCTACTGTTAGCGTTCGTCAAACAGTGGATGGTCGGGCTTGTAAGAAGATATTGCCTGTTGTGACGTAATATTATGTTGGTTTGTTATCAGACGTGACGTCATACGTTTAAGTCATTGCATGTAAACTGCGTAATACAGACTGTAACTATACTCGGACATTTACATTGTATTACAATAATTCATAATGAAGAAAACACGGGATGTTGCGTGTATATTTATAATCCCGTATTTACAACTCATGCAATAGTATTGGAAAGCCCCAAGCAATCAATTTTAAAAATATTGTGTGCTGAAAATAGGACCCATACCAGTAACTTTCACATTCCTGACAACGTATTTACGTCCAAATGAGAAACCTAATGTCAGTAAAGGATAGACCTGAGACACTATGCCTTTTCTTTAGGTATGAATATACAATATAAGTTGTCGAGATTCCCACATTTATGATATTATATATTGCTTTAAAATATCCATGGGACTGTACATTCCACTGGGTGGTAATTTTACTGCGTTGTTGGACGAGCTGGTCATGGAGTGTACTTATTATGCTCATGAGAAAGACAACTCAGGGCCATTCGCTGTAAATAATATGTGACGTATCACGTCTATTTTTAGTTATGACCGCATACGCATAGAGTACTTTTTACGTCTTTACCAAATTATACATCCGATATTAAAACCCGTAAATGTTACAAAACACGCAAAAACGTTAAAGCAAATAGACACGTTAATGTCAGATGAACATATAATCCTGAAATTTTACCAGCATATATTGATATAATGAGACATGTTTCTGGGAACTATTTTGTTTCCTGCGCGTATGTATATCCTGACGCCATGGACTGGTTACATCAAAAATCGTTGACACATCCGCAATAACCCGTATGTAATATTACAAATGTATCGAAATATTAATAATTGTGATATCATAGCCTATGTATATACTAGTAAACGTATATATACGTGCTATTTTGTACATTAAATCGCATCAAAATAATATTATTCCACTGTATTAGGTACCATGTATCGTACTACTTTGGCTCAATGTCGCGCAGAAACACAGTGATTAGGCCAATTGTGCCTGTATATAAACTGTCAACGGCTCAACAACGTCATAGCGTTGGCGTGGCTGCGAAGGGCGATGTGTGTGTGTTAGAGAAGAAAGTATTCGCGGTTTTTAAATTTGTTGTAACCACCTTGTACATCATGAAATTCCAGGCTGTCACCCCTGTATGCGTTAGGTCCCAGGAAACGTTGTCCCGCTTGATCGGTAAAGTAGAAATCAAGAAATTACGTTTCAGCTCTAAGTACACCGATTACAGATTGAATGCTGTTTTGGGAGCTACTTTGTGTAGACTGAAAGCCGATATGTTAAAGATCCAGACTTTACAAGTGAAGGAAACCCCTGCGTTTAAACCGAACTTTTGCCGACAGACATCAGTGAGTGCTTTGTCCAAACCCGACTTTCAAAATGGCGGTCGGAGGAAATGCCCGTCTGTGACTGTGACGTCAGAGCCAGATTTAAGCTCCGATTGTAGTATCACAAGTAGCGTAGATCAGCGAGATTCATTGGGAATTGAAGACTTTTTCCAGCAGTTAAGAGCTTGTGACCCGCATGTCTCCTCGAAAGATATGAGTGTCGCCGCGAGATAAGTACCAAGTCATGTGGTTTTTGTTATGTTTAAGTGCATTTTTAATGTGGCTGGTCCCGTTGATTTATAGTGGTATTCATTATGACAGCTATTAGTGCCTGGTCGTTCACATAAGAGATATTTTTTATACAATAAAATGTACACATGTTCAATCACCTTTTTTGTATCATGTCTTGAAGGGTTGCAGGGGGGGATGGTTTGGTTAACTTTTATCTCTACTTCAGCTCTTCGGACAGTCTCCTGTTTACCATGGTTGGATGCATTTGACCACGTCCCCATTTAAGAATTCTACTTCGAAAACTCCTTTCAAGATTGAATATCCTGTGCAGACCTGGGGATTTGATTCTTTGAAAGTGGGACAGCAAAGTTGGAAAGAAATACATGTGTGGAAGTAGCTACAGGATTTTCATATCATTTTCATTTCAAAATTTCAGTTAGGAGTATTACTGGATGAAAACAAATATATATATATATGTATATATATATATAAGAAAAAATAATTCTGTATATCTTCTGTCTAAATAATCTGTGAATTAATCTCAACTTTTATATACCCTTTTCTGAACTATTTTGCCTTCACCCAAACTCTTTCCCTCTTTAGCATCCACAAACATGAGCATCCTGTCTGTTCTCCAGAGCTGCTCTCATGTGTTGCCAAAGAACCAAGTTAAGCGGTCGTGGCTCGGCCATTGAACAAGTATTGACATATCGGGCAAGTGGTTGTTGATTAGTTCTCAATATTCATGATTGAAAGCTCATTTGAAATAATTGATGTGAAAGGAAGGTTTAAATAGATGTAATCTTATCACTGGAGATGAAAAAGTGTTGACTACATGTTTTCTAAAAAGGCAGTTTTGGATAGGTTTGAGGGATTGGGATAGAGAACTGACAATAGGTCATTTTCAGCAGTGTTAGTTATTTTCTGAATGTAGAATGGGCCACTGCCCTTCAGTCAATGGTAAACTTCAAAATTTTAAAGGAATAATTTTTTTTCTTATCCAATGTGCAAGATGGCTCTTGCCTTTCCCAATCCCTGATTGGAATTAACATAATACTTCCAAGACTTTTCTTCAGCAACTTGCCCAGATGAGGAGTTTAACCTTTCGTGTCTGCTGCATGACAAGTTACTTTTGAACGTGTCCTGAAAGCTGATGGCATTATGAGAGATGACCATTCAGTACAACAGATCGGATTCAAGAACGATATAAGTATACATGCATGAAACACACCAGTTAAATGTGCTTCTAATACCATGATGAAAAAACATTCAATTGTGAAAAATGCATTACTACTGTTTAAACTTAATTTCTCAATATATGGGGTCTTGCATGTGATCCCTTAAGTATTAATAGATTGAATTTGGCCAAAGTTCATTGTGAATTTTTGCTATGCTCTAGCACCCTAATCACATGGAGTGGATGGGATGAATTCACCCGCATCAGGTCCTTTCCTGTAATCCTAGCAGTAAGAAGTAGGTCTGCATACAAGAGGGTGTCACGATGAGGATTATTGGTAACATGAGTGTCATGGTTGATTCAACATTTCAGTGCATGTCATTGTGTAAGCTCTATTAAATAAGGTAAATTACTTGGATAATTCATATGACCAATTGCTTTGAAAAGGTTATAAGTAAGAAAGTTAACTTTTCACCTGTAACCAAACCAAGTAATTTAAGTACCCATTTCTATCTGGCATTGTAGCAAGTGCTGAAGTGCAAGTGCAGTTTCACCGTAAGAACCCTTAGGTCAGAATCCATTCAACGAGCGACATGAAGAAAACTAGAAAGAGCAGCTTTTCTCAGCATTGATCAACATTGTGGAAACTAGATGCACATCTACCCAAGATCACCAATCGGTAGCAAGCATGGATGTTGGTGAATGAGTATATTTTCAGGTATCTTCCACCTGAGCAGTTGCATTTCATTAACTGTCGTGTAAATTGAATTATGAAATGCTCCACCAAATAGTGCCTTAAACACTAATCCTATTTGTGAAGTTGTAAAACAGCTAATCCATTTTAGAGCCACTGCGAAGGAAGCTTCTGTGGTTTATAACTAAACAAAACTCCTCAAATCGACAAGCTTGGATCAGCAGTTGAACTGGCAACTTAAATCCACAACAGACCTCGCAAGAAAACCTGTTGGGACATGATCTGCACATTAAAGGTTCGAACTTGTATTCCTGGCTTTTACCATACTGAACAAACACAAGAAACATACACAACTTAATATGAAGGCTTCGCTGACATCCTTATGTACTTTTCACAAGGGGAAAGTAGCATAATATATGTTGTGTACTTGTTCCTATTTGATCTAGGCAGACTGGGTAAATTTTTCTCCCAGACATCACACATACAGACTATAATCACATCTGCATTTTTGGAGGAATAAGTGTGATGCAATGTTTAGAGAACGGTCTTGTAACAATGCATGTTAAAATTATCTTTTGACCTTGCAGGTTACTTGTCAGATGTGAATTGAAAACCATAGCTAAAATACATGTGGATCATTCAAGATGCCATTGCTTGTAGGTTCAGCAGGTCACATGTCATTTTGAAAGGACTGAAGAACTCGAGTGATTATGCTTCCAGGCATCTTCCATTTGTTGCCTTCATACGTTCATTCAGTCTGAAAGTCAATTGAAAGTTCGCTCTTTTCAATACTTTGCTACAAGAAAACTTGCGAGTCTTTCAAAGTAGGTTTTAAGTGTGTTTTGGACAACTGTGCTATCTAGTGTAACATTACCATAATATGAGGGATAGATTAATGATAGGACATAAACACAATTTTTAAAAACCTCCAGTATTTCTTGTTAATGTTACTAATTGCCAAGGCTACTTGAGATGGAACGAAATCACCAAGTGACTCGAATCGATGGATGGTACACAACATGAGATATAACCAACTTGGAATACCAACATTGCAAGCGACACTTTTTTTCAGCAAGGTTTGTCATCTTGGAGACTCGAATCAATTTTTTATACTGCACTTCGCTACCAAGCCACAATAGTGTCATCAGCAGCAGCAAGAACCCAGCTTCAGATGAACGGGATGCTCTAAAGTAATGAGAAGATCACCAGTAATAACGGTTAATGGTTGAACAGGCTTTTATAGCTGATATTTGAAGATTCATTGATACAAAGTGTGTGTGTATGTGTGGGAGAGAATGTATGAATGAATGAATGAACGAACTTCATCTGAGCAGCACTGTAAGCGTTGGAAGGAGGGAGGGGATTGTAATTAATTAGATCTTTTGTAGGCCCTCTGCTGCCCATGGAGAAACACTCATCTGTTGATCCACTTGTACTGGTGCATTGCTGTTTTCTTCAAACTGGACTCACCTTTGAAGCTGAGAGAAGCAAGACTATATCCTAACAGAACCATTCTTCATTGTTACTGGAGTCTCAAGAAATGCATTGAAAAGTTGTTTTCTGAAAGGTTTTCACATGGCACGTGAGAAGTTCATATTTCAGCATGAAAGTTTTGTTGGTTTTTGTTGCATTTATACGGTTAGGAATCGAGGTGTATTGGTAAGTTAATGTGACCCAGACAGTAAGCCTTTAATTTCTCTGTAATGGTGAGGTGTGGTGCATTTGCCCTCACTTGGCCTATATGCTAAAGTATCTTAAGGGAGAATGGATCTACTGATATCTAACTTCTCTTAGTATTATCAGCATCTGAGGAGACGATACTCTTTTAACTCCCCCCAAGCTGTTTGCTGATACATAACTTTAGGAGACTATTCAGTTCATTAACCTGAAATGACACGATTTGGAGTGGAATCTATGACCTAACTTTTGTGGACATTTGGGTGGGGAACAATGATATTGCTGTCCATATCCTTCAGATCAGTATCAAGACCCCCAGAATTGCATTTACAAGTGAAAATATGGGATTAGCATTCACAGTTTGTCATTTTCACGCAAGTATTCAACACCAAGTGTTAAACATTGAGAGAAATTTTTTGCTTTGTGCATGAAGTAATGGCAAGATGTATTTTTTTAATTGGATGTGTGAAGTTAACGTTTTTAAATCGTCCATTAACACAGGGTAACATTATGTGTTGCGAAAGACCCCTTCTGTTTTTTTAAATGTACTTTGCCATTTTGTGTAAAGAGTACCTGTTTCAATGTTATTTTCTTCTTACTACTTTGAAGGCTTTGAGGACGCTAATAGTAATGATGACTGATGTGAGAAAATATGAAATTGACAGATGGTATTTCTTTGGTGATATTTATCCAAACAGTGCATGTCTCAATGATGCTGATAGCATGAGAAGGCATGGGAGTGTGAAGCTCTCGAGTCAGAAGTTTCTACATGATGAAAATGCCCTGTTGATGTCTTCATGCACCACTCCGTAGCAACAAATGTCCGTGAAGACTACTTGTCGACTGATGGGTTCGTGTTTCTCCCTATATATCTGGAGATGTCTCTCTAAATGACAGCGCACATTCATTACCTATATCATTATCTGTCGTTATCTATACAGTACAAATGAGGAATCAATAATTAGTTTTAAAAAATAACTGAAAGTTGTATTTTATGCTCATTTCCTGAATGGTCAGGGTGTTTTGTCGGTTGGGAGGGGATGGCATTTAGTTTCTTTTTACAAATACAAGATGAAGCATCAAGACCACGGAAGTGGGCCAGGATATTTCACAGGAAGTGGACTGACTTGCCTCCCATCTGTGATGAAACAGGTTCAAACAGACAATACTCTGAATTGGTAAATAGATTTTAGGTTATATTCAATACATATCTTTTATCATTTTTTGTTCAGCTAGTTCTGATACAGTGAAACAACACTACCATGATATGTATTGAGTGGAATGCTGACCTGTTACTCATTGGATTATTAGTAACAGTTTGAATTTGGAGGGTCAACAACTGGTAACATAACTGTAAGCACACGATACTTGCATTTATTGACTCAAATTAATACTGATGTATCATTTTGTGCTTCAATTATATTTGTTTAAAATATTTACTTTGCAAAGTGGAGGGTAATGTTTATTTTGTCCATTGACATAAAACTAAGAAAGCAAGAATTAAATGTTATTTTGTCTGTGAACATAGCGAATTGTTAGGAAATGGCGCTCTTGGTTGGTGGGGAGGGGCTGAGGGATTTAATCTTCCTGTTTTACTCTCCATTTAAAAGGCAAACGGGACCAATATGAAGGAAGCAAAGATTTATCAAAGAATTTTCAACTTGTTACCCAGCTGTGGCAGAACATGCTTACACAGGTCCTACTGAATCGGTAAATCTTGTATTTTTGGATCATAGCATGAATAATTGTACAGTACCGTGTATTCTGTATTTTGTTCATGGGTATTTTCTTTTGACATCCTGTTTTTTAACCCAACATGCTTGGCATTATCATTGTGATACATGCGTGTTTTCTTAGGTTATGATTGGATAGTACTCTCTTGAAGACTCTTCACTTGACAAAGGTATGAATGTCCATATTTATATCTGCAACATGCTGCCTCATTGGCGAGAAATTGCTTGTAGCATGTTTAGGTTCATGTTTCTTAAATTTGAACATTTACTGCCTTTTGCCCACACTGAACATTATTGCCAATAGAACTTGCTAACCGTGAGTCTCACTCAGGTCAGTTTTGGAATCTTCATGGTTGTACTCTTGTATTAGTATGGTGGATTAGCAGTGATGCGAAAGTCAGGGACATGAACATGTATCAAGAGCTTTTTCCTAGGTTTTTGCAAGATTACAAATGATGACTGAACCAAAGCTTGCACATTCAGTTCAGCTTCTGCTGGTCTATACGTAAGGTACTACAATGTCTACATGACTGTAATATAGTTTTAAATTCATAAATGGTTTAACAGAAATTTTTGTTTTTGACTGTATAGAAAACTGTAACCTGGGAATACTGTTTGTGCACACCATATAAGCATTTAATATTTGTATAATGATTTTAAATGACAATTTTTGTAGTTTGTGATCTTTTGTTTGGGAATGTTGATGGGAGTGGAGGGTGTTTAATTCTTTTCTTCTTTACCATATAAGATTATGAAAAGGAGGAATCAAGCATGATTTCGTCCGAGGTCAAGTTCTCACTAATTCCTATTCACAGGTATTGGAACAGGCTCTTTCAGGTATACACTGAATCCTTAAACACAAACAATTTCATTGACCAAACATGACTCTTTGATTTTTGTGATGTCCTTGTTTCTCAGGAAAACAACCATTTCTTTGTAGGTCTGTCATTGGTCATTGCCTGTAGTATGTATTTATGTAGTTACTTAGTTTCTCACTAGGAAAGTCTCTAATTCAGAGCAGTAAGGCCAGCATTTCATTAAGAACAGAATTTCTTGTTAATCAAAAAAGTAAGTTTCCATCACCAAGTGCTTTGGTAGCCAGTACATGTTTCATATTATTCACGGTGTGTGGAATGCATTATGGTATGAAGATTCTTGAGCTGAAGTAGCAACATTGTCAAAGGAAGGACTGAGGAAGATTTCTCAATAGTTTGGACATATGTTGTATCCGACATGTTCCTAAAAATGGTAGTAAGTTTCAAGTGTCTACTTTTCTGGATTCTTTTTTTATTCCACTGTTTCATGTGATGGATGGGAATGCAGGACAGTAATTGTGCAGATCTTCCATACATTCTTAAATGACAAGTATATGAACCTCCTTGACAAAAGCTCCACCACAAATGGACAACCACAAAGTACTTTCTTAAGAGCTCTGGTAGAGCAATGATTACCAAGACATCTGTGTGATATGAAAGGTATTATTTCATGCTTGATGATAGCCTATTATCCCACAACAAATGTTCTATTTTGAAAGGAGAAACATTCAAATGAAAGTAAGGAGAGAGAAGTAAAGAAAAGGCTTCATTTCAAAGAAGCAACCATATCTGACTCGAGGGAGGGACTTAAACTTGTTTCTACATGTGCTTGACACAAACTCAGCTGCATTGCCGCCTTCAGTATATGTTTTGCCAACACAAGCCTGCAACACCTGAGGTATTGATACATGCATGTGAATTGTGTTTTCCTGTGAAACTTGAATTCAAGAAAGAAACCCTTGCAAAACTTCACTGATATGTTTCATAACAACCATAAGTCACTGAAACTTGACTTGATTTATTATGCCCTTTGTTCATGGGAACGGGGTGGGGAATGTGGATCTTCTTCTTTTCTTTGCAAATACAACGCTGAACGCAAACAACAAATCAAGAATGAATATGGGAAACAGTGCAAGAATGTCAAAGAAGTGTTCCACATCTTAGCTGTCCAGCTGTCGTATTACATATCCAGCTCAGCCTAAACTGGTGAAAAGTTTATAAGGTTTACTTAATGACATATATACACTTAATTTTCATGATTAATTATGCATGAATAACAGCTGTTTTGCTCTTGAGTATTTTATGTGTTCTTTCTAACTTGATATCCTAATATTTTACACAACTGATTGACAAGGGCCTTGTTTTGGACATAGTCCAGGTGGTCACACAACATTCGTCTGGTTGTCCGTTTTGCAAATGTTTTCCTGTCAAATTGTCTTATTTGCTGATAAAATTTGAATGCTGCCTTTGCTGATGTTGATAGAATTTGAATGCTGTCATGTTGATGGTGAGGAGATGAGAGAGGTGGGGATAAATGTGATTCTTTTTCCTATTCCAAAAGATCAGTAGAGACCAAGATAGCAACTATTGCCAAGAAAGAGCTTACAGTCAAAGGGCAAGGTGACCTTGTTGCCGAAGACAGATTTGGAAGCATGGATGTGAAAGGATAAGCTCAAGAATTGTTACATATTTGAACTGAAAAACATTAAATACTAGTATCTAACATTTAAGAAAAGTTGCAATTGGTTTAGGGAGGGTATTAACTTGCTTCTACAGACTCTTGGAGGTTCCGAAACTTTTGTGCTTTGTCTTGACCAATATGTGTGTTTCAGCCTACATGGAATGCACAAGGTATTGTGGTATTTTTACAACTTGCTTTTGTGAATGTGAAAGTGCTAAGAGCACGATTTGGACTTCACATCAAGACAACCCAGGAAGATTTGTTTTTGTTCCTAGTTTTAGTTGGCATTTTGTTTGTGATGCAGACACTTCAGCAGTATTTATGTGATCATTATGAATTTCTGGAGAAAGGCCTTGAATGATCATGTTTGGTGGGAAGGGGAGGGGAACATTTCAGTATTGCTCTTTCTTTATAGCACATAGCTACAAGCCAGACCAGCAGCCAAGCAAGTGTTTTCCAAGAGGCAGTTGTCAGCCTTATCCATTTATGGTGCTCATCGAGGTATTCTATGAATATTCAAATAAAGTTTTTGTTGGATTGTTGAATGAAGAAGTAATTGCATATTCTCTTAAGTGTTTGTACTTGTATTGACATGTTGTGGATGTGTAGGAGTGCTTACATTTTCAACTTTGAATGTTGTCCTGCTGACCACTGGCATGTTTGGCCATATTTGTTTCTGCATTTCATAACCATGATTGTAGGAGTGTTTTTGCTCATGAACAAGATCAGTATTGAAATATTTCCTCAGGAAATTTGGATGTCGGGTATTGGTTCGTGAGCAAGGAGTTGGGGGATATTAATGTTCCTTTTTCATTTTGCAAATACAAAGCAAACAGGATCATATGATGAAGAAAGCAAGAATGAACACGAAGAAAGCAAGGTTTTGTCCAAGAGTTACTTCCTAGCTGTGATAGAAATGTTTATACAGGTCGTGGTAAACCTTTGTTTAGTTTGATTTTGTTCAGTGAAATAAACATTTGAGGGTGAATAATTTGCCATTTGTTAATGTTGAATACTTTTATGGATATTTTCTTTATGTCTGTTAATGCCCTCACTTGCTTGTGGATGAGTTAGAAATCAATATTGTTTCATATTTCCTGTTTTGTAGATTGACCAGCTGGTCACTCAATATTGGTATGACTGTCCATTTTGATTTGTCCGATTTTTACTGTCTGTTGATAAAATTTGAATGTTGGCTGTCATTTGAATTTGGGATGGGAGGGAGAGGGATAAGGGTGTGAATTTTTTTCCTGTTTATAGACAGATTGCAGCTATTCCCAAGAAACAACTGGCTACCCATCTGTTGAATTCTTCCTTCCAAGAGAGGATTTGGAATCCTGCATGTAAGACTAAGCTGAAGAATTTCTAACATGTTGTGTTAACTGAAACATAACTGGATAAATACCATTTAAAGTAGTAGTAATGGGGATAGGGAGGGGTATTGACTTGCTTCTACAGACTCTTGTAGGTTCCCCAACTTCAGTGTCTTGCCTTGAGCAGAGTGTGATCTTCAGTCAAGATGGAGAGCACAAGGTACTGCAGTATTTGTACAACTTGAATTTGTGGATGAAAACTGCAATTCGTGACAACCAAGAAGATATGTTTTGTTTTAGTTCAGTTTTCAATTTGGTTTGAAGTGACACAAACACTTCAGCAGTATTTATGTGATCATTGCAAACTTGTATTTCTGGAGAAAGGAGTTGAATGAATTGTTGATGGGAAAGGGATGGGGACATTTCAACGTTGCTCTTTCTTTATAGCACATAGCCAAGAGCCAAGCAAGTGTATTTAAAGAGGACATGTTCAACCTGTTCTTGTCTATTTGTGGTGCTCATACAGGTACTGTCAAGTAGCTTTTTGTTGGATTGTTAAGTAAAGAAGAAATTAGATTTCTTTTAAATGTTTCTTATTTGCTTGAAAACTTCTGCTTTATTTTACAAGATAAATATTGTAATGCTTGTTCAGGAACAAGATATTGGCTCATTTGATCATGGGCAGGGGTTGGGGGCTTTTCAATTTTCTTCTTTTCTTTGCAAATATAAAGCAAACAGGATCAATATTATGAGGAAAGCAAGAATGAACATGAAGAAGACAAAGATTTGATCCGAGTGGTGTTTCAACTTTGCTTCCCAGCTGTGATAAAACATGTTTATACAGGTCACGCACTGGTAAATCATTGTTGAATTTACTTTTGTTCTAAAATGGATATCATACTTGTCAAACTCTTGACTCACAATACACATTTGATGCATTAAATACATTATTTTATGGCTACTTTCTTGTCTGCTTATGCTCTATTGTTTTTCAACCAAGCAATGTTTGGTGTTGTGAATGGGCCAGGAATCAGTATTTTGTTGGTTATGGTTTGCAGATTGACCAGTTAGTCATTGGTATGGCTGCCCATTTTGCTTAATGTCTGATTGTGTTATTTGATTTCGTGATAGAATTTGAATGTTTGCTGCCATCTGAACTTGAAAAGGAGGGGATAAATGTGTGAATATTACCTCATTTGTTGCATGATAGCAACACAGTCAACAAGTGAAACTGTTCCCAAGAAATCGATTGTTAACAAAGTGTGCCGATAAGATGTCATCAAGGACAGATGTGGAATCCTGAATGTACCACTTGTTAACTGAAACATAACTATAGATAAGAAACATGTTGAACAGTAGTAATGGGGATGGGGGGTTATTGACTTGCCTCTACAGACTCTTGTAGATTCCTAAACTTCGGTGCCTTTCCTTTACCAGAATGAGCTGTCCATCGTACATGGAATGCACAAGGTATAGAGGTATTTGTACAACTTTCATGCTTTTGTGAATGAAAAAGTGCTAAGAGCACAATTTGGACTTCACATCAAGACAACCCAGGAAGATTTGTTTTTCTTCCTTCTTTCAACTGGCGTTATTATGTTTGGCGTCGGTGATACAAACACTTCAGCAGTATTTGTGTGATTGTTATGAACTTGTATTTCTGGAGAAAGGCCTTGAATGATTGTTTGCTGGGAAGTGGACAGGGACAGGAGGGGGACATTTCAGTGTTGCTCTTTCTTTATAGCACATAGCTACAAGCCAGACCAGCAGCCAAGCAAGTGTTTTCCAAGAGGCAGTTGTCAGCCTTATCCATTTATGGTGCTCATCGAGGTATTCTATGAATATTCAAATAAAGTTTTTGTTGGATTGTTGAATGAAGAAGTAATTGCATATTCTCTTAAGTGTTTGTACTTGTATTGACATGTTGTGGATGTGTAGGAGTGCTTACATTTTCAACTTTGAATGTTGTCCTGCTGACCACTGGCATGTTTGGCCATATTTGTTTCTGCATTTCATAACCATGATTGTAGGAGTGTTTTTGCTCATGAACAAGATCAGTATTGAAATATTTCCTCAGGAAATTTGGATGTCGGGTATTGGTTCGTGAGCAAGGAGTTGGGGGATATTAATGTTCCTTTTTCATTTTGCAAATACAAAGCAAACAGGATCATATGATGAAGAAAGCAAGAATGAACACGAAGAAAGCAAGGTTTTGTCCAAGAGTTACTTCCTAGCTGTGATAGAAATGTTTATACAGGTCGTGGTAAACCTTTGTTTAGTTTGATTTTGTTCAGTGAAATAAACATTTGAGGGTGAATAATTTGCCATTTGTTAATGTTGAATACTTTTATGGATATTTTCTTTATGTCTGTTAATGCCCTCACTTGCTTGTGGATGAGTTAGAAATCAATATTGTTTCATATTTCCTGTTTTGTAGATTGACCAGCTGGTCACTCAATATTGGTATGACTGTCCATTTTGATTTGTCCGATTTTTACTGTCTGTTGATAAAATTTGAATGTTGGCTGTCATTTGAATTTGGGATGGGAGGGAGAGGGATAAGGGTGTGAATTTTTTTCCTGTTTATAGACAGATTGCAGCTATTCCCAAGAAACAACTGGCTACCCATCTGTTGAATTCTTCCTTCCAAGAGAGGATTTGGAATCCTGCATGTAAGACTAAGCTGAAGAATTTCTAACATGTTGTGTTAACTGAAACATAACTGGATAAATACCATTTAAAGTAGTAGTAATGGGGATAGGGAGGGGTATTGACTTGCTTCTACAGACTCTTGTAGGTTCCCCAACTTCAGTGTCTTGCCTTGAGCAGAGTGTGATCTTCAGTCAAGATGGAGAGCACAAGGTACTGCAGTATTTGTACAACTTGAATTTGTGGATGAAAACTGCAATTCGTGACAACCAAGAAGATATGTTTTGTTTTAGTTCAGTTTTCAATTTGGTTTGAAGTGACACAAACACTTCAGCAGTATTTATGTGATCATTGCAAACTTGTATTTCTGGAGAAAGGAGTTGAATGAATTGTTGATGGGAAAGGGATGGGGACATTTCAACGTTGCTCTTTCTTTATAGCACATAGCCAAGAGCCAAGCAAGTGTATTTAAAGAGGACATGTTCAACCTGTTCTTGTCTATTTGTGGTGCTCATACAGGTACTGTCAAGTAGCTTTTTGTTGGATTGTTAAGTAAAGAAGAAATTAGATTTCTTTTAAATGTTTCTTATTTGCTTGAAAACTTCTGCTTTATTTTACAAGATAAATATTGTAATGCTTGTTCAGGAACAAGATATTGGCTCATTTGATCATGGGCAGGGGTTGGGGGCTTTTCAATTTTCTTCTTTTCTTTGCAAATATAAAGCAAACAGGATCAATATTATGAGGAAAGCAAGAATGAACATGAAGAAGACAAAGATTTGATCCGAGTGGTGTTTCAACTTTGCTTCCCAGCTGTGATAAAACATGTTTATACAGGTCACGCACTGGTAAATCATTGTTGAATTTACTTTTGTTCTAAAATGGATATCATACTTGTCAAACTCTTGACTCACAATACACATTTGATGCATTAAATACATTATTTTATGGCTACTTTCTTGTCTGCTTATGCTCTATTGTTTTTCAACCAAGCAATGTTTGGTGTTGTGAATGGGCCAGGAATCAGTATTTTGTTGGTTATGGTTTGCAGATTGACCAGTTAGTCATTGGTATGGCTGCCCATTTTGCTTAATGTCTGATTGTGTTATTTGATTTCGTGATAGAATTTGAATGTTTGCTGCCATCTGAACTTGAAAAGGAGGGGATAAATGTGTGAATATTACCTCATTTGTTGCATGATAGCAACACAGTCAACAAGTGAAACTGTTCCCAAGAAATCGATTGTTAACAAAGTGTGCCGATAAGATGTCATCAAGGACAGATGTGGAATCCTGAATGTACCACTTGTTAACTGAAACATAACTATAGATAAGAAACATGTTGAACAGTAGTAATGGGGATGGGGGGTTATTGACTTGCCTCTACAGACTCTTGTAGATTCCTAAACTTCGGTGCCTTTCCTTTACCAGAATGAGCTGTCCATCGTACATGGAATGCACAAGGTATAGAGGTATTTGTACAACTTTCATGCTTTTGTGAATGAAAAAGTGCTAAGAGCACAATTTGGACTTCACATCAAGACAACCCAGGAAGATTTGTTTTTCTTCCTTCTTTCAACTGGCGTTATTATGTTTGGCGTCGGTGATACAAACACTTCAGCAGTATTTGTGTGATTGTTATGAACTTGTATTTCTGGAGAAAGGCCTTGAATGATTGTTTGCTGGGAAGTGGACAGGGACAGGAGGGGGACATTTCAGTGTTGCTCTTTCTTTATAGCACATAGCTACAAGCCAGACCAACAGCCAAGCAAGTGTTTTCCAAGAGGCAGTTGTCAGCCTTATCCATTTATGGTGCTCATCGAGGTATTCTCTGAATATTCAAATAAGGTTTTTGTTGAATTGTTGAATGAAGAAGTAATTGCATATTCTCTTAAATGTGTGTACTTTCATTGACATGTTGTGGATGTGTAGGAGTGCTTACATTTTCAATGGGACCAACTTTGAATGTTGTCCTGCTGATCACTGGCATTTTTGTCCATATTTGTTTCTGCATTTCATAACCATGATTTTAGAAGTGTTTTTGCTCATGAACAAGATCAATATTGAAATATTTCCTCAGGAAATTTGGATGTTGGGTATTGGTTCGTGAGCAAGGGGTTGGGGGATATTAATGTTCCTTTTTCATTTTGCAAATACAAAGCAAACAGGATCATATGATGAAGAAAGCAAGAATGAACACGAAGAAAGCAAGGTTTTGTCCAAGAGTTACTTCCTAGCTGTGATAGAAATGTTTATACAGGTCGTGGTAAACCTTTGTTTAGTTTGATTTTGTTCAGTGAAATAAACATTTGAGGGTGAATAATTTGCCATTTGTTAATGTTGAATACTTTTATGGATATTTTCTTTATGTCTGTTAATGCCCTCACTTGCTTGTGGATGAGTTAGAAATCAATATTGTTTCATATTTCCTGTTTTGTAGATTGACCAGCTGGTCACTCAATATTGGTATGACTGTCCATTTTGATTTGTCCGATTTTTACTGTCTGTTGATAAAATTTGAATGTTGGCTGTCATTTGAATTTGGGATGGGAGGGAGAGGGATAAGGGTGTGAATTTTTTTCCTGTTTATAGACAGATTGCAGCTATTCCCAAGAAACAACTGGCTACCCATCTGTTGAATTCTTCCTTCCAAGAGAGGATTTGGAATCCTGCATGTAAGACTAAGCTGAAGAATTTCTAACATGTTGTGTTAACTGAAACATAACTGGATAAATACCATTTAAAGTAGTAGTAATGGGGATAGGGAGGGGTATTGACTTGCTTCTACAGACTCTTGTAGGTTCCCCAACTTCAGTGTCTTGCCTTGAGCAGAGTGTGATCTTCAGTCAAGATGGAGAGCACAAGGTACTGCAGTATTTGTACAACTTGAATTTGTGGATGAAAACTGCAATTCGTGACAACCAAGAAGATATGTTTTGTTTTAGTTCAGTTTTCAATTTGGTTTGAAGTGACACAAACACTTCAGCAGTATTTATGTGATCATTGCAAACTTGTATTTCTGGAGAAAGGAGTTGAATGAATTGTTGATGGGAAAGGGATGGGGACATTTCAACGTTGCTCTTTCTTTATAGCACATAGCCAAGAGCCAAGCAAGTGTATTTAAAGAGGACATGTTCAACCTGTTCTTGTCTATTTGTGGTGCTCATACAGGTACTGTCAAGTAGCTTTTTGTTGGATTGTTAAGTAAAGAAGGAATTAGATTTCTTTTAAATGTTTCTTATTTGCTTGAAAACTTCTGCTTTATTTTACAAGATAAATATTGTAATGCTTGTTCAGGAACAAGATATTGGCTCATTTGATCATGGGCAGGGGTTGGGGGCTTTTCAATTTTCTTCTTTTCTTTGCAAATATAAAGCAAACAGGATCAATATTATGAGGAAAGCAAGAATGAACATGAAGAAGACAAAGATTTGATCCGAGTGGTGTTTCAACTTTGCTTCCCAGCTGTGATAAAACATGTTTATACAGGTCACGCACTGGTAAATCATTGTTGAATTTACTTTTGTTCTAAAATGGATATCATACTTGTCAAACTCTTGACTCACAATACACATTTGATGCATTAAATACATTATTTTATGGCTACTTTCTTGTCTGCTTATGCTCTATTGTTTTTCAACCAAGCAATGTTTGGTGTTGTGAATGGGCCAGGAATCAGTATTTTGTTGGTTATGGTTTGCAGATTGACCAGTTAGTCATTGGTATGGCTGCCCATTTTGCTTAATGTCTGATTGTGTTATTTGATTTCGTGATAGAATTTGAATGTTTGCTGCCATCTGAACTTGAAAAGGAGGGGATAAATGTGTGAATATTACCTCATTTGTTGCATGATAGCAACACAGTCAACAAGTGAAACTGTTCCCAAGAAATCGATTGTTAACAAAGTGTGCCGATAAGATGTCATCAAGGACAGATGTGGAATCCTGAATGTACCACTTGTTAACTGAAACATAACTATAGATAAGAAACATGTTGAACAGTAGTAATGGGGATGGGGGGTTATTGACTTGCCTCTACAGACTCTTGTAGATTCCTAAACTTCGGTGCCTTTCCTTTACCAGAATGAGCTGTCCATCGTACATGGAATGCACAAGGTATAGAGGTATTTGTACAACTTTCATGCTTTTGTGAATGAAAAAGTGCTAAGAGCACAATTTGGACTTCACATCAAGACAACCCAGGAAGATTTGTTTTTCTTCCTTCTTTCAACTGGCGTTATTATGTTTGGCGTCGGTGATACAAACACTTCAGCAGTATTTGTGTGATTGTTATGAACTTGTATTTCTGGAGAAAGGCCTTGAATGATTGTTTGCTGGGAAGTGGACAGGGACAGGAGGGGGACATTTCAGTGTTGCTCTTTCTTTATAGCACATAGCTACAAGCCAGACCAACAGCCAAGCAAGTGTTTTCCAAGAGGCAGTTGTCAGCCTTATCCATTTATGGTGCTCATCGAGGTATTCTCTGAATATTCAAATAAGGTTTTTGTTGAATTGTTGAATGAAGAAGTAATTGCATATTCTCTTAAATGTGTGTACTTTCATTGACATGTTGTGGATGTGTAGGAGTGCTTACATTTTCAATGGGACCAACTTTGAATGTTGTCCTGCTGATCACTGGCATTTTTGTCCATATTTGTTTCTGCATTTCATAACCATGATTTTAGAAGTGTTTTTGCTCATGAACAAGATCAATATTGAAATATTTCCTCAGGAAATTTGGATGTTGGGTATTGGTTCGTGAGCAAGGGGTTGGGGGATATTAATGTTCCTTTTTCATTTTGCAAATACAAAGCAAACAGGATCATATGATGAAGAAAGCAAGAATGAACACGAAGAAAGCAAGGTTTTGTCCAAGAGTTACTTCCTAGCTGTGATAGAAATGTTTATACAGGTCGTGGTAAACCTTTGTTTAGTTTGATTTTGTTCAGTGAAATAAACATTTGAGGGTGAATAATTTGCCATTTGTTAATGTTGAATACTTTTATGGATATTTTCTTTATGTCTGTTAATGCCCTCACTTGCTTGTGGATGAGTTAGAAATCAATATTGTTTCATATTTCCTGTTTTGTAGATTGACCAGCTGGTCACTCAATATTGGTATGACTGTCCATTTTGATTTGTCCGATTTTTACTGTCTGTTGATAAAATTTGAATGTTGGCTGTCATTTGAATTTGGGATGGGAGGGAGAGGGATAAGGGTGTGAATTTTTTTCCTGTTTATAGACAGATTGCAGCTATTCCCAAGAAACAACTGGCTACCCATCTGTTGAATTCTTCCTTCCAAGAGAGGATTTGGAATCCTGCATGTAAGACTAAGCTGAAGAATTTCTAACATGTTGTGTTAACTGAAACATAACTGGATAAATACCATTTAAAGTAGTAGTAATGGGGATAGGGAGGGGTATTGACTTGCTTCTACAGACTCTTGTAGGTTCCCCAACTTCAGTGTCTTGCCTTGAGCAGAGTGTGATCTTCAGTCAAGATGGAGAGCACAAGGTACTGCAGTATTTGTACAACTTGAATTTGTGGATGAAAACTGCAATTCGTGACAACCAAGAAGATATGTTTTGTTTTAGTTCAGTTTTCAATTTGGTTTGAAGTGACACAAACACTTCAGCAGTATTTATGTGATCATTGCAAACTTGTATTTCTGGAGAAAGGAGTTGAATGAATTGTTGATGGGAAAGGGATGGGGACATTTCAACGTTGCTCTTTCTTTATAGCACATAGCCAAGAGCCAAGCAAGTGTATTTAAAGAGGACATGTTCAACCTGTTCTTGTCTATTTGTGGTGCTCATACAGGTACTGTCAAGTAGCTTTTTGTTGGATTGTTAAGTAAAGAAGAAATTAGATTTCTTTTAAATGTTTCTTATTTGCTTGAAAACTTCTGCTTTATTTTACAAGATAAATATTGTAATGCTTGTTCAGGAACAAGATATTGGCTCATTTGATCATGGGCAGGGGTTGGGGGCTTTTCAATTTTCTTCTTTTCTTTGCAAATATAAAGCAAACAGGATCAATATTATGAGGAAAGCAAGAATGAACATGAAGAAGACAAAGATTTGATCCGAGTGGTGTTTCAACTTTGCTTCCCAGCTGTGATAAAACATGTTTATACAGGTCACGCACTGGTAAATCATTGTTGAATTTACTTTTGTTCTAAAATGGATATCATACTTGTCAAACTCTTGACTCACAATACACATTTGATGCATTAAATACATTATTTTATGGCTACTTTCTTGTCTGCTTATGCTCTATTGTTTTTCAACCAAGCAATGTTTGGTGTTGTGAATGGGCCAGGAATCAGTATTTTGTTGGTTATGGTTTGCAGATTGACCAGTTAGTCATTGGTATGGCTGCCCATTTTGCTTAATGTCTGATTGTGTTATTTGATTTCGTGATAGAATTTGAATGTTTGCTGCCATCTGAACTTGAAAAGGAGGGGATAAATGTGTGAATATTACCTCATTTGTTGCATGATAGCAACACAGTCAACAAGTGAAACTGTTCCCAAGAAATCGATTGTTAACAAAGTGTGCCGATAAGATGTCAAGGACAGATGTGGAATCCTGAATGTACCACTTGTTAACTGAAACATAACTATAGATAAGAAACATGTTGAACAGTAGTAATGGGGATGGGGGGTTATTGACTTGCCTCTACAGACTCTTGTAGATTCCTAAACTTCGGTGCCTTTCCTTTACCAGAATGAGCTGTCCATCGTACATGGAATGCACAAGGTATAGAGGTATTTGTACAACTTTCATGCTTTTGTGAATGAAAAAGTGCTAAGAGCACAATTTGGACTTCACATCAAGACAACCCAGGAAGATTTGTTTTTCTTCCTTCTTTCAACTGGCGTTATTATGTTTGGCGTCGGTGATACAAACACTTCAGCAGTATTTGTGTGATTGTTATGAACTTGTATTTCTGGAGAAAGGCCTTGAATGATTGTTTGCTGGGAAGTGGACAGGGACAGGAGGGGGACATTTCAGTGTTGCTCTTTCTTTATAGCACATAGCTACAAGCCAGACCAACAGCCAAGCAAGTGTTTTCCAAGAGGCAGTTGTCAGCCTTATCCATTTATGGTGCTCATCGAGGTATTCTCTGAATATTCAAATAAGGTTTTTGTTGAATTGTTGAATGAAGAAGTAATTGCATATTCTCTTAAATGTGTGTACTTTCATTGACATGTTGTGGATGTGTAGGAGTGCTTACATTTTCAATGGGACCAACTTTGAATGTTGTCCTCCTGATCACTGGCATTTTTGTCCATATTTGTTTCTGCATTTCATAACCATGATTTTAGAAGTGTTTTTGCTCATGAACAAGATCAATATTGAAATATTTCCTCAGGAAATTTGGATGTTGGGTATTGGTTCGTGAGCAAGGGGTTGGGGGATATTAATGTTCCTTTTTCATTTTGCAAATACAAAGCAAACAGGATCATATGATGAAGAAAGCAAGAATGAACACGAAGAAAGCAAGGTTTTGTCCAAGAGTTACTTCCTAGCTGTGATAGAAATGTTTATACAGGTCGTGGTAAACCTTTGTTTAGTTTGATTTTGTTCAGTGAAATAAACATTTGAGGGTGAATAATTTGCCATTTGTTAATGTTGAATACTTTTATGGATATTTTCTTTATGTCTGTTAATGCCCTCACTTGCTTGTGGATGAGTTAGAAATCAATATTGTTTCATATTTCCTGTTTTGTAGATTGACCAGCTGGTCACTCAATATTGGTATGACTGTCCATTTTGATTTGTCCGATTTTTACTGTCTGTTGATAAAATTTGAATGTTGGCTGTCATTTGAATTTGGGATGGGAGGGAGAGGGATAAGGGTGTGAATTTTTTTCCTGTTTATAGACAGATTGCAGCTATTCCCAAGAAACAACTGGCTACCCATCTGTTGAATTCTTCCTTCCAAGAGAGGATTTGGAATCCTGCATGTAAGACTAAGCTGAAGAATTTCTAACATGTTGTGTTAACTGAAACATAACTGGATAAATACCATTTAAAGTAGTAGTAATGGGGATAGGGAGGGGTATTGACTTGCTTCTACAGACTCTTGTAGGTTCCCCAACTTCAGTGTCTTGCCTTGAGCAGAGTGTGATCTTCAGTCAAGATGGAGAGCACAAGGTACTGCAGTATTTGTACAACTTGAATTTGTGGATGAAAACTGCAATTCGTGACAACCAAGAAGATATGTTTTGTTTTAGTTCAGTTTTCAATTTGGTTTGAAGTGACACAAACACTTCAGCAGTATTTATGTGATCATTGCAAACTTGTATTTCTGGAGAAAGGAGTTGAATGAATTGTTGATGGGAAAGGGATGGGGACATTTCAACGTTGCTCTTTCTTTATAGCACATAGCCAAGAGCCAAGCAAGTGTATTTAAAGAGGACATGTTCAACCTGTTCTTGTCTATTTGTGGTGCTCATACAGGTACTGTCAAGTAGCTTTTTGTTGGATTGTTAAGTAAAGAAGAAATTAGATTTCTTTTAAATGTTTCTTATTTGCTTGAAAACTTCTGCTTTATTTTACAAGATAAATATTGTAATGCTTGTTCAGGAACAAGATATTGGCTCATTTGATCATGGGCAGGGGTTGGGGGCTTTTCAATTTTCTTCTTTTCTTTGCAAATATAAAGCAAACAGGATCAATATTATGAGGAAAGCAAGAATGAACATGAAGAAGACAAAGATTTGATCCGAGTGGTGTTTCAACTTTGCTTCCCAGCTGTGATAAAACATGTTTATACAGGTCACGCACTGGTAAATCATTGTTGAATTTACTTTTGTTCTAAAATGGATATCATACTTGTCAAACTCTTGACTCACAATACACATTTGATGCATTAAATACATTATTTTATGGCTACTTTCTTGTCTGCTTATGCTCTATTGTTTTTCAACCAAGCAATGTTTGGTGTTGTGAATGGGCCAGGAATCAGTATTTTGTTGGTTATGGTTTGCAGATTGACCAGTTAGTCATTGGTATGGCTGCCCATTTTGCTTAATGTCTGATTGTGTTATTTGATTTCGTGATAGAATTTGAATGTTTGCTGCCATCTGAACTTGAAAAGGAGGGGATAAATGTGTGAATATTACCTCATTTGTTGCATGATAGCAACACAGTCAACAAGTGAAACTGTTCCCAAGAAATCGATTGTTAACAAAGTGTGCCGATAAGATGTCATCAAGGACAGATGTGGAATCCTGAATGTACCACTTGTTAACTGAAACATAACTATAGATAAGAAACATGTTGAACAGTAGTAATGGGGATGGGGGGTTATTGACTTGCCTCTACAGACTCTTGTAGATTCCTAAACTTCGGTGCCTTTCCTTTACCAGAATGAGCTGTCCATCGTACATGGAATGCACAAGGTATAGAGGTATTTGTACAACTTTCATGCTTTTGTGAATGAAAAAGTGCTAAGAGCACAATTTGGACTTCACATCAAGACAACCCAGGAAGATTTGTTTTTCTTCCTTCTTTCAACTGGCGTTATTATGTTTGGCGTCGGTGATACAAACACTTCAGCAGTATTTGTGTGATTGTTATGAACTTGTATTTCTGGAGAAAGGCCTTGAATGATTGTTTGCTGGGAAGTGGACAGGGACAGGAGGGGGACATTTCAGTGTTGCTCTTTCTTTATAGCACATAGCTACAAGCCAGACCAACAGCCAAGCAAGTGTTTTCCAAGAGGCAGTTGTCAGCCTTATCCATTTATGGTGCTCATCGAGGTATTCTCTGAATATTCAAATAAGGTTTTTGTTGAATTGTTGAATGAAGAAGTAATTGCATATTCTCTTAAATGTGTGTACTTTCATTGACATGTTGTGGATGTGTAGGAGTGCTTACATTTTCAATGGGACCAACTTTGAATGTTGTCCTCCTGATCACTGGCATTTTTGTCCATATTTGTTTCTGCATTTCATAACCATGATTTTAGAAGTGTTTTTGCTCATGAACAAGATCAATATTGAAATATTTCCTCAGGAAATTTGGATGTTGGGTATTGGTTCGTGAGCAAGGGGTTGGGGGATATTAATGTTCCTTTTTCATTTTGCAAATACAAAGCAAACAGGATCATATGATGAAGAAAGCAAGAATGAACACGAAGAAAGCAAGGTTTTGTCCAAGAGTTACTTCCTAGCTGTGATAGAAATGTTTATACAGGTCGTGGTAAACCTTTGTTTAGTTTGATTTTGTTCAGTGAAATAAACATTTGAGGGTGAATAATTTGCCATTTGTTAATGTTGAATACTTTTATGGATATTTTCTTTATGTCTGTTAATGCCCTCACTTGCTTGTGGATGAGTTAGAAATCAATATTGTTTCATATTTCCTGTTTTGTAGATTGACCAGCTGGTCACTCAATATTGGTATGACTGTCCATTTTGATTTGTCCGATTTTTACTGTCTGTTGATAAAATTTGAATGTTGGCTGTCATTTGAATTTGGGATGGGAGGGAGAGGGATAAGGGTGTGAATTTTTTTCCTGTTTATAGACAGATTGCAGCTATTCCCAAGAAACAACTGGCTACCCATCTGTTGAATTCTTCCTTCCAAGAGAGGATTTGGAATCCTGCATGTAAGACTAAGCTGAAGAATTTCTAACATGTTGTGTTAACTGAAACATAACTGGATAAATACCATTTAAAGTAGTAGTAATGGGGATAGGGAGGGGTATTGACTTGCTTCTACAGACTCTTGTAGGTTCCCCAACTTCAGTGTCTTGCCTTGAGCAGAGTGTGATCTTCAGTCAAGATGGAGAGCACAAGGTACTGCAGTATTTGTACAACTTGAATTTGTGGATGAAAACTGCAATTCGTGACAACCAAGAAGATATGTTTTGTTTTAGTTCAGTTTTCAATTTGGTTTGAAGTGACACAAACACTTCAGCAGTATTTATGTGATCATTGCAAACTTGTATTTCTGGAGAAAGGAGTTGAATGAATTGTTGATGGGAAAGGGATGGGGACATTTCAACGTTGCTCTTTCTTTATAGCACATAGCCAAGAGCCAAGCAAGTGTATTTAAAGAGGACATGTTCAACCTGTTCTTGTCTATTTGTGGTGCTCATACAGGTACTGTCAAGTAGCTTTTTGTTGGATTGTTAAGTAAAGAAGAAATTAGATTTCTTTTAAATGTTTCTTATTTGCTTGAAAACTTCTGCTTTATTTTACAAGATAAATATTGTAATGCTTGTTCAGGAACAAGATATTGGCTCATTTGATCATGGGCAGGGGTTGGGGGCCTTTCATTTTTCTTTTCTTTGCAAATATAAAGCAAACAGGATCAATATTATGAGGAAAGCAAGAATGAACATGAAGAAGACAAAGATTTGATCCGAGTGGTGTTTCAACTTTGCTTCCCAGCTGTGATAAAACATGTTTATCCAGGTCATGCACTGGTAAATCATTGCTGCATTTACTTTTGTTCTAAAATGGATATCATACTTGTCAAACTCTTGACACACAATACACATTTGATGCATTAAATACTTTGTTTTATGGCTGTTTTCTTCATGCATATGCTCTAATGGTTTTCAACCAAAGATGCTTCGTGTTATGAATGGGCCAGGAGTCAGTATTGTTTTGTCACTGGTATGGCTGCCCATTTTTCTGATTGTGTTATTTGAGTTTGTGATAGAATTTGAACGTTTGCTGCCATCTGAACTTGATAGGAAGGGATAAATGTGTGAATATTTTCTTATTTGTTGCATGATGGCAACACAGTCAACAAGAGAAACTGTTCCCAAGAAACAGATTGTTATCCATGTATGTGGATAAGATGTTACCAAGGACAGATGTGGAATCCTGAATGTACCACTGACTGAAACATAAGTTTTGATAAGAAACATGTTAAACAGTAGTTATGGGGATAGGGAGGGGTTTTGACTTGCCTCTACAGATTCTTGTAGATGCCTTCAGTGCCTTGCCTTGACCAGAATGAGCTGTTCATCATGCATGGAATGCATAAGGTATTTCAGTTTTGTTACTTGAATTTGTGAATGAGAATTGGTCTTAACATGTGTGCCTATTATTGTTATGACAACCAAGAAGACTTTTGTGTTTGTTCATTGTTTACATTGCTGTCATTTTGTTTGTATCCAATTATACATACGCTTCAGCAGTATTGATGTGATCATTGTCAATTTGCATCTCCTGAGAAAGGCATTGAATGATTACTGGTGGGGAGGGGAGGGGGACATTTCATTGTTGCTCTTTCTTCATAGCACATAGCTGCAAGCCAGACCAACCAACAGACCAAGCAAGTGATTTCAAGAATCAGTGAAGCCTTTTTTATCCATTTGTGTTCACTCAGGTATTCTCTGAATTGTCAAATGGCTTCCTTTTTTGTTGGATTGTTAAACAAAGTAGTACTAACAGCTTATTGTGGATTTGTATTTGGTACTTACAATTTGAGTGGGAACAATTTTGCTGATCACTGGCGTGTGTGTCCATATTTGTTTCTGCATTTCATGACCATGTTTTTTTAGAAGCTTGATTACAAGTTAAATATTGTAATGTTTCTTCGGGAAATATGGGCGTTGGCTTTTAGGTTGTGGGCAGGGGTTGGGGGAATTTAAATCTTTCATTTTTCTTTGCAAATATAACGCAAACAGGATCATATGATGAAGAAAGCAAGAATGAACTTTCAACTGTTTCAACTTTTATTCAAATATACTGAAAGGCCACAGGCCTATAGTACAAGCAATCAACTTCAAAACTTTAGATAAAAATCATTGTAAGTACAGCATACAGATACAACATGCCATAGTATATCTTATTCAGCGCATCACATGTTATGTAATTAGTTATGACAAATGGGTACCTACATGTAACTAATATTATGTTCTAACATATATTCAGCTCTGAATTTCATTGCATAATACACAAACATTGCCAGGTTTTGAAGTATAATTTTGTTTCTATTACTCAATAGCGCAACAAATTTGTGTTGGTTTGCATGCACACTGTAGTATTTGTTGATATAAAGATTTCTCAATCGAGTATACACCGGGCATATTAAAAGAACATGATATTTATCTTCAATGGCACACTGATCACAAAGCTTACAAATCCTATTGTAAGAATGAACATGAAGAGAGCAAGATTTTGTCCAAGAGTTACTTCCTAGCTGTGGTCAGGTCATGGTGAATCAGTAACCCTTTTGAACCTTTGTTTATTTTTGATTGTCAAATGAACATTATACTTGTCTTATTGTATGTGAATAATTTGCCATGTTAAATACTTTTATGGATATTTTCTTTATGACTGTTGTTTTTGAAAGAACATGTTTTTGTTTTGTAGGTCATGATTTGAAAAGCTTTGTCTTTTTTAAAATGTTAAAAGCATTGTTTGGGATAGGGAGGGGTACTAACTTGATTCTTATAGCCACAGATTCAAACCTCATTGCCTTCACGTCAACCAGAATGTCAAGTTCGAACATCAGGTATTGCATTCAATGCAGGTGAAACTTGCTTTCTGTAGAACGCTCTTAAAATTGTAAAGGAAACGTACAGCAGTGTGATGCTTCATTATCAGCTTATTGTGCCATGTGAAGGAAAGATCACTGGGAAGGGGATTGGGAAGCATTTCAGATGTAATTGCTTTCTCCTTGGCAGGATCAAGAAGCATGAGACAAGCATGTTTTTGTCTGAATAGGCTCGTTCAGGTACACAGAATTGTTCATTGTTCACTAACAATAATAAATCTTATTTGTCACACAAGTATTTCATTGAAATGTGAATATTTTCACTAAGAATTTCTTGGTGCGTTTTCTTTCCCTGTAGTTCATGATTTTCTCATTTAAACAGTAGTTCATTTTTTAAAATGTCAGTTATATTGACAGAGGTGAAAACATTTGGTGTGAAATTGTGTTTTTCTTCCAAAGAAAGGTGAACTGTGTGGGTGATTTGAAGACAAGGAAGTGAATATGGTGGATGCTTCCCAAGAAAATCTTTGCAGACTAGACCCTGTGGTGATGAAAATCTAGACATGAGGATGAGATGTGAGGAAGACAATGTTTTCTTGGGCGGCATGAGGTGGTGACCTGGAACAGGATGGGATATTAAAACCTTTCCTTGAGCAGCAGGAGATTGTGAATCTTTCTGTAGAGCAGCATGAGGTGGTGGGTGGAGCAGCATGAGGTGGTGGCCCTTCCCTGGAGCAGTGTTGACAGAAATGGCAAGCTGGCGATTGAGATGGTGGATCCTACCTTGGCAGCATGAGCTGGAGGATCTTTCCAGTGGGCAGCATGAGCTGGTGGACCTTACCGGTCGGCAGCGTGAGCTGGTGGACCTTACCGGTCGGCAGCGTGAGCTGGTGGACCTTACCGGTCGGCAGCGTGAGCTGGTGGACCTTTCCAGTGGGCAGCGCAAGACAGTGGACCTTTCCAGTGGACCTTTCCAGTGAGATGCTGGACCTTCCCTGGAGCAGCATGAGGTGGACCTTTCCGGTGGGTAGCGTGAGATGGGGTACCTCTACTGCAGCAGCGTGAGATGGTGGACCTTTCCTGTGAGCAGCGTGAGATGGTGGACGTGTTCTGGAGCAGCGTGAGATGGGGTACCTCTACTGCAGCAGCGTGAGATGGTGGACCTTTCCTGTGAGCAGTGTGAGATGGTGGACGTGTTCTGGAGCAGCGTGAGATGGTGGACTACTGCTGGAGCAGCGTGAGATGGGGTACCTCTACTGCAGCAGCGTGAGATGGTGGACCTTTCCTGTGAGCAGCGTGAGATGGTGGACGTGTTCTGGAGCAGCGTGAGATGGGGTACCTCTACTGCAGCAGCGTGAGATGGTGGACCTTTCCTGTGAGCAGTGTGAGATGGTGGACGTGTTCTGGAGCAGCGTGAGATGGTGGACTACTGCTGGAGCAGCGTGAGATGGTGGACCTCGTCTGGAGCAGCGCGAGATGGGGGACCTCTTCTGGAGCAGAGTGAGATGGTGGACCTTTCCTTGGGCAGCACAAGATGGTGGACCTTTCCTTGGGCAGTGGGCAGCATGAGCTGGTGGACCTTTCCAATGGGTAGGATGAGATGGTGGACCTTTCCTTGGGCAGTGGGCAGCGTGAGATGGTGGACCCCTTCTGGAGCAGCGAGTGATGATGGACCTTCCCTGGAGCAGCATGAGATGGTGGACTACTGCTGAAGCAGCGTGAGATGGTGGACCTCTTCTGGAGCAGTGTGAGATGGTGGACCTTTCCCTGGGCACCTTGATATGCTGGACTTTTCCTTGGGCAGTGGGCAGCATGGTGGACTGTTCCAGTGGGCAGCGTGAGTGGTGGACCTTTCTAGTGGGCAGCATGAGATGGTGGACCTTTCCTAGGACAGTGGGCAATGCGAGATGGTGGACCTTTCCAGTGGGTAGGATGAGATGGTGGACCTTTCCTTGGGCAGTGGGCAGCGTGAGATGGTGGACCCCTGCTGGAGCAGCGTGAGATGGTGGACCCCTGCTGGAGCAGCGTGAGATGGTGGACCCCTGCTGGAGCAGTGAGATGGTGGACCCCTGCTGGAGCAGCGTGAGATGGTGGACCTTTCCGGTCGGCAGCGTGAGATGGTGGAAATTGTGCAGTAGGCAGTATGAGATTGTGGACCTCTTCTGGAGCAGCATTAGATGGTGGACCTTCCCTGGGACAGCGTGAGACCTTCCTTAAAGCAGCGTCAAATGGTGGACCTCTTCTGCAGCAGCATTTGATGGTGGACCCTTCTGTAGCAGCATCAGATGGTGGACCTTCCTTGCAGTGTTGACAGAAATGGCAAGCTGGCGATTGAGATGGTGGATCCTACCTTGGCAGCATGAGCTGGAGGACCTTTCCAGTGGGCAGCGTGAGCTGGAGGACCTTTCCAGTGGGCAGCGTGAGCTGGTGGACCTTTCCAGTGGGCAGCTCAAGACAGTGGACCTTTCCAGTGGGCAGCGTGAGATGCTGGACCTTCCCTGGAGCAGCATGAGGTGGACCTCTTCTGGAGCAGCGTGAGATGGTGAACCTCTTCCATGGTGGGCCTTCCCTGGGACAGCATGAGACCTTCCTTAGAGCAGCAGCGTCAAATGGTTTACCTCTTCTGCAGCAGCATCAGATGGTGGACCTTCCTTGCAGCAGTCAGATGCTGGACCTTCCCTGGAGCAGCGTGAGATGGTGGACCTCTTCTGAAGCAGCGTGAGATGGTGGACCTTTTCGTTTGGTAGCGTGAGATGGTGGACCTTTTCGTTTGGTAGCGTGAGATGGTGGACCTCTACTGCAGCAGCGTGAGATGGTGGACCTTCCCTGGAGCAGCGTGAGATGGTGGACCTCGTCTGGAGCAGCGTGAGATGGTGGAACTTTCCCTGGGCAGCGTGAGATGGTGGACCTTTCCTTGGGCAGTGGGCAGCATGAGCTGGTGGACCTTTTCTTGGGCAGTGGGCAGCATGAGATGGTGGACCTTTCCTTGGGCAGTGGGCAGCATCAGATGGTGGACCTTTCCAGTGGGTAGGACGAGATGGTGGACCTTTCCAGTGGGTAGGACGAGATGGTGGACCTTTCCTTGGGCAGCGGGCAGCGTGAGATGGTGGACCCCTTCTGGAGCAGCGAGTGATAATGGACCTTCCCTGGAGCAGCATGAGATGGTGGACTACTGCTGGAGCAGCGTGAGATGGTGGTCCTCTTCTGGAGCAGTGTGAGATGGTGGACCTTTCCCTGGGCACCTTGAGATGCTGGACCTTTCCTTGGGCAGTGGGCAGCATGGTGGACTGTTCCAGAGGGCAGCAAGAGTGGTGGACCTTTCCTTGGATTGGATGAAAACCCTGGCGTGACTGGACAGAGGACCCTGCCGTGAACGGGCGACCTTGATGTGACTGTGATGGATGAAGACCCTGGTGAGATTTTGAAAAAAAAATATATTGATAGGACCAATTTATTCAGGTAAGTAAGGTAAAGGTTTAGGTTGTTGACAGAAATGGCAAACTGGCGATTGAGATGGTGGATGCTAACTTGGCTGCATGAGCTGGTGGACCTTTCCCTGGGCAGCGTGGGGTGGTGGACCTCATCTAAAGCAGCGTGAGATGGTGGACCTCATCTAAAGCAGCATGAGATGGTGGACCTCTTCTAGAGCAGTGTGAGATGGTGGACCTCTCCTGGAGCAGCGTGAGATGGTGGACCTCATCTAAAGCAGCGTGGGGTGGTGGACCTCATCTAAAGCAGCGTGAGATGGTGGACCTCTTCTGGAGCAGCATGAGATGGTGGACCTCTCCTGGAGCAGCATGAGATGGTGGACCTTTCCTTGGGCAGTGGGCAGCGTGAGATGGGGGACCTCTTCTGAAACAGCGTGAGCTGGTGGACCTCTTCTGCAGCAGCGTGAGATGGTGGACCTTTCCTGTGAGCAGCTTCAGATGGTGGACCTTCTTGGGAGCAGTGTGAGGTGGTGGCCCCTCTTGGAGCAGCATCAGATGGTGGACCTCTTCTGGAGCAGTGTCAGATGGTGAACCTCCTCCATGGTGGGCCTTCCCTGGGACAGCATGAGACCTTCCTTAGAGCAGCGTCAAATGGTGGACCTCTTCTGCAGCAGTGTGAGATGGTGGACCTTCCTTGGAGCAGCGTGAGATGGTGGACCTCTTCTGAAGCAGCGTGAGATGGTGGACCTCTTCTGGAGCAGCTTGAGATGGTGGACCTTTTCGGTGGGTAGCGTGAGATGGTGGACCTCTACTGCAGCAGCGTGAGATGGTGGACCTTTCCTGTGAGCAGCGTGAGATGGTGGACCTCGTCTGGAGCAGCGTGAGATGGTGGACCTTTCCACTGGGCAGCATGAGATGGTGGACCTTTCCCTTGGCATCGTGAGATGGTGGACCTTTCGCTGGGCAGCGTGAGATGGTGGACCTTTCCTTGGGCAGTGTCAGATGGTGGACCTTTCCTTGGGCAGTGGGCAGCATGAGATGGTGGACCTTTCCTTGGGCAGTGGGCAGCATGAGATGGTGGACCTTTCCTTGGGCAGTGGGCAGCACGAGATGGTGGACCTTTCCTTGGGCAGTGGGCAGCATGAGATGGTGGACCTTTCCCTGGGCAGCGTGGGGTGGTGGACCTCATCTAAAGCAGCGTGGGGTGGTGGACCTCATCTAAAGCAGCGTGAGATGGTGGACCTCTTCTGGAGCAGCATGAGATGGTGGACCTCTCCTGGAGCAGCATGAGATGGTGGACCTTCCCTTGGGCAGTGGGCAGCGTGAGATGGGGGACCTCTTCTGAAACAGCGTGAGATGGTGGACCTCTTCTGCAGCAGCGTGAGATGGTGGACCTCTCCTGGAGCAGCATGAGATGGTGGACCTTTCCTTGGGCAGTGGGCAGCGTGAGATGGGGGACCTCTTCTGAAACAGCGTGAGCTGGTGGACCTTTCCAGTGGGCAGCGCAAGACAGTGGACCTTTCCAGTGGACCTTTCCAGTAAGATGCTGGACCTTCCCTGGAGCAGCATGAGGTGGACCTCTTCTGGAGCAGCGTGAGATGGACCTTTCCGGTGGATAGCGTGAGATGGGGTACCTTTCCTTTGAGCAGCTTCAGATGGTGGACCTTCTTGGGAGCAGTGTGAGGTGGTGGCCCCTCTTGGAGCAGCATCAGATGGTGGGCCTCTTCTGGAGCAGTGTCAGATGGTGAACCTCCTCCATGGTGGGCCTTCCCTGGGACAGCATGAGACCTTCCTTAGAGCAGCGTCAAATGGTGGACCTCTTCTGCAGCAGCATCAGATGGTGGACCTTCCTTGCAGCAGTCAGATGCTGGACCTTCCCTGGAGCAGCGTGAGATGGTGGACCTCTTCTGAAGCAGCGTGAGATGGTGGACCTCTTCTGGAGCAGCTTCAGATGGTGGACCTTTTCAGTGGGTAGCGTGAGATGGTGGACCTCTACTGCAGCAGCGTGAGATGGTGGACCTTTCCTGTGAGCAGCGTGAGATGGTGGACCTTTCCCTGGGCAGCGTGAGATGGTGGACCTTTCCTTGGGCAGTGGGCAGCATCAGATGGTGGACCTTTCCTTGGGCAGTGGGCAGCATCAGATGGTGGACCTTTCCTTGGGCAGTGGGCAGCATCAGATGGTGGACCTTTCCAGTGGGTAGGACGAGATGGTGGACCTTTCCAGTGGGTAGGACGAGATGGTGGACCTTTCCTTGGGCAGTGGGCAGCATCAGATGGTGGACCCCTTCTGGAGCAGCGAGTGATAATGGACCTTCCCTGGAGCAGCATGAGATGGTGGACTACTGCTGGAGCAGCGTGAGATGGTGGACCTCCTCTGGAGCAGTGTGAGATGGTGGACCTTTCCCTGGGCACCTTGAGATGCTGGACCTTTCCTTGGGCAGTGGGCAGCATGGTGGACTGTTCCAGAGGGCAGCAGGAGTGGTGGACCTTTCCTTGGATTGGATGAAAACCCTGGCATGGCTGGACAGAGGACCCTGCCGTGAACGGGCGACCTTGATATGACTGTGATGGATGAAGACCCTGGTGAGATTTTGAATGAAAGAATATATTGATAGGACCAATTTATTCAGGTAAGTAAGGTAAAGTTTTAGGTTGTTGACAGAAATGGCAAACTGGCGATTGAGATGGTGGATGCTAACTTGGCTGCATGAGCTGGTGGACCTTTCCCTGGGCAGCGTGGGGTGGTGGACCTCATCTAAAGCAGCGTGAGATGGTGGACCTCATCTAAAGCAGCGTCAGATGGTGGACCTCTTCTGGAGCATTTTGAGATGGTGGACCTCTCCTGGAGCAGCATGAGATGGTGGACCTTTCCTTGGGCAGTGGGCAGCGTGAGATGGTGGACCTCTTCTGGAGCAGTGTGAGAAGGTGGACCTCTTCTGGAGCAGCGTGAGATGAACGTTTCCCGTGAATGGATGGACAGAAGACCCTGGTGTGAATGGATGGATGAAGACCCTGGTGAGACTGGATTGATGAAGACCCTGTTGAGACAGATGGACAGAAGACCCTGGTGTGACTGGATGGATGAAGACCCTAGAGTGACTGGATGGATGAAGACCCTGGTTTGGCTGGATGGATGAAGATCCTGGTGAGACAGATGGACAGAAGACCCTGGTGTGCCTGGATGGATGAAGACCCTGGTGTGACTGGATAGATGAAGACCCTGGTGTGACTGGATGGATGAAGACCCTGGCAAGACAGATGGACAGAAGACCCTGGTTTGACTGGATGGATGAAAACCCTGGTCTGACTGGATGGATGAAGACCCTGTTGTGATAGATGGACAGAAGACCCTGGTGTGACTGGATGAAGACCCAGGTGTGACAGATGGACAGAAGATCCTGGTGTGACTTGATGGATGAAAACCCTGGCGAGACAGATGGACAGAAGACCCTGGTGAGACAGATGGACAGAAGACCCTGGTGCGACTGGATGGATGAAGACCCTGTTGTGGCAGAAGGACAGAAGACCCTGGTGCGACTGGATGGATGAAGACCCTGTTGTGGCAGATGGACAGAAGACCCTGGTGTGACTGGATGGATGAAGACCCTGGCATGACTGGATGGATGAAGACCTTGTGATGGATGGACAGAAGACAATGGTGTGACTGGATGAAGACCCTGGCGAGACAGATGGACAGAAGACCCTGGTGTGACAGGATGAAGACCCTGGTGTGACTGGATGGACTGAAAACCCTGGTTTGAATAGATGGATGAAGACCATGTTGTGGCTGGATGGACAGAAGACCCTGGCGAGACAGATGGACAGAAGACCCTGGATTGACTGGATGGATGAAGACCCTGGTGTGACTGGATGGATGAAGACCTTTATGTGACTGGATGGATGAAGACCCTGGTGTGACTGGATGGATGAAGACCCTGTTGTGGCTGGATGGATGAAGACCCTGGTAGGACAGATGGAGAGAAGACCCTGGTTTGACTGGATGGATGAAGACTTCTGTGTGACTGGATGGATGAAAAACCCTGGTTTGACTGGATGGATGAAGACCCTGGTTTGACTGGATGGATGAAGACCCTGGTGTGACTGGATGGACTGAAAACCCTGGTGTGACAGAAGACTGTGACTGGATGGATGAAGACCCTGGTTTGAATGGATGGATGAAGACCATGTTGTGGCTGGATGGATGAAGACCCTGGCGAGACAGATGGACAGAAGACCCTGGTGTGACTGGATGGATGAAGACCCTGGTTTGGCTGGATGGATGAAGATCCTGGTGAGACAGATGGACAGAAGACCCTGGTGTGCCTGGATGGATGAAGACCCTGGTGTGACTGGATAGATGAAGACCCTGGTGTGACTGGATGGATGAAGACCCTGGCAAGACAGATGGACAGAAGACCCTGGTTTGACTGGATGGATGAAAACCCTGGTCTGACTGGATGGATGAAGACCCTGTTGTGGCAGAAGGACAGAAGACCCTGGTGTGACTGGATGGATAAAGACCCTGGTGTGACTGGATGGATGAAAACCCTGGTGAGACAGATGGACAGAACACTCTGCTGTGACTGGATGAAGACCTTGGTGTGACTGGATGGATGAAGGCCCTGTTGTGATAGATGGACAGAAGACCCTGGTGTGACTGGATGAAGACCCAGGTGTGACAGATGAACAGAAGATCCTGGTGTGACTTGATGGATGAAAACCCTGGCGAGACAGATGGACAGAAGACCCTGGTGAGACAGATGGACAGAAGACCCTGGTGCGACTCGATGGATGAAGACCCTGTTGTGGCAGAAGGACAGAAGACCCTGGTGCGACTGGATGGATGAAAACCCTGGCGAGACAGATGGACAGAAGACCCTGGTGAGACAGATGGACAGAAGACCCTGGTTTGACTGGATGGATGAAGACCCTGGTGTGACTAGATGGATGAAAACCCTGGCAAGACAGATGGACAGAAGACCCTGGTGTGACTGGATGGATGAAGACCCTGTTGTGGCAGATGGACAGAAGACCCTGGTGTGACTGGATGGATGAAGACCCTGGCATGACTGGATGGATGAAGACCTTGTGATGGATGGACAGAAGACAATGGTGTGACTGGATGAAGACCCTGGCGAGACAGATGGACAGAAGACCCTGGTGTGACTGGATGGACTGAAAACCCTGGTTTGAATGGATGGATGAAGACCATGTTGTGGCTGGATGGACAGAAGACCCTGGCGAGACAGATGGACAGAAGACCCTGGATTGACTGGATGGATGAAGACCCTGGTGTGACTGGATGGATGAAGACCTTTATGTGACTGGATGGATGAAGACCCTGGTGTGACTGGATGGATGAAGACCCTGTTGTGGCTGGATGGATGAAGACCCTGGTAGGACAGATGGAGAGAAGACCCTGGTTTGACTGGATGGATGAAGACTTCTGTGTGACTGGATGGATGAAAAACCCTGGTTTGACTGGATGGATGAAGACCCTGGTTTGACTGGATGGATGAAGACCCTGGTGTGACTGGATGGACTGAAAACCCTGGTGTGACAGAAGACTGTGACTGGATGGATGAAGACCCTGGTTTGAATGGATGGATGAAGACCATGTTGTGGCTGGATGGATGAAGACCCTGGCGAGACAGATGGACAGAAGACCCTGGTGTGACTGGATGGATGAAGACCTTTGTGTGGCTGGATGGATGAAGACCCTGTTGTGACTGGATGGATGAAGACCCTGGTAGGACAGATGGCGAGAGGACCCTGGTGTGACTGGATGGACTGAAAACCCTGGTGTGACAGAAGACTGTGACTGGATGGATGAAGACCCTGGTTTGAGTGGATGGATGAAGACCCTGGTGTGACTGGATGGATGAAGACCCCGGTGAGACAGATGGACAGAAGACCCTGGTGTGAACTGGATGGATGAAGACCCTGGCAGGACAGATGGAGAGAAGACCCTGGTTTGACTGGATGGACGAAGACCTTTGTGGGACTGGATGGATGAAGACACTGTTGTGGCAGATGGACAGAAGACCCTGGTGTGACTGGATGGATGAAGACCTTTGTGTGACGGGATGGATGTAGGCCCTGTTGTGATAGATGGACAGAAGACCCTGGTGTGACTGGATGGATGAAGACCTTGTGATGGATGGACAGAAGACCCTGGTGTGACTGGATGAAGACCCTGGTGAGACAGATGGACAGAAGACCCTGGTGTGACTGGATGGATGAAGACCCTGGTGTGACTGCATGGACTGAAAACCCTGGTGTGACAGAAGACTGTGACTGAATGGATGAAGACCCTGGTTTGAGTGGATGGATGAAGACCATGTTGTGGCTGGATGGATGAAGACCCTGGCGAGACAGATGGACAGGAGACCCTGTTGTGACTGGATGGATGAAGACCCTGGTGAGACAGATGGACAGAAGACACTTGTGTGACTGGATGGATGAAGACCCTGGTGTGACTGGATGGATGAAGACCTTGGTATGACTGGATGGATGAAAACCCTGGTGTGACTGGATGGATGAAAACCCTGGCGAGACAGATGGACAGAAGACTCTGGTGTGACAGAAGACTGTGACTGGATGGATGAAGACCCTGGTGTGACTGCATGTATGAAGACCCTGGCGTGAGTGGATGGACAGAAAACCCTGGTGTGACAGGATGAAGACCCTGGTGTGACTGGATGGACTGAAAACCCTGGTGTGACAGAAGACTGTGACTGGATGGATGAAGACCCTGGTTTGAGTGGATGGATGAAGACCCTGGTGTGACTGGATGGATGAAGACCTTGGTGTGACTGGATGAAGACCCTGGCAAGACAGATGGATAGAAGACTCTGTGTGACTGGATGGATGAAAACCCTGGTTTGACTGGATGGAGAGAAGACCCTGGCATGACAGATGGACAGAAGACTCTGGTGTGACTGGATGGATGAAGACCCTGGCAAGATGAATGGATAGAAGACCCTGGTGTGACTGGATGAAGACACTAGCATGCATGGGTGAAGACCCATACAAGACGAATGGACAGACGTTGATATGACTTGAAGTATGGAAGACCCTGGTCTGACTGGATGGATGAAGACCCTGGTGAGATTTTGAATGAAAGATAATGAAATACATTGATAGGACCAATTAATTCAGGTAAGTAAGGTAAAATTTTAGGTTGTTGACAGAAATGGCAAGCTGGCAATTGAGATGGTGGATCTTAACTTGGCAGCATAATCTGGTGGACCTTTCCTTGGGCAGCACAAAGTGGTGGACCTTTCCTTAGGACAGCAAGAGATGTGTGAACCTTTCCTGTGGGCCTCTCCCTGAGCAGCACCAGATGGTGGACCTGGAACAGCAGGAGACTGTAAAACCTTTCCTTGGGCAGCACGAGATGGTGGACCTTTCCAGTGGGCAGCACGAGATGGTGGACCTTTCTTTGGGCAGCACGAGATGGTGGACCTTTCCAGTGGGCAGCAGGAGATCAGATGGGCAGCACGAGATGGTGGACATTTCTGTGGGCAGCATGAGATGGTGGACATTTCCAGTGGGCAGCACGAGATGTGGACCTGGATCAGCATGAAATGGTGGACCTTTCCAGTGGGCAGCACAAGATGTGGACCTGGATCAGCAGGAGATGAAATGGGCAACATGAGATGGTCGACCTTTCCTTTGACAGCGTGAAATGGTGAACCTTCACAGTGGGCAGCGTGACTTGGTGGACCTTTCCGGTGGGCAGCGTGAGATGGTGGACCTTTCCTTGAGCAGTAGGCAGCGTGAGATGGTGGACCTTTCCGGTGGGCAGCTCAAGACAGTGGACCTTTCCAGTGGGCAGCGCGAGATGTTGGACCTTTCCTTCGGCAGTGGGCAGCGTGAGATGGTGGACCTTTCCAGTGGGCAGCATGAGATGGTGGACCTTTCCAGTGGGCAGCATGAGATGGTGGACCTTTCCTTCGGCAGTGGGTAGTGTGAGATGGTGGACCTTTCCTTGGGCAGTGGGCAGTGCGAGATGGTGGACCTTTCCAGTGGGCAGTGCGAGATGGAGGACCTTTCCAGTGGGCAGTGCGAGGTGGAGGTTTCCAGTGGGCAGCACAAGATGGTGGTCCTGGAACAGCAGGAGATAAGATGGAGAACTTGAGATGGTGGAACTTTCCGTCGGCAGCACGAGATGAAGGACCTTTCCAGTGGGCAACGTGAGATGGTGGACCTTTCCTAGAGTGGTGGATCCATGGCATTGAGATGTGGTAGACAGCATAAAATGGTGGACTGCTAGGGGCAGAACCTGGATAGTGGATACAAGGCAGCATGAACTGGATTTGGACATTGATGCAGGATGGTGGTATCTCTAATACATTCTCTACAGATGAGGACACTAAGAGCCTTGGCATCCATGTATATCCACTGAAATAAGAGACCTTTCCTTGAGAAGGTGGTCCTGAAGCAGCATCAACTTTCAAAGCAGCAAACGCTAGGACTAGATTCAGAAAATGCTACCTTATATGGATACCTGATGTGAAGCTGCAAAAATGTGATCCTTCCCTTGAAGTTGTTGCTGTCTCAACTGAGTGTTGCATGATTTGGACATTTTGAGAAACATTTTCAACATTGTGACAGGGATGGAGAGTAAACATTCCCCCTCTCCAATTTTACATTTATTCATGGACATTCATTCAGCATATGAATTTTTTCTTGTCTTGAAAATAGATTGTAATAGATTCCTGTTAAATGTCTTCAGGATTATCTGTGTAAAGTCACTCGCTTCTAAAATTATGTGCAAACTGCTGTTATAAATTCATTCAACAGAATGAACATTGTAAAACCAAATTATTTTAAATGAAAACACATGAATTATTGTAATTAAACATGAAGAGAAAAAATAAAAAGAATTTTATGTCTAATTGGTGTCTTCGTCATATTTTTGCACTGGTGGTTTGGAGACGTATGGTTGAGGATTCATGTACTGCAGACATTCCAACCCATAAAATTTTAATGTATTCATCATGAAAATGTAGGAATAAAAATATACAATTTATTTTAATGCATGAGACAATTGCATGAGAGTATTGAAGAGCAAATGTACCATACACAAAAAATTTCACCCAAATTTTATTCAGTATCAACCTGTATGTAGATACTGATTTAGACCAGTACATGGTTAGTAAGCTCTTAGAATATCTACATTTTATTTAATATGAAAACCTTTCCGAATTTTTAAAATACTAATTTGGGACCCCAAGTACCATATTCTGCCTCAGCTTTGGCCAAAAATACTATTTGGACCAAGTTAGGGTTGGCATCTGCTATTATGGACTCTGCCATATGAAAAAGCAACAACAACAAAGAAAAAAGTTAATTAGTGAATCCTCAATTTTACCTAGCCAATTCAAACATTAAAATTTCAGAATTTTATTTGACTTATGATTAAACTTGTTTAACTAAGGATCATTGATTTCAATTGCTAGTATTGGTTTGTATTACATGGGGGCCAAGTGCAGTAGTTGGAACAGTGAAACACATGCATGTGCATTATGTCCTAAGCATTTAGTTCAACCAATCATACTTATTCTCAGTGGTTCATTTACGGTGCATACTCCCTTGTAATACAAATAGCTACTAGTATTTGTCAAACAACTTTTCACTTTATTTGATCTACTTGTTTAAAGTGAAATTCATTGGTATGTTTTCACTGCAAACAGACAATACAACAAGCAAAAAGACTGCTGGACACCACAGAGAATCACATTAGACAAATTTGTTGCAGTGCTTTCCATCCATACTTTGTTGGTTGAGTATTGCAAGTATTCCCACTTTCCTGAATTGTTGTTTTTATGGATTGTCAGTGTATGACCTTGAGTGGAACTAAACACGAGTAATTTTTCAAGACATGTTGGATAACCCTTCTGAGTGAGTGAGTTTAGTTTTATGCCGCACTCAGCAATATTCCAGCTATATAGGCGGCGGTCTGTAAATATTCGAGTCTGGACCAGACAATCCAGTGATCAACAACATGAGCATCGATCTGCGCAAATGGGAACCAATGGCATCAACCAAGTCAGTGAACCTGACCACCCGACCCTGTTAGTTGCCTCTTACAACAAGCATGAGTTGCTGAAGGCTTATTCTACCCTGGGACCTTCACTGGTCAATAACCCTTTTGATCTGATTCTATATCACGTATAGATGGCCATGATGCCTACAGTACAACATGTGTAAACAGTGAGGTAAAAATCATACATATGCACCACACTGTAAATGTGAATCTTGGTACAATTAATATCATTATATATTCACAGATATTTTTTGTTTCGATTGGAGTACATACACTTTTTCAAAAAAGATACATTGTCTTAAAAGTCTATTGCTATCGCTTGTTTTAATCAATTCAAGAAACATTTGGACACGAGGATGTGTACGACAATATTCAGGTAAATATCTAGCACGATATTCATTGTAGAGAAGACACACTAGTGTGATATGGAATTCATCTTCTAGTTCAGTCACACAAGAAGTACAAAACGCAGTTTCATATGTTTTGGAGTGTCTATAGGAATTAACATTGAAATCATGTACATTACAATGAATCTTTGTCAAACATCTCCGTAAATCTTTTGAGCCAATAGCTTTTAGATAATTTTGAAGAGAATAATCAGTCTTTATTCTTGCATAGTGTCAAAGATTCGGAAAGGACCACATGTTGATGCCACTCTTGATAATAGATATCTTTTGAGCGCTGTTTCAAATTATCAAAAAACATTTCACATTACTAACATTTTGTGCTGTCCACTCATAGTACTTCTGAATATCAGTCAGATGCGATACACAAAGGTAAATTGAATATAGAAAATTAAGATGGCAAATCCTCTTTCGCCAATATATCTTGCCAACTGAACATTAAAATCTGAGAATTTTATTCAACTTCAGATAAAAGTTGTTAAACAAACTACCATACTTTCATATCGCTTTGTATACAAGTGCATTTGTTTCAGTGTTTCAACTATTGCCCTTACACCCATATGAAACAAACCAATTATAACGATTTGAATCTATGATCGTGTGTTAAACAACTTTCAGCCTAGGGTGAATAAAATTCTGAAACATAAAATTTCAGTTGGCAAAGTGAATTTATGAGGATTCATAACATTAATTTCACTATTATTTACTTCACTTTTTGTTTAAAGTAAAATTCATCGGTATATTTTCACTGCAAACAGACTAAATGAAAATATAGCCTGGAAGTAGATCTGTAACCTACCATTTATGTCAACAGATTGTCAACAATATTGCAACCATGAAAACTGCCGGATGCACATGATCAACAACTTCATGAGTGGCAACCTGAAGTTGCACACCTCATAACACTAGGCATTCTCCATAGGTTCCCAGCAACTAACACTTTCAAGACGCAACAAAATCTGTTAGCTGATTGGGAACTTTGAGGATTTTACAGAAAAACACTACATTAAACTCTTGTTTGTTGAATTTTAGTAAATATCAAGTGTAACTATACCCAAAGGCAAAAATGAAACAGAAGTGACAGAAATGTTATTGCATGTAAAATCAAATTGCTTCAGGGTAAACATCTATTCATTTCAAATAAAAGTTGTGATTATTGTAAACCCCATGGACATCACATTTTTCTTCCAATAGGGATCATCAGGTCAGGCTGATGACTTGGATGACCACTAATATTGGGATATTCCATGGATGAAGTGTGGGACATTGCCATAGGCCTAGCTGTTAAAGACTTGTGTTGTCTCTGATCACTATTTGATGCACAATCTTGATTCTTAGAAAGGATATTGTATGCTTACCAAGATATATTTGACCACTGGGGCAGACTTAAATGGTGTGATAATGTCGGTTCATTGTGACACTATAGTCTACTCTTTCGTTTGATGATATTTCAGCAAACCTTTCTAGAAACACCGCAGGGAAGTAGTATTAGTATTCTTTCAGTGACTCACATAATATAGATGAGGACAAACTTTATGGATGAATGACTTTATTCAGGTGAAGGACGTTTCAATACAGATTCTTGTATTATTGTCACTTAAAATAGCACCACTGCAGAGATGCCAGTGTACAGCTACCTTCAACAATCCCTGAAATGTCCCTACTAGACCTACCCGTATGGAAGTCCCAAAACATTCAAAGTACATTAAAACTTTATACTGTTTTCAGTAGTAGCATGTGTGCATTATTAATGTATGGCTACATGTGTCTAAATTGTTAACAGCTGATGGGATGGTGTAAATCCACCTGTGGCACATGCAGGAAGCACATGTACTGGAAGTCCCCATGGTCCCTAGTGTGGTGATCCACCTTCAGTTGTGATTTTTAGCCCATTTTTATCCTGTCTTGTCTGAATTTGAAATCCAGTTTTAGAAGTCGATGCTAGTTTTCCTTCTAAAATACTGTGATATTCTAGTTGGTTTTACTGTCCTTCATTCACAGATTTTTATACTTTACATGTATTTATGGTGAAATTACAATCTGTTTAATTCACAATATGGCTGAAATTTTACCAAAATGACTATAAATCTCCTCCTATTAGACCGTTACTTCACTTAGGAACTACAGTCTGTAATATTGATCAGGTTAAGAAAGTGGATAACCTTTATTGGAAAGATGTTTGTTTGGCATGGAAGAGGTACAGATTCTTCAGAGTTGACCAGTGTGATTTTCAGAAAATACTCTGTGAACCATCATTTTGCAAACTTTACTCTTTTATCCATAATTGGTCCATTGCGGGTGTGACTGAGATTAAAAACATGTAACTATGATGGGCTTTAATCCTTGAATGAATATAAAACTAGATACTAGGTACTTTTTTGTAGATTACAACAGAGTACTGAGTAATATTCCCATTACTTGGAAAGCTACAAGAAGCACAAACATGAAAATCTAATTTTTTGTATTAATGAAGTGATATTAACACGCCCTCTAAAGGTTGTATAAAATGTCATAATAAATTGATCAAAACAGATGTATTACCAGAAGTTTGCAGAAAATGGGAAGTTTTCGCAAATACTACTCAACCTTGGGATGCTATTTCTTGAATTATGGAAAGTGTACAAATGATACTGAACTCTTAGAGTTTACATGAAAAGAACTAGTAAAGATGAAAATAATAGACGACTTCTGTACATTCTTTGAAAAATGCATCACAAAACACTGGACATGTGTATGTTTCATGTAATATTGTTCAGACACTCCGGAATGATTTAAGATTATATATTAATAACACTGCCAATATTAATATCTCATTCACCAACTTTGCAATGTTGGTGGGAATCAACACAGCAATCCTTTCATAAATAATATTATTCTTGCTAGAAAAAAGTTCATATACCTAGCCAGTATAAATGACAGAAAACAGACTTTTGAAAATGTCCTAAAAAGGCTAAAAACTCTTATAGCAGTGGAAAGATGCATAGCCAGGAAAAATAACATGGCACAGTTCCAGAAGAAGTGGCCCAAGGAACTGAAATTACATGTATAGCCTTAACCTGACTATACTTTCTCTTATATGTGCAATATGCACTACCTACTGTATTTGTTATGCTATACTATATTGTTTCTTATGCCAACACATTAATTCCACTGTGCCACATTCGTATACTTTGATGCTCCTCTGAAATGAATAAAAGCATGTGTAAAAAAACTGCTGTACAGCTTGAGAGTAAATTGTAGGCTGGTGTTATCGTGTTGAAACAAGGATATTCTTCTCCCATGCCAAAATAATACCCTTCTAGAACACATGGCACAATGTAATGTGCCAAGCAATTGTATAGTTTATTGTTCACTGTTCAGTTTATTGGTGAATCTGAACATTCAAAATGTCATTTTGCGTTTCTTACAAGATTCACGATCAATATTCACGATCAATTATGACAGACAGCACTCTCTTCATACCGTCAGCCTGCTGATCTTTTGAAAGGGCAGTCTGTGTCCCACTTCATATAAACAAGTAAAGAATCTTTCTGTATAGGAGGATCCTTTCGTTGCGCATGACAACCTATCATGTCCCAGATATGTTCCAAAGTGTTAAGAATGGGGCTCATTCAATCATGAGATACGAGAGAGGGAGGTGGGGTGTGTGTGTGTTGGGGGGTGTCTTAACTAAGTTCTTTGTATGTAGCTCTCCATCTGTCCTTTACCCAAGATGAACCGATGTGTTGTTCTGACTTCTACACTTCTTTAAATGACTTCTACACTTCTTTTTAAGACTCTTCCCCTGTTCAAATTCAAATATTGGCAAGTTTGCATTTAAAAAGATCCATGTCACAATTTTGTCTCTGAGTATATACAAACCACTTGGAAACATTGTAGCAAAGCATAATTGTTTTCAAAGCATAAATCATTTTTACTTTACACAATCTAAAACCTTGCGATGTCATATTTTCCATTGACACTCAAAAAGCACACATAAACTAATAACACAGACAGTGACACAAGATAGTATGTATCTCAGTTTCACACATTCCTTGAGTAAGTACATAAAATATATCTAACTAAACAGTTAATTATATTGATGTCAATGTAAAGGAAATAAGAGCAGCTTGACTATTATTATCATGGCCAGGTGTCTACATCAAAGGTGGACAATGATAAAATTTGTGACAGATGTCACAATGTCATGCTTCAGTGGTTGAACAGCCATTGTCTAACTATGATTATAGACAGCTGACCCACCAATCACTGTGCTGCTGGCCATAATTATTGTCAAGCTGCTTTAATTTCATTTGTATAGACAGCAATGTCATTATTTAGATAGATCTATTCTGTCTGAAGCTCACTGCGGAACTTGTTGTACTTGTGTGACTCAAATACTGTCACAGATACTGTTTTTATCTCTTACTGTTAGTGGCTAAATTCTTTATGTTTGAATAGGGGAGAGGGGTGAGGGGACCACACATTAAAGATTTAAAGAAAATGTGAGAACAGAAGGATTTTCTGTTGAGAAAACTAGTTTCTCAAGCAGAAATAAACACAATAAATTTTTACACGAAGTGGGCATTCTATCATCCACTTGTCAGTCTAATCTAAGTATGTATGTGAAGCTGTTTATCTTTACTGTTTTTGATAAATATATTCAACTTACTTCACTCAGGTTTTCTCATGGGGTTCTATATATTCTGTGTATATTCTACACTAAAGCCAATGATACTAATACTATGTATCATATGTGCAAATATTTGCTCAGTTGCTCCTTATTTACTGAATCTCCTACAGTTCAAAATCACCCACTGTCCTTATTGTGACTTATGCAGAAATTAATCTTGGACACAGGGCTAAGGACTGGGAATACAATCTCCTGGGGTAAATGAGCGAGTGAGTTTAGTTTTACGCCGCACTCAGCAATATTCCAGCTATACAGCGGCGGTCTATAAATAATTGAGTCTGGACCAGACAATAGAGTGATCAACAACATGAGCATCGATCTGCGCAATTGGGAACCGATGACAAGTGTTAACCAAGTCAATGAGCCTGACCACCCGATCCCATTAGTCGCCTCTTACGACAAGCATAGTCGCCTTCTGTGGCAAGCATGGGTTGCTGAAGGCCTGTTGTACCCTACCTTCACAGGTCCCTGGGGTAAAGGTGAGACAAGTTCTTGCTCATTAGTAGACCAGCACATTAGTTCCTCCAAACTTGTTTTCGCATACAGCTGTTAAAACAGCTGCTGAACAGTTACACCTTACCTAAATCCTGATGACACGCATTACTGTGTTTACTTGTATTTTACATCATATCCCTATTGTACAGATTGATGCTCATGATATTGATCACTGGATAGTCTGGTCCAGACTCACTTATTTTCAGTTTAATTGGAATATTGCTGAGTGTGGCTTTAAATGACAACAAAACCATTTCATATATTGCTTACATAAGCATTCAAAATTAACCATCTGCTGTGACACAGACACATAACAAAATGTGACTATGACTATAACTGATACTCATCCACTTCCATTTTGTCATTCTACTACAATAAATAAAATACCGGACACATTCACCACAGTAGTCACATTTTGAATCTTCTTAAAGGGTTATACTGGGGGAATTTCTAGACCAGATATATATAGACGCACTTCCTGAAAGCAAATGTCATCTATGATTTTTGGATGATGAACATGAATGGATATGCAATGCCATTTAGAAAGTTGTGAAATGTTATATTTGGGATACACTTTCTTAGTAAAAAGCTGCAGTGATTGAGAGGGTTAGACGACTGACTTTGCATACTGGTGATTATGTGCCTGAATTGTATGGGTTTGAATCCTGGATGGGACATAACAGTGTTGAGTTGTTAACTTTAACAAATTACCAGTCCTGATGCAAATTTGTCTGTCCAGTTGTCAACAATAAACAACAAAATCAGGTTTCTGAATACTTTACTGCTTGTGTTCTAACATTAAGGCTAAGCTACATGGCCTTGTTTAGAAACTAGAAATATGTTGCACTTTCTGCCTCACAATGAAGATCAGAGTAAAATGAGTTTATAGTCTGAACCAGCACGTTCATGTCATTTTTCTCAGCAGCATGAACAAGGACGTCATCATCTGTAGTTGGATGCTGCTGAAACACAATAACATCCTTCAGAGGTGTTAGGGGTTACACAAATCTACCAGACGATCAGACAGGCCACTCTTGAAATCTGACCATCCAAGATGAAAACAGACCTCTCCGGATGGTTGGGCAGGCGAGAATTTTAAACTCTGGACTCAACCCTACAAAAGTACTACAATCTGTACTTCAATGAGAAAGTGTAATCAATAATAACATATGTTACAGCTGTACATCTTACAATTTCCATGTGAAAAGACCCTGACTAAATCAAGTTGGATGAAATGGATCATTTAAACAATGTCTGCCAACCAGATTTACAATATGTCCAACTTGAATAAATGAACACAACTGATGTGAAAGACAACAAGCAAGGAATTTATTCACTATGACATTTATTTACAGGCAATCACACTGCGAAACTTTTCCTCTAAGACATGTGGTCTGCTTGGACCATTAACTTGCCGCTTGAGAGATAATCTGTTTCTGAAAAACACAAATGTTTCACATGAGTGACTACCAGTCAAAAGTTGACATTGACAGCTGGATAAACATGTTCTCCCTCCCTGTGTATTCAGCTTCCAATCCCAACCCTATGTTTTATATACTTATACACAGAAACATATGATAATTTGTTCTGATGCAAAATTTATGATCTATTTGTGACCAACAGCAACCACAGAAGCCATCGTTGTTAACCACGCTATTAATAATGCCTTAAGTTTTTCTAAAATTCCTGCTGATAGTAAAAAGATGAAGTACATTTGATAGATCATGTCACTTCTAACCTTCAAAATGTCCAATGTATTGGTAGCGTGCAGTCCCAAACTCCTCAGCACAACAATGGGAGTAAAGTCAACACTGTATAGTTTCTGTAGTCCATCGATAACTCCCATCACTGGCACCACCTGGCACTGTCTCTTAGTCTCATAGTCATGGAGATGGGTTAGTGATCCTGCAACAAAACGGCATTGGAATCAGGTTTCAGGCATTGTCAACCATCATCAGTATTTTTGCTGGACAGATTACCTGAAAGCCATATACAGAAGCAGCATCCTTCCACATGTACACTAACCCTCACATTAATCAACACTCCCACAAAAGCCAATAGCACTTCTGATAACTAAATTTAATACTTTAGCACACATGAAGAGCAAAATAATTTAACACCTGAAGAAGGAAATGTGACTATGAGATCCTGAGGTCAATAATCATCAAGCACAGTAACACCACAACATATGATATGGATTTACAACACAATGTTTCTCAGCTACTTGGTTGTGTTGTAAATATTAAAGCAGTTGTAAATCCATACCATACGTTGTTATGTTACCTTCCAGCCTCTAACTGCCCATCAAGCATCTGATCAACCAGTGTTTAACACAGGTCATTAAAGGTCACATGCAACGAAAAAATCAAACATAATTAAAACTCAATTATCACTTATTCTTGACATACAATATGCACTGGTGATTATGAAAAAACAAATAAACAAAATTATAAGCATACAATCAGAAATCAAAAGTGCAATATTTTGTACTTGGGTCTACTACGCTCAAAACAAAGGACCCCGTATATCGAACCCTGTCAGAGCAGTTGGGTGTGCACTCAAGTGTATTGAAATCGTTTCATTGGCTGGCTCATTTGCCGATACACTTAGCTGGCTCTCTGTTTATGGGGTATAAGCCCGATAGGTGTTCATTTAAAACTGCATGTGGTCAGTGATTGAAATTGTGGATTGCATGTTGTCATCAGCAGACAGGCAGGAAGACATGTCAGCAAACAAACATTGAGTTTTCTCTGTGACAGAGGTTGCTTATCACAATCAACATGGTTTCTTATAGGTAACAAGCAGATTATTTACTTTTTGTGTATACATCCAAGACTAGACTACTGCTTACGACCTCATGCTCCGGGCAGGCTTACTGTTTTAAGCTTCGTGCATGTATATGGGCGTAGCACAGTTGTTGAAACCACAATTTCCCCCAGAGCTGGGGGAAAATTAGTGAATTGTTTGAACTCTGATTTCGTGGGCATGTTTTCGTCACTTTTTTTTTTCAACTTTATAGGTTGAACTGGCATTTTTTATGAATTGTTTCGATCAGTGTAAACTGAATAGTATCAGAATCTGCAAAGTTGTGTTTTATGTTGCATGTGACCTTTAACACTTTCTTTCAAGTGTCTGTAATGACAAGACAAAGAGAATGATAGAAAAAAAACACACAAAAAAAACCTTATTTAATTGAAATGATGGCAAGCATAGATATACCATGGGTTCATGGTATGAACCTACCCAAATCACTACCATTCTGCACAGCAGTTGCCAGAATTCCTGAAAGACATTCTACATCGCCAAATCCCAAGTTGACCCCTTGACCTGCCAACGGATGGAGACGATGGGCTGCATCACTATAATAATGATAAATGACCACGTAAAATCTTCTGTCTTCATTCACAACTATGAAAACAGTGACTGATAATCATGCCAAATCACCATTCTGTATGCATCACTACAAAAGCAATGATGGGTAGTCATCTCATATCTATTTTCAGCATGCACCACTATTTCAAGTAATGTCAATATTCTTTATACTACATTTGAAGCTTTTGAGTCTGCACATTCACTATATCGTAATGAAAATAATTTATGTCTCATGATGCAATACTATTTTTTTTATAAATATTCAGACCAAAATCTGATGAAAAGGCTGTTTAATTTCAAGTGTGAGGTACTGAAGTTGGGTTTCTGTACATATCATATCATATCATATCATATCATATCATATCATATCATATCATATCATATCATATCATATCATATCATATCTCATCTCATATATCCAGGGCCAGTTCAACACACACTTCTTTTCTGAACCCAGCTTCACAAAAGATACAACTTCATGTACTGCCCAGCAACAGATAAAGATTATGATGATGTTATCCCTTCTCCAAGGGACTAAGACAGCAAACAGATCTAATGTTTTCACAAAATAGAATGTAATTTCTATACTCTACATAATCCAAGATCATACAATCAGTACGTCTGCTCGCTTACACGCCCAGCAGATGACTAATGTCCTCACCCTACAAGAGCGACTCTAGGTCGCACATATGCTGAGGAGTGAATCAACTGTAGTGGGAAAGCGCCACGGCTACCAGGCTCAATGTCAACTACTGTTGGTGGAAGCTGGCGGACTGTGTCTGGTCCTACACACAAGACAGAACGTAGGTTAAAACACGGTGTAACCATTTCCACCATACAGCTTACAATACTATTTTATATTCAATACAACATAAGAAAATCTTTTGCCTGTCATATCTGAAAATATTGCATGCTGAAAAGGGATACACTTTGATTAAACAAGAAGGCATCTGCATTACATGCAAAAGCACAATCCTCACATCTCTACCTTTCCTCGAATTCACTCTGACCTTCCTAACAGAAAAAGATGTAGAACCTCTCATTAGAGGAATGGAGATACTTTTAACATACCTGGCAAGATGTTCCTAACAACAGAACTGAAAATTTCAAGAGCCTTGTCCGCCAAAACATTCTTCTCTCGATCATGCCACTGTAATGAGATATAATGTGTTATTCATCTGATATCAGCGTATGTACCATTTCTTTCTTATTCACATTTAAAGAGAAGTAAACCATGCCTTTGAGAAGTTCAAAACCCGGTTTTAGTCTTTTTGGATTTGTACAAACAACATGATGTTCACCCTGATTTTGGAATTACAGCTGAAACTATGGCATGAAATAACAATTTACTTTGTGCCAGATCAAGCAGTTATGATATGATACAGTTGCAGTAAAATACCAGATATTCATGGTTGGCCAATAATTTTGTTTGATCACCCCTGTCTCACAGTTTCCTCCTCTCCACCCTTGACTCCCTATGGCAAACTGCTGTAACACATAGTCTCGTTGTTCATGCAAGCAGATTTCATGTCCCTCAGGTTAGTGAGGAAATGTTTAAAGGAAAAGAACTCACAAAAGCATCATTCACAGCATCAACAAAGCTGTCCTCTGGTATGCTCAGTAGATGCTTGGCTGCTTCGTGCGTTGTGGACCACACCAGGGAACTAAGGTTCTCTGTCAGCTGTATGTACATACATCCCACATCAGTAGGTAGTTACGTCTTGCACAGTGCAGAATTTGTTAATGACAGTTCACAGTCAATACTGACACTTTTGAGAGTCAATAATTTGGTCTATATATAGTACAAACAGTCTGAAACAATAACAATCTGCGTTGAGCTGGCAATGCAGGTCTATGTACAAATAAAGAGAATGAAACACAAAATTAAATTAAATATTTTGAAGAATGTAATAGCTTAGGTCCTTTCATGAACTCATTTATGTTGTTTCCAATCCAACAAAATTACAGCATATGAATGAATTTGATTATAAATACTCAAACTGAACACTATATTTGAGAAATGCATTTGACAAATTCAGCCTACTATCAATGAAAGCAACTGATACGTACATATGTATCTTTATTACATGATACAAAGGCAAACAAAACAAACAAAGGCTATCATAAAAGTACTTACTGGGAGCATAGCTATTGGACCTGTTGAAAGGAATCGTTGCCATGCAACACAGTTATCAGGAGCCTGTAACCAAAAGTTCAGAATGTAACAACTGGCTGTTACTTTATAAAAGCCTCAAATAATAACAACCATTGTTTTAGCTTACACTGTTGATCTTACAAGAACAATTCTACAAATCTTCCTTACAAAACAATTGGAAACTGATGGATTAAGATCATAAGAAGTACTTAAGAGACCTCAGCTAGCTTGAGAGTTGCCACGACAGCCTTCTGTTTGTAGTCCCATGTGACTGTGTGGAAGTCAGCTGCTTGGCGCACTGCTGACTGGTTCCCATCAGCTCCAATCTGTCAGAAAACATGCAATAAAGTCTCCCTCTAATTTTTCATTAAATTGACAATAAAAACTTATGCCTACAGCACAGAAAACAGATGACATCACTCTGATAAGATTCATAAATTCAAATGCATCCAAAATGTTTTCAGACCAAGACATTCTGAACCTAAGAAAGCAGCAGGAACAAAATAACACAATAGTCAAAGTGGCTTGTAACTTGTCCTTCAGTCTTGCAAACACAGTTTTCAAACTTGTGAGCATTACGAGAACTCCAACAAAAACATTTTGATCATGTACATATTGTATACCAAGTAAATGAGTGAGTACGGTTCTAGACCACATCTAGCTATATCCCCGCAATGACGAGGCTGAGGACACCACAAAGGGATGAACCCATGTGGGGAATCAAATCTAAGTGTTTGGCATGACAAGTGGGCACTTTAACCATAAGGCTATCCCACTGCCCCTTGTACATCAAGTGAGTGAGTGAGTTTAGTTTTACGCCTCACTCAGCAATATTCCAGCTATATGGCATCAGTCTGTAAATAGTCGAGTCTGGACCAAACAATCCAGTTGTCAACAGCATGAGCATCGATCTGCATAAATGAGAACCGATGACATGTGTCAACCAAGTCAGTGAGCCCGACCACCAGATCCCGTTAATCACCTCTTACGACAAACATACTCGCCTTTTTCGTATATCAAGATTCCAACTTACAAGTAATCTTGTTCGTAGGACATCTCCACTTTCCAGCTCAATGCCTACCAGTGGATGTTGCTTTGAAGAGAAATCTTTCACCCCTGGCATCTCATATGCCTTTGGTTTTGTTCTGTATCGGATCTCTATGCGATGATCAACCTCAGACAATCTCTGCATTAGTGCTGCCAGAATAACATCATTCTCAACGATGTAAGCCAGTGGTTCAGTCATATCATCATTGTTGAAGGTGATCATGGATTCAGAGCAAGACTCCCAAACCTAGAAAGTGTGCATAAAAGGGTTTGTATTTTTCATCCAGCCATCACATTTTTATTGCATTCAAAAAGTTCATCTGATAAATACAGTGTACTGAAGCCAATGAAGAAATTCTAAATTCTTCCAGCTTGGATTAATTTGCAATGTTTATTACCTTTTTGGACCATATCAAACTCAAAAGAAAGTCCCATTCAAACTATATTGTTGACTTTATACATATGCATATACACAAATAAACAAGGGTAATTTTTTATTATATTTATAAGTCAAAAAGGGTCATGAGTGTTTGTTTTCATCATGTGCATTCAAAATTACATGCCCAAATAATCAGAGTCTCTTGTCTGAAAGATTCTTTTCTGCCAACAGCTACTTCATTTTGACATGTCCATCTGTGGCAGGACAATCAACCTACTAGGGTGTGAACATAAGTTCAACTATATGATGTACGAGGGTTTTGTTCAATGTTCAGATTATTCAATGTTTTCATTATGAACAAATGTGACCAATCTACAACTAAAATTATTTGTTTCATGTAATATAGAAATTGATTAAGATTTGATGCAAGCTTCACTTACAACAAGCTAACGAGGTCAAATTGATAAATTCAAACCGAAAATACCAGCACACTGTCATTGCTATGTCCATCAACAAAAATACAAAATATCAAACACATCATCAGGACAAATCTGTCTTTTGAACTTCCATTAGTCAGTGAAATACTATGTGTAAATAGAGCAGGTCTGTTAGGTACAAAAGGTGGGTAGGGATGTGGAGTAATTAACATGATTCATGTAATGCCTCAACGAACCTGCATCCTCCTGACTGGCTGGCACCTCATCTGTAGAACTTCATCCCAACCACCAAAACCTACAGCAAATACCAGCTCTTACACATAGTCATGCCTATAACTCAGCGCTATTATACAGAGCCTAACAAACCTTAGTACAAGGCTCCTATACAGAGAGTAACAAACCCTAGTAGAAGGTCGTGTCATCTAACCTTTCATCAACCTATGACAGTCCCATCAAATCCCAGACAGCCTAACAGATTTAACCAATCAGACACCAGCTACTGTTTAGGGTTTTGTGGGACTTACAAAATTCCCCAGTCATTGACACTGAAATTGATCTCTCAACAAACAAAAATCCTCACAACACACAGATATTTGACCTGCAGTATATATGCCTTGAGCTTTCTGATGACTTGGTTTCCTTCAGTCAATATTTCTGCAAGCTGACAGTTCAATATTGACAAAAATACAATTTTCAGAGACTCTTTAATCACAGTTATGGCATGTTCCACTTGGAAGCGATCGTATGGAAAACAGCATTTGGAATTAGGTACAAAGTTGTTTGAAATAAAAGTTCAAAAGGTACTTGCGAATGTCAACATTCGCAATTTGTGTTAAGAAAGGTGAAAAAGTACAGGTTAGTGTAGTGTAACAAATAATATCGAGGTTAAGTTTACTTAGACTGACCTATAAATCTTTGTGAAATAATGACACATGTAATTTAATTCTGTAACATGCTACTGCACAATTTGCTCAATAAAGAGAGTGCTGTTTCCCTTTAACATATAATATATTGCTAGGATTATGAAATGTACGTCTGTATGTTACAGTAAATATCTAAAACTAGGAATTATGTGTAATTCCTTTCTTGACACATTAGATAACAGAATCTCAGGTTGAATAAACAAATACAGCACTGACAATCCTTTTGTAGAAAATCAATGGCAACAGTCGATCAGGGTAGTTTTACTCTTCTAAATGTACTTGCTATTAAATAAAACTGTTAGTTTAAACTTGCCATCCTTGTCACACTTACTGTTAAAGAAATTGATTGTTGCTGGACTTAGAGCACACGTCCTGTTACTGTATTTTTCTTGCAGAATAAACTTTCCCTTGTCTGGTGCTGCTTCCAGAAGAATTATTTTCTTGTCAGAAAACAATGGGTTGGTGGCTGGAACAACCAAAACAGAATTCAACATTAATGGCAAACCACTCTCAAACAATGATAATCACATGTGTTTTTCAGTTGTCAATGACAATATGTATTATTTTCAGTAAAGTCAAACTTGTTGCTATGGAAATGCCAAAAATATTTAAGTCAGAATTTCAAAACTATCAAAAGGCACCAGTACACTACCAGGTCTATATATGTGCCAAGTTTGGTGAAGAAATAGAGAGAAGTTTTAACGTTTTGCTCCAGAATAGAACACTACCACCAATTTGAGTCAAAGTCAAACTTGTTGTCATGGAAAAGCCACATATATTTTATACAGAATTTGACAAGAAGATGACATATCCCCCCGGCACCAACATGTTTGAAAGGACAAATAATCTGACAGTTACTCATTGTTTTTTTAGACTACGTTTGAATTGTTTCCATGGAATTCATGAAAATTATAAATGCCATATATCTGTAACCAGCAAAGCCACAATTTCAAGATCTGCCTCACATATATGCCAAGATCTGTTGAAAGATATGAAATGGTTTTCGAGTTGTGCTCCGGAAACGAAGTCAGCGACGTGTTCATGGAACTGAGAGAATAATACATAAAAAAAACCTGTAAATAGCAAAAGGCACCACTTTGGGGTCTGCCACACATATCTACCAAGTAACACTGACAGATATTAAGAAGCTTTTGAGTTCTGCTTCGGAAACAAAACATACCTCTCACTTTTCAGACTATGTCCAAAACATTTCCATGGAAACCGAGAAAATAATAAATCACAAGATCCTGTAAATACCAAAAGGCTCCACTATAAGTTCAGACTGATACCAAGTTTTGCAGAAAAATATTGAACAGCTTTTGAGTTCTGCTCCGGAAACGAAGCCCATCCCTCCATTTGGAGACTATGTCTAAAACGTTTCCATGGAAACCAAGAAAATAATAAATCACAAAAACCTGTACATAGCAAAAGGCACCACTTTAGGTTCTGATTGATATATCTACCAAGTTTTGCAGAAAAATATTGAATGGTTTTTGTGTTCTGCTCCGGAAACGAAGCCCACCCTACCACAAGACTAACATCAAAATGTTCCATGGAAAAACAAAAAAAATATAAATGCCAAAAATCTGTAAATAGCAAAAGGCACAACCATAGGCTGAGATTACCATATCTATCTAGTTTGGTCTAAAAATATTGAACGGTTTCTGAGTTATGCTCCGGAAACAAAATGATTATGGACGGACGGGGGATGGATGGATGGACGGACAGATGAGGTGTCCACTATATCCCCCGTATTACATGCCGGGGGGATAAAAATTACCAAATGGCACCAGTATGCCACCAGACCTATCTATGTACCAAATTCAGTGAGGAAACATAGAAGATCTGGTCCGGAAAAGACCAATAAGCATGGACAAAAGGATGAACGGACAGGCGCATAGACTGGGTTCATTTTAACACCCCCACAAAACAGGTTGCTGGGGATAATTACAGTTTAAAAGTTAAAGCTGCACATCAGTGACACATAAATATCTTAAAATAGAAAATAAATTTCACAACAGATCATGGCATAGTGAATTTCGTTTAATTCATCAGCCACAAACAGCACAACCCCTTGGTGTGATTGAGCTTCTGAATGGGATTTAATTCTGATACAGAAGTCAGCACCTTCTACCATGTATGCAAAAGCCCCAAGAGAATAATTTTCAGCTCATGTTGGTAAATGAAATCCTGATACAGGAATGTGTATGTATTGAAATGAGTAGCAAGTGTTTCTACACAGAAGATAATGTTATCAACTGCCATTTTTGTTATTTTTAATTGAAAACATCACAAACATTTATCATCCATCTGTTCAATCAAACATGTGTTACTGTTTGTCACAGCAAGTTTCTGTAGCCCCAAATGTACATTAATAACCAAACAGTGTCATGTGATCCACAATACACGGAAATGATTCGCAATTGTCATAATATGGAGGAGTGTTTCTCTTTTCAGTTTTCTATAACAAATCAGGATCGTATTGATTTCTTATTTTCGTTTGAGTAACATGAATCATTGTTAAGACAGAAATTGAACTTTTCACATGTAGTTGGTTTGTTAGTGATCCAGAACTGTCTTATGCATAAGATGTCCAAATTGGCAACAATTTCAAGTGATAAAAACAATAACTAAACAAATGAAAGTGGATGAACACAACATCATATCCAATTCTGCACATCGTATATTGGTAAAGAGGAACTTACATTTGCACAAGATAGGTTATCATTATTCATATTCCTTTGAGTACTATACTACGGTTACCGCAGCCCAGAGGAAAAATAATTATAAAGTAACCAGGGGTAAAAGGAGTACATACAAGCACTTTTTGTCTTCCTTGTTCTCCCTCCCATAGTAGTTGACAGAAAACCAAGACAGGTATTACAGAAAACAAAATGAGGTCCAGCACAGAACAAAAAATAATCGGATCTCAACTGGGTTTAGGACCACTCTCCTAGATCTTGTTGCTACACCTCTTCCAAACAGGGGCTTCCCCCAAGGAATCCACCAGCGAAGATGCACTCCAGTTAGAGATATACAGGTACATAGGTATAGAACACAACAATGGCGTGGAACCAAGCTATCGAGAAGTATATGCCGAAATTCAACTGGTTTGTCCCTTTCAAAAGCAAAAAGGAAGTACAACACATTGCAAGCGACAGACATGAATCTGAGGCAGCTCCAAGACACAAACAGAGACAATTTCCAACATATAAGAGTTCTCCGAGACACTGCTAGAGAAGCATCCCAGTGTCATGATTTCAAACTGAGAGAAACAAATTCTGTAACGATTGTGACAAACCTTCTATGAGTGGTGCTAAATCGGATCTCGGCATAGGTTTTGTGTGATGGCCTGGCTCCTCACGTTGGTGTGTTGTCTGGTGTACTTGTTCTTGTTTTTCTGTGCAGTAGCTCCCATTGTGTATACTACTCTTCATATTATGGATTTTCAGACAATTGTCATTATCATATATGTGTCTGAAAGACCGTATAACAGCACCCTAATTTATAGTATATCCTAAACATTCATCCTAAATGTAAGCCATCATTCAATAATTCTCACAACAATGTCTGACTGCCGTCATTAAACTGAATGTAATCACATAACCTGAATTTAAAAAAACTCCCATTTCGAAAGGCCATGATGTCACCAAGTAGACGAATTGACAGCAGGAATTCCCTAGCATCAAAATTATTCATGTGAAGCTTCCAAACGTAAGTGTCGCTTTAGAAATATTGTAAACACAGTGCAATTCATGCTTCCATCCTTTTCTTGAATACAAATAAAATATTAAATGTAAGCGTTGTCTGCAATGTTTACATGTCAAGTGAAAGTCACGTGACTGTCTCAGCGGGGAAGCCCTGTCAAATTTTTAAATCTGTGGAAGCGTTTGAAAACTACGTAAGTACGGAAGCCTATTACGGAAGCCTATTAGTTCCATGCTTTGCTATTATTCGGCATCTTGTATCTTCAAAATTCAACATCCTATCTTGAAAATTTAACTCACTATCTTGAAAGTTCAACTTAATATCTTGAAAATTCAACATCCAATCTTGAAAATTCAAATTAGCTTTGTTGAATATTCAAGTACATATCTTGAATATTCAACTTGGTATCTTGAAGACTTAACTTAGTATCTTGAAAATTCAACACCCCACCTTTAAAACTGACCTTACTATCTTGAAACTTCAACCTACCTTTGTTGAATATTTAAGTAAGAATATTGAACATTCAACTTAGTATATTGAAAATTCAACATAGTATCTTGAATACTATGATATTTACTTGAATATTCAACAAACTTAAGTTGAATTTTCAAGATGGGATGTTGATTTTCAAGATACTTAGTTGAATTTTCAAGATAGGATGTTGAACTAACTTGAATTTTCAAGATACAAAATGCTGAATAATAGCAAAGTGTGGCCCTAATAGGCTTCCGTAGAAAACTGGTAATGTCACTTCATTGATCAGATGTTGACACTGCATGCAATTGGCACCCGTACCTTTTAACGTTTCTGACATTGGAAACTATGTTTATTGATTGATGGAATGAGTCAGCTTAGACAGGATTGTTGTCATGCTGAATTACTGATGTTGTATAATGTGTTTGAAACCGGTTACGCGAGGATAATATCCCAAAGTGAGCTGAACTCAACGCTCTGGTGATTTCGACGATTGCATATGAGTGCACAAACAGTTTCATCGGTTCCTGTTGTGAGACGTTTTATTGTAAACTGAAATCAGGAAGTTAAGTTATATAAAGAGCAAAAAAACATCAATATTATTTACTGTGCTGTACAATGTTTTCGGGGTATTTCTTTTCCCCATATTTTCTTGCGTACAGTGAGATGACAGCACCACCTGTAAATGCCGTCTCGTGTGCAGAAGCTTCTGTCACAATCGGAACATAAACTTTTTTAAATGTTCAGCTTTCACGGATGTTGTGGCCTAATTTCTGTCAAAGTACTACAAAGTCTACCATAGAACGTAATGCACCTTGAGAACCTTCATAAATGTGATACCAACTTTTGAACTAACACTCGCAACTTGTCAAGCGGACCATCGTCTGATCGAGTGAAAAGTCAAACATAAATATCACGTAACTCGAATGGAATGTTGCCAATGTAATAAAAAAAACCCCACTGAACATCAAATTCGTCATCTCTTACATATATTTTTTTCGTGCAGCAGAATTCGCACCAGGCATGTAACCTCTTGGTTCATTTAAAATACTACTGCGATGATACTATACCGCGCAGACATGACACATTTTATTGTCCCTGCCATGGTGGGCCATGCAGACAAGAAGAGTGAATGTGCAAATGATTGAATAACTTACCTGTAAGTATGTTTATTTTTAACAAATTTCACCAAAAAAAATAAAAATAATCAAGAAAAAAATTACAAGTTTGCTTGGCTTTTAATCAAAATGATACATTGTACTTGTTGATTTCTGTGGAGAAGAATGCATCACATGCGCTTCCATACAAGGGCGTTACCCCGCGCAATAACAAGTAACCTGAAAACATGGTACGTCACTTCTAGTGCTCGTGCTTGCGGACAAGACATGAAATGTATGTTGCATTGGAAACCAGTGGACGACGGAACATTCTAACAATAAATTTATTACAGTTGGTGATATTTATTTACGGAATTACAGTTTTGATCTACTGATACGCAATAATGTTCATGATCATCTTCTGCGCTATTGACCTGAAAACATGTTACACCATGGAACTGCATCTCAAATGTAAACAAATGCAGTGTACTCGTGAAACAATTGCAGCGATGTCGCTAGTTAGCTGTAATAACATAAACACAATGCCCCTATCGGAAACAAAGTCGGTAATACTTGAAACACGCTCGATCATCTTCGGAGATTTCTCGGCTCCGTTCCGTGATTTGTCAGTTGCGTCCTGAAACTCACACATCAAAACATGGCATCACTGGAAGGAGCTGCCGTCTTGGTTTTGTTTCTAGTTTCTACTGCTTTCATTTTTACAATTATCCATCTTTGACCACCCATGTTGAATGCATTTAGGAGTGAGGTGTTGTCGAAGCTATAGATTATTTTGTTAGGAAAAAATAGTCACTGCAAAAGAACATCATGAGTCATGCCCCCGGATGCTTCCGATGTTCACACGTAAACAACCTCCGGGGGCGTTGTGTTTATGTTATTACCGCTAAACTACCGATATCGCTGCAATTGTTTCGCTAGTAGGCTGCGTTTCTTTACATTTGAGATGCAATTCCTTCAAATTTGCCGTAATTCCTTCAGTTCCTTAGGGGGGCCTGTTTTTTGTAGGAAACACTTGATATTTTTGTCTGAAATAGATGAATATATCTTTGTCACTCAAGGTTACCAAAATCAAAACTTTAAAAGATATTAAAAATTACGTTCTTATCTTACATCGTCGAAAATCTCTAACACCGGGATACAGACAGCGGACCAAACAGTCGTGTTCAAGAAATTCACTCTACGTACCCAAAGCACAGGCCATTGCTGCTCCAACCATACCACCTCCGGATATAACAATATCTGACGTTTCTTCATTGTTATTGAAGAGATTTGCACTGGCTCCGAATGTTCTCCTAATTCGTGTAATTGCACTGTAAGAGCGGGACGGTGGAAGTAACCTTCTTAATGCTGTGAATACCATACTGGCTGGAATGACTGGAGTAACCTCCCTTCTTAACAATAGTTTCGCACCCATGTCTTCTTATGCTTATTGGTATGATATTAAATATATTTGTGGTTTTATTTACTCTTTGAATGCGTAATGAATATCATTAAAATATTAAATCGGAATAATGTTTTATATTTAAAATATTCAAATTTGCTGCGGATCAACACAGCTCGTTTGCATAGTTCAGTTTAACATGGCAACAATGGCAACAAGTCATGGGCTGTCGGTTTTAACCAATTCTTGCATCAAACCGCCCGTTAATCCAGATTCGGGACTCACTTCTACATATGATAAGCGACCAGAGGGTTGTTACAGGTTTCAAGAAAATGTTGACATTGTCGACATTAACGATTTTGAGCTCCAAAATAGCAACGGCGGCAATGTCGGACGCATAGTGTCAAACGTCCATTTGGACGATGTTGCCTCGCACTTGCATTTACTGTCCGACGACGAATTTTATGAGAGACTCTTGGCCTTGAAAGAAGAACAGAAGAAAACCCTTCAGAGATGTGAAGATATGTACCGACAGAAACTACTGATGGAGCAAGGCTTGACAACACAAGATGCAGTTGATGACATCTTTAACCGGAATGAAGTTAGGCCAACCGTGAATGGACATGTCTCAGACTCAGAAGATTCTCTGGCCATCACTGGATTTCCTCACTCACACCACACAGATCAAGTAAGAGATATGACTAAGAAACCACCCATATCCCCATTGGTCAAACACGCCTTAAGACAGGGAGAAAGATCACAAGCAGTCATGTCTCAAACCCTCCCGGTCAGATCACGAGTTTTTAAAGAACGGCCAAGTTCAGCCCCTGCAGCTGGGAGACATTACTCAAAAAGTTTAGATGGGGATGACTGGCAAGGAGATCTACGCCAATCAGGAGATGAAAGTGGTAATGAAGAATTTCTTGAGAGATCACAGAATAAATCATCTGAAGAATTATCCACTGCTCTGAGTAGGATTGAAGACATGTGGGACAATTTTTCTATTGATGATTATGTGAAAAGGGAAAGAAGACATTCCTCTGCATCTCTAGTCAAACAAAAGAAAAGTACCAAGCCTGAAGATAACTGGAGACATAGGCTTACTATACCACAACCTTTTAAAATGACATTAAGAGATGAAATGAAAGAAAAAAAGAAAACATCTGCTCAAATTGAGTTAGAAATGAAGAGATTAGAAAGAGAGAAACAGGATGAGGTGGAATGTCAAAAAAAATTTAAAGCATCTCCTGCTCCGGCCCACATCTATTTGCCACTGTATGATGAGATACAGGAGAAGAATGAAGCACGACGCAGATATGTGAAACAGTACTGCACAGAAATGCTAAAATCTCAAGAGAAACCATTTAACTTCATGACTCGAGAGGAGGAAAAAAAAAGGTCAAAACCCTCACCAGCACCAGTGGTCAAACCAGCAAAGCAGAAGCCACTTTTCAAGGCGAAACCAGTGCCCGAGTACCTCTATGATAACACAGTTAATGAAAAGTTATCAGAGGAGGAAGAATACAGGAAAATTCGGATCCAGATGAGGTCAGAGGAATTACTACGTGAATCATCTCTACCTCCAAATATGGCAGCGAGGCAAATGATGAAGGAGGAGAAACTGAAAGCTAAGGCCTTGAAATCTAAGAAGCGACATTTTAAACCTAAAATCAACCGTCAAGTACCGGATTATGATGCACTGTTTAACCAGTTCCAGAGAGAGCTTGCCAGACGGAAACGACAGAGAGATGCAACTGTTATGGAACCTTTTGATTTGGAAACTGAGAGAATTCCATCCAGGAGAGAGAGGATTTTACGGGAAATTGAGAGGGATGAACAGTTACGAAGGGAAAACAGGTGGCCATACAAATCTGGACGCATGACCCCAAGATCAACAGGTATTGTATTTGATCAGTGATATTGTGAACAGCACAAACAGAGCATGTAAATTTGATAGTTTCTTAAAATTTACATCAGAACAGTCAGCAGCTTTGAAACAGTATGCTTCTAAAATGGTAATTGTGGGAATATATATCCAGCATTCCTCTTAAAACGAATAAAAATACTTCTTGGTTAGATTTGCCAAAGCGTAGGGGCTGACAACTGGGTTCAGTTTGATGTGAGCTGAATACATGAAACACCAAATGAATCTATAGAAGTAGGTGATAAGATAAGATAATGCTTTATTATCCCCAAGGAAATTTGATTTGCACGGTTAAAATTGAAAACACATACAAGAGATACACATAGGACACAAAACACCCATTCATATATCAAGTAGTACTAAGACAGCTAGCAACAACGCCCGGTATATGAGGTAAAGATAAATGTGAATGTATAATAGCAAATTTAAGAATCAGAGCTATATACATGCGACATTAAAAAGAAAAAAGAAAATGTTGCTGAGGAGCATTAGCACTAAAAGTATTTATATAACAGTTTAAAACTAGTGATAACGTATTGTAAAGTGATTAACAAACATTAAAATAATTTATTTAAAACACTGATACTTGATGGGATGAAAGAATATTTCAAGCCCTGTTTGTTCTGAATATCGGCGTATGTATGTATGTGTCAGTATTCTGATACAATACTGCAGTAGCGCTCAGTGGTCATACATTTACATGTCTCCATTCATTTGGTCGTCAAAGACCATTTTCATTTTATCATGTATCAGATGAGATTCTGATTAAATGGTGTCAGTGCATTGTTTACCGACCACAATTCTAATGTTTTTTACATTTTAGGCACTGCCATAATTTCTATGTTTATAAATAATGTTAAACACTTTAGGCCATGTTTGTGTTCATGGAAAAATATGCTATGGAGAAAGAAACAGGATTTGGGTTGATGTTTTGCCATTGCTACTCTATCACGTGTTGATATGTTGTAACTGTACTTCAACCATGATGTGATATATATTTCTGAACTGTAAAATTTCATTTCCTCAGGGATTCTGTCAACTTCTATGGATTCAATTCCCGCAAAGACTACCCACAGCAGTCAACTAAGAGAAAGTGTTACTAGGTAAGCACATTTAATAAATAGCTGAAACATTTGTAGATTCTGACATGTTAACTCACATGTTTTTCCTTGTTCAGAGTTCATGTATATGTCAGTGTTTACTGTTATAAATCAACACTTTGTCATTGTTATCAATTTATTAGACGCTGGTTTTGGTTACAGTAATTTTTTTTTTGTATGTTCAACATTGTTGCACACTAACTGAGACTGTAGTAGACCATTAAAGTAATCTGCATTTGAAGTGCAGCAGTGATTGAATAGGCATTTGTCAGAGTGGGACTATGCTTATCTGAAAGCCTGTTTACAGAAATCATCGACAGAAGCTTACAAAGAAGGAACAAGAAGAACTGGAAGAAGAGAGAAAGAGAAGAATACGAGAAATGAGACTGAGGAAGACGATCGCAGAGAGATCTTTAGATAGTACAGGAGGCCGACGTGAGACAGTTGTTGAAAGGTTGAGGAGACACAAGTAAGTTAAAGGCACAATGTAGGGCTGGGTAGGACCCAGATACCCCAATCCCTATTACCCTACCCTACCTATGTACCATGTATTATATTCAAAATCTGTGAATGTAAATTCTTTGAAGACAATACAACTTTTTAATCATGAAAGAATAATTAGATTGTTGAATCTATTAGTCACATGATCATAACAGGGCAGGGCACTGAGATTGGTACCAGCATCAAACTGGTTACCCACCCATCCTGGGTATCTGGGTTACCCGACCCAGCCCTGGCACGATGATTTCAAAAGTATTCAGAGTTTGAAGTCAAGAGTCCTGTCATTAACTATCTGTCAAAATTGAAGATTTGGTGTGTTAGAATAAAATAGCAGAAAACTTTCATCCACATCAAACTTAGCCCAAGGACTGTTGCTGTAACTATAGAATTGGAACTAACCTGTCCAAGTGCTAATATCTCTTTGTGGGCTGGGACCAATGTCCTTCTGAAAACTTGATTTTGGTGTTCAGATTACAATGGGAATACATGTATGTGGAATTCTTTTTCATAGAGATCGTCCTTGGGGTACATGTATGCATTTACTGCTGCTGGAAAATGTCACGTGACAGTTGTATCAATGTTTTAATAAAACATTGTACAATAAACAAAAGTCTTTTTAGTTTTGTTTTTGCTCCCAGTCCCTCTCTCGGTCTTGGCGCAGGGTCCGTTGAGGATTCCTGGGGTTACGGTCTCTGCGCCACCCCTCCCCATGAGAGGTTCCCTATGTAGAAGGCTGGATGAGAGTGAGAGTGGGAAGTTCGATAGGAGCTGTCACATGGAAAACATGATCGATCTTCGGACGGTAAGAATCCAGGAGACGAACACTGACACGGTCAGGATGAAACACAGTCAGTGCTGGGTCTGCAGATATGGCATGTAAATCACCTCCCAGAAGTTACCACCACCAGAAATACTGCCTTTCATGTTAACAGCTGAATGGAAATAGCCGATAGATGTGAGAAAGTAGGACTGGACAGCCAATCAAGCACAATTGAGAAATCCCAAGGTGGGCTGGTTTGCCTGACAGGTCGAACCCAGTCCATGCCAGCGAAAAAGTGCTGTACGAGAGGGTGCTGCCCCAGAAGAGTACCATCGACAGCAGTGTGAAAAGTGGAAAGAGCAGTGGAGTAGCTGCAAATGGCCGAAGCCGTCAGGCCTTCTTCCAAACGAGTTTGCAAGAACTCCAGTACTTGGACTAAATCTGCAGAAAAGGGATCTGCCATCCCCCTATCTGAACACCAACACGCACAGTGGGACACCTATCCTCATACTGAACGTTTGTCGAATCCCACTTAGAAGTCAGAATTGTGTCTGCAACTGCCGCAGAAATTCCGCGTGCCTCGAGGCTAGACCTGACAGAGCTAAGCCACCAGCTGAATCAGTGGATTGGGGTGTGGCACGCAGGAAGTGAGGGGAGTGAGAATGTCCGATCGCAAAGGTAATAGAACAGGAGGCTGAGCCAGAAACCTGAAAATTACCGGAAACCAGCTCTGTGACAGCCAAAGCAGAGCTGGCTGGGTGGACAGCTGGGAGAGGACCTGGGGAATCAGGTGAAGTGGCGGAAACGCCCACAGAACCTGTCCCGTCCAAACCAGCAGGAAGGCGTCGGACACCAACGCCCTCTGGTCCAGTGTTCGCGAGCAGAACACAGGTATCTGATTCATCCTGCCAGACACAAACAGAGTACCTCTGCAACGAGCACTCACCTGTTGGATGTCTATAAGACCCTCAAGGTCAAAGGGATCCATATGGGTTCAAATCTGTTCTGCTGTTACGGTGGTGGGAAGGCTGGGTTGACGGCTAGCAAACAGACACTATCTCGCTGGCTAGTTTCGGTCATCTGTGCTTCGTACCAGGCTAAGGGCAAGCCTCTCCCCCTGAGGGGTTGAAGACTCACTCAGTCAGGGCAGTAGCCGCTTCCAAAGCATTCGAATCGGCACTGCCCATTGAAGAGATTTGCTCTGCTGCTATTTGGAGCAGGCCTAGCACGTTCATCAAGCACAATCAGCTTGATACACACTCACATGAGTGTGCACGGTTTGGCCGTACTTTTCTCCCCAGTGGACACTGTCCTGCCACCTTGGCCGAGTGAGTCTTGGTTGATTGACAGTTGACGCTGCTGATATACATCGTATAAGTGCATATCTCCACTGTTGACATATCCCACGTCTACGATCTAGATTGATTTGTTGTCAGTCTTTAGTTGGGTTTTCCCCCTTATGGTGCTCAGTAGAAATCATGATGTGGGTGGGGTTATGTTTGCATGTTTGACAGTGCTATTTATATCATGCATGGCTCTGACGTCTGTATCGGTGCGGGTGCTCCCTGTCGGTCCTCTCCCATAATGCCTCTCACAGAAGTTCAACGGGAGTACACAGGTGAGAATTTTGCGTAAGTTAATTTTCGTAATTAATTCCCTCCTCCCTTGCCTCCGGTCTTTGGGAGTCTGAGTTTATGTGTATATGTACCCCAAGGACGATCCCTATGAAAAAGAACTAGACAAACCTGTAGAGGTTTCCAATTCTTTGAAGAGAATCGTCCTTGGGGTTGGGCCACCCACCTCCCCGCAATTCTGTTCACTGATTTATTCAGCTGAAGGAATGATGACTCAGACATCTTCGAAGCACGCATAAGTAAGGTAAACTTGTGTTCGATTTCCAGCACGTCTGTACAGAACGGTGACAGCAGAAGGAATGATGATACGGGCTTCAATGTTTACCTGGTTGCCTGTGCATGTATAATGAACAGAAAAGTCTTTTGTTTATTGTACAATATTTTATTAAAACATTGATACAACTGTCACGTGACATTTTCCGGCAGCAGAAAATGCACATGTGTACACCAAGGGCGATTCTCTTCAAAGAAATGGAAACCTCTACAGGTTTGTCTAAATTTTTAGCCTTTCATGTCTTTATTGTTAAAGGGGCACTGATGCAGAGCAAATAATGTTTCTCGCCAACGGTCTAAATACGAAACCAAGCACCCCCTCCCTCGACTGTGACGGACAAGGGGACTGGGCTTCTGTCCACATTAGCAGAATTTCTTCACCATAAACAGTCAGGAGGCCGGATGCCCATCACATGCCATTATATAAAAATATCCATGGTATTCTTTGTCTGATCGTAACAAAATATCCTAGCAGTGTAGTTTTTTTTTTCTGATGCCTGGATGGTATAGTCACTGATCCAATTTGATCCTACTTCTGTGTTTTTTACCTCGATACTTAATCATGTCAAGTAAAAATATGATGTCTACAGGCACGTAGCAAGCCTTTTGTTTCATATAAGTCCGAAAGATTGCAAAGCTTTACATTGAGATAGTTTTGAGGGTTGGCCCAGCTGTCATAGCAAAAATCATACGTAAATTTTGGTGGCTATGGTAGCTACCCTGGTTTATTATTTATGATAATAAAAACACACAGTTGATTTATTTGAATTCGTAAACTAATGCCATTGGTAGAGTAATCTGAAAATTTTCTTACATAAGAAAACTTATTACACCTATTCACCCAACTACACAGCAAATGCCTCAGTGTATTTCTTATGTAACAACGAAGTTCTGTTGGTATCCTCAAAACAGTTTTAACCCAAAAGAGTTTTGAGGCTGCATGTGACACAGAGATTACATCTTCCTTGCTGTAACTCGCGTTTGATGGTATAAACCTACATGTGTTATTTGTCATCATTCACTTCATACTCAGTTAATGAATTTATAACAGGTTTAATCAGTGGAGACACCACTCAGATTACTCGACAAAGGTTCCCATTTGGCATTCCTCCATCCTCGATATCTCCAGTGTATACGTTCCGATAAGTCTCCACTATACCCTGGACGCATCTACGGCTCTGCCCGATACATTCATTACCTCCCTTTGCTGGCTCCGCCTTCTCACAGTAGCCAATTAGCTAGGCAGCCGTTATAGCCGAGCTTGCCAGTGTCAACAAAGGTAGCGGTCGCAACTGCGAAGGTTTGCCCACAGTGCGTCCCAGATTTTAGGGAAATAATACAAGCAAATTGACAGGTCCGAAACTTTAAAACAACATATGCAAGAACGCCTTCTAACTCTTCCAGAGAACCTCTGCATGGTTTGTGTTGACAAGTATAATTGGTTAGATAATTCGAAAAACGAAAGTGAGTTGTGATTGGTTCGCTCAACTTCCCAGCGTAGACACCTGATTGGATCAAAAGACAGTCAAGGGAGGTAATAAATTTATCTGACAGAGCCGTAGATGCGTCCAGGGTATGTATACTGGAGACTTATCGGAACGTATACCCTGGAGATATCGAGGATGGCATTCCTCCTGTGTGGAGTAAATACTCAACATTATTAATTAAGGTCTGATGTTGCAAATGTATTACACATTATGTAATATGTGCATGTAAGAGTTTATAAAAAAACAAACATCAATCTAAGGATTAACCGATAACACAGTGATTGATTAATTACTTTTATCTTCTACATCGGATTTGTCTGAGGCAATGTGTGTAGATGTACTAATCTATACTGTCATAAAGTGCGAGTGTAAAAACAACATCCTCCCTTCAAAGAATTAACCACCATTGCGTTAATTGATTGATTGCTCATTGTTGGTTAACTAAATTATGGAATGGAGGACATCATACAATTAGTTTTCAGGTGTGCTATCTCGGGTGACCAATGAGAGGTTTATCAGGTTTTCACCAATGTGAAATACCTGAAATGATGCATCATTTTTTCGCAAATTAGACTGTTGTAAGACACATGACATAGACCAGGATTATTTACCAGCTGCAGATGAATGGAATATCGTTCTTTTATGTGGATATTCATAGATACATTCCTGAACAAGGTAGTAGCCTGACATTGTTGCTATGACATTAGTCTGTTTTCGTTATTTGCGTTTTGTATTCATTTATTTGTTGAAGCATTGAGCAGAATCTATATTACAGAAAACACACACTAGATTGCACATAGGGTGTGTATGAAATGTGATCCACATTCTATACTATGTTTAAATGTTACTGTCGTGTGAGAAAATTACTATAAGTATAAGCAGACTGTGTGTTCTTTTATTCATTTTCAAAATCATATAAATATGACAATAAACTAATTAGGGTTATGAGACAAAATATAAAGACGTACACTGGCTTTGTTATTTTTCCGTCCTAATAGTTTTTTACCTTCAAAGTGTTTGATTTGTTTTCATAATACATTTGTAATGAAGTAAAAATGACTTCACCTTAGTTGATCTGTCTATAATTAAACTCTCAATTGCGCATACGGGCTGCGCAGCAGAGGTCATGAACCAGTCATACATTCTGGGATATCATCTGGGTACTCACGGGAGAAAAACAATCACAAAAGGAACAGCCAGTCCAAGGAAATTGCTCCGCATTAGTGCCCCTTTAAATGTAATGTATAAAATGTGATACTGAATTGACTATAGGGCAAGTAATGAAACATGTACAAGATATTTTGACAAATGTTCAAAACTCAATATTTCAGTTCTGTATATGGTTGTTAAATACCAACATTGTTCTTAGTCTTGGTTTGTCTTTGTAGACTTTCATGATTTTCTATCTGAAATACTCTGAATCAAGTGGAAACCATTTTTGTTGTTTATCATGTCAGTGCATCAGATTTGCCAAAGGTTATCAGCTCACTCTGTCAGTAGGTTTTAGTTAGGTGTTACAGTTATACCTTGCTTATCTTGAAGCTTAACATGCTAGGCTGTGTGAGTATTTGGCTTAAAAACACCCTGATGTGATGTTATATCTTAATTTGTCCAATATGACATTACAGCATATGTCAGACTAGAAATGTAAACTTTGTAACTTCTTGAAAGTGTAGTTAAACTAAAAGTAATGTTTGCATGTAAAGGATATAGATGGATGTCTGTGCTCAGGACTTTTGAGACGAGTGTACCAACCTTGTATTGTAGCAATATTTTCAGTATATTTTAGTCTAAGCAAATGGACTAGTATTAGGGACCATTCATAATTTGTGGCTTGGGTGATGATGATTCTTTTCGGTTTTAATTCATTTATTATTTTTTTTTAGGAGGTAGTGAGGTGGGTCATTGATTTTGTACATGGCATGCAATGAGGCACTTACTTTGTACATACATTTCCATAAAAATACTAGTAATCTTCTCCCCCAGTCAAAACTTATTAACCGTTGATCTTCGTTAGAAATCTTACAAGACTTCAGCTTAAAACCACTTGAAATAGTACCTGCTTGACTGGTTTGATGTTAAAGCAGAGGTGTGTTTTGTGTGTCATGATTTTGTTTTGCCTGAAAATATTTTATCAAGCAAGGAGTAATATAGACTTTTTGTTCCAATACATTTGACTGTACTATTGTTGATGTGTGATTGGTGAAATATGCATAACTCTATGACAATGATATTTCAGAGATGAGGAGAGATCTCGACAAGAGGAATATGAAAGAGAGCTGCAGAAAATTCAGGAGAAAGTACAACAAAGACCAATGTTGTTTGAGCGACAATCACAGGTGTTTATATATGTGTATATTTTTGTGTATAAAGATTGTAATCCTGGAATTCCCAGATGAGATCATCCTCGATATCTCCATGGTATGCATTCTGATAAATCTCTGCTGTACCCTGGATGCAGCTATGGCATGGCTGATTATCTTATTACCTCCTTGGCTGGATTTTATCCAATCAGGTGTCTATGCTGGGAAGTTGAGTGTACCAATCACAAGTCACTATCGTTTCTTAAATTATCTAACTGATTAAACATTGCAACACAAATCATGCAGAGGTACTCTGAAAGAGCTAGAAAGAGTTCTCCAAACAAACCTTTGCAGCTGCTATCTTTGTTGACCCTAGTAAGCTCATCTGTAATGGCGGGTTTGCTGATTGGCTACTGTGAGAATGCAGGACCAGCCAAGGGAGGTAATAAAATTACCAGGGTATAGTGGAGATTCAGTAGAATGTATACCCTGGAGATAACAAGGATGCAATAAAATGAGCAGGCCAGTACCCTGTTATTTGTAGGTGTGCGTAGTTTATGATTTGATTTAATGATCAGAGAAAATGAATTTTTACATTTGCATTGAATTTGTGCTGATTCAGTACAGTCTAATTCCAAATATGTATCACTTAATACTGGAGATATTGATAGTCATAAATTTACTGATGTATTCCCTGTTAACAGCTCAATTTTTTTCTCATAAATACAAAACACTTCCCACACAAGTATGTATCACATTGGACCTTGCCATCGAGATATGTATTATGTCTCAACAGGGTTTATTCATAATCTCATAATCTCTATTCATTCAATGCAAAGCTTGCCTGCACACTCAACTGTAGACTGTGTTGCAGGTAAATGCCAGAAAAGTAGCAGAGAAGAAATTCTCCAACACTTTAAAGAGTGTTGGACTAGATGAAGACTTCTTACACAGCCGCAGTTCAGCGACTCACAGTCACAGTTCGGTGAATAACAGTCAGGTGGTGGATGGTGACGACTATGATGATGATAGTTTTGATAACACTGCCCTCAAGTCTACAGAGATGGATGACGACTGAATGACATAGTCAAAGTTCTACTACAGCAAAGTCAAAGACAACATCAGTAGAAATAACAACCTTTGTGAATGATGCATTTTGTGAATGAAGACAATTTTGCTGTAACTGTCGATATATATGCCTGACACATTCGAAATAATTGGAATGATGAAGTTCCAACTAATTTCTTACCTATCATTTGATTGTTTTGTTATGTTCAATATTCACAGCATATTCTTCAGAAAATGGCTAAAGTATATATATTATGATAAACTATTTATTATTATATTTGTTACAAATTGATGTATTTATATGTTTAACAGTCCGTCCATGTTGTTATACACTCAACAGTGTTTAGTTAACACATTCAATGTATATAGTTTCTGTGTCTCATAAGTATATGTTATCACATAATATGACCTTCATTTATCTTTAGAAATAGTTCCCTGCACAAGTACCATTATATGATAGTGCCTTCAATAACAGTGTTGTCATATTTCGTGTTACACCTTTCTCACCAGGCATCTCTTTTCTTGAAAACACTTATTGTGTCAGCGCCATAATTGCCTCTGGAATTCTGTTCTTCCTGTGAAATATAAAACATTTGGCCATGTATTTGGCCACTGTAGTGGGCCTCTTGAGACATGGATCAGGCCTTATGTTGCAGAGATCAGTTTAATGTGGTCAGTAACTGCAGATGACAATATCTATCTACCTCACTGTTTATACAATGTTCGTTCCATAGCCATTGGTTTGCAGGTTAGAACTGATTTTACATTCCTCATTTTGTTAATGTGTTGTTGAAACTGTAATTCCCTTGATTTATCCCATCTAAGCACAGAACTGTAAGGGATCTGAGAACATTGGGAGTACTGAACTAAGTCTGAAGTTTATTTGTATCTTTATCGCATTAAATGTGTATTGTCGAGGTATCCTGAGGTATGGAGCAGTGTGACATATTTCAATTTAAGACATGACTGACCGCATGTAAATACAAAAGATCTGATTTTGTCTGAAAAGTTGAAGCTGTTCGTTGTCATTTTTTTCTCCTGTTTGTCTGCTTCAAGTGTTTTTATTCCTGCTGTAGTGTCAAGTGCTTTTAATTCTGTGTTGTACTTCCTGTATCTGTGATATCTACCCCTATACATGTCTGTACAGAGTAGAAAACAGTCAATTTTATGACCAACGTGTATTTTACTGGTATTTTAGGGGGAAAAGAGATAGCGATTCTATTCCATATGAAATAAAACTACTTTTGTAGAATGTTGAATTGAGCTTTTTTTTCAGCAGCAATAAAATCCAGTTTGAACAGTTCTTTGTAACATGATGGAGTGTTATATCACAATCTTCATGGAGTAAGCTTGACACTTGACACAGTTTTACAACTCTATAAACAGCATTTAATCACTGTAAGGCACTGAAGGCTAGTTTTGCAAGTACTATATTGGTTTCCACCAAAGCAGCAAAGGTTTTTCAGACCTGCATTATTATTTGCATCCATGGCTGTTGTCCGACAGTGCTCAGTTTGACATATTGCTTGTGGTGTTGTAACTTGAGAACTTGACTGGGTGTGGACCTACCTATAAGACTATTCATACTGCTAGTCACTGATCAGGGCCCACTTGCACAAAGCAATCTTAGCTCTATGCCTATCTCAAACCGAAATGATGTCATTAAAAGTGGATGTGATTTGTTTATCTGGAGGAAGGTAGATCAAAAATACATTTATGACTAAAAGCAATGGCATTTTAAAATAATGTGTAATTTTTCATCTTCCACCTAATAATAGCCAAAATGCTGAGCTCTTGCTGTGATCTGATAATTCTGAAATGCACTGCTTCAATCTAGCACCAGTGTCTCTTAAAACAGCTGTTGCTATGAATACCTTTCCAGAATGTGAGTTTAGTTTTATGTTGCACTCAGCATTATTCCAGCTATATGGCAGTGGTCTGTCAATAATCAAGTCTGGACCAAACAACCCAGTGATCCACCGCATGAACATATTGATCTGTGCAACTGAGAACCTATGACGTGTCAACTAAGTCAGTCAGCCTGACCACCTGATCCTGTTAGTTGCCTCTTTTGACAAGCCTCGGTTACTGAAGATCAATATTCTATCCCGGTCCTTCATGCATATCTAGGACGTACTCATCACTTGGTTAGGTGACCTGTCATGTGTATCATTTGCTTCAATACTATTGATCCTGTCTCTTTTCACTGCTTACTCAGTCTTGTTTACTTGCAGACTCTCCATGAGAGTAATATGTGTACTGAATATTCACCCACCCACGGGATTAAAGCCTCCCACATATGGGAGTGACATATGGGAGCTGGGTTGTGACCAGCTGATGGCAACACAGAAAGCCACATAGATCAGAAAGACAATCTTTACTTTGAATGTAATTTAATCACATTACAAAATAGACTGTACAAAATATGTAGAAATAAAAAAAATATACACGACAGCACAAACATAATTCATAGAGGTGTAAACATATCTAGGTAAATAACCTTTAAATGTTGACTTATTCATAGCAGAAATCTGTATGGTCCTGTTCAGGATGATGTATTAATGGCACCAGCATGACTAGGAAATGCCACGTCTTTGTCAGTGTGGTTTCTATTCAGTGGCTTCCCTAACTTTGCTTTTGGGTATCCTTTACTATTGTTGACCCCAAATGGCAATCCTTATACAATCTTGTGGCCATGCCATTGTAATATCTCCCATAAACATGAAATATGCCAAGGACCTTGATTCCACAATACCTATTCTACACTTTAACAATTAATTTAGGCAGAAAATTCTTCAAACTACTTTAATTTGTAGATGTCAGCACATTACAGAAAATAGAATCGGGACGTGGTTGGGGGAGGGGAAACAACTAAAACATATATTTTAGTACAGAGAAAAATCAACATGGATATGAACCTTGAAAATACATATCCAGTTTGTATTCAACATATGAAACAGGGACTATAACAAAAATTGATATCAAGTAGTTGCATAAAGAACACAATGTGGTAGATTGAAACAGCCCACCCTGGCCTTGGTGGACTAAATGAATATGCTGCTTTCCACAACCATACATTTTGCAGATACTGATAAAACATGGAGGACAAAGCTTGTCATCCTAGGATTCATTCGTTGTGGGCCAAGACGGCTGTATTATGCCAACTTATATTCTATTTCTTACTATTTTCTAGACCTATGCACTGATAGAAATGGAGACTATGTTTGAGGCCATGGAGACTACAGTTTGAAAGACAGCCAACTGCTCTGTCCAAATACAAAACACTAGGTACAAAAGAAAGAGCTACGCTTCCCTGTTTTGTAGCAAAATGAGCTAAAAGGTGAGAGTGGATTATTATATATGTCATTTTCTACAATATTCCAAAAATAATAAAAGTTGAAATAATAACTTTGAAAATAAGAAATATTCAAAATGGCTAACATGACAGCAGTGTAAATTGAATTCACTCCATTGGAAGCAATTTTCTTATTACAGAAGAAAAACACAAGACTCCTCTGACAAATGATAAATGGCATCACTGTCAAGGACACATTTAAGTATCTTCAGACATAACATAACTAGGCTGGCAAGGTTGCAAATGATAATATTATTGTGTAAAATGTTCACTAAAGATACATGGCAGACAATCTAAGCCTCAGATTTTCAGTTGGTTTATTATCAACATTACATTCAATGCAAGACTAGGCAAATGCCACAGACATCAACACTGTGCACCATAACTTCTAGCACCAGAAGGACAATATTCAATGTCGGTATCAAGATATCACAATCATATCTTACAACAGTTGAACAACTCAAAATGTGTGTCCATGTTTGGCTCAAACATATATATATATATATTGGTCTTCAGATATATACACTCAACACATATCCAATTTACCACAGAACACTCAGTTGATTCTTCATATTTCATTCCACTTTGCACGTGTCAGTAAGATGCAACATTTTCACATACAGCATTAACATTAATATCTTCTTCATGTCTGAGAACCAACAGTTCTTCAGTTAAGTTTTCCTTCAGAAGGGTTGACCTGTACAGTTAATTATGTGTGGTATAATGATACAAATCTCTGCTATTCATTTTTGTTTTGTTTGAAGCATTATCAAAACCACTTGGGAAAAGTCCTGATATGGTAATACTACTCCCCTCCTTACTGAGATCAACAATGAACAGTCATAAATGAACATATCACATCTGATTCCATCACAGCCAACAAATTGCTACCTAATCACAATTCATAGTTATACCCATGTCCATCTCTATCACACTTTATGACGGTGATTTAATTGTTACAATATTCACTTGAGTACATGTGGGGAACTTTGTAAATGTTACCAGTTTCCTTTTTATATGTTCATACTGTGTTAAAACACAAAGAAATAAGTTAAACTTGCCCCTAAACAGGAACTGGGATAAGAATTTACTGAAGTAAAACATGACTTGTCATGATCACACATTTCAAACTAGTGGAAACTATCTAAACTGAAAGCAAGTGAGTTTAGTTTAATGCCATTTATAGCAATATTCCAGCAATATCATATGGCAGGGGAACACCAGAAATGGGCTTCAGACATAGTACCCATGAGGAGAACTGAACCCATGTCTTAGGCATGAGCAAATGCTCTATCCACTAGGCTACTCACCACCCCAAAACCTACATAAATATATGAAAGCAAAAGCAAGGCATATTTAGATATAAACTGATGCTCAGTCATCTATATGCACTGCCTTTTACACTAAATCATGACTGTATGTGTGTTTGCAACATAAAAAAATCCCCTAGCCAGTGTCATGGTTGTCTGGTGCTGATATGTGGAGCACACTGGCATTGTACAGTACAAGAGTTGGAAATCACTGGGATGAAACAAAGCTTCAAATATGACCAGTAGATGCTTAGTGAACAAATCAAAACTTGTAATATCTGCAACTGGTAAGGTTTTCACACATACTGAGCATTAAAAGTCAAAGTAATACTTGTATCACACATCAAACAACTATGTTTCCAGTGTCAAACCTTCTCCTGCTGCTGTTTGTTTGTCACTAAATCCTCAACATGATCAGTGTCATCATCTGACTCCATCATAGGGTCCATGGCCATTTCCCTCCCAGTTTGGGAGGAACTAGAAATATCACCATGTTCCGTTAGACCTTGGTCAGCAGCCATGATGCCATCCCCCATATCTCCTGAGCCCTGTGACCCTTGGGTCAAAGATTGAAGACTGAATTCAGAATGAGCAATCTCCTCATGGTCAAGGTCTGTATGTAGGAGGTCCGTTTCATATATGATCTCCTCTCTCCCAGGAATGTGTGGTTGGTGGTATGGTGATGTCAGACTGACAATCTCCTGTGGTTGTGAGAGGACCACTACATTCATGCCTTTGTCTCCAGTCTGGAGAGCTTCAGTATGAATTGGGTCTCCATGTAAACCTGAAAACAGAATACATTTGACAGTATATAAGCACATGATCAATATCCACTAGTCTGTTTTCAAAACATATGTCCCAACTGATAAGCATTCCTATCTGTCTCATCTCACATTTTGGCAGGTTTGTTTGTTGTTCAATGCCACACTCAGCAATATTCAGTATAATGGCTGTAACTAAATATCCTTCCAGATCATCCAGTGATAGACATCACAAGAATTTATCCATGCGACTGGAAAACAATAACATGCATTCATAAAGTCAGCGAGCCTGACCACATGTCATCACATCCCAATTTTGTAGATCGATGCTCATGCTGTTGATCACTGGACTGTCCAGTTGTCTTGATTATTTGCAGACTACCACCATTTAGATGGAATATTGCACAGTGCCTAAAACTAAACTCACTCACTCGTTTGCATCAACAATATTTTAAAACACCAACCGACTAAATGGTACACTGTGATTGAACACAGCTCACCTTGAGCCTCCAGAATGTTATCAGGTAGATGTATCTTCTCAGCATCACCTTCTGCTGGTTGTGTAGTTACTGTCACAACATGGTCAGTCAGGCCTTGTGTCAATACAACAGGTTCATGTGTATCTGCTGTCAAGGAAAAATAATACCATTAACAAGACAATACAATGAATTAAACATTAAATGAGGAAGCTTGGATTTTAATATGTCATGATTACTGCATCATATACTTACTGCTGCTGCATCTTTAGCCACTTGCCCGTAGTCAGGCAAACATCTGTCTTGTTTCATGAGCTTTGCCAATATTAAAATTAAAATCAATAAAAAAAGTTAAGACCAATTTTCAGGCTAGCAGGCTCAAATGTTTTAGACCCTGAGTGCCAATATAAGATACATATTAACTTTTGACAACATTTATGCTTAAAAACAATCTGGATCATAACATGCATTACATTAAGTGAAAGAAAATGGAAATGTGTATAGTGAAACTGAGTGAAAAATGTCTTTTCCTCTAAACCAAAAGTCTTTGTTTTCAGAACTTCTATTCCCATACAAACAACATTCCACCAAACTACACCTACCTTCATAGTGCTGTGCCAGCTCGTGAATGACGATCATCTTTTGGTTGTCTGTACTTTCTTTCATACCCTCGTCATTCATCTCTCTCTTGACTGCAATGGCAGATGCAGATGATGGAGCAACAGTGACAGCCATATCATTCCTCTCCCTCCTCATTGTCACAGCTGCTGTAGCAGCTGCTGCCATTTCATGCCTCTTCATGTGCACCTTCCGACTACCACTCTGGGAAAATGTCTTGAAGCAGATGTTGCAAGAAAAAGGTTTTTCACCTGTAAAAATATCAAGATGTTGACAAAATATTAAAATGTGCATAGATACCTTCATAATACTGATGAAGTTCACACATAGTAAATTTAACATGAATAACCTATGTTGTGTCAATAGCATATCAAAATAATTATTTGGGGTAGCCTCATGGTTAAAGCATTTGCTTGTCAAGGGATGGACCCGGGGTCAATTCCCCATGTGTGCTGTGTCAAGACCATTTCCCGCCGTAATATAGCTGGAATACTGCTAAAAAGTGTCACAGAACTAAACACACTCAACCTTAAATTAATACTAACTTGCCACTTTTCCGCTTTTGAGTCAAACAGACTGTAAGTAGACTAGTTTTCTTGTCTGCATTCCAATGAATGGTATCCTTCCAATCCTACTACCAATACTTTTTTAGGGTCAAATTCCGAGCCACAAAACACAGTTGGAGTGAGAGAATGAGTTACTGAGTAGGGTTTTATGCTGCTTTCAGCAGTATCCCAAAATTATCACAGCAAAGAACACCAGATGCGAGGACTCAAACCTGGGCACTTTTGGGTACTACGCACTGCCCTAAAAAAAGGGGGTAGACAAAACACTGAGCTGAAATTCATCAAGAGTATTTGGCAGAGAAATCAAAGAACTAGCAGCAAAAATTGGCTATTGACTGTTTTCAGTCACATTCTTGTTCATGCAAGTTGGAAAACTTATCACTTAATGGTTAAAAAACACATAATCTTTACATTTCAATCTATATTTTGAGACAAATGTGCATATGAATTTTCAGACACGTGCATGTGAATTTGTTTGGAGACGAAATTGATGACAGAGTACAGCCCTGCTTGTGGGGAGCAAAACCAAGATTGGGGAGCAAAACCAACACCTGATTGTCCTTATTATTGCCTCACAGTGGTATCTGCATCCTCCAAAAATAAATGATGCACACAAATTAAAAAATATGGACCAATTTGGAGTAAAAACGAAAAAATCCAAGTTCACCTGTGTGGACCAGCTTGTGTTTCTTGAGGGATGAACATTCTGTGAACTTTCTGACACAGCCTTCATAGTCACAGGCATATGGACGTTCACCTGCAAAATATATTGTGGTAATAAGAATATCAGCAGCAATAGAAATGATCTGACCTCACACATAAATGTTGTCTTCTGATTGGCTAAACGCTCTTCTATTGTTTTCAATGTATCCCATTTACAAGAAAGTACATTGCAATGACACCCTGCAGCCAATGGCAACTCATTTGGTACTTTGTGGTAGTACTTCTCTATCTCAAAAGCACTGAATCATGATTCAATGATGCATAGAAATGTTTTATAACACTTGAAGGGAGATAACTCTAAATTTGTTTTTCTAGTTTCATCTGCAAAATCTTACGACTGCAAAGAAAAGATTTGTCTCACATTCCAATAATATAATATAGTATTTTGAAAATAACAAGTGTTTGCAACTAACATGGCAATGTTCCCCGCTGCTAAATAAGAATGAAATATTTAGAACATATTCAGTACTCTTTACTTTTTGCTCACACACAAGATTCGTGAAATGATTGATGTCTGGATAATCACCCAATGTAGACTGTCAACAAAAGTGAGGACATTGGTTGCAATATTTTATGGAATATTGCATTAGTTTGAAAAGTGGACAGTGTTGCAACATAAGTCATACTTGGGATTTCACTTTCTTAGTAAAGTACAGATTCTAGTACTTTTTTTGGTTGAGTCCCATCCGGAATTCGAACCCGAAATATGACATGTGTTGCATTTGACCACTTTCTAAACGGCATTGCGCAATCGCAGCTTTCAGGCGTGGGAGCCGTGCCAATTTACACTTATCTGAGGGGTACACAAAGTACTGAGTCTGACTATCATTTTTGTGGAAGCCGCAGTGGCTAAGCGGGCTAGGCAGCTGACTTTGTATGCTGGCGAACTAGAATTTGTACTTTACTAAGAAAGTGAAATTCCAAATATGACATATGTTGCATTTGACCGCCTTCTAAATGGTATCGTGTAATCGTGGACAGTGTTGTGGTCATACTGAAAATAAGATCGAGATCATCCATACAGACTGGTGTTTGCATAATCCCCAAATGTTGGCTGTCAGCAAATTTGAAGACACTGGGTACAACAGTTCATGAGATATGACATTAAATAGAGTTTGAAAAGCGGTCAAAGAGTTGTGGTGACTTTTAAAATAAGATCAAGATCCACACAACCAACTGGCAATCCCCTAATGTAGACTGTCACCAAATATATAGACATTCAGTAAAACAGTTCATGAGGTATGGCGTTAATAAGAAATGGGACATATGTACGGACAGATGCTGCTGAATACATAGTTCCCCATTTTGCGTTGCGGCAGGGGACAATAAAAATGCCAAAAATCTGTATATAACAAAAGGGACAACCTTAGGTTCAGTTTATCATATCTACCAAAAATACAAAAAATATATAGTCTAAAAATGTTGAATGGTATTTCAGTTATGCTCCAGCAAAAAATGACGGGCAGACAGACGAGGCGTTGACTCCATCTCCTCCTCCACTACACGCTGTGGCGGGAAGAAGGGGGATAAATGATAGTTTGCAACACAAACCAGAAGTTCATAAAATGAATACTGAATGTTTGGACCATTGCCCTGAGCTCCAGAAGATCAAAGGCACCTGGATTTGTCCCCAACAAACTGTTCCACCTGGAAAAACTCCTCCATCTGGGAAACAAAACTATATAGTCTCCAATTGAGCGTCTATTGTTGCTGGGCATCAATATGGTGAAAGCGTTATATTATTATGTAGTAGCTCAAATATAACTTGCAGTTACTTGTACCAAAAGCATGTCCCATATACTAGAAAATAACCACATTTCTTGTGTTGCTAATCAAGCAGAGAATTTCTGTAATTTATGAGGTTGAACTCATCACACTATACTATTGACTCTTTTATATAAGTGTTTATGATTCTGGTCAAGAACTCCAGTCTATGTACATCTCAATGGAATGAAGATACAATAATGCACTGAATCATGGAGGACATCATCATCATTGAAAAGACAATTTACCTGAGTGTATTCGTTCGTGGTTTTTAAGATTCCCAGCAGTGGTGAAGGATTTGTTACATTCAGAGCAGACAAATGGCTTCTCTCCTGTGTGTGTGCGCATATGAACTTTGAGCCGTTGAGCTGTGAAGAACCTTTTGCCACAGCCTTCCAACTCACATTCATACTGGCGGTTGTCACTGTAACAGCAAAATAGTAATTTCTTTCTCTGGTCATGTGTCACCATAATGCAGGAGAGAGTACTGTTGATGTAGACTAATTTGGTGGAGTTTATTTGTACAGAGGTACAAACAGACCAACAATCTTAATTTGAGCACACCAACAACACATAGGGAAGGGATACAACTATGCACACAGTCTCAGTTGTCAAAACTACAGGGGCACCAGGGTCCTTCTTCTCGGTGGAAGTAGATTAGGCATAGACAGCACTATTAGACAAGAGTCAACATGAAAAAATCAGCTGATTATTACATCTCAAAAGAGTTAAAGAACATTCCATTTTGGAAAAACAATTTTCACTCAAGGAGAAAATGACATCTTATCCTCCATAAATGTTCAAACTACAGAAAAGACTTACGTGTGTGTAAGTTGATGGTACTTGAAGTGGGCTGGTCGAGCAAACTTGCGCCCACACTGGTCATATGGGCACTGCAGAGCTTTGCTACTCACAGAGTGACCCTGTGCTGTCTGATGAAACTTGCGGAAACCTGCAGAGGAAAATGTCTTTCCACATCCTTCAGTCTCACATGTGTACACCTTTCCCCCTGAAACATACATTCAGAAATAAAGAGGACTATTTCACATTATGCATGAGAAAAAAGAACTCACAAATAACATAAAAGGCACCAAAGAGAGAGAATGTTGCATGTAGGACTCATTTTGCCAAACGGATCATGAAAGCATGTTTTGGGTGTTTCCCCGCTAAGCAATCAATCAAAGCTGTTGACAGTATCAGCAATGATCCATGCTGTCTCCACAATCAGCACAGACATTCTGCATTGTATGCCAAGAGTCGTTAAACATAGTGTATTAGCAGAGAGTGAGCTTTAAGATGTTCTTCTAAATGGGACCTGCTGAGTAACATGACATTTGAAATCTTAGACCAGCTGAGAGATTTTTCACAAATATTTCAGAGTTTGCTTGTATGAGAGGCCTTTTGTATTTTCAGTTATTCATAATAAATTAGAAAATACACTTGAGAATGTGCTGAAGTACATTATTTTCATTTTTAAATTGTTGTAATCAAATACTAATCCATCAAAAGGGCTTAATATCTCAATGTATTGGTCAACCAAAGTGCCTCACATTCATCACAAGCAAAGACATAAATAAATTGTCCATTAGCTTGAAATGACATCAGATCAGACAATTGTCACTTTGAACTCTTATTCTTCCACTTCACTATTTGTTTCTTGTCCAACTTCACTATTTGTTTCAAACTAAATACATTCTCTACATGCGACCCATGATGGTTCCGGGGTAGAATGGGCCTTCAACAACCCATGCTTGCCATAAAAGGAGACTATGCTTGTCTTAAGAGGCGACTGACGGGATCAGATAGTCAGGCTTGCCAACTTTGTTGACACGTCACGGTTCCCATTTGTGCAGATCGATGCTCAAGTTGTTGATCACTGGATTGTCTGGTCCAGACTCCATTATTAACAGACTGCCGCCATTTAGCTGGAATATTGCTGAGTGCAGCGAAAAACTAAACTCACTCATTCACTCACATTCTCACACACAAAGGGAATAAGTATCCTAGCACTACAGTATTTACTTCAGCATACTGTGCTTATCATTGAATAATGGATACACCCATCAAGGGATTCAGCTTTACTGGAAAAAAAGAAATTTCGTCAATAATCACGACAATGTGCTGATAAAACAAGCTATATCTTTTCCCCTCAGGAAATCAAGGTATCAATAAACATGTGCTACAGTCCATTTGATTCCATTTGAGACCGATAAATTGCTCACTAACACAAAATCTAATAATTGCAACAAAACCAAATTTTGCACAGCCACATGAAATCGACAGAACAACTCTGATGTGTCTCATAATTTGGGACACCTGAATAAAAAAGACATTTAACAAATGATCATCATTTTCTTGTCACCTTTCACTATTTTGTACGAGGGGGGACACTTGCTGGTAGAACAGCCAGGTAATCAACAAGAGTGTGTTGTGAAGATGGGGTCATCTAAAAAGCCGTTATCTGGTTACCACTTGAGATGTTGAGTGGGAGTCAGTGTTGCCACTTTCAGCAGACGCTGTTGTCCGAATTGGTGTCGCTGTCGTCAGAGTCTACCCTGATAACGACTGGCATGGTCCAGTCCACTTTGTTCCCAATAATCTCTTTCTATTTCATTCTCAACACACTTTTGCCATGTTTCCTGCGTGATGGCGCCTATTGACTGTTGAACAATCGTCTGTACATCCCGAAGTTTGAATGTTACATTTTGCCTGCCAACATCCGACTTCATTATACCCCAAATGAGTTCTAGTGGGTTTAACCTTAAATCGCAACGATAGGGTGGCAATTGCAAAACTGAATGATCATATTCTGTAAGGTACTCATGAACCTTAAAGACAGGTGTGGTTTTATTTGACTTTATGATGTCATACAGAGTAGGTTTGGTTGCTATTTCTGGATACGATATTGCTTTGTTTTGCAACCAATCTATCATGTCCCCCTTCTTACTGTTAGATGTTGGGACCTTTGTATTAGGTACTTGAACACCATGTTATGGAGCGTTATCCATGACAATCAGACTTTGGGGGGAAGCAGTGCTCGTACCAATTGATTTTGTACCCATTCTAAGAAAACCATCCTGTTCATTTCGGTATGATAGTCTTGGTTATCTAGATTTTGCCTTGAAGACTAGGGAGCAGCCAGGTAGGAATCAGACTCTTGCAACCAGCATGGAGCACAATCAGTCGCTCTCCCTTGCCAAGTGGTAATTTTTTGGCACAGGACTCTGAAGAGGAGCTAGCAAACCATTGTGTCCTTGTGGTATGGGAAGCATTTATCCATGTTTCATCCAAATATACAGGCTCGTAACCCTCTGTATGTGTCTTTCGAATTGTGCGTAAGTACTGGTTTCTTAGTTGAACAATATCAGACCTCTCGCACAGTGTACGTCTATTTCTGAGCCTACTTTTTTGTAATGGAAACCAAATTTGTGAAGCAACTTCCATAACTGATATTTTGAAATGACCAAAGAATGATTTGTCTCCATATGCTTTTTCAGAATATGCAGCGACAAAGGTATTTCGTTTATATAGGGACTTAATGGTGTTTCTTACCAGCTGTTGTTGAAATGAATCGACTTTCTCTTATCGGTCATCGGTCTCAAATGGAATCAAACGGACTGTACCAGTAAATTCTTTCCTGATAAAGTCAACAGATCCTTCAAACTTAAAAATCCTATATATCTGTTTTCACTGATATCTATTGTATTTGTAATGAATCATTTCCAGTATGTATTTCTTTCATGCAAGTCCAAGTGAACTTCAGCTCAGTAACTTTTCATTATGCTGCTATATTGAGTTTAAAAACCCTAGGCTGTGTCAGCTAACCTTTGTGTGGGCTATGACCATTCAATCACATGCGAGATGGCTGAAGTGATTTAACCTCTCAGACAACATACTAGTACTATTTACGGTTCAGGAGGACTTACAAAATGTTTCTTTGATTTTCTCATAACTGAGCGTGAACACAAAAAAAAAAATGAAAATTCCCATAAAACACAGATATGTCATTTGCAGTAAATATGCTACTACTATTTGCCTATATTTCTGCTGGATGCTATCCAAGAGTATTGACAAAAATGCTATTTTCAGTGACTATTTACTCAGCATTCGGAATCATTCTACCACAAAGGTTTTCGAGGCAAACGTTCAAACAATATATGGGCATGTTGACTTTCGAGTCTTGAAGTATTCTCACTGGTCAAATCCAACGGTTAGCCAACGGGACCTTCTACTGTGGTTTGATAGACTCAGTATAGCAGTGTAACAAATAATGATCATGAATGATGAGCCTAAGTTTACTTAGTCTGGTATTTCTTGGAGATGAGTACTCTTCATCATGTTCACCTTTTTAAAAAACACGACAGTACCTCAAGCCTTCTGTTACTTCATAATGAAGCTGATCCGTACCATCTGTCCAGTTATTTCTAAAAGAATTGCTCAACTTACTCTATAAAGCAACCCTGATTCTACAACACACAGTCTCCTGTTACATTTCAAAGTATTGTGCTTGTATTTCAATGACAAGCCTATCAACAATCCTAATCTTATGACTGACAGCAGACAATTCCATATCAGAGGAGTGAGACAGATATTCATGGTCAACTTTACAATCTCCCTTTACAAACTGCTCATCTGAGGAATGTTTTGATAGATACTGGTTTTTTTTCCAAATGACATTTTCATTCACATATTTAATTTCTTTTCTGTTTGAATTCAGTCTACAAAATTAACTGATGGTGACCACCATTATGAGTGATGTATTAAGCAGTGACCTTTGACCTCCCATGAAATGTCACAAGATTGTGTACATTGTCTGGGTAAGTAATTACTGAACATGAGAAACAACTTACATTTTTATGTTTATAACTTACACTAACTGATAGCGGAAAAGACTTACCTAATATGGCAAATATATACCAAAAACCTATGCCATGCACTTACGGATGAAATTTGTTATCTGCACTACCGGTATACATGTAATATGACATTAAAAGTTGCATGCACCAGTGTTATCCTGGATATGGCAGAAGTCAATCCCAGCAGTAAAGGCAAGATATTTTAGTGTTTTTACACAACTTCTATATTCTACTATGATACTTTTTGGCATTGATTCTTACCATTCATGCTAGACACCAGTATAAGGATCTATACTGAAGCATCACCTCATAACAGAATTTAGAAGTTGCCAATCACTAAAAGCATATCTCGCCTTTATTGTTACCTAATACTTCTGAGAGGTCAGTCTAACAGTTCAAGTCATAAGATAATTGAAACACTTCTTGGTTTCTGCTGATAATGTTAAAACTTTTGGATTTTCCATTGCCCATTTTAACATTTTCTTCCAAAAGCTTAAAGTCATATTGTAATGATAACTTCAAAATGTTGACATTTATTGCCTTATTAGATTATGGTGTGATCTACCATGAAGCTCTTGCCAATAAACATGATGGTGGTATCTCATCTGAGTAAAAGTTTTGATTATAATGTTCTTGTCTTGCATTGCTTAGTAGGAGGACCTATCCTCACATCCTAACGAGGGTTTGGTTTATCATTTTCAATTTGTTGTTTAAAACTGCTGGAGTCTGGACCACATAACCATTGTCAGGGCTACAGATAAGGGACATGTACGCCTAAAAATTAATGATGTACAATATAAGATTTCAAGTGCATCATGTACGCACATAAATACATTTGTACATCTAACATATGATATATACCAAGTTGTCTGCCTAATCACCCGATCCCCTTAGTCCCCTCTTGCAGCAAGCATGGGTTACTGAAACCAACTTCTAACTTGTATTTTCATGGGTCCTAACCTGGGATCGGCCATTACACACAATTACCACGGCATGATTTCTAGACTAAATCAACCACTAGCACTGGTTACCTGAAACTTTAGATTTTCCCTCATGGTGACCTATTTGTTCTTCATCTTCACATGAACTCTGAAGACTGGTAAAAGCATCCCCGTTACCCTTAACCTTAGACTGTAGAGCAATCTCTTCCTCTCCAAGCTGCTGAGCAATGTGCTCCTGAGTCTGTGCAATGAGATTAGCCTGAGCCATTGCCTGGATGTTCTGCAAGTCACCAGAAAGTCGCAGAAATGCTGGTGATGAGTTCTCCAACATAACATTTGCTTCCATTGACCCTTTGCCTTGGTTGTTTGACAAAACAAGGACTGGTGTGATGGTGCTGAGGACCTTCTGTTGGTTAGCATTGCTGCTAAGGTACACAACAGGCTGGCCGTTGTTCACAGATGTTGTCTGGTGACCAGTCGTGCTACCAAGATACACATATGATGCCTGTGGTAAGATAGACTGTGCAGCATTAAGAGAGGTAGTAGTCTGGGGATGGAGAGCATTGACTGTCGCTGTAACAGTCAGAACATCCATCTTGCCTGGTGCCAGTTCCTCTCCAGTTGGAGAGTCTGCTGTCTCATCCATGTCACTTTATACATGCAGTTAGTCAACTACATTCACAATACATCTTTGTCCACTGGTTCATCTTGTGAACTATCTCCATAGTTTGACATTATGTCACATCGACAAGCTTCCTGTTATGCAAAATCCTGTTGCCAACTTTTTTCCATGTATACTTGTAACACATTGTTTCCAAGATCACAGTCATTAAACCACATCTGAAACAAAATATGGATTTATCACTGTTTCATGAAATTGTTCATACTATCTGCAGGTGAACTTGTGTGCATCAGTAAAGAAATAAGATATATACGAAATATTGCCATGTAAATCCAGAAGATCTGTATAGTATATTCACTACCTACTGGATTCTGTGAGCTTGACATTTTCACAGTGGGAGTGGGATAGGAAATGCATGTTTTTGCACTGTAAATGTTAAAGCACACACATATAACAACTCAACTGGAAATATTGTTATCCATCAATACAGGCTGTACTACAAGTGTCTCAATCCTAACTCATATTGCATACATAAGAAATTCACAAGAAATACAAAGGTTATGGAAACCAGACCTACACTAGATTTTATGTCCACCCCTCAGTATACCATCTACAAGCCACGTAACCGGCTATATGAAAAACATTGTCGTGGAAAGAGACGATTTCTGATGGTAAACATTTCAGAAGACATCAAAGTGAACAATGGTATTTGGTTCAGCACCACTTTTAACAACATTTTAGCAGTATCTTTATGGGTTTAACTGTTCATACATTTGATCTTCCCTCAACCAAATATGTTTTGTACCATGTTCACTATTCAGTCTTCTAATAAAATAAATCAAACGAGTTGTTTTTCAAATGTTTGCATCTACTTGTCATCTGTTTCAACTCAGATGCAAATATGGACAGTCCCATAATCATTTCTGTTGAAGAAATAGAGATAATTTAAACAAGCAACACTGTATCAGGATGACCCTACATATCACATTTGTCAGCATTAGTCACTACTATAAAACTAATAAAACCAAGACAGATGCACCTACACCTACAGTACATACTTCAAACATTCCATATCATATGGTAACCAACGTCGTACAGAAATCCATAATGTTAGATACTTCATTCAACATAAGCATACTGAATCATATAACGAATCTAGGTTTCAAATGACATATTGTTCTTAAATCCAGCCTACTTATGGTCAAATAGCTATATTGTAAATTGTTCAACAAAGATAAGTAGCTGACCATACATAAACAAAGGTAAATCACAGAACCAGACCATGTGATGGTAGCAAGATACAGGCCCTGATATACACACTTTTTTTAATGAACTATAGTTATAAAGCTACAAGTGTACCTGCTACTGGTCACATAAACACTTCACCTTTGAACTTGCATGCTAAAGATACATGTGGGAAGTCACAAATCTGTCATATATTTTTATCATGTATTCACTGAGAAAGCAAATTTTTAACACAAACTTACAAAGTGTAAATGGAATTCATATACATTAATGGTGTCTGTGCTGGATGTCTTAATGTGTTTATTCCTTCACAATACTGAATACCTCAATTGACTCAATATCAGCAGTCATTTTGTAAGTATGAGTACTTAAGGTATTAATGTAGGCACTGGACGTGTTTTTTTTTTCTCAGATACGATGAACATGACTTTGACGAGATGTTTACCTATAGTTAAACGTTCTTATGAATGAACTGCTTCCAACTGCATTAAACCGGCTAGAAACCATCATTCGTGGGTTGTTTTCGAGAAACACTGACATTGCTATTGAAGGTCGGTGGAATTTTCCATCCGACTTCGTTAGCATTTTAAAACATCAATGACAAAATGACGGCATAAACCTTTGAACTGCAACATACAATAGCGCCTAAAGTGTAAATTTGGAAGAGGTTTGAAGCATTTCCTCCAAATAAGCTATTCTATATAATACACGATAACTGTTATCAAACAAAACAGTTTTGACCACTGATCATCAACGCGGAAATAAATGAAATATTATGGGTTGTAATCTTACTATTCGCTCTTTCCTTCCTACCTTCATTGCGTAAGAATACAGTAAGCAGGGAATGAAAAGTACCAATTGAGTTTTTCAGCTGCCATGGAAACATAAAGAGAGTTTGACTGAGGTGGGATTATGATACTTCTGACATCCTCTAAGTTTTTATCCTCTCAATACATACTCTTAAGCAGAACTATTTAAAAAGTGGGTCATCTTCTGAAAGAAGTTCCAATCACTTCATACACATCGATGGCGTTTGTTAAAACGATACCGATTGGCCAAAGGAACAAAATTTTCCCAGAACACAACTGAATGTTATGTATATTCGTAAATGTAAACAATTATATCTGTGCTTGAAAATACAAATTCGTCAGGTATACAGTGACTGCGTACTTGTTATATTACCAGGCACAAACCACACACTGAGAGGAACCGTTTAGATATTTTGTTGACGACATCATGAAACAGCCAATCAGAATAAACTTTACATTGTTTCAGAATTACGGAATAACCCGAAGAAATAATACGTTTATCGTGATGTTTTTTCAGGCCTTAGTTTCAGATGGAAATGTGTATTATTTATTATATGTGTACACAAAAATATATATTACATTCCTCATATCCATATTTTCAATAATATGTAAAAGTTCAAGCTATACGGAAAGACACGAGTAAAAGCGGATATGGTGAACATCTACCAGTTTCAACCGGTTTACAACTTTGGGAGTTTTCATAGCACAGAAGCCTGGTACGGGTTCGCCAAACTAATAAGGTATATACCACGAATGATATTGGCAAAGGACTTTAGTTCGGGGTTAATGTGAGTGCTGAAAGGTAAGAGTAACGCTGTGAAAATTGTCTACACGCCGGCATGGAGGCCGCCATTTTAAAACATGTAAACAACGGAAGTGGGATTCAAAGTCATAGGCAACCACGATTGTATGTCATGTGATCTCAATGCATTACGCGCCCTTTTTGTATGACGATTGCTTACCACGAGAGTTTCTTGTTGACGTGAATGTTTAAATTATGTCGAGAAAAATAGCAGCAGAATTTTGCAAAATAGGCATTTTCGATTGATATGTGTTGTAGCTATTTGTACGCAAATTCCATGTGGTGGTGATAAGTCAGCTGTTCCGGAGAAAGCCATTTCACCCGTGTTCATTGTTATATTCAGCCAGTGTTTTGGGTTAGCTAATGTTACGACACTATCAAGTCAAAGTTACTAAAACTGGTGGTTTGTCTCGATTTTTGTGGTAACAGTGCTGTGGTTGCATAAGAAATACGATAAACATAACGGATCGAAAGGACATGTTTGAGTTTTGGGTCAGATATCAGTCATGTTACAGACAGAACACTGCACTTCAGCAGTAATAAATATCCTCTGGGCTGGGAACTCGTCAGTGCTTGCTTATTTGTATGTTTTTCGCTCATTAACTTAAGGTCATTGTGGTAGTATCTACTATAGGCACATCATGCTACCAAACGCTGTCTGTTGTGGAGTGTAAACACACCACTTGATCTGTGGCCAAGTTATTCGCAAAACATACTGTTATCACAGTGTTGTTAAACACAGTATATTTCAAGCAACCACACTAAGTAAAAGCAAAATAACGGTGATGTCACCAGCTGGTCACACTTACTAGCAATCACTGTGAATCTGCATTCATTTTTGCAAGTGGTCTTTCTGTGATTATTAAGACACGTTTGTCTTTGTTGAAAACAGTTTTCATTCTTGGTTAAATTACTACTTTACAACCGCAACTCTTCTTCTCAATGTATTACATTTTTTTGCAGGGCAATTCACCGTTTCCCCCCTTAATTGGGTATCCAGGATTTAGTGAGAGTCGATGTAACTAAGTCTGTCCAGATGGTCATGAGCACCTTGACTGAACAGGCAAGCAAGTTGCTCGACTTCAATCAGAAGCTCGACATACAGCTGCTTGACAATGTTGTTGCCTGCATGTATGCAGGGGATGGTCCCCAGGTAGATACAGATTCCTCTTCAATTGGTTTTAATAGATTTGTAACCTAGCATTTTTACTCTGCAGTTAAGATCATACAATGTCACAATGGTATTGTTGATTCTAATTGTATAAACATACTATTTTCTTTCACACACAAACCTGTCAGTATTTGTCAAAATTTTAGTTCTGCACCTTAGTATATTTCATTTTGTGTTTTATGATTTTGTATCAAACTACAATGTGTTTGGATTGGCCATCCATGTTACCTTTGAAGTTGCAGATTGGTCAGTTCAATAGTTTTAATGTCAGTGGTAAAGTTTGTTGGTTTGTTATTTAGCACACTTAGCAATATTTAAAGCTTTATGTCGACAGTCTGTAAAGATGTAGTACACATTTGTACTACTAGATACTACTTAAAAGGGACAGTCACATTCCAGTGGGCAGTAATATTTTAGAATGAAAGTTAAGAATAAGTATGATTATGTGTTCAAATTCCCAGTGTGCAGTGGGTTGGGTTTTTTAGCAAGAGTGATTTACATATCATATGATATCCCAATTATTATGTTGCCATATAATGATGAGAATTGTATTTTCTTGGTTCAATTCGCCTCTGTAGCTCCATCACCAACTAAACATTTCTCGCCCTTAAGCTGATAATAGCAGATCCAGTTCCCCTTCTAAAATTTAGCTGTGTATTGAGTCCTGGAAGTCATGTCAAGGCATATAACCAGAAAGGTGTTTTCTAAAGTTATGAAAGCAAGGAGAGGGAGGGCTTTATTCTGCAGGGAGAACAAGTGAAAATGTATCAAGCACGGCTCAAAGTGCAGGAGTTTTCAGCAGTTAAAGGGATTTTGAAAAATAGCCTACCAACCCATGTTATTCACATTTATTATCTTTTATCCATATGGGGTTTATGACAAAAAGCCAGAAGTATAGTTATGATTTTAGTGGTCCTCCAATTAGGGCCCAATATTATTAGCAAGGTGTTACAATTCTGATGCAAATAAGTTGGTCATGGCCACTATTGGGTTGTGTACAGAACTGATTGTTACAGTAATTTTTTTAAAGCAACAGCAGATGGCCCAGAAGGTTCTTACAGAGCTGAAAGAGCATCCAGATGCCTGGACAAGGGTGGACACAATTTTGGAGTTTTCCAGCAACCAACAGACTAAATACTATGCTCTTCAAATTCTGGAGAATGTTATCAAAACTAGGTGGAAGGTCCTACCACGTCCACAATGTGAAGGTTTGTACATTGCTTCTGCATGGCATATTTGTAACATTGAAAAAGCAGTGAGTTTCTTTTTGCATTTTATTGATATATTCTTTTGTAATAAGGTTGTGTTGATAGATTAAGTTCTCTTTGTAAGTAAGTGCACACTTCCTTTTCAGGCATCAAGAAGTATATTGTTGGACTTATTATTAAAACTTCATCAGAGAGCTCATCTTTGGAGAGGGAAAAGGTCTACCTTGGAAAGCTTAACATGATTCTAGTCCAGGTAATTAGGCTTAATTCTTTTGAGTGAGTGAGTTTAGTTTTACGCCACACTCAGCAATATTCCAGCTATATGGCGGCGGTCTGTAAATAATCGCGTCTGGACCAGACAGTCCAGTGATCAACAACATGAGCATCGATCTGCGCAATTGGGAACCGATGACATGCGTCAATCAAGTCAGCGAGCCTGACCACCCGATCCCTTTAGTTGCCTCTTATGACAAGCTTAGTCGCCTTTTATGGCAAGCATGCTTAATTCTTTTACCTTCATGTTCTGACCTAAAGAAAACCTTAACTAAACATATACACTGAACACACAAGTGTACAATAATACATTATTTTCCAAGCATAGGTACCATGGTGCTCAAAAACAAGAGAGTATCTAATATTTAGTACAGTTATACTTACTTAGTACTGAGAATATTGGGAGTGAGTGAGTGAGTTTAGTTTTACGTCGCAATTAGCAATATTCCAGCTATATGGCGACGGTCTGTAAATAATCGAGTCTGGACCAGACAATCCAGTGATCAACAACATGAGCATCGATCTGCGCAATGGGGAACTGATGACATGTGTCAACCAAGTCAGCTAGTCTGACCACCCGATCCCGTTAGTCGCCTCTTACGACAAGCATAGTCACCTTTTATGGCACTGAGAATATTGGTTAAGAATGTGTAATTTCTATTTGTATGTGCCTGTTTATTTTTGTTCACTTCCACTTTGGCTTCTCACTCTTGCCATTCAAAAACATGGACATGGATGGTAGTGATAAGTTGTTCCAAAATTTACCCAACAAATAAATAGTGTTTATCATGTCTTCATGGAGAATGGTAGTGGATCAGAGTGAAGGGACATGATTTGATAATGTTGGTTTTTAGTATTTACTTACATTAAATGAATGATTTAGAATTTTTGATTAATGGCAGGTGATTTGTCATGTAAGTGCAGCAAATTAAGTTATCTTCTATGATGGATTTCTTGTCATTTTACTTCTGGGGTCCTGACTTGTTGTGATACACTGAAACAACACAAATTTGAATTTTGAACCATGCTTTGTACACTGATACTTCATGCATTTAGTGCTATGTAAAGACGCGTTCGATCAAATATGTCCGTGACCCTGAGTGAGTCCAGATAGTTTTTGAGAAAAGGTTCCTGATACCAGGCTCAGTGAAATGCATAGGTTTCATGATATAATAAAAAATAGATATATTTACTTACCACGTTTTTTGTCATTTCAGATTCTCAAATATGAATGGCCGCGTAACTGGCCATCATTTATCAGTGATATTGTTGGTGCAAGTAAGACAAATGAATCTCTTTGTCAGAACAACATGACCATATTGAAATTATTAAGGTAAGTGAAGAGAAACTATTTCCAAGGTTATTTTACCATTAACTTTTTTATTGTTCTTTTTTATTTGTTGATAAATTTAAAATTTTCAATGATATGAAGATGTTCATTAAAATTTTCAATTATTTGTTGCCATCTTAACAAGTTTATGTTTCTTTGCTTCAGTGAGGAAGTGTTTGACTTCTCAAGTGGGCAAATGACACAGGCCAAAGCTAAACACTTAAAAGATACCATGTGCAGTGAATTCTCACAGATCTTCCAACTCTGTCAATTTGTTATGGTAAGTACAATATCTGTATCTTATCTTGGTACATGAACATGTAAAAATGACTGTTCTTTTTGTGCATTCCAATAGCTTCGCATCTATTACTTTGTAACTGTAATTGCATGACAACTAAAGAGAATATGGTCGAATCAGATTTTGCAAAGCACTTGGCAGCATGCTGGATTCAGAAATGATGTACTTATATTTACTTGTTAATTGTTAATTTACTTGTTGTATTTACTTGATGTGCTTGTTATTTGTCAATTTGAAAGTATGGTCATCTGATAATTCTGATGTTGCTTTGCAGGACAACTCCCAAAATGCACCACTTGTAGGTTCCACTTTAGAAACGTTACTTCGGTTCCTCAACTGGATTCCATTGGGATACATATTTGAGACAAAACTGATCACAACTTTAATTTATAAGGTTTGTATTTGAACCCCTACAGATATCTTGCTTATGTATCCAGTCACTGGTGGATGATGGATCTAATTATTGTCATTGTCTTTCGTCTGTGGTATTTGTTGTCTGCATCCTCTTTGACACCTCAGCTCTGGGAACTAAGAAGTTGATAGAATTTTGTATCTGAAACATATAACTCATTAACCAGTCACAAAGTGGGTTTACTTGGATAGGAATTAATCTTTTCTTTGAATGCATGGTATGTCTTTGAATAATCTCTCGTTGCATCACTATGATTTCAAATTTATATTCCCGCTTTTATCCAGAACTTGAGCTGTAATGATATATCATATGATTAATAATGGTATTTTATTGGATGAAAAATATATCAGTACTTTTTTAGGTATTGTTATAAATATTGTTGATCTTAAAGTTGTTTATTTTTACTAGAAATTGATGGTTATGTGAAAATTCACACTGTTACTCGACATAAAAAATATTTTTTTAAGAAAATAACCAAAGATAGCATATGGTGTGTGATGTGCATGGAATCGAATTGCATCATTGAAGATATCACAAGACATATCGTAGTCATGAATTTCTGTATTGTTACACATGTATCCAGAAAAGATGAACTTTGAAGGGAGAAAAGAAGTTCGTTCTTTTTTCTTGTTCTTACGCCCCTTATCTATGTATAACTGCTTCAAAGTGTCTGAGCACAAGTAAAGCATCCTTGATAAGTAGAAATACATTTTAGTTTTATTTGTTTGGTTTTTGTCATGGATGTCATTTGCCAGCCATGTGTTAATTAGTTCACTTTCACAATGCTGAAAACCAAATATTGTGTCAATAAGTGGGAAGTGTTGTATATTTGAATGTGGATGCTTGAGCCTGCAGCATGGAATATGCTCTTTTAAGGAATAACCAATGACCACAATGGTTAGATCTTTCCTTTTTGAGTGTGTATGGATGACTGTCTCTTGGTCATTTATCAGTACTCTGATTTTTTTAAAGATCTTTTTGGAATAAGATAGCAAGATGCTGCATGTTGACATGTCAAAATTACCCAACTTGGAAAGATGTAGTAGATGCAATGTGAATTATAATATTTAATATGTACTGAGTGAATGATCAGAAAGTTGAGAAAGATAATCTACAGAATACCAAGATATACTACCCATCAAAAGTTTAGACTCAGTAGTGTAAATATAGCCACTTCAGTCAACTGTTCTAAACTAGATTTTGCAGAAAACACCATTCCCTTTCAAGGTACTGTTTACACATGAACTGATGTATTGTAGAAACAAAAGTTATGACGTTGAACATATTATTGTCATGAGTTCAGTAAATGGTGAAAATGAGTAAAAATTGATAAGTTCTTGATTAACTTCACACCCAAACGCAGCTGTCCATATGCACAATATTTGCATTGTTTTTAGTAATTTGATTCATGATCCTCGTATAAGTCCTGTTTATAAAGACTGCAGTTGGTTCCCCAAGATGGTGGAGAAATTCATTTTCAATGTAGCCATATATATACAGATAACATATAGTGCATGCTTTAAGTGAGTCTAAAACTCTTGATTGTTAGTAAATCACAGACTTCAATTTTATCATTTTTCAAAATTAGTTGTCCTTGGGGAGCTTGAAGTTTTCTCCTTTGGTATTTGAATTTCTCATTTTGGGGTTTTTAAGAATATATTCATTCCATGCAGAATCAGCCTAAAATTCTTTCCTCCATTTTTATCCTGTTGCTGAATTATAATTCATATTGCAGAACTGAAATGTTAGCAAATTGATATTATTGAATGAAACGTGAGGTAATCTGAAATTAGGGTTTTTTACTGACATTTGCCATCAACATGTCAAATATCAATACCTGAAACAGCTGGAAAAATCCTTGATCTGACTTTCTGAGTTTGTTGAACAGGAGAAGAGCAGTTGAAACCTGTTCATACCTGTTGAGACTCACTGCAAGAGTGTTTTCTAATAAGGACATGTTAAAATATCAATTTGCTCTTCACTTCAATGTTTATATTGTGATTTTATTTTCGCTTTTTTGTCTACTTTGGAATAGCTCTAATCTAATGAAAAATATAATTTTAAAATAGAGGAAATAGAACACTATTCATCTTCATGACAGCTGACATCAGCATTATGTTTTTAAAAAGCATGCTGGAGACTTTTTGGTGCTTATTCCTAGTACTAGTAGTAGTACGGATTTATGGAATATTTTTGTATATTTACTCTGCACTTTAAATCATTTCTAAACTAGTGATTAAAATATGTCATACAGGAATATACCAAATCTTGCTGTCTGTTACACCATGTCAGTGTGCTTTGAAAGCAAGCCCAGCATTTACCTTCAGCATTCAAATTTGAATACTTGAAATAACAATTACAAGAAAGTATGTAAACAATCTTTTTCTGAAATGCTTCTTCATACTCTGTATTTTCTGCAGATGCAGTAACAGTGATAAAAGCCAATATCTTTCTTTTATGTAAAATACAGTACTTTCATTGGTCAATGACTCTTTGAAAAGTTTTTGTGTCACCAAGGAGGGTTACAACTGTAGAATATATTACCTGCTGCCACAGAAACCTCCAAACTCTCCCCTTAGAAGCTGGATCGCTAACAATAAATATGACGTCATAATATGATACATTCAATGCAGTGTGCGCACTTGAAAAACAGTTTGATTAGTTATACAGGACAAATCTTATGCATAACAACCTCTTGAATTCGGGGCTTGTTCTAACCCCATCAACTGGGTGTAGATTTTCAAAGTTCTCTTAGCACTAAGATAGTCGTAAGTGCCAAACATTAACATTAACTTAAGACCATCTGTTAGCGCTAAGAGAGCTTCGAAAATCTAGGCCCGGAACAGAGAGTTCGCAAAAATAATAGAGTAGAGCTGTTAGAGAGTGAAATTATCACTTTTCGATAAATAGTCCAGTAAACATAACATCACATATTGTGTCATAAAATGGGTTCTCAAACTTTAGTTTGTTGTGTGAAGGCTGCTTTACTGTTAAGTTCAACCTGATGATGGGGTTAAAGCCAGCCCCGAAACGTCATGAGAAAAAAAATTTAAGAGGTTATCCATAAGATTTGTCCTGTTTTACCACACCAACTTCTTAATGCCTTTGAAGAATCACAGTTTGATTAGTTGTTTTTGATATCACTAGGTTAGAGGTTCAATTTTTTTAAAGTGACTTGCCACAGGGCAAGTGACTTCAAGAAAGTAACTTGTCCTGACTAATTTTCCACTAGCCTTGATTTAATGACACAATGTTTGATGTTAATGTTTACTGGACTATTTATTGAAGAGTGATACATTTCAAAGAATGATAGCTCTAAATTACTATTATTGTGAAATGTAATAGCTACATTATGAGCAGATATGAAATGAAATCCAAGTTTATTTGCAGTTGGAAACCATAAGTGGAAACTATCTAGTAGTCCATGGAAAAGTAAGATACCATTATTTGATTGCTCAAAATGAAAACTGACTTGTCCCAGGCGTCGGGCAAAAGGATTTTTTAACCATTGTAGGTGCACATGTATTTTAATGACCTTCTCTGTTCTATTTAGAATATTTTTAACATTGCAATATTTGCACACTTAAGTATAACTCGCACACCATCAAGTTGATTAACCATTTTAATGCAAATTTAAGCTTTTCAGAATATGTTTCACTGATTTTAAAAATTCAGTTGAGGCAGACACCATATTGTTTAAATGTAAGTCGTACATTTGTAATATAGTTAACATAAATACGTTGCATACAACTTGTAGTATCTGATCAGAGTAATTGTTGCCTAATTTTTGTGGCAGCTGCCTATGGTAGCCTCAAAGCATCAAAGTAGAAAAACCGAGACACTCATATTTGGGCGTGTTTTGTATTTTATGTTTACTACTTTGTATACTTCACCGATATTCTTCTCTTTGGTGAAACAGGGTATCTTTAACTAGCACTTGTATTAAAGGTTTCTACAGGGTGAATGTGTCACATAAAAATGCTGTTATACTGTATTTCTGGGGAAACAACATCCTTCTATTTTGTTTAGAATTTCTATGTTTACTTCAGTGACTTTCACCGGGGCCGAGTTTTGAAGTGGCCTAGCGGAATGTTCTTCAGATGTTGGCATTTGCCGGTAGTTTCCTTTGAAAATCTGATAAATTGTGAGCCAGTGAGCTAAACATAATTGTTAATACTGCAGCAACAAAGCTATAATTTCTAAACGTTTATTTCCGTAATACCAGAGATTAAAGTACTACCATTAGTGTTGTTACCAGTTCAGGACAATTTGTAATGTGTCTTTTAATTGCTACCATTGTAGATTTGTGAAGGTATCTCAAAAGAAGTAGAGAAAACAGCTTAACAGTGGGATTGGCTTCAGTCTTGACATGTTAAGAAAATGTTATTAGATTGAAGCACATGATTTCCTTCGTATTTCAGTTCTTAAATGTGCCTATGTTCCGGAATGTAACAATGAAGTGCTTAACAGAAATCGGTATGTACTGATTGTGAATAATGTAATCTGATAAATGATTATTCCAGAACAAAAAATGACTCCAGTTTAGATTTCTTTACTGTGCAGGGATAGGCACATCCACCAGTCCATTTGTTTGAGACTGTAAAAATCCAGAGGGACTAGTTTTGACCTAAGATATAGAGATTTCACTTCTTTGACATTGTATTATAGCAAGATGAAAGAAAACAGGCTATGATTCATTGACCAATATTGGTTTGTTATTTAGGAACTGAAATAGGTATGCTTGTTTGGATGCATTGAAATCCATTCTCCTTGTTTTTCATTTACAGCTGGGGTACAGGTTGCTCAGATCTATGATGAGCAGTTTCAGCAGCTCTTTACCCTCGCTATGAATCAACTGAAACAGGTAATTCATGTTCTAGTGTGTGCACTTTAATGTTTCATACAGCTGTTGCCCGTGCTCAAATTCCTGGTTAGCACTGGTGAATTTGTACTGTTAATACTGTCATTATACTCTGGTGGTACTGGTTTGGAAAGGACAGAAACCTCGGATCAGTTTTGATTACAGCTAAGGATCAAAACCGACACTGAAGTTTTGATCCAACTTAGGAACTGACTGAAGATGTATTTTAAATATAATTATAATATTTGGTATTTACTGTTAAAATCAAGGGGGATCCGACTGGCAACCAACACCTTGCATTGCATGTGTACTGTCTACACTACCTGTCTTGTGAGGAACACATTGTTCATACTGGCAATCTCAAAACTTCAAAACAAGTAAAAATTCAAAGTCAATGGCTATTCCTCAAAAAATATCAGTGATGTGGGCAGTTCTGTAGAAAATCCACAAGATTTCTTGGGAAATTCCCATGGAACTGCCTGTATAGGTTTGCTTGGTAAAAGTAGAACCTTGCTAGACAATAGTGCGATGTCACTAGAGGTTTATGTTTCTGGTTCTTGCTGTTATTTACGGGACATCCACATATAGTTGGAAGAGTGTTCAGTAATTTCTTGAATAAGAGAAAGAGAATGTGTATGTTGTTTAACAGTCATGTACTATGTATGTAGTGGTAATTTAATGTATAGTGTTTCTGCTGGCATTTTATACAGCTGGACTTTGTGACCAGGTAGCATTTCAAATATAGGTCATTTGTACATTTTACCAGTCAAATGATCATGCGTTTAATTGTGCATGAGGCCCTGCACCCTAACAACCAATAAGAAATGTAGGAATGTATCACAAACATGGAATGTAGCAATTGTAGTGTTGCTATTTAAGATAATGTTTAGAGAACCTTAGCAAAATCCTGTTGCTTAGTCAAATATATCTTGCATTTACTTTTGCCTATAAAATGTGCAACTGTTACAAAAAGACTTAAGTCAGTATACTATTCCATGCAACATAGTCATGTTATGAATATAATTGATCTTAGTACTTACATTTAAGCAAATATATTTATGAATTTCAAGTATATTAACGTATGGGAATCAGGTACACAGTGTCTTCTTCAAATGGTCTCTTGGAATTAACCATTAGAGGAGATTCAAGAGAATGTTTACCATCAGTCTGTCAGAATGAATTTCTTGTCATAGCTAGCTGACTTTGTTTAGATGCTTCCTGTTGAAACAAACATCCGAGATGCCTACCAACGAGGCACTGATGATGAGCAGAACTTTATCCAGAATCTGAGTCTCTTTCTGTGTACATACCTCAAAGAGCATGCTCAGTTAGTGGAAAAGAAACCAGAATTGCATCAGCTTCTTATGGAGGTAGGTGACATAATCACTTGTTAGCTCTTCACCTGCATCATATGATTTTTTAAATACTTTGTCTTGTTTGTACAGCCCTATGGGTGGAAGGTAAATGATTCAGTTGGTAACATCTAACCTGTGTGTTTCCAGTCTCTTCATTATTTGATACGGATATCTGAAGTGGAGGAGGTGGAAATCTTCAAGATTTGTCTGGAGTACTGGAACTCATTGGCAGCAGAGTTGTATCGAGAATCCCCTTTCTCTGCTAGCACATCACCATTAATCATTGGCAAAACTCATACCGAAATGCCTGTAAGAAGGCAACTGTATAATCCAGTGTTGTCAGAGGTAAGTACAATCAAGTCATTAACATGAGGAAACACTTTTAAGCCAAATGGTCATCCCAAAGGTGTGGATTACTTTTGTAACATTTATGATGATAAAATGCATGCAGCATCTTATGCAATTCATGAAACTTTATTACAGTAAATTCCAATACTAAAATTATGGTTAACCTATTGTTAGCAAAACTAAAATAAAAACTATTTCATGATGATATCTGATTGGATGCACACCATAACCAGTCCTTTGCAGACAGGACAGAGCTTCCCCCTCAAAGTAGGGCTGATTTGTGCAAACCTATTATCTCCAGGTTCGTTTGGTGATGATATCCCGGATGGCTAAGCCAGAGGAAGTGTTAGTGGTAGAGAATGAGCAGGGAGAAGTGGTGCGAGAGTTCATGAAGGATACAGACTCAATCAACCTGTACAAGAACATGAGAGAAACACTAGGTAAGACTGAATTATAAGCACGATGAGTAAGCAGTTAAGCAGCAACTTAAGCAGTAAACAAGACCATGTCTTGGGATTTCATTTGTAGCATATTTGAAAATGTTCCACATAATTCTAAACATGAAATGGTTGACATTTTTTCAGTATACCTCACACATTTGGACTACACAGATACAGAAAATATCATGACAGAGAAACTGCACAATCAAGTAAATGGTACAGAGTGGTCATGGAAAAATCTCAACACGGTAAGAATTGGCAAAGAGGGGGCTTATTTGTACAAGATTATCAAATATTGTAGACTGTGTTCAGAATAAACTCACAAATAACATACTGGCAGATGTAACAAATTATTTTTGGGAATACCAGTTACTTTTTTGTGTTAAGAGTGTATAATGAACTATGTTATGACCAACTAACATAAAAATGAAAATACATGCATGACATGCATCTTTGAAGGTTGTTGTTCATAATATCTTCTTTATATCACTACAGATGCAACAACTGAAACACACTCTAAGTTCACTGTGATGACCCTTGTATTACACTGTTGTGTTACAGTTATGTTGGGCAATTGGATCCATCAGTGGGGCTATGCATGAAGATGATGAAAAGAGATTCCTAGTCACTGTAATCAAAGTAAGTGATTTATTATTCTTTGTCTGTGTACTTGTGGATGGGAGTCAACTCAAATGTGTTCAAAGTTGTTGAAGTATCTTAATCCCCCGGCATGTAATGCAGGGGGCTATAGTCAACGCCTCGTCCGTCTGTCCGCAATCATTTTGTTTCCGGAGCATAACTCAGAAACCATTCAATATTTTTGGACCAAAATTGTTAGATATAATAATCTCAACCTATAGTTGTGCCTTTTGCTGTTTACAGCGTTTTGGCGTTTTTATTTTTATCTCCCCGGCATGTAATGCGGGGAGATATAGTCAACGCCTCGTCCGTCCGTAATCATTTTGTTTCCGAAACATTACTCAGAAACGGTTCAATATTTTTAGACCAAACCTGAAAGATATAATGATCTCAACCTATAGTTGTGCCTTTTGCTATTTACAGAGTTTTGGCATTTTTGTTTATTTTTTGTTTTTCCATGGAACATTTTGGTGTTAGTCTATTGGTGGGGTGGGCTTCGTTTCCAGAGCAGAACTCAAAAACCGTTCAATATTTTTCCGTAAAACATGGTAGACATCTCAATCAGAACTTAAAGTGGTGCCTTTTGCTATTTACAGTTTTTGTGATTTATTATTTTCTTGGGTTCCATGGAAACTATTCGGACCTAGTCTCAAAATTGAGGGCTAGGCTTCGTTTCCGAAGCAGAACTCAAAAACTGTTCAATGTTTTTGGCAGATATATGAAGCAGATCCCAAAGTGATACCTTTGCTGTTTGCAGATTTTTGTTAATTTTACTTTTCCCAGTTTCCATGCTCAGTTAAAAAATTGTAAATATTTATTCATATTCGATTCTGGTGACCATGAATAACGAATTGAATTAATGAAAGGCTATGGTTAGATTCACCGAATATGCGAATGTATTATAACAGCCTTAGTTAACAGATGTAAATTTTGTGACAAAACGGATCATCATTAGATTAAAATGGAAAAGTTAGATACTATTTGTACATATTTGCCTCAAATGAAAACCCTGAGATTTTCTTTCCAGGATTTGTTAGGTTTGTGTGAACAGAAGCGGGGCAAGGATAATAAAGCGATAGTTGCCTCCAACATCATGTATGTGGTTGGGCAGTACCCACGCTTTCTCAGAGCACATTGGAGGTTCCTCAAGACTGTTGTCAACAAGCTCTTTGAATTCATGCATGGTAAGTGTCTTCAGTGAAGTCTTGATTCTGTTGAAGAAAGGCAGAATGTTTATAGTTTCATTTGCCCATAGAATAATACTATTAATAGCTAAATTACATGTATTACTGTTCAGTATAACATTGATACCTGCAATCTTACTTCTGCTAAATGTTGAAGTAGTGAAGGTATAATTAATACTGTTAATTAATTAGTTAATTCTAATACATAGGTTTACCTATGTCCTTGACAAGAAGCAGTTCCTGGCATTCTCAGCAGGTTGTTCTCTGTTCGCCTACATTCTTAAAATAACACTTCATGGTCTGTTGACTCTTTTGACCACAAAATAAACAATAATAAACATTCGTCACCGATATCTGAAACTGGACTCTTCTATTTGAAAGAAGGAAAAGTGGTATACAGAAATGTAAAATGACTTTATTGACATTAAAATTAATTTAAAGAAGGAAAAAACTCAATTTTTTGGTACTCTTTTTACCACTGCATATGAAAGACCTCTGGTTAGTCATAAGCGGAGCACCATTTTTCACCAAAGACATGCCGAATTGTTGTGTTCCCGTCAATTGCTGCTTGGAATGGGGTGATGCTGTCGCTATGCACAACTTTCCACCGGACGCTGTAGTTTGTGCTTAAATTGGTTGTTTTATGTGTGCGAAGTGAGCGTTGTGGAAGCTCGTGGTATATACTAAATCAGATGGTTCGACCCTACCACGCTTTCAGGATAGAAAATGGACTTCAAGTTTCATCAACTTTATAAAGTCAAGACTGCTTTTACTACACATTGCTGACTAAAAGGATTTTACATGAATATAATGCTTTCTTCCTCGGAAGCGAGGTTGTGGTCAAAGTGACAATATTATCGTAAGTAATATTATAGCAACTCCCGCCTCGCTTCCAAAAGTGAAATTGTTATGTTATAGGCAGTGTCATGTAAAATCCTATTGTCCATCAGTGAAATACATATTTTACTACCAGTAGAAAGTAATTATCCCCCAGGCCTGTAATGCGGGGAGTTATGGTCAATGCCTTGTCCGCCTGTCCGTCTGTCCGTAATGATTTTGTTTCCGGAGCATAACTCAGAAACCGTTCAATATTTTTAGACCAAACTTGATAGATATAGTAATCTCAGCCTATGGTTGTGCCTTTTGCTGTTTACTGATTTTTAGAATTTATATTTTTTTTGTTTTTCCATGGAACATTTTGGTGTTAGTCTTATGGTGGCGTGGGCTTCGTTTCAACATGGATTACAACCTGGGGACACCAAGTGATTTTGACAAAATAGTCTATGAAAACAAGGGTTGTAACTCGGAAACTGGGCAAAGCAGGAGACAAAACTAAATGATAGTAGATTGTGAGAACATAGAGCTTTCAGTTTTCACAACAGTTGTCGTGATTTCAGGTTTGTACAAACCTGTAGACAAAATAGTTTACCCGCTGAAATGTAGATGAATTCTGCACAGACCCTTCATATCTATACCTACTATTAAGTCACGGAGACGAGCCGCTCTGATTGATTGAAATTTCGTTTGCGTTTGAGAATTGTGCACTGTTGTCAAAAAGGTCGATTTAAGGTAATTAAAGATTGAAATGAGCAGTTTTAATGACAGGGTTTCATTTATAACTATGTCAGTAAGTGATTTATGCATATGCACCCCCTAGAGTATATGTAATCTTTAATGTCTTCATGGAAAAAAATATTCAGAAGACAATTTCTACAGAGTGATTGGGATATATACATTTAATACCCAATAGATGTACACAGAGTGTAAATTTCAAGTTTACTCAGAATATTTAACAACTGATACGAATTTACACAAGATTGGAATTAGTCACCATTGTGCACATTTTGTAAACAGGCGTGAGAGTTTGTATGGCATCTACTGTTTGAGTGTAGTTTTGTAAAGGGAGTGTGGACCGAATTGTCCTCACAGCTCAGGATATTAGCAAAGGACAAATTGAATTAATATTTGAAAATATATTATTTGGTTTTAAAGGGAAAAATAACAACCCTCTAAACATTGTCTGCCTAATAGTAAAGTAGAATATTTACACTATGAGCAGAAAAGAAGTTAAACCACTTTTACAGGTCAAAAGTGAGATAAACAAAAATACTACAAATCATCTAAAATTACTGCCTTTGCACACAGCGACCAAGCTAACATGTATTTCTTGGAAATAAAAACGTGAAAACGAAGTTGCTTATATTTTGACATGTTGGGCCAATTCTAAAAATAATCACTACTAAAAGGCGAATGTTTATTTGCCAGTGCTTTTCATCTAAGTAAATAATGGAATTCATTTAGGATATACTTATCTCCCTACTCCACTAAATATTCTTATATCAACAGTCAATCAAGATCACTAAAGCCCTGGTCAGTCAGTTTCATTACAAGAGTAAGGTGCAGATTTTCATCCTAATTAGCTTTGTTTTTGTTGGCGAATAGAGCTGTAGGTGAATAGAGACTACACCCTCTCAGCAGTTCTCATCTTCGTTATTACTTGCTGTATCAATACTATACATGCCTTAAAATATGGAAGATGCCCTCTCCCTTTCTTGCTTCACCAAGTTTTGTAATCTGACTCGTGATGTAATTACAGAAACTCATGATGGAGTACAGGATATGGCTTGTGATACATTCATCAAAATTGCCCAGAAATGCAGGCGTCACTTTGTACAAGTGCAAGTTGGGGAGGTAATGCCTTTCATTGAAGAAATACTAAATGGAATCAACACCATCATCTGTGATCTACAGCCTCAACAGGTCAGTTTGTCCCAAACACATGATGACATTGTGGGCAAGGTTTTTGTTCTGAATGGGGTAACTCTCCGTTTGAAGAGTTATAAGCTGTGGTTCTAAAAAAAATACTTACAGCATGTCAAGGCAAAGAGAAACTTATGCATTATGCTGTTGCACTTGTATTAGACTGATGCACTAATGAACACATTGTGGGATGACAGAAAATACTCCCATCAGAACCAGTATATTGACAAAGCAAGCAGTAATTTCAATCATTGGAGCACCACTAATTACATCACTGTGAATACAATCTCTTATATGTAACATATATGAACAGATAGATACGTTTTCATATACACACCCTCAAAACTATTTCAGAAGTAAAGTAATAAGGAGAATTTGAGATATCAGTTTTTTTGGGGGGTGTTTTCATTAATTCTACTGGTGCTACATGGTATGGGATTTTGACCATACATTCTGCTGTATGCAGGTACATACATTCTATGAGGCAGTTGGTCTAATGATCAGTGCACAGACTGACCAGGTGTCTCAGGAGCACCTCATTGAAAGATACAGTCTCCTACCCAACCAAGTGTGGGATGGAATCATCAATCAGGCGACCCAGGTATGTTTTGGGGCCACACCATTTGGCCCATTATTACCAGATATAAGTTTTAATGTGCTGCTTTGTCAGTCCTAAGTCCTCTGTTCACATTATCTTTACCTCTGAGATGGCTGAAAGAATTAGATGGTTAAAGAACAAATGTGATAAAGTTAACAACAGAGGTATTGTGTTTTCTAAGTTCTGAGGATACTTGCTTTAATGTAAATAAGTGCTAAGCAAAAGCATTCTTACCCTGTGTAAAGTACGACATTACTTGAACTGCAGTTAGCAGTTCATTCTTAAGGATGTACTTTTCTTTTGAATTTCAAAAACACCCATTGTATTCATCCACAAGACAAGCTGATATTATTTATTATCATGATCATCTATTTTTTCAGAATGTTGAAGTTCTCAAGGATCCTGATGCAGTGAAGCAGCTGGGAAACATCCTCAAAACTAATGTTAGAGCATGCAAGGCATTGGGGCATCCATATGTTGTCCAGGTAGGTTTTGTGTTTATGAAGTATCCCATAATGCAGTTGCTTGTGAAAGGAAAGTTAGAAAATCAATAGTCCTTGCTTCTGTTTTTGGTTTAAATACGCACTTGTATGCTTGTTTATGTTGTAGCTGGGTCGTATCTACTTGGATATGCTGAATGTGTACAAAGTGATGAGCGAGAACATCAGTAGTGCTATTGCCACAAATGGGGAGAGTGTTACAAAACAGCCCCTTATTCGCAGTATGAGGACAGTGAAGAAGGAAACACTCAAATTAATCTCAGGCTGGGTCAGTCGCTCCAATGACCCACAAATGGTAAGCATAGACAATAATCTTTTAGAATTCACCTATGTTTGTCAGCCTCTTAAGCAAAAAGTTCACATTTACTGGCTTTCAGAACATTTCTGAGTTAATCAGCTCTTGAATCTTGTATCTGCTTCAATCATTGTTGACTCTCATGCTGATAAAACTAATGAATGATTCCAAGCTATGTTGTCTTGAAAAACAGCATACTTGGTGATTTTGGTGCTGCTTTTTTGGTTGTGAAGAACGAGGTTTTTTTTCACCGAACTCTGCAATATTCCAGCTATATGGGAGACTGTAAATAGTGGAGTGATCAACGGCATCTGTGCAATTTGGATATGATGGCATGTGGCATATGTCAACCAGGTCACCTAGCCTGATGGCCCCCCACAATCCCCTCAGTCACCTTGTTGGACAAGCATGAGTTAATGAAATTCATTTCTAACCCTGATCAACACAGTTCTATTTTGGTTGTGAGGTTCATATATGAGCAGTGTTTTTCAGGCTACCAATGTCCTTCACATTTTACACTTGAGATTTTTTCATCTTACTGTATTAGTTCATTGTTTGTCTTAACAGGTAGCAGAAAACTTTATCCCACCATTGCTTGATGCTGTTTTACTCGACTACCAGAGGAATGTTCCTGCAGCTCGTGAACCAGAGGTCCTCAGTACCATGGCAACCATTGTAAATAGATTAGAGGTATGTCACCTGATTCCACTAAAGCCATGTTTGTGTTTGCGTTAGAAATGAGTTCAAGTGGAACAGCTATGACTTTTGATAAAGCAATCATTCACATTTGTTATGAGGTTATGTCTCGGCATCGGCATTATCATCATCATCATCATCATCATCATCATCATCACCATGTAAGCTAAATGTGCATTCTTGCCATTCCCTGTATATTTTTTAGGCTCTAATATGACTAGTCTCAGGTTACTTTCAATCATTATCCCCCGCATCAATGAAGTTTAGGGTGATATAGAAACAAGTTCCAGTCGTGCATCTGCCATAATTTGTCTGAAGCATATCTCCTAAACCATTTGTGTTAGTTTAACCAAACTTGGTACACATGTCCAGGTTGATCCTTAGATGTGCCTAATATTATTTGTTGTGATTTTTATGGAACGATGACTTAGGCTGTGACTAGACTGATGAAGATGTCATCTTGTCCTGAACAGATCTTCCAAACTGTACATGCTAGCTTCATCAAACATCGTACATATGTCAGTCATGATCCCTAGATGTGCCCTTTTGGGATTAGAGCCAGATATGAATTTTATTTTTTGCGGTTTCCATGGAAACATGACTCTGGTTGTGACTGAGAATGTCATCTTGTCTGAAGCAGATCTCCTAAACTATGCATGCTAGTTTCATCAAGCTTGGTCTACATATCAAGCATTATCTCTAGATGCGAATGTTAGCTTTATATTTTGTCATTTCCATGGTAACATGACTTAAACTGTGGCTTTGATGATGTCATCTTGTTTGGAACAGATCTCCCAAACTTTAGCTTTATCAAACTTAATAGTCATGGTCACTATGTTCACAATGAGCCCTAAATGTGTCTTTGGGGAGTTACACCAGTGTGTGAATATTATTTTTTGTTGTTTCCATGACAACAAGTTTGACTTTGACTGAAATTAGTATTTGTGTGTTTGTGTTTGTTTGTTCCATATCAACAAGTCTGACCTCCACAGAACTTGATGAAACTGTACAGTTCTCTCCTTCCAATCTGCTACTTGCTCACAAAAAAACAGAAAAGCATTGACATTATATAATCCTGGTTAATAGACATATTCAAGAGTATTCTGCAATGCTAAAGCATAGTGTCTGATAATATGATTTCTTTTACAGAACCACATAGCCAAGGACATACCACAGATCTTTGATGCAGTTTTTGAATGTACACTTACCATGATTAATAAGGTGAGTGAAACTTCTTTTCATGTCGAGTCAAACTGTAAGAGGCTTCATTCAATTAAAATGCTTCATTTTTAACCCTTGATGGTATGTGATGCTTGTACTTTTCCATTGCCTGTTCTAATTTTTGTTCTTCATCTTTCTTTCATTCCTTCTACTGCAGGATTTTGAAGAATACCCTGAGCACAGAACAAATTTCTTCCTCTTACTGCAAGCTGTAAATTCTCATTGTTTCCAAGGTATGTCCAAGAAATTCCGATTAGGTAGCATGGTAAAATTTTGTATCTGTCAACTGACAAATTTGATATAAAAATCTTAGTAAATGATTTCTTTGAGTTGCAGTCAAGAAGTTGATGGTATAGAGATGACAGACTTGACATTGGGGATAGTTTGGTATAGATTCTTACACGGATATGCTTGAAAACTGTATAAGCATCTACACAAAAACAAAGTTTTTCATCCATAAAGTCTTGTCATCTCTGAGCAAATGATAATAATCAGAGTTGCATTTTACACTACAGCAGCACTGTAATACTGAACTCTTCCTCTTCAGCTCTCCTTGCTATCCCACCAGTTCAGTTTAAGCTTGTGTTGGACTCAATTATCTGGGCATTTAAACATACCATGAGGAATGTTGCTGACACTGGACTAGACATTCTGTATGTGTTGCTGCAAAACATTGCCCAAGAAGACAACAATACACAGAATCCTCAGGGCAAGAGTGCTGCTCAGAGTTTCTACCAGACCTACTTCACAGATATCCTTCAGCACCTCTTTTCTGTTGTGACGGACAGCTCCCATACAGCAGGTAATGCTTCAGTAGAGGTGTTCTGTGTCATATCTTTGTACATCAGTTTGTCGTATATACACTAAGTTTTAAAACAACAACTTATGAGAACAGTGTTGGCTTTAATATTTGTTGCAACTGGCAGTTGGTATCTTGTGTTCTTGTGCACTTCATGTGTTAGTGAGTTAGCAAACTCCCTCTTTCTTAGTTTGGTGTCGCCACTGGTTAACATTGTTTTTGGAGACTATTTTCAGCAATTCATTACCAATTTTAAGGTCTTAGTTACTAATGACTTTCTGCAACACATGGTTGTCGTAAGAGGTGACTACCAGGTTCAAGTGGTCAGACTTGCAGATTTGGTCATGGGATATCACTGTTGCCCAATTACATAAATTGATACTCATGATGTTAATCATTGGATTATCCAGTTCAGACCTGCTTGTCACAATAACAAACAAAGCTACTAATTTCAAATGTCTGCTTCTTTACACAATATATGTTTGTTTTATTTCAGGGCTAACCATGCAAGCAACGATACTTGCCTACATGTTCAGTACACTGGAAAGCAGTAAAATCACCCTTCCCCTCAGTCCAAATATGCCTGCCGCACAGAATATTCAATACGTCCAACAATTTCTCCTGAACCTCCTCAAAGCTGCTTTCCCGCATCTCAACGAGTAAGTGCAGCATGAATTTTAGTTATGATCAATCGCTTTGTGGAACAGGAATTTAGTTCCCATATCCCATGTTTTTTGTTAAAGGCTTAAAGAAACTGGTTTCAAATGAATAAATTGAACCATGGTTCCTGAATGGTTTGGATCCTTGCTTATATTTCCAGCTTTAAAGTACAATGTAATGGATCTGCTGGCTGCCATGATATAACTGACTTATGGTTGAGCAATATTCTCATTGTAATTGTGCTTTCTTTCATTCATGGTGTTCCTGACAGCTATTGATGATCTGAACAGATATGAATGTTTCAGTCATACTTATTAAGTGTGTTTGTTTTTTCAGAGCTCAAATCAAACTCTTCATTGAGGGTCTGTTTAGTTTTGACCAAGATTTTTCAGCATTTAAAGAACATCTGAGGGACTTCCTGGTACAAATCAGGGTAAGAACTGTTTATTAGTTTTTTCATTTGTGCCACAAGAAGCTGTTTACAACTGTAATACTTCAACATGCAGCAGTTGCAGTGCAAATATTGTTACATGTAAGAGGACCTAGGAGATTTAATCATCTCATCTCTCGTGAAACAGAACATCCTGGAATGTGGACAGACTTTAAGGTTCTCACACCAAACTATCAAATCAAATGTATTGTATTTACAGCCAAAAATGGGGCATGTTACATTCTACATATTTTACCTTTGCAGGAGTTTGCTGGTGAGGATATGAATGATTTGTTCTTAGAAGAAAGAGAAAATGCAATCAGACAAGCACTGGATGAAAAGCGCAAGATCCAGAGATCTGTGCCAGGTATCCTTGGACCACATGAGATTCCTGAAGAGATGCAAGACTGAGACAGAGTGTGTCTGTGAACACAGAATGAGCTACAGCTCACATATCGTCCGGCCACACAAGCCATGATTGGTTCCTGATGCCAAACTGGATCAGAAGCATGGGGCAAAATATGCCTTTAAATAGATGACCATTTCATTCTTGATTGCTGTATGTGACTGAGAGCATGCACTTCAAGACAGGATATTGAACAGTTGATAGTGTTTCTAAGACTGGAGGCAGCTGCTGTTTATGTGAAATTCAAGGAAACCAATGATGCCTGCCTCGTAATTTGAGAAGTTTGAGGCCTGCTGCCTGGTGTTTGACTTGGAGAGTGAATGTGATATGTTGGGAGTGGCCCAGTTGTGTGAGAGAGAGGTTGTGCTGGGCACTTGTGATAGATATTCCTGTATGTACACACATTGAACAATGGTGTGCCAGATCTGATCATCTGCATCCTTCCTTCATTGTATTGCACCACAGATACATATTTTTATTGTTACTACTTTTACACAAGTTGTTTGTACTGGTGCTGAATGTGAGCAACAGAGAAGTGGCAATATGATGAGGGGCATGTACAATCAGGGCTCCTACATGACAAAAACTTTGCCCATTGCAGTGCCGTAGGCACTCACCACATGAGACTGAAGAAGGGTCAGGACCACATGTTACTAAAGTAGTGTCATGGTTGACCTCAACTGTAGTGAAGAGGACCATTAAGAACGTGTTGTGCTGTTCTCCTCTCTGGCATTGTATAAGTATGAGACTGCATCGTTTGTTTCTGTATATATATTTGGTGCCAAGCTGAAGACCATTCGGTGTTGAATTTGGTTGTACTCTTGAACCAGCTGTGTTGCCAATTGAAGCAAGAGACATGTTAAGATTTACGGAATAATGTCACTACATACACAGTTTAATGAAAGCATCATGACATATGCAACATCATTCTGAGACCAAAACAAGAGGTTAGGACTAACATGCCAACAGAATTTTACACATTTGATGATCATTGAGGATCATAGTGATGTTGCTGCAGAAAAATTATATTGTGATGACATTTTGGTTTTCTAGTTAAACAGTTTTGGCCACATGTTTGGCTAATACAATCAGCCTTCTAATGATGTTCTTTGTTGTATGTTTTGCCATATGTGCAGTGGTAATGCAACATTTAAAATATATTACAAAGTCTGACAATCCTAACATGCCTAAAACAAGGGGAAAAGGTGTCTTCATTTCAGCACAGATTGTGTGAAAATAAAATTACAAATATATCTTAAGTACAAAAAGTCTTAAGATTAAGTGTAAAACCCAGAATATAACATAAATGGATATGTGACACGGAAACAAGTTTTGGATTTTATTGCTCAGTAAATGTCATCAAATTAACATTTCTTCAAAATTGTGTTTAGTATCACATTCAAGGAATGAGAACTACCTCCATCTTGAAGGATTGAGTATGGACCCAGTATGTCATAACCTCAAATGGAATATTCATGTCATTCAGCAGACTGTGCTTCTTTATTCTTACGTGTTGAAAAATGTGAGCATAGGCTATAACAAGTCATGCCTATTTTGGTGTAATGACGTCAGCTTACTGAAAATAAAAATAAGCTGCTGGATCCATATTGTCACTTCTTTCTTGATTCATAAGGAAACTATCCATGATACCGACTTTGATTCAACAGAAGTGCTTCTATAAAGGCTTCTTTGAGGTGACCATATATTAATTCATTTCTCATTTAATACTGGATGTTGCTATATTATCTGAAGCTGTGCAGAAGAGGGTATCAAAGAGCTTTATGAGTTTTCTTCTTCTGACCGAGGAGCTGACTCCTGTAGAAGTTGACTGAATAAAATTTATTTGATCTTGGTAACAAAATATTTTGTTGTGTTTGTTGTGCTTGAATCAGTTACACGTGAAGGTGAATCATAATAATAATAAGTTGTGCATTTATATTATGCCAGCACGATTTACAAGGTGAACGCTCATTGTGCTAACAGTCAAAGCAGGCATATTATGACCTTGGATAACCCAAGTGGTGCTAGGAGGTTATGGTCACATGACTTATCCAACCAGGTACCCATTTTCTGCAGGGTGAACAGAGGCAATTTTGAACAAACTTTCAGTTGAGACCACTTGTGTCATGTGCTTCGTTGTGGGGTGGGACTGAAGTCCTATAAACTCTGGAGTCTAGCTGCTGGTCACCCATCCGAGCACTGTTAGTGTCCATCACTGCTTAACTTCACCTTATTGTGACCTGAGCTTTTTGCACAGGACCACACCCCTCTCACAATATTAGAAAATGAATCACATTCCAAAGACCCCTGTGTATGGTGATGTTAGTCTTCTGTCACCATCACTGGCTATATTGCCTGGAGAACTGGTCAAAAAAGCCTTAGACTTAAGATTAAAAGATATACATTTTTAAGTTTTTGCAGTAGTTCTAATCCTAATCGTCCTAATGATATCACACTCTCAGTTGTGTTTATTTAAAACATCTGAGTGATTGCGTGTTTGCCACACATTTGTGTGTAATGGTCACTAGTGCTCGATAATCAGTGGTGGTTAAGTATTTATGTTATGGGTATAGTCAACCATGCATCTGTTTCTGTAATGACTACAAGACGTTTGTATATAAACAGTCATAGATGCCAGTAAACTAAACACGATTAATGGTTTATTTTGTTGTGAGGTTTAAACAGAGTTATGGGTGTCAATTACACCAGTCAGTAATTTAATTAGCTGTGACTGGTTTCATGACTCCGAATGCTAAATAAGACAAATGCAATGACCATATCATAATACATCATCACATCATATATTGTAAACTTCAGTTTCATGTCCATTTTCAACTGTGCTTTTGTTACTAGTCATACATTAGTACAAATAAAAACAATAATAATAAGTATTAATATTATTGAACACATGAAATATATATTAGTTTGTAGGACATATGTTCTTTTTCTGCCTATGGCCATTTTGACTACAACCCATTGCCTAAGCAGATGGATTTCTATATAGATTTTTGGTTGATATGGTCATGGTGTTTGCACAAAGATGTCTCGACCGAATCTTGTGATCCAGGGCAGAGGCGTGATCTCTAGGTCGACCTGACTGGGTCTGTCATTAATCCTTAAAGTATTATTGCATCAGGTCCATAGGTTTGACATGGTCTGTCACGACAAGACAAGAATTTATTGTATTCAAGGCCTCTGTTTAGTGTTGTGCATTTTTTTTGACATTTCAATTGTAACTAATTTGTCAGAAATTCATCTCAACTTACTGTAGTGTTTCATAGACAATTTCAGATTTCTGACATTTTGTTCATTGTAAGAACATACCAGGTAATGATGATTTGAATGCTACATCAGGGTGTTTTGACCACAGGTGCTTGTGTCGTTACGAGGATTAAAGACTTTTCTTAAGTATGAACATTTTGCGTACAATATATTTAGACAAGGCCGGACACTTTGGTGTACCTCACGACTTCGGCTTTGCCAATCGCTACGCTACCATTGCATGCAGTTGATTGAAACTTCATCTTCATCACACTGGTTTCAATGCCATAGAATTAAATTTTGGGCGAATTTTATAAATTGGGATTAGGTCCCAGAATTTAGATATCAAAATGGCTTCTGTTCGATAGTCATCTATTGGCCAGGAGGAATGGTCAGACTGTAGGAGACGTGTGATGGAAATTGAGGATCGCTACTGGCATTGAGAAATTGCCCTAAAGGATGAAATCAAACAACTTGTCATCAAACTGGTGTTGATACTGATGACAGTGATATCAGTGATATTGATGACGAGTAGCAGATTCAAGAGGCTTACATGTAGCAAACAGCGGGTAAACTACCACTGAGCAATCAAATTACAGTAGAACACGGATATAACGAACTCCAAGGGACCAAGGGATTTAGTTCGCTATATCCGTTGTTCGTTATTCACGTTTGACCGCCATACTGGCTTATAGAGATGAAGAGACACGTATATACATGGGCTACATATTTTTATTCTTGTACATTGACATTAAAATTCTGATTTCATTGTTCAAATACATTATCTAGAACATGTCGTTAATTAATTAATGACTATCAAACAATGTTGATTCACCGCCCACAAGGTTGATGTATACCGCTAAGTCGCTGAGTTGACACTGAGCTGACACTGAGTGAGTTCGCTACTCACGTCGTTAATTGGGCTTGGGGTGAGGAAATCAGTTCGCTATAACCGTTAATTCGCTACTCACGAGTTCGTTATTCACGTATAATTTTAATGATATCATAAAGGGACCATTGACGGGACTTTTAAATTTGTTCGCTATATCCGTTTGTTCGCTATATCCGTGTTCGCTATATCCATGTTCTACTGTATTAAGTTTTGTTTGTTTTATTTATTAGTATCCAGTTTTGAATTTACATAACGTTCTTTCATTCCCCTCAAAGAAAGCACAAACGTATTATCCATAATATATTCACACACACAGAACCTAGACCAGGATAGAAATGAACCTTTTGTTACGTCTTTTCATCATTAAGGCCAGACCAATTTTATTTTTTGTTTTACGGATCCACCTGCCATATTTTTTCATGAATAAGAAAAAAAAATAAAAACTTTCTTAGAAGTATTTAGAAGGAATATTACTTTGATTGGAAATTTTATTTTCATTTTTTCACCCGCCTGCCCGTATGTTTTCAGAGGACAAAAATCCATAAAACAAGAAATTGTTTGGTCTGGCCTAAACATACAAAAAAACTGAAGTGTTGTATTTGGTTGTGTATGGAAATCATCAACCGCACAATAGCAAATAGGACCTGTTCCAGTAAAGCGGGAGTAGACTGACACGCTTCACTGCAGTTTATCGCTTTACATACCCTCAGTCCCTAAATGGTCAAATGAACCACATCGCTATTGAGATTCATGGGTTCAAATGACAGGTCGGCATTATTCTAAAGATCATCCCACAGTAGATCAGGAAGTACAAATAGTCACACAAAGTTGCATCACACCAGAGAGTAACTGTCCAACTGAATTTTGAGTCAAATCAGTAGAGTGGAATACTGTAACTGAAATATTGTTCCAAATAGATGCTTTAATGGCGAGGTGAGCAAAAATGAAATGATTGTAACTTTGTTACAAATATCTCATCATAGATCCATATCGGAGAAAAAAATTCCCAAAATTTATAGACAGTGATTAAATGTGATTTAGATCACATGCATCGTCGTATATGGGGACATCACGAAAATGTACTGGTGCAATCTTACATGACAAATGTTTTCATTAACCAATGTGATTTCGGCAGTTATTTATGTCAATGAAAGATGACATATTACCTTTTGTCTCTCTCTGTGGGAACTGTAGTCGTTCATTTTTTGCTCTTGTCTACCGAGTCAAGAGTATAGGTAACAGCCAGCTAGCCATTAACGGCAAGGATTGAGGAGAATGATGAACCTGAATGAACTTGAATTATCTAATGTAAGTACTCCCATGACATAAACACAAATGCATGTACATTATGAACTATCTTTAATACTTTTCTAAGTAGACAATGCATTTTGTTGAATAGTAGTTGATTTAAATAAATTGTTTTCGATAAGACAGGAATGTTTGTTGTTAAAGGTCACATGCAACCAAATTCCAACACAGTTATCACTTAATCATCATATATACTATGAATTGCTGATTAAAAAAGTACAAATAAACAAAACTATAAGCGTATAATTGCAAATCAACAGTGCAATATATTGTACTTTTGTTTACCTCCCTCGAAACCGAACCCAGTCAAAGCCAGTGGGTGTGCACTCAAGTGATACAAAGCCTTTTCATTGGCCACTGATTCATTTGATGATATGCTTAGCCAGCTCTTTGTTTATGGCTTATAAGTTTGAAAGGTGTCAATTCCAATTTGCATGTGGTCAATGACTGAAGTTGTGCACTGCTTATTGTCATTAGCAAACAAGAAGGCAGACATACAGGCATCAATAAACCAGACACTGAGCTTATCAAAAACATGCATTTTTTAATATAACAATTAGATTATTTACTTGTTTGTGTACACAACCAAGATAAGACTACTGCTCACAACTTTATACTCAATGCAGGCATACTGTTCAAGCTCTGCGAACCTATTCACTGGGCAGTTGTTATGAGCGCAGCACAGTATAACTGTTGAAACCATGTTTTCCCCCCCACTGCTGGGGGAATATTAGTGAATCATTTAACTCTGATTTCGCGGGCTTCTTTTCAACTTTATGTGGTGACATAGCATTTTTGATGATTTGTTTCAGTAAATACATACCGTAAGGTATCAGAATCTGCAAAGTTTTTTTGGAAAGCACTAGGATTTTAATTTGAATGTTCCAGATACATGTATTTTAATGCTGCGTTTTGCCGACGATGTGATATTAGTATCGGACACAGTGGTAGGTTTACAGAACCAATTAGACATTTTGGAGAACTACTCGAAAGTATGGAAATTAGATGTCAATCTAGACAAGTCAAATATTGTTGTATTTAGAAGGGGAGGGCATATGCTTGTGGCGAAAAATGGTACTATAACAACATTTCACTGCAAATAGTTCCTGAATACAAATATCTTGGAATACTTTTTAATTATACATTGAATATGGGTAAAACTGCCATTGCCTTATCGGCAAAAGCAAAAAAGGCTCTGGTATATTTACTTTCATCACTCTATCCATTAGCGCCAAAAACGCCAGAGATGTGTTTTTAAACTTTTCAATGCACAGATTCAAACAATGCTTTTGTATAGGGCAGAAATATGGGGGTTTTCCAGACTTTCGAACCGATTGAACAAATACATCTGTTAGCAAGTAAGAAGTTCCTTAATGTCAATATTACAACACCAAACTATATGGTATATGGGGAATGTGGAAGATAATCACTATACATAAACTCTCATCTTCAACATTGGTTCAAAATACTGAAAATGCATGTACAGCATCTACCCAGAAAGTCTTATAACATGCTGCTGTACCGAGGTAATATTGGTTAAGTAACATGGGCATCAAGTGTAAGATATGTTACTTTCGTATGGATTTGGGTATGTGTGGGTTTTCCAAGTGGTTGGAAACAAGCGGCTGTTAATGAACGAATTCTGTCAAAGAGCCTTGGATAAGTTTCGAAAGAATTGGATGAATACCATTAATTTAAGTTCTAGATTTGATGTATATAGATCCTTTAAAACGTAGATAGAACCTGAGACATATTTGACAAACATTACAAGCAAGAAACTTAGAAATACAATTATTAAGACTTAGACTTGGCTCAACAGATACAATGATCAATACTGGCCGTAACAAGTCACTGGCTAAACATCTAAGATTTTGTCTGGTCTGTATGGCAGATATTGAGGATGAATGTCATCTGTTGTTTATATGTGACGCTTATACAGAATTAAGAAAGGAGTACATTCCACAGAAATACCTGCGTCACACTACAAGGGAATCACTTATAAGAATTCTATCATCACAAGATGAATCTGTCCATGTTAAATTAGCTCTGTTTCTAATACATTCATTGTTGTTAAGGAAGAGTCTCATTTCAACTGCTAACAAATTTCACAATGCTATGATGCTTTTCACGCTTTGCAATCTTAATATGCTGTCTGTCATTATAACACTATGTATACAGGCCAGAGGTCTTATGTACAATAAACCATCTTGATCTTGTTGATTATTTAAATAAACAACATAATTAACAATGGAAAGTCAACTGCGGGACACTGGTACACCGTGATATACAAAATTAGCTTGCCTGACAGAAAAAAACACTAGACTGGGAAGTCGGGCAATGGGTTATTTCCACCCCTGTGTTAAGTATTTCCTTGAGTAATATGATAAGATCCTGACTATCTGTCATAACCAAGATTCTCTGCACATTCTTGGAGATGATCCCAAAATGTAAGACACTGCATGGTCAGAGAGATGAGAAGGTAGATAGCACTTCATCTACCATCTTGTCTGCAGGTACAAGCTCTAACTCAAATTGTCAATCTCCAACTGCAAGAAAAGACAATGTGCATGTCAAGATTATTTTTTCTTGTTTCACAGGCATTTAGTGATTAATGAATCTCACAAGTTTCACAAATTTGGAATACCATTTGGCCAAATTAATACTTCAACAAGTCAAGACAGGAAACAAGGTAAAGTTGAGAATCTATTTTCATCTGAAAAGAACCTTTTAAAACATTTAGTAGGTTACAAGACAAAGAAATACTGTAAATTAGTCTGTGGGTGACAAAAAATGCCAGTTTATGCTTTGAGTCTGACAGAATTATGATAAACACCCCCCCCCCCCCCCCCCCGAGTTATCTCCTTTCCATATATTTGCATTCGCAAATCATCTGTTATTTCTGTGCATCATGCGTGATTCAATGTTATTCAAGATTAAGAAGTACGACTACAAAGCATTGAATGAGTTGCCATTTTGTCCATTTAGCTATTCCATGTTTATTCCAGTTCTATATAAACCTGAGACAACCTGTCATCCTGATATTAATAAATTATTATATTATATAAATTATTATCCCAGCCTATGGGATTTTTTTACCACAACACTTTGAAGACTCCTCTTCAAGCTTACCAGCAGTGATAACAGTCTTAAATACACTGTTCAAAGCAGCATTATGGCTGTATAGTATGGAGTGGCCCATTCAAAATTCAGGAAATGGCCCATTGTCAAAGTTCTCTTTTCCAATCCCTGAGTATGGAGTCTGGACCAGACAGTTCAGTGATTAATGCAGTGAGCATTACTGAGCAACAATCCAAACATTACATGGAAAATGTAATTACCTTACAGTGATCATCAGCAGGCTCAAAGCCAAACACCTTTCCAAAGAAGTAGAACTCCCCATCCAAGGCTTTCTGGATGTTCTCAGACTTCCTGAAGCCATGTTGTTCACCTGTAGAGAAGAATTGCAGCTGTAGAGCTTCATTTTAAGAGACTGACTTCATAGTGTAGTGGAATAGTTCAAAAGCATCATATCAGCACAGGGCTGATGTGCAAGTCTCTCATGGAAATAGTGATCAGTTTGTGAGTCATGCTCCAGTAATGAATTGCACTGAAAGGATTAGGGATCACAGATCAATGAAGTCCATCTCAAAACAAAAAAGAAGCTAAAGAAAAACAAATGGCTGATACACAATTAGGAAATCAGTTGGAAAATGTATTATGTTTTCAGACCTGTCACCTGAAAGATAAATAGGAACCCCGTATGATACATTTAATAAACTCACATTAACATAGATTTCTACGTAACATTTTCATGAAGTTACCTTCAAACATTACAAGAACTGTTGGTAGCGTCTTCTTCTTCACTGCTTCATACATCATGACAGCCTGATTGGGAAGCACAATCTGGGGACACGACATAATCAGTATTAAGAGCTCAACCACTGCCGAATGCTTTAAAATGAAGCAATAAAATGTGCAGACCCCTCTTTCTCATAAAACATACATCCATAACAATCTGGGTTAGAATTGGTGTTCGGCAATGCATACTCGTCATTAGAGGCACTTAATGTAATTGTGTGGTCAGGCTTGCTGACCTGGTTTACAAGTGTGTATAATGCTCATGACGTTGATCACACACGCTGCCAAATAGCTGGAATATTGCTAAGTGCAGCATTAAACAACAAATAAACATAAAACATACATCATGATAAAAATAGGTATTAGATATCATTCCATTACAATTTTCTTTCAAAATACATTACAACAGAACACCTATCTCCAATGTCTTTCTAAATGAATTCATGTTTGCCAACTTGTTCTTGACAAAATGTTCATGAGAGAGGTGAGCTACAGAGACTAGCAGATCCTAGCTTACCTTGTCCTCGTCTCCCTGGAAGAAGGCACATGGACAGCTAAGATTCTCCACGTAGTTTATTGGGGACCGTTCCTTCAGGAGTTTGATGCCAGACTCGGTCAACGGAGCCAATAATGTATCAGTGTAGCGACTCTCAAACTTATGTGTCTCTTGTGCCAGTGCCAAGCAATCTGCCACACCATAGTGACTTGCACCTGATTCAATAATATCAGCTATACTTGCATATATACTCATAAAAACAAAAACTGTAATATTTCTTTATAATGCTAACAGTTGTTCACACAAAATACCAGCGAATAGGTATGATTATTAATCTTTACTTATGTACATTTCACTAATCAATTGCTATAGTTTTGTCACTCTTCTATCAACAGTTCCATGCTGCCAGCATGGTACAGTGAATTTAATATATTATATTATATATATTTCTTAACACTAGTATTTTTTTACAAGTGTACACATCTAATTAACTTTCCTTGATAAAACTGGCTACTTTTACTTCCTAAAACGTTTTTCTTCAGAATAAAATTAATCATAAATTGTGCTCTGGAGACGGGCATTGAACATGTATCCCTACCTGCATGGAAAACTTCTTTCCTGAAAGTGAGACAAGCGAGCGTTGTGTAGCCCCCAGCTGACCCTCCATCTATACACAGACGGTTTCCGTCCACACGCTTCTGTTCAGCCAAGTAGAGGGCGCCACTGCAGCAGTCCTCCACATCACAGATTCCCCAACTGCAGAATGCATAACTCGCTCATTATAAGTTCAGAAAATGCTGGATATTCATGGTATTGTGAGTCAGCAAACCAGTTTTAGTCTCAGACACTAATTACTTATGTCAAGAAGTCTACAGTTAATCCTAGCTTTAGTAATTACTTTCAACAATATTTGTAATGAATTGGGATTACTTAGTCATTAGCAAGAGGTCAGCAAAACTCACTTTCCACGGAGTCTGTGCCTGTACTTCTTGCCAAAGCCTGTACTTCCCCGATAATCGACTGTCAGCACTGCAAACCCCCTGCTTGTGAAGTACTGTATTTGAATATTGAGGGTGCTGGAGTATTTAGCTGTGGGTCCACCATGTGCCCTTACCAGTAATGGAGGCAAGGTTCCTTCTGGGGCAACAAAGTCTTTGGATTTGGGGGGATAGAAGTAACCATGGGAGACTTCACCATTAGCAGTCGGCCAAGTGAGTGTCTCGGGAATGCTGAAATACTCTTTGTCAATGGATATTTTGCGGGATTCATGGAGAACATCCACCTTTGAAAAGAAACAAAAAAGATTGTATTAATCCAGATATCCATATGCTTCATTACCTTCCATTACAGCATATTTGGGAAAGTTATCACAATATTTCAAAATATTTACAATGTTTTATGCCCTTACAACCGAGTACTGTTAGACACATATTAGATGATCCTGCGCACTAAACGCATTTGTGACAAGAGAGGCGGTACAACGAATTGGGCGAGTACACTTGGCTGCTACAGGTAGCTTGACGATTATGCACGTGCAATACATGCTAACCGTGACATGAAATCAAAACCGCTACTGATTAAAACCTGTCTCGCTACTGTGTAACACCCGTCTCGCTACTGTTTTACACCTGTCTCAATACTGTTAAACAGATTGCAGGTGTAGTAAAAAATGGGCAAATAGTTCATTTGCTTCGTGAAATGGATCAGTGGTCCTAAACACATTTGCTCAGTATATTGTGTTTATTCAATTTGTTGGGATTGTACCTGTTCCCAAATCGAGTGTGCTAAAACAATTCATGCACGAAACACACGGGGAAAATGAACTTCTCGATATTTATCAGACAACCTGTCTCCCTCTTGTTTCAAGTGGATCATTCTGTGGGGCGTTCCCAAGTATGAAAATTGGGGTCATTTGTCAGGTCATGGATCACCTTATGTGTGTTTACCAGCAGAAGCTAACAAGAGGTACCATTTTTTATTGTCAATGATAGGTCTGTCATCAAACATATTTTCATAATCTTAAGAACTGAATACATCCAAACTTACAAAAGGCCCAATTACAGGATACCATTACACCATCGTCAAATACATCAACTCACTGATGATATTTCACTTCACTTCACTTCAGTGTATAAATGTTACTATCTTGAGACACTTGAAGCCATTGTTGATTCCTTGAAGAGGACATAAAAGTACACTCACCCATGAGTTGCCTCCCTTGAATACTTTTCTGCCAATGCAGTAACATGACTACCGATGCTTGGATTTACTGGGAAACATGAAGTGCCTCCTGGGGAGGTTGGGAGGACTTGACACCACAAGACAGGACACAATATCAATTTTATCTAAAAAAAATTATATAATTTTCCTTATCCTGACTCAAGATTATTATGCTTCCAGAATCTGACGGAATTGGTGGTGGGCCAGGCAACTTCGTGAATTCATCATCTGTCCTCAGATACGTCCTATTCCCCCCACCATGGGAACTGTGTAATGGCACTTAATGGATTCTCTTGTTTCAACCTATGCTGTTAATTCGGGGGACCAGATGTTGTAATACTTCTCTAAGACAAGTGAATCTCTCAGATTCATGTGGATTTTAGATATACTAGTATCTCCCTGTTACTAGTAATCGTATAACAACCCATAGATTATGATAAAGTTTAAAGTATGGGTAAGAACTTTAGCAACACAGAGTCGTAATCATTCATCTGGATCTAGATGGTGTGCATGGACTCTCAATCAAAACTCTCCAGTGTCAATGTGATAAAGGGTGAGATTTCTACTAAGCGCCTTTGTGGAACAATTAGTTGTGCTACAACTTGCCCAAACTGGTGAAGGATGGAGACGTCTTTAGTGGCAATGTCTCTTAGGTAGTGGTTGTCAAACACTGTACAAAAGCAGCCCACCATTATAGATGATATCAAGTACTTTCCATGAAGGGTGTGGACACTAGTGCTGTGCTCTGACTTTGTGTGTGTTGGAGGCTTTAACAGCTCTCATCCAAAACGATATTGTCATTCTTTAGACTTCCATGGATGCCTCTGTAGACTGGGGGATGAACAGTCACTTGAATTTCCTTCTCCTTGTTTTAAACTTTTGAAGATATATCTTGAGAGGTGTGAATGGACACAAGGATAAGTCTTGAGTGTCCTCTAGTCTGAGGATCATAGATCATGCTGGCACGTGCACCTGTCCGGTTGCCTAGGTAACTGATTCTTCTCACTAAAGTCCCATCTAAGTCCTAGATGAACTGCCACATAGTCTCCCTTGTTGAATGTAGTTCGTCCAAAGTCGTGAGATGTTGTACAACATAGGCGCTTGACTCTGATATATATTTGGAAGTATGACCTAAATATATAAGATGTAGAAAGGTGTGACTCTAACAATGGCGGCTCGCCTCAGCTGGTTTTTGGTCTGACAAACGCTTCTGTAGCTTTGATCATTGAAAAAACTGCACAATTTATACTCCGTTGACCTCTGTAAACTACCTTGCGTATCACCTACCTGCTGATTTTATTATCATTTAAAGCTTTTAATAGTTTTACCGTCCATTCTCGGACAAAGTCAGGACATATGCCCGGAAGCAAACAAATCTCAGGTTACAAACCAGCACCGAGTAGCAGAGCAAGTCTCTGATTGGATTGCATTTTTTATTATTCCCACCTCTTTTAACGTGCATCTATAATATCCAATCAGTGACTCGCTCCACAATTTGGTGGATCCCTGCTTGTCATCCATACTGATATAGTGTTGCGGTATACTTCTGAAGGGGTCTCAGTGGACAGTGGGATGAACAGGTGCTTGAACTTTTGTCTCCTTGACTTAGTTCACCGAAGATGTATTTTCAATGCTCTGACTGGGCAAAATGATGAATCCTGTGTATCATGTAGCTCAGTGACTGCTAATAATACTGGGCCCCGTTTCACAAAACTCTCGTAAGCCTAAGGTCTCGTAACTTTTCCCGTAGCCTTTGCACCTCCTATGTTACAGTATGCCAGGTACAAATGCTACGAGAAAAGTTACGAGACCTTAGGCTTACGAGAGTTTTGTGAAACGGGACCCTGGGATGTAGAATTGTACCGGTTGTCCAGGCAGTTGATTTTTTGCAATAAAATCCCATTGCAGTCCTTCGCAATCTCACGATGAATGGTGTCAAATCATGTATGATTAAAGTCCAGAGTATATATTTCTGACATCCGCGTTGCCATAGCTATGGTCAGTAGAAACAGTGTTGTCTGTGTCAACAGTTCGAAGGATGTCTTATCTAGAGGCTCATAAGTGTCACTGGTGAGATGTTGAAGTACAACATTCAAGTCCCTAGATGGTGGCTTAAATCTGCCTCTTCCAGCTTGAATAAGCATAGTAGGACGAGTAAAACATACACTTTCCTCAGCTTGACCTCAGATCTCCTGGTGATGACAGAGCTGAGTGCCGCTAAGTAGGCCAATAGTGTAAAACCTTTAAGTCCTTTAATATGCTGTAGGTGACATAAGTAGTCTGGTACTTGAGGATGAGTGGCTTTCGTTGCGGTGAAGCTTTGTATGTCTCAAATCACATCCATTTATCTCTGTGGAAGGAGCAAGTACATCTACAGAGAGCTAAGGTAACTGCCTTCATCGCTCTAGCGGAATATCCTTGATGTTTCAAACAGGCTTTGATACAATCCACACATGTTGTTTGAACGCTGTCCGAGCGCTTGTTTGGTGTGGGATGGACGAGTATGTTCTTTCATTATGGGAGTCTCAGCAATGGTTGTCCTAGTTCCTCAATGAGTACTGGAAACAATTCTCTCCTTGGCCAGTAGGCGTGATGAAAGTCAGTTGCAGCATTGTTGTCTATTTTAACTTACTCATGACCTTCGGTAGTACAACTGGAGGTGGGAATGTGCAAGCGTTCATTCCTTCCCACAAGATGTTGAGAGTGTCTGTTGTCCATGCAAATGGATCCAGTACTGGAGATACAAACATTGGTATCTGTTGAAACTGGTGGCAAATATGTCTTTTTGCGGAAACCTTTGATGAAACGCCTCCTGATGTATCCACTCATGAGAGATGGTTGTAAAGGATGTGATATAACATCTGCCATGATGTTGCACAAACCTGGGATATGGCAAGCCAAGATTCAAGTCCTTGACAATGTCGAAGAGTTTAAAGCTTAGCTGTACCAGCCTGTGAGATCATGTTTAACCTTGCTCCTTTATGCAGAATGCTACTGTGGAGTTGTCGGTGTGAACCATCAGTAGGCTGTTCCTCAATGCAGTTGTCGTACTGCGCCGAAAACTACCTTCATCTCAAGGTAGTTGACATGCAGAGTGCGTTTGTTGCTCTCCCAAATTCCTGCTGCTACCTCATTGTCAAGGTGAGCAGTCCAACCTTGTAACGACACATCTATGTACAGATGACTGTTGCAGTTCAGCTGTCAAATAAGTCTATGCAACGTTCTAATGGGCACATTTGTAGTATTTTCCTTCAGCCCAAATGCTGCGCTGAAGTGATTAGATTGAGGATACACTGCCGCTGTTGTAGTGGTAATGGAGAGAGTAGAACTTGAGGTTTCATGGCTTACATCTTGTCAACACTTTCATGTTGTAAAGATTTTCCTTCCCAGAATGAAGAACTTGCATCAGATTTAACTCTGACTTCATCAAATCTTCCGGTATTGCGATTCTATTGTGTGTACGCCATGCTTGTTGTTTAGCTGAATATTCATGAAGACAGGTGATGAGGTAATACGAACGGGTACATGTTTTATCTGTAATGAAGATGTTGGTACCAGAATCACTTTGTCTTTAGATCATTAACACTGTTTAGTTTAACCATGTGAAGTTTATTTATAGCTTACCTGGTGTCGCGGCAGAACTGTCATATGTTGCTGCAGGCCTCCAAAGTTGAATCTGCTGTTAGAAGACATCTTTGCCTCAGGAAGATAATCAAATGCCACCCTAGACCGCTATCTTGGTTGTATATGAAGCCTTTCCAATGTGGAATGGGCTGTTTACATCTGTAGGCGGCTTCCTGACGCGTGACAAATGTAGCTGCATTCTGCATTGGACACTGTCTTTTGAAGACCAATCAGACTGCAGATGTGACATCACCAGTGTTGCAGCCAAATGATCATCTTGAAATCTTGTGCAGTCGGTGATTCCCTCACTAGCATTCGGCTTGTCTTGGAGATACACAAGTGAGCATGTGTACAGATGACTGAGTAGAGGTGTGCGAAACCTTCTGCCGCTTAATACTGACATAGGTAGACAGCCCTCCCAGTTGTTGTGTTAGTGCTCTTCAACTGAATATTATACCGCCATTCCCAAGCTTCCCCATGTTGGTACAGGTTGACTGTATTAACCAGGTTCCATGATGCATTGACATGAATTCCTCGCTGTTGGAGGAATTGTGCCAGATGTTTGTGTCAGATGCTTGGACATGATTTGTTGATCCTTCCTCGAAGCAAGAGTAGATAAATCATCTTGTCTTCAGAGTTGGAAACTTCTGATGTTAAATGGTGAATGTAGGTATGCTGTATCCACATGCATTGGTCTAGCATAATAGTTTGCATTCCTTGAATATATTTGCTCCTCATGCTCCTGTGAAGGATGAAGATCAGTGTTTAACGGTGAAGACCACCCGTATCTCAAGTCGTAGTGTCATGACAAAGCATGCGTGGAACCCTTCCTGCTGAAATGCTGAAGGTGCTTGAGTGTAGTTGCTGAGTTGGTAGTAGAGTAAACCTCCAAGCACTGAAAGACGAGATGTGTTGATGCAGATACTTCGTTGCAGTGTGGGAAATCGTAGACAAGTTGTCTGGTACCACAAATATCAGCGTAATCGGAGGGAAGGTCGAGATGTCAAGTCATTTTAGATCATCTTATAGGTGAGTTCGTCACTGGATGGTGAAGTGAGGTCTAGCCCAATCATAATCCGAGATGTAATCTCAGAGTCCTGTGTTCGTGTTAATGAAAACAAAATAATACGGCTGATGGTGAAGATCTTCATGAAAGGGAGTGTTCAGACTGTGCATCCTCAAACTGCATTGAGATGATACAGCTGATGGCAGTGTGTATCTTCTTCATCTGATGGACCTGTTGCAGCTGTTGAATCGTCATGCTACGGTGGCTGTAATTGTTGTTTGACAATGTCCAAATGCTACGGTGGCTGTAGATTCGCGGAAGCATTTGACGTGTTGAGTTTAGGTGTTGTTGATGTTAGTGTTGAAAGCAGACTCTCAATGTAGCAGTATCCCTTTCGATGCAGTAGATGAAGGTTTAGTAGATGCTGTATGATGTGCTGATTCTCTGAAGCTCTGTATCCCAGGTAGTAGAGCTGAGATTCATCGTAGATATCATCGCTGAGGGACTATGTAGAAGAGCTGGTCTGTTGTTTCAGCAATGATCTAGCAGTATCTGGTAGTTGAAGAATAGTCTTGGAGGACGTAGACGACTACTCTTTGGTCGATTCTGACGACCTCTTCTGGGACTGGGACCTCGTCTTCATATTTCATATTATCCCAATGGCACCTCCGTGTATGTCTGACAATTCACTATAAACGTGATTATCAGCAGTAGTTGGCACATGGCTACCCGACGAAATAAGAATCAAATTGCCAGACATGATTTGAGAGAGCCTACGTAAAACATTCTCATCACATATTTGCAGGGGTTCAAAAACTTTTTTAAAGAACGAATAAACTCAATTTTTTTTTACGTTTTAAACCATTACATGTGAAAGACTTGTGGTTAGTCTTAAGCAGAACACCAAACTTATTCTTCAAAAACTTGTGGTTAATTCATACCGAGTGATTAAAAGTTGCCAAAAAGCTGTCTGTTTCACCCCTATTTGAATAGTAAAGAAATACAAACAAAATTCTGACCAAGTTCACAGTGAACACAGGAAGAACAAATAACCATGCAAGAAGGACATAATAATAGGAAACAACCATAACCTACACCAAATACTGCTAAATTTTGTGTAAAGGACCAAAATATAAAATAATATTCAACCCTGTCTAGGGACTCAAGTTGACTCCAACCATCTCGTTGAGCGATGGAAGAGAGAGTGACAAACTGGGCTAGTCATGTGACCGATGTGGCGGGAAATGGAGAGGCTTTCAGTGGGTGAGTGTATTGTACATCTGCTTCAATTAGAACTTCAATGGATTTCAAGTGTTCCACAATCTTAACACACAGAGGAGATAAGCAAATATGCATGAGTAAGGATAAAGAAAAATAATAAAACTGTTTCCCTTACCTGTTTCGTGGCAACGTTCACCCGAATAACGCAAGGGAAGCGTGTGGGACTGGAGGCGATGCAGTAGAGGTCACCGCTGGTGGTCAGACCCACGTACTTGTGGGTCTCAAACTCTGTAGTTATCTTCTCATAGGCCTTGGTCTTCAGATCCAGGATGCCCAGCTCCTACCAACATACAACTCTACATACACAACAGCTCAAGGCTCTCATCTGTAGGAGTCCATTTGTCATGTATAATTTTATACCAACAATGTCTTGGTGCCAGTGCAGCATGAATTGCATGTAGCTTCAGATTTACATACTGAAAGTGAAAAGTGCTGTTTGTGAGCTCTGTTCACTGTATACTATGTATGCCAATGCTTAGCATTTAAGGATGATGACAGTATGCTTTATCCCACCAATTACTTTCACAATCCCAGTAAAGCAATCAAGTAAGCAAGGCTTTACTCTGCTTTCAGCCATATTTTAGACACCAGAAATGGGATTCGTATCTTTTTCTCTGGCATGAAAGCCATAACCACCCTGCTACCCCTAAGTTATGTCATGTCCTCTGTTACCACTGGGACCACCAGTTATATAACATGTCTTCATCAGTCACTGATTATTAATTTCCTAAAACACTACTAAGATTTCAGGCAGACACTGAAGTATACAAGCATTCAACAAAATACAGTACACTTCAGTCTTTGTGTATACAGTTTGGCCAACGGCTTATGTTGCCAAATGTGCATAGTGGGGGAGGTTTATGCTGCTTTTAACAAAATTCCAGCTATATCAGTGCAGGGAACACCAGAAATGTCCTTCACATATGTTTAGTCTGTTTATAGTATGTTTAATAAGAAAAATAGAAATACACACGACAAGTCAGTCCATATACATCGTGAAGTGGTAGGCAATGGTAACTCACCCCTCCGTATGTTGTCACAACTTTGCCACTTCCTGTCAAGTCACAACAGTATGTTCTGGCTCGTGTACAGAACATCCAGTGAGGCTCGCCCAACTCCACATCCCGAGGTAGAACATTCACCTGGTCACCTGATGCAGTCACATGGTACAGGTTCCACCAATCAGTCTGGTCTCCAATGTACAACAACTCATTGTCAGGGGTCCAGCCTGGGGTGATTGCACTGAGGTCAGTCTCACCAGCAATCTGTGGACAAGTAATGGTGAAACCTGCCATTGCTGGATTAACAAAGGTGAAACATGCAAACCCCTAGATCAGCATTGGTGAAATCTGCCACCCCAGGATCAGCAATGGAGAAACCTGCAATCCCTGGATCAACAATAATGAAACTAGCCACTCTTAGATCAACTGTCACGAAACCTACCATCCCTTGATAAACAGTGGTGAAACCCATGGATCAGCTATGGTGAACTTAATGAAAACATGGAAATACTCCATGAAACAATGGTATCAGTTAACCATGCTCCATGAAAAGATTCTTAGAAATGATTTCCTTGTTGAAAAAGGTCTTTCAGGTCAGGCAGTTTTCATCTGGTATCATAACCATTTCATGCAAAAATCATAAAACGTTAAGATCTTTTTTCACTTTGAATGAAACATTGCATATATCTGTTTTAACTGTATTTTCAGGAACACAGACCTTTTTCTTGGACCCCTCCACAATGGAGTCTCCATCATCAGACAGGTCAGCTATCCACACTTCAGTACTGTCCCAGGGCTGGTACAAAACATACAGTATAGTTATACAACACGACCATGTAGTAACTGAATATGTTGACATACAGACAATTGTGGGGTGTATTAAATGTGTATGAAGCAATGCAGACCATGTTTTCGATGTTTCAAAAGTGTTTCATGCTATACAGACCATGTTAGGATGACACCACTCCATCCAGCAGAGTTTCTTCCCATCTGGTGACGCCTGAGGACAGCTGTAGAAGTCGTTTCCGCTCACCTACGTAACAGTCACAAAAAACACTGTGTTCGTACATGGTCCAAACAAGGAATTTCCCCTTGTCCAACATCTGAAATCTAGCACTCTAAAATACTTTGGACAGTAGACAAATGACCAAAAGACAATGTTGCCACCTACCAGCATACAGTGGTATCACCTACAGAATACAATATTATCATAGGCCTTCAGCAACCCATGCCTGCCATAAAAGGCGACTATGCTTGTCGTAAGAGGTGACTAAAGGGATCAGGTGGTCAGGTTCGCTGACTTGGTTGACACGTCATCGGTTCCCAGTTGCGCAGACCGATGTTCATGCTGTTGATCACTGGATTGTCTGGTCCAGACTTGATTATTTACAGACCACCGCCATATAGCTGGAATATTGATGAGTGCGGCATAAAACTAAACTCACTCACTCTCTACCAGTTTACAGTCTTATCACCTGCCAGTATACAGTGTTGTCAAGTAACAATTGACAATGTTGCCACCACCAGTATTCAGTGTTGTCAAGTAACAATTGGCAATGTTGCCACCTAAAATATACAATGTTCTCACCTACAAAATACAGTGTTATCACCTAACAATAGACAATGTTGTCACCTACCAGTACACAGTGTTGTCACCTATCAGTACACAGTGTTGTCACCTACCACTATAGAGTGTTGTACCCTACGAGTATACAATGTTGTCACCAACCAGTATATAGTGTTGCCACCTTCAGTATCCAGTGTTGTCACCGAACAGTAGACAATGTTGTCACCTACCAGTACACAGTGTTGTTACCTACCAGTATACAGTGTTGTACCCTACGAGTATACAGTGTTGTCAACTAACAATAGACAATGTTGCCACCTACAGTATACAGTGTTGTCACCTAACAGTATACGGGGTTGCCACCTACCAGCATACATTGTTGCCACCTACCAGCATTCATTGTTGCCACCTACCAGCATACAGTGTTGTCACCTACCAGTATACAAAGTGGTAAACGAACAATAGACAATGTTGCCACCTACAGTATACGGTGTTGCCACCTACCAGTACAGTGTTGTCCCCCACTAGTATACAATGTTCTCACCTACAGTACATAATTATATCACCTAACAATTGACAATGCTGTCACCTACCAGTCTACAATTTTGTCACCTACAGTGTATAATGTTGCCACCTAAAATATACAATGTTCTCACCTACAAAATACACTATTATCACCTAACAATAGACAATGTTGTCACCTACCAGTATACGGTGTTGTCAGTTACCAGTATACAGTGTTGTCAGCTACCAGTATACAGTGTTGTCACCTACCAGTAGACAATGTTTCCACCTACCAGCATGCAATCATGTCCCCTAGCAGTATAAAATGTTATCACCTACAAGTAGACAATGTTTTGTCACCTACCAGTAAACAATGTTGTCACCAACAGTATACAATGTTATCACCTACCTGTAGACAACTTTGCTACCAAACAGCATACAATCATGTTCCCTAGCAGTATATAATGTTATCACCTACCTGTAGACAACTTTGCTACCAAACAGCATACAATCATGTTCTCCAACAGTATATAATGTTATCACCTACCTGTAGACAACTTTGCTACCAAACAGCATACAATCATGTTTCTTAGCAGTATATAATGTTATCACCTACCTGTAGACAACTTTGCTACCAAACAGCATACAATCATGTTCCCTAGCAGTATATAATGTTATCACCTACCTGTAGACAACTTTGCTACCAAACAGCATACAATCATGTTCCCTAGCAGTATATAATGTTATCACCTACCTGTAGACAACTTTGCTACCAAACAGCATACAATCATGTTCCCTAGCAGTATATAATGTTATCACCTACCTGTAGACAACTTTGCTACCAAACAGCATACAATCATGTTCCCTAGCAGTATATAATGTTATCACCTACCTGTAGACAACTTAGCTACCAAACAGCATACAATCATGTTCCCTAGCAGTATATAATGTTATCACCTACCTGTAGACAACTTTGCTACCAAACAGCATACAATCATGTTCCCTAGCAGTATATAATGTTATCACCTACCTGTAGACAACTTTGCTACCAAACAGCATACAATCATGTTCCCTAGCAGTATATAATGTTATCACCTACCTGTAGACAACTTTGCTACCAAACAGCATACAATCATGTTCCCTAGCAGTATATAATGTTATCACCTACCTGTAGACAACTTTGCTACCAAACAGCATACAATCATGTTCCCTAGCAGTATATAATGTTATCACCTACCTGTAGACAACTTTGCTACCAAACAGCATACAATCATGTTCCCTAGCAGTATATAATGTTATCACCTACCTGTAGACAACTTTGCTACCAAACAGCATACAATCATGTTCTCCAGCAGTATATAATGTTATCACCTACCTGTAGACAACTTTGCTACCAAACAGCATACAATCATGTTCCCTAGCAGTATATAATGTTATCACCTACCTGTAGACAACTTTGCTACCAAACAGCATACAATCATGTTCTCTAGCAGTATATAATGTTATCACATACAAGTAGACGATGTTGACACCTACCAGCATAAAATATTTCCACCTACCAGAACACTTTGGGTCTTGGTGGCAGGGTTGATGGACACAATGGTGTTGGTGGGCTCCTTTGCCTTCTTCGCCTCCACTAACTCATGATCTTCTCGAATGCTGTAGATCCGAGATTTCTACCAACAGTCAGAAAATGCAAAGTATTTCTCATTTGTCCCAACAATAATCCAAGTATGGTTATGTCAAAACTGAAATTAATCCCTAGTTACAAACGTATCAACTGGAGTTTCATCACACCTTGAACTGTTGAACTGAACATGAAGAGATTAGCACTCACACAAAAGTTCATTGTGCCACACTGTCTAATAACATTTGCTAAACTACCTGAACTCTTGGTTTTTGCTTCTACTGCAGAAACAAATGCAAATCTATCTGATTATGTTTTAACATTTAATGACCATGATGATGAAATGGTCACACAAAATACTGTCCGAATTGTGTTAAAATCTAAATATTTTAGATATTTAAATACTTACCTTATCAGATCTACTAAGCGAAGCTTGAGGTAATATGTTATAGACCTATGGTAAGGTAAGTAAAAATGATTACTTCAATGAACAAGTTTTGAGACAAAGTACTTTTTCTTACCTGTTCAGAATATGTCCCATCTGCATACCGCCATTTCCGGGCTGTATCAACAATTGCCTCTGGTGCCTCACCAGGGCCCCTCTGAATGTACAGCTGCTGGTCAGCAAAGTTGGAGAAGTACACGGCTCCATCATAGACAAAGTAAGTGCCACCACCATACTCATGAACCGTGCTGCGAACATTAAAACCCTCTGGTGTCCATGACTGTACCTTCCCTGAGGACTTGTCAACAGAACAGATGACCGATCGCCCCTTTTCTTCTGGACGGGCCTCAGTCCAGTACACTACATCTGTCAAAGCATGAAGAAGGCAATGGTCAGTTGTCCTTACAGAGAAGGAAACAACACTTGCGCTGGACAGTCTCTGCTTTGGTAAAAGATCATTCTGGCTACAGAAATTACCTATTACTGAGTGCCTATGTTTCTGGCTTCTTTAAGTATGAAATTGAATCCTAGTGTCCCTTTTTTTTTGTTTAGACATTATTACACATTGTTGAATGGATTTTATCCAGAATATGCCCCCAGTTGCTACCCATGGATGACAGCTGAAATGGCAACTTAGTAAACCATCACCAGTCATGAATAGCACCTTATTTTTTTTAACTTTGACCGACAAAACATGTTATTAAACCAAGAGGTTCACATGTAAACACAAATTATTGGTTACCATACAAGACAATGAAGATGTAATTGTAAAATGTAGTTAAATTAACATAATAGAATTAAAAATATAAGGCAACAGTGAACAAATTACCAGCTAAAGTAATAGTCAATATTGTTGCAAAAAAAAGTGTAAATTGTAATTGTACTAGCTGATTTATAACATGCTAAAACTTAACTGTACTGTAACAGAGCAGAGCAGAGCAGAGCAGAGCAGAGCAGAGCAGAGCAGAGCAGAGCAGAGCAGAGCTGAAGTACTGCTGATGAGACCTGACAACTTAACTCACTCACACAGTTGACTGTTTTAACCCCCTGGATGCCACAGGGACACATATGTCCTTCCCATCCCTCACTTTGAAGTCCAATAAAATTCTAAATATACCACACATATATAAATACTTCACAGTTTTGAATTCTGCGGAAAATTCCGTTTCTTGATACCATTATCTCAGACCAAGCTAAAGTGCTTAAAATTGCCTTTCAAAATAGGTTTCATCGTAAATATCGTCATTTTTCAAACTGTACAAAATCAAGACTCACAGCGCTATTTGCAGTTTGTTTTGAAATTTGAAAATTGGATAATGACTGGGAGTAATGAATTTCAAAAACATCATATTAATTATCACTGATATCAAGTTTTCATGTAACCAGTAATAATAATTCTGAAACGTCGCCGATGAACCCAGAATCGGTTGGGATCTTTTCGAAAATACACTTACACGAACGCCGAAGTGCGCTTTCTGCCATATTGGTTAGTGTTTACAAAATCACGTTTCGAGAAGGCCGGTATTAAGACGCCTATAACATCACGTATATTTCATAGTCAGCTGCGACAAATGCATCATTGAATTCCCCAAGCATCTTAGAATCAAATTACAAATGGTCTTTGTCACCAATACTCGCTGTCTAGACAAAACGAAACAAAATATACTTGGTATGAAAACAAACGCTGTGCTCGAAAGACAGCGCTTGATTGAAATGTAAACAAAGAAAAATTCCAATTTTACACTGCGTAGCATCTTCGGAAATTTTCCAACATTCAGCCGTCTAATCACTGCTTACAATGGCTCAATACGCTTAGTATATTCAGGGGAAGAGTATCATAGCAAGAAATAGCAACTTGAAAATAGATACAATGAAATCATTTGGTAATTCATGAGAAACTGTCAAACTGTTAGTGTAGCGTGACGCCATGACTGACGCAAAATCATGCAGAACTACAATGGTACTTATCGGCATTTCTGGCTTCTTCCGTCATTTGCAATGTAAATGATAAAAACATATAACAATACACAGATAGCCAGAATAATTCTAATTACTTACATCTCACATTTATGTACAAAAGATCTCCGAATCAAGGAAAAAGTCCTCGCAAAATCCTGTGTACCCTTGTCAGCGAAGCCGCCAATTTGAAAGAAATCGGTCATCGGTAGTGATGTCACACATCAACATTGTTGCACACACTAGGCAATTTCTTTGAGGTGAAGGTTGGTTGAACAAGAGTGAACACAATGCCCATACCATTCCGACTGCACTTTTAGTATTGTGATGTATATTTTGCGTATCGTTCAGATATTTTTGCATGAAACTGATTTCAGTATCTACATATATCCATGTTCAACACCATATCATATGTGAATACAAGGTATGTGTTTTTATTCTTTGAAAACTTTTGATTGTTTGAATAATATTTGCATGGGAAATTGACTCAGGAAGTGTACTATACCACATTTTAAGCCTCTACACAAGTGTTGAAAGATCACACGTAGCCATTACTGCAACATGTGCTTTAGTTCCCGTGATGTACAATATTCAGTACGTTGGGACAAATATTGCAGTTTCACATGAACAGGTTAATAAACATCGATTTAATTCCAACTTATAAGTAAAACTGATAATATTAATGAAAATGATTTGTACATTTTATGAAATGTACAGGCACACATATTTAAAGGAATTGTCTTGTTCATTGTATTGGTTAGTGTCGTTTTTAGACAAACAATTATGAATATTGATTGACCAGTTGCGAGTTTGTCAAGAATGATTCATCATCATTTTTTTTTAAATAAATAAAGTCAATTCAAATTCGATTAAAATATATCTGATGGCAGAATATCTAACTCAAACAATGTTCCTACGAAAATTGTTAAAAATACATAAACCAGGTCGCCTTAATTTGGACAAGCGCTACGTCCATATTCTAATACTTCTGTACTGAAAATGCGATCTCTTTGTACCTTTCATTGCATACTTATGAAGTGAAATGATTTCACAATCACAAGAAAAAAGTCTGTTTCCTAAATGAATAATCAATGAATATTCAGGTGTTGTGAAATTTTGATTTACGATAAATTGATGCTAGACAAGTGCCCGTGTTGCTCACAATAAGATATGTAGTAAAACCGTGTAATTGTTGATATATTCAAGACACTATTTCAGAGATAAAACCATTCATTTTATATTTTGGCTAAAAAGTGTAGAATTCTGACACAGAAGCCGAGATCTTTTACACATTGGGTGGACATTAGGTTAGATATATACTAATCAGCAACCAGAGTTGTCTGGTTTCCTACATCACAAAATGCACAAAACGTGCTGTGACGTCATCTAAAATGTTGCATTATTTTCAGTTATTTCATTACATTTGAAAATGTGGCTGTTACTCCGTTAATAATGATGCAAAATTAATAAAACTACATCTACCCAAACAGGAGAATATAGGAATCTAAGAGTGAGTGTGAGTGAGTGAGTTTAGTTTTATGCCGCACTCAGCAATATTACAGCTATATGGCGGCGGTCTGTAAATAATCGAGTCTGGACCAGACAATCCAGTGATCAACAACATGAGCATCGATCTGCGCAATTGGGAACCGATGACACGCGTCAACCACGTCAGCGAGTCTGACCACCCGATCCCGTTAGTCGCCTCTTACGACAAGCTGAGTCGCCTTTTATGGCAAGCATGGGTTGCTGAAGGCCTATTCTACCCCGGGACCTTCACGGGTCTAGGAATCTAAGAACTAAAATCTGTATCAGATAGGGACATCCAAATCGCTAATACCTCCTTTTTGATATAGTACACTGGCATCTTTTCTTACAAATTGTGGAACTACCAATAGGTATCCTTTCACATGGGGGAACTTTGTATTGGAATAGTTTGGTTCACTGTGAACACAACATAACGAAAATATACTGTCAGTATCCACAGCAAATTCTCTCCATGTGATCTGAGTTACATTGACCTAATGTAAACCCAAACAGGAGAACGTGGGAATCTAAGAATTAAAATCTGTATCAGATAGGGACATCCAAATCGCTATTACCTGCTTTTTGATGTAGTACGCTGGCATCTTTTCTTACAAATTGTGAAACTACCAATAGGTATCCTCTTACATGGGAGAACTTTGTATTGGAACAGTTTGGTTCACTGTGAACAAAACATAACGAAAATATACTGTCGGTATCCACAGCAAATTCTCTCCATGTGATCTGAGTTACATTGACCTAATGTAAACCATAGCTGAGTTATGCCCCCTTATCTTTATACATGCATGACCTCTCTGTCGACGTTTGACATCATAGAAGAAAATCGATTTTTGACATTTATTGCAGGTCATTTTTTATTTTGAGAGTATGACGTTATGCATTAGCACATACATCCATTTCATATACACTTATGGCGTTCAGATATCAAGCTGTATTTTCTTCGCTCACACTTTCCATAAAGATGCCAAATTATAAAAATTGTAGCAGAGTGCTTTTATTGGTGCACAATAAAAAATGGAGACATTTACTGTTTTTCAACACACACAAAAGTTTTGGACAACTTTTAGCAGTGTCTATTTCTCAAACCCCTGAGGTAGCTGCAGTTATATTTATACCAACGCATAGGAAATTAAATATTCTACATTGCTGTGCAATTTTATAGCCGTACGCAGATCCAGGACCACGCGAGCGCAATTCTCGCACAACGTTCACTTTTCAAACCTTACGAAAATGTGCGCCTGAAAAAAAACTCGGCATCCAGGGGGTTAAGTTTCATGGAAAAAAACAGGCACTAGAGAACACAAGTACCATGCTAGCATTGTTGAAGATGCCCCTCTGACTGTTTCAAACGTGATTGAAATTAGAGATACATACATATGTTGCATGACAAACCAACTAAGAAATGCTGCATTGTGCTGTGATGATGACAGTGGTATTTGTGCTATGATGAAAAAGGTTGGACAAAAGAGGTGCCGCCAATGAATAAAGAATAAATACTACTATAACATAAATCTAAGACTATATAATTCATTTGTTTCCTTATTATAAATGTGAAGTATGTGAAGTGTCGTTATCTATGACATGGTGGGGTTTTAACACACCTCGCTACCCATCATATCATGGATATAATACTTTCTACCTTGCCCCAAAGAGGAACAGGATCACTGTGTGATATGGAGAAGATCCCACTCAGATCTGGGAAATATTCCAGGATGTTTTTCAAGACACCTGTTCACCAGATGAGCTTCAAAAATGTTTCTTGACAGATGTTTCTCACAACAGAACAGTGAATCTCTAAGACATTTTTCATATTCCGTTACTCAAGCAGACTGATTGGTATCATATCACAAGAATGGAAATATGAACAAAGTGGTGATGCAGTTAGCAATGGAGCATGGGGATTTGGTGCCATTGTAGAAGAATGGACTCCTCAACAGTTTGATACTGTGTGTGAGCAGGGCCTCTCACAAAATGGCCTATCAACTTTAACGAGACACAGCTGCTGGGCCTGTTACATGCGTCAACTGGCTCGTGGGAAATGCTGCTCCCTCAGCACACCCTTCCCCCAGAAGGCTGTTTTCCCCTGGACTGGATCCAGATTGAGAGGAAGTGTTATTGGATACACCAGTGCCATGACAACAGGGCTGACTTCCTGAAATATTATTGACACTAGCAGTGCCCAACAAGGACAATATGTATGCAGAAAGTGACTTCATAAAGAGTTTAAATCATAAAATGTCAACATTGTGTTAGTAGTGAGGCACATGGACGGTGAATATTGGCTGGAAATGGAGTCTCGTATATCGCAAGTATGGCTTCAATGAATTAGGTTGGGGCAAGTAACTTGTCTCAAAAATGAAATTATTTAGTCATTTAATTGTGTAAACTGAGCTGTTTTGAAAATACATGACAGCAGGGTCCTAAATGAATGAGTTGAGATAAGGTTGATTTGTCAATACAGTCTTGGTATCCCTTGTTTAGTCAGACTTCTTAAAAGTTTTCCTTCTTCAAAATGGCTGAAGTAAAGATGAAAGATGAACGAAAACAATTAAGAGAAGCACTAGAAGAAAAACAAGTTAGGTCACAGGGTTATAATGAAGATTTAAAGGCAGCCAGGAAAGGAACTGAGGGAAAGGAAAGTAAGGAAAGAAACAGGATAATCAACTTTGGTAAGGATATAAGCAGAAATCCACAGTGGTCCCAAAACGAGTTAGGATTTCTGCACATCAGGATAAAAAAGGCATTGAGTCTACATTTTCTTTTCCCAAGTTATTCCCAAAAAGAAATAGCGTTCACGCAAAGCAAGGATGTTGCCATCCAAAGAACACTACAGTATATTGGTATGGGAAGAAAACCAACAAGAGAGGAGAAAAACAAAGAACAGGAAAACATTAGACCCGCTCAAACAGTCGGAAGAGGTCAGCTGTTCATTATCAGCTCCCTTACACAGAAATTCAAGATCCTTGCATTGGCCTGATTAGACAACTTATACTTCCCACCATAATGAAAGAGAAGGTCTTGGACAGTACACATGACCAGGCAGGACATCAAGGCATGAACTCCTTAGAACTCTCCCAAAGGATAAAAAGAAGAAATGGCCAGATTATCTTCCAGAATTGTTGTATTAATACAATGTCACTCCACATTCACCCTCAGGTTTTTCCCCATTCTTTCTGATGTTTGGAAGGTATCCTAAGCTCCCAGTTGACTTGTTTGCCAGATAGGGCTGCATCAGAATCAGCTGATGAGGAAGTAGACATGCCAGAATGGGTAGATCAACTAAAGGAAAAACTGAACTATGCTTACGAAAAAGCAGGGGAGCATCTTCAAGCTGATGGCAAAGCAAGAAATATTTGTCATGACGAACAGGCCCACCAGTAAAACATAACCGTTGGTTCACTGGTGTACCTAAGGAACTGGCAGGTCCAGGTTAGAAATAAAATTCAAGATCACTGGAATAGTACCCTTTCTGAAGTGGTAAAAGAACTAGACTGTGAGGGGAGATCGTACATGGTGACACCTGTAGATATTGATGGACCAGACAAAATTGTTAACAGGACAGAAATGAAGTTAACAGTACAGAAATGTCCATCCAAGGGTATCACAAAAGTGTCCCAGGCAGTGGTCAGTAAATATTACGATGAGGAAGAACAGGATAAGAGTGAGTCAGCTTTTAGTACCTCAGAGTCCTCTGATGAAGAGATGTTTTCGGTAGAATACCCGGACAATGCAGACACTTGATCATGTATCTCACCACTGCCTCTGGTGAGGAAACCAACCTTCACAATCTGCCCAGTCTTTCAACACTAACAACCAGGAGGTAATTCCTACTGATCTTGTTTCTGGTAGCCCTTGTAGCACAGAGAGTACACTAGTCAACCTGAGTGCGAGACTCATGAAAGTTGCAATACAAGAGTAAGTAATGCACTTAAGCAGACAGGCAAGACCTAGTATTTGTGTATATGTACATATATAGTGGATAACTTGTGGTTACCTTTCCAGTCACTAATTTCAAAATACAATAATGTTTCAGTGTGCAATGTAGTTTCAGTTACCTCAGTTTGTAGGTAGTTCTAGGGGAAATACTTCCTTCTGTTCAAGGTGAGCAGAGTGAATGATCATTGTGTATTAAGATGAAAAGATGCATACTGCATAGTAGAAAGTAGATATTTGTATTGAAATAAAATTCCAGTATCATAAAAAAAGATGTTTTTAAAAGGTTAGAGGATGTAAACTTAGAGCAGGGTAGAATGTGACAGGGTGATCGTTCCCTAAATGCTTATGGTAATGGGGAGATTCCTTCAAGACACATGGCCTAGTTCTTTCGAGATAAAGCCATAAAGACTTGTTGGCTGGGGTTAGCTTAAGGCACTCAAGACAAGGTGGCCCCAGCATTGGTCCAGTTGAGAGTTTAGGACAAAGAGTGTGGGCCAGTGTGAGCACGGAGAGAGAGGGAAGCTGAACTGTGAGGCTGCTCCATGTGTTTCATTATACAGAATACAAATATGAACTGGATACTCTCTTGTGTGATATGTTATGTGTAAACAATAAACACAACAACAAAAAATAAATAAATAAATTATTAACATATCAACTGCCTGTATGGATCATAAAGATATGTCTTGACCTCACACGGTGACAGTTAAAATAAAACTAAGTAGATTTGTGTGATTTATGCGTGCAGGTCCTGAGGTAACGGGCGGGGGAGGTGGGCGGTGCCGTCCACAGAGGCTTGTAACGCTGAAAACATATATATATATAGAAGTAATACCCATTCTGGACCATATATACCTTGATGGCAGTTTTCAGCGTTACAAGCCCCTGTGCCGCGGTGGTGCCGTCGACCCTGGTGAGTCACATATCTATGGGGACAAACTAACAGCAGTTCTTACTTGAATTTTGCGCTTTGAAATCAATTCTCAGTTCCTGCAGATTGACACCACTAGCGGTGACCAGCTGGCTGCTTATTGGCGACTTCCAACTGCCATAAGGTGACACAGACATTCTGCAAAAGGTTTTATATCCTGAAACGAACAGAAACGCTACTTTGACCTGTCTCCGTTCCACCGCCCTCGTAAGGGTATTTTACTACAAATTGACAACTGGTGTTCAAAAGCGGAATGTGAACCATATGATGCCTTTTAGTCTGAACTGGCTAACCCCGACAGGTGCCACTGAATAGAAAATGAACACTAAACTAGTTTGGTATAAAAGGACAGCAGCTAGAACGTCAGTGTTTTTCGCTAGCCAGGACAGTATTTTTCTGCAACAATATTTCGTCCCATCCGTGCTCACCATTTCACTTTATTAGCAGACAGCAGGTGTCCGGTCGGTGACCACACGGGTTTTTCTGATGTGACGACTAGAGAGAGCTCACAAGGTCACGTTCTTAAAATTGATTCGTGAAAAATGGTCTTTCATTTCATAAAAAGATATTAGAAATCCAATTTGTCTGCACGTGTTATCATCCTTAAATCCTTGTGGATATATCTCTTTCAAAATAGGGTAGAATAGAACAAACAAATATTACCTCTAAAACTAAATACTAGGACTAGTATTTGTTTTCGAATCCAAGTATTCTTCTGAAGCGACTGATATTGAATACAGTAGTTCCTTACAGATTGGAATAAGACGTGCGTGTGACTTTCTTCCAGGACTGCCTTCAATGCACAGTTCATTTTTCACCAGTATTATTCTGAAAAGGAACCGAAAGATAATTGAGAAAACTTACCTTTATTATATTTTTGGACGAACTAGCAACAGCTAAGTGTGAATCCCACTACTGTTGTGGAGGAAGTGACAATTAAAGATGTAGCAATACAAACTGTTCCTTGCTGACTGATTACATCAGATTGTCATGTTGTATATCAAGGTCAAGGGCCTACTTTTAGCTATATTTATGACTTGCATTGTTATATTCTGTTAGCTTAACTGACTGGCAGAATAGTTTATTAGGCTATTCAAATGTAGTCTACTGCTATGGCATAGGCAGTGGGTCAGAAGGCTTGTGGCAGTCATAGTAAATTGCAGTGCCTACCTTTAGAATGTAGCACGACAAACACACATTATATTATTCTTTTACGTAACTGAATGTGGTATGGGTTAGGTTAGTTTAACTTAAAGCTAACGTTCTTACAAGAAGTTGTGGTGCTGTATTCTACAGGTTCTCCAATTGCAAAACTAAAAAGCAAGTACATTGTTGGTCACATAGTAATGGTTACATAGTAACTGAGTATTATTTGTATCCAATAAACAAATGACTAAGCTGGTTACCAGTCCCCATGGAAGATATTAATTATCATTTCTCCAACCATTTCAGAAATAATTATGATTTATACATTAATACCTACATAGACTTTCAATGAATTTCATGAAGATTATATTCCTTTTGTTTTTAATTTAAAGTACACATCACACGATTGCTTCGATTCGCCAACTCAGTACCATCAGAATTAAGCCCTCTCCGTTGGGAGATAGAAGCAATGTTACACACACATTAATTACATTAAGTAATGTAGTAATCATATGATCACTTAGCAATAAATGATTCCCCCAGATATATAGACTGTCCTGATGATTGTTTGACATGTCAGAACTATAAGATACCTAAAGGAAAGTGTACATACATCTTTATAGAAGCCTTGGTGTTGTGGGACGTGTCTGTGACAGTTTTAAATGCTCAAAGTTAGTGTTTAGAACAGTTTATTATCATACCTCTGTGTATATGGTGGATGATGTTTCAGTAACCTGAAGAATCAGAATCTATGATGCTATCATCCTGAAAAAAACTCAAGACTAATAAGATGAAGTTAGTGTTTACTCTTAAAACTGTCCTTGATTACTTTGAATGTTTTTGTTTCTTATTCAAGATCAAATAACTCAGCTTGTAATTTTCTAAAACTACTGAATTTATGGTCATGCACATCCCGTTAAAATAACTATTTTTTAGATAGTTGTGTTTAGAACATTCACAAGAAACAAAATCTGTGTAGAGGTAGCAGAGGAACATATTTTGGGTATTTTTTTACTGTGACATATATAAGATGTTGTTTACACCCAGAAAGATGATGAGGCTGTTTCAATTTTTCAGGAACTGAATGCATAAAGAGGATGGATTACTTAAAATCGTGGTTAGGCATACAAAAACACGACGAATCTCCACTGGTCTTCAATCAGCAGGAGCAAAAATCTCACCCAGCATCTTATGATCCACCAAAATCATCAGTTGAGACGAGCTCAGAGACACACACAGTGAGTCGAATAGAACCAACAACTGCCAGTGAGAGACTACAGCTGATCGGACAAGATGTACGGAATGTTGTAGAGAGAGTTATTCCCCTTGAGGAAGATGACTGCCTCAGCTGTAAACTGATTGGTACAACAACTTTCTATGCAGCATCTGTGTTTGTATTTAGAGGGGGGATGAAGTTCAGACGACAGTTTACTGGATTCAAGAGAAGATGTGCAACAGCAAGTTATTCATCTTTTGCATTTGGTTAGACATTTTATATCTCAGTAGAATCTTTCCGATTTATTCTTGTTTTAACACTTTCCTTTGCTGTAATGCAAATCAAAATACAAGTGTGTAGAGATAATTGGGAGTTAGTCTTAGGAGCGTATGTCTATCACTGAGAATATGATCATGTTTTAGAACTAATATACCAGCATAAGTTAATTATTGGTAGGTTAGGTGTACCATTTCAACATATATATAACTTCACAACATATGTCATATTTGGGATTTTACTTTCTTAGTAAAGTACAAATTCTAGTACTTCTTTGGTTGAGTCCCATCCAGGATTCGAACCCACACCCTCAGAGTCAGGCACCTAATCTCCAGCACACAAAGTCAGTCCCCTAGCCCTCTCAGCCTGTGCAACTTCCACAAAAATGGAAGTCGGGCAACTGGTAGTGTAAACTGCATACTTTGTGTACCCCTTTGATAAGTGTAAATTGGCACGGCTCCCACAAGCTAAAGCTATGATTAGACAATGAAATTCACAGTTGAAATGTGGTAGTGCATTCGGGTAAATTTGGAAGTACCCATTTCATGAAACAAATGATAAGACTACAGATACTTCAGTCGTCATTAAAAGCAAACAAGTTTACTTTAGGGTTACAGTGAGGCTTAGGTTTAGGGTTAGCAATAGGGGTTAGGGTGAAGAGACTGTAAACAATATGGCTGGAAGTTTCTAATCAAAGCATGATCTACTCTGATCTGTTCCTTCTGATTTTTCTCCAGCTTTATTCCTGCTTGGAACCTCTCGACTATTTGACCTGGGTATCTTCCAGCGGAACTCAAACAAAACCATATTTGAGATGGCTGAGGAAGATCTGCAGTCAATGGTGGACTTTTTACAAGGAAAATCTGATAAGAAAAACTAACATGTAACCATGGTAATCATGAAAGAAGAGAGTGGTATTTCCTGGGACAGTGAAGCTTTGGATTTTTCCAGCAATAGAAGTTGACAGGATGATGATGATGATGATGATGATGTATTTTCAGTTTTTTTACTGTGTTTTCATTATCTCATCCCCACAACATAATGCAGGAAGACAGTGGACAGGAAATAATGCATGCAAGATGTTGGAGATGTAGAGTTATGCAGATTGACATAAGCGATGTCCTGAAAACATGTTAGGTTGTTGGACTGTCCACTCTTCCAGCTTGGTTTGGCACTATTGCTGTGACCTGTACAGCATATTAAAAACAATTGCAGATTCATTCGTAGTTGTACCCTGAAATATACCCAAGAATGTAAGTCTAGAATATATGTTAATTCTACATTACTAGAGCTTCAGGACTGAATGTGAATAAAGTTTGAAGGCTTAATATCATTAGTTTTAATAATTATAATTTATGAACCATTTTTAAGTGATATATGTTCATTTCAGAGACTAGATTTTTGCCAAGTTAAGTTTGAATAGTTGTAAAGACTTTTGGTAATCATCATCTCCCAGGCTGCAATTATGTCATACAAAGAGGTTCAAAGTGAATTCTGGAACAGGTGTATTAAGCTCACAATTTCAACACATGTGCAGGTGTACTGGGCACGTTTGGAAGCTTGAAGTGTGTCACGTGTGGTGAAAGTGTGGTAGAGAAAAGAAAATTTTAACTGTTCTAGTTGAGCCAAGCATGTAATACAGCCCCCTTTATGGAGAGTAGGTTCAGTTAGGATTCATAGTGTCATGTCACTCTGCCACTGTCCAGGGTGAACCATCATTTCCAGACTTGGTATATCCACCAGCAACAGGTGCTTGCTTGAACGCAGTGACTATAGAATTCATCCACTCCAGAATAGTGTGCCATACATTTGTTAATCATGTTAAGTGAATTATATAGAAAACAGTAAAATATTTTTTTCAGCTGATTTCTTTGTTGTGTTACTATTGCTGCCAGAGAAGAGAAAACAAGCACTTTCAATACTATGGGTCAGTTAACCTGACAAATATTTACCTCACATTGAACTGATCCTAAAAACACAACCAACCTTTCATCAAAGTACAGCAGGAGACATTAATGTAGGATACAGCTTCTTTCACCTTACAGAAAGTGAATCGAAATAAGACACCATGCTTAATAACATCAAGATCTAACAGATCTTGTCCCTCTTTATATCAAACAAAGCCAAGTTTAAATGTATAAATACACATTGCTTTCAGGTAACCAACTACTCAAGATTACTTTCCCAAAGCTACTCATGGATGGATTAATTATGTCTATATCTAACTGATTCAGATCTCATGCATGCCATTTAGGCATGTCATTGTTCATTCATATAATGTTAAACTACTTGAAGCTCACATACAATCTGACAATTTGTTGCAGGTTTTTAAGAAGAATCACTACTATACAAATGCAAAATATTCTGTCAATATCATTACTTAACATTTACATACACCCATTAAATGTCATTATATCATAAACAGTACCAGTTGCCATTTTGTTAACTTCATGATGATCACACTCACAGTTAACACTTCAGAAATCACTAAGCTTTGTTTGTATAATGATGCCGGCATGTCCATCAGAAATCACTAAGCTTTGTTTGTATAATGCTGCCAGCATGTCCATGGTTGACAAAGTCTGATTATACAACCAGCTGAAGTCCTGCATTAATATACATGCCTGAATGATGACACACACAGGAGCAGATGGTAGTATATTTTCCTCTATGGTATTCATTCAGGGAGGACAAAAACGGTTCCATGGTACCATAGCTCCTCGACAATTTGAGTGAGTGAGTGAGTGATTGAGTATAGTTTCATGCTGCTTTAGGCAATATTCCAGCAATATTACAGCAATATCACGGAAGGGGACAGCAGAAATGGGCTTCACACATTGCACCCATGTGGGCTATTGAAAGCTGGTCTTTGGCATGACGAGTCAATGCTTTAAGCATAAGACTACTCCACTGCCCCCCTCTACAGTTTGAAATGTCAATGAAAATAGCCACAAAGAGAAGTTCCTGGTTGCCTTGATATTTGAATGTTTCCCTCCAATTACTGCATTCTTGATACTGACACTTCATTTTGTAGTATGCAGCACAAATGTAGCATAAACATTCTCAGCGTAGCAATTTAACAGATGTTTTCAGTTCTAGGAAGAGCATATTAAAATGTTTTAAAGAGCATGGTTTGAAGGTGAAATTTGCGTTTAATTCATACAAAATACATAACCATGGTGGCTTAAGTAGTTACCAGATTTCAGTACAGCAGGGTACCATAATTAATGAGAAGACCGAAGTTTCAGTTTCATTGGAATGAAACCAATGCCCTCAAATGTTTTGGAGAAGGAGAATATTCAAAATTCTGTAGTAAAGATGGCAGTAATGTTGAATCTACATCCACTTGATCTATACAGTAACAACTGTCCACACAAAATTTCAGGGGAATCCATCGAAGAAAAACTTGAAAATATGAAATAAGTATGAGCAACACCAACTGCCTTCAACTTCTGCTGAACTATTAATTCATTAGAATACAACAAAGTTTGGGTATCAAAAAAACAGCAGTAATAGTATTTGGTTTCAAATCAAAGTGTATCAACTCAACTCAAAATACCAGAACATTCACTTCATACATCTTCCACTTAAACAAATTCATTCACCTATTGTACAATGACATTTTGGTATTGTAGTACAGTGTATCTCTTGAACAGAATCAGATTGGTGCTAGTTTATCATATAATAAGAAGTCATATTTACTACATCACATAGCTCTGACTTCCTGTCAGTATATTGTCAAATGCTGGAGTGGGATAGAGAGCTTAACCCAGCAAGGTTTACTTTGTTACACTATGTATGGATATATAGACAGTATGTATGAAATGTGCAGGTTGAAAAAGATAAACAATGTTAAAGCTGACATTGAAAACATTTATTTTGCCTTTGAACTAAAAATAAAAAGAAATGAACCAAACTGACTCTAAATCTTGATGACGTAATGGCATAAAGTTGCTGAACTGAATACTATGATATTAAACAGAAATTGAGATAGTGACTTTACTTACAAAGTATGTATGTATCGACTAGGTTTCATATTCAGTAAAATATAACAAAGTCCAACAGTGAAAATGGTGCAGGTAATTATTCACTCGATTATGGAATTAATATCAATCAGGCCTGTTTGTTCGGTTACACACAGCAGAAACGTGATCAATGTGCTCCCGAAGTTGCCGAACACGCGCTCGACGCTGATGTATTTATAAGTATGACCTGTATGTAAACTGTAAACATTCACATGTCAGCTTATGTGAAATATCGAAAAAGGTCCCGATAACAGTTATTTGTTTCTACAAATACAGTCATTAATATTTACTATTTCGTTTAAAATGGCATATACAAGTGACATCACTTCCACATTGATAGAGCTCGTTTATGTTTTCCTTTGTGGTATGCGAATTATACTGAGCATTAGAGTGACGCCCCTTTGAAATTGACACGCCAAAGATTGCGGGAAAAATGAAGTAAACATAGAAACTAAACATGAAAGACCAGGATGACTACGTGCTGTCCAGATTACCACGGCGCTTGGTCGAACGACTCATGCCTTTCCAGAAAGAGGGGGTCAAATTTGCAGTTGAGAAACACGGAAGGTAGGTAACATCTTAACTGATCTACTTCAGTGCAAAGACGAATATTATCGCATTTGCTCAGTGACGCTGGCGGACAACTTACTATCGTTAAGCTGCATGTAACCAGGGATACTTTACAACAGGGATAGGTCACTCGTTTGCTTTCTTTACCATTTGTACTAATTAACGTGTGCCTCGTCATGCTCCAACGCACACAGTGACTTGGCTCGTTCTCAGTGCAACTTCAGTTGTGTTAACCAGGGAGACTATATAGAGTATATACGTTGTAGATTATCCCTGGTTTAACAGAACTTCAGCCAGTACATTGTATCAGTCGGAATTTTACAATGAATGAATGAATTATAGTAAGAATTAAGAACAAGAAGTATGTGAATGAATGTATGAAATAATTATTAAAGAAAAAGGAGAAAAGAAAGAACTACATATGTGAATGAATGAAAGAATAAATGATACACCGCGGCCTTCCCTCCCAAAACATGTTAAAGAACGCAAAAGTATCGCGACAACACATGTTAACATCAGCTGTCCTTTTAAAAAATCTACTTTGAAACATTTTTGTTTACATTAATAATTAATTCAGCTATCTTATTGCATGTGGGGAATGGAATGGACATTTACAAGGTGTTAACTGACACTGTCACTCTGCCCTAAAAAATAAAGTGTAAAACTCTCACAAAGCGTTCTAAAACACCTTTCCAGTTTCATGAAATAGTAAGATCAACAAGAAAGAAAGAAGTTATGGAACTATAACCCTCAAGCATTAATGGCAAAACAGATCAGATCACCTCAAATACGCCCTAACATTTTGTTTTAGATTATGGAACTATCACTATTACTTGGAAACACATTTCACCTGAGAGTATATTCCCCTCATAAGAATTAAAGGTGTATGTGAAAGATGTTTTTGACGTAATAACTGGAAACACTCAAATAATGGCATATAGTATTTCAATGGTGGATCAGAGCAGATCGGCAATATGTCACTTGTTTCACACACCTCAAATACACCGTAACATTCTTTTTTAGATTATGAAACTATCACTATTACTTGCAAACACATTTCACCTGATAGTATATTCCCCTCATATGAATTAAAGGTGTATGTGAAATATGTTTTTGAGTAAGTAACTAGGAATACTCAAACAACGGCGTATAGCATTTCAATGGCGAAATGTCATAATTTTCACAGACCTCAATTACACCCTAACAATTTTTAAGTCATAAAACTGTCACTATTACTTGGAAATTCCTTTCAACTAAAGGTATGTTCTCCTTCTAAAAATTAAATGAATGTGTGGAAGAAGTTTTTATCGGCACAATTTAGTCTATCTTCGCAGTGAATCGAGAATAGAAGCCAGTGAGCTATAACTTACCGACTTGAAACTTTACTACAAATCTACTGTCCTAATACGGACACTAATACCAATTATTTGACTTAAACTGAAGTGACAAAATAGTTAACCTATCTTCTACATGTTGGATTTCAGGTGTTAAAACACTCAGTAAACTTAATCAGCTGTTGAAAATAAACCAGGCTTAATCTTAAATACTATGCTGTCACCATATTGGCTACACTGGTTACGTAACGACCCGAGACATACGTTCAGCAGCTTTTCGAGGAGTTTCTTCTCCCCCTCTAATATAGGCTCCCTGATGTAACATATACTGTTAGGTGATGGGCATCTCACAATCACTGTCCATATGTAAATTCTAGAACTAGTCTAAGATAATATTTCTGGAGAACATATTTGGACGATTCGTACTCAGATTAGATCATAGATGACTCTCACCAATATTTCTCAAATTAAGAAATACAGTTCATTCTACCACCATGTATGGTGGAATAAAGCACACTTTCGCCCTGAACTATTAAACCGTACTAGTCATGCGACATTCCATGATTGCATTGTGGGAATGTAAACATTGCAAACATTACCATGTTTCTGTAAAATTTGGAGTCGAACTATGAGACATTTTATCGGAAAACATAAAAGTAATGTTTCCACCAGTGATGTTAGCTATGTGATGCAACTGCAAACTAAGAAACGGGATGCGACGAAGCAGTTTACTGAAGGAGGCTGTACAAGGCAATGACAAACTGAGATCCATCGTGACGTCGGTTACATTGTGACATATTGCAAAACAGTTCGATTACGAGGGGGCAGATTGGAATGGCGCTTTGACGTCAACACATTGTGACGTAATGCAAAAAGTGCACATTATTGTCTGATAAAATATTGTCAGTGCCTTTGATCTTTCACCAAAGCATCTTAGAATACACTATATATCAGACATTAGCTGATAGAGACTTTATTAAATGACAGTTTAAATGGAATGGTGAGTCAATCTGTTTTCACTGCAACGATTAATGTTCTTTTCTGTTAGTTACTTAAGCGTAATACATCCTTGTTTTGAACCAAATGGAAATGAATGTTACTTTTATTTCAGATGCTTGATCGCAGATGAGGTGAGCAACAAAGAAATGTGTGTGTGTGTGTGTGTGTGCGCGCGAGCATGTGTGTGTGCGTGTGCGTGTGTGTGCGCACGTGTGTTTGTGTAGAACTTAAAATCATTCAAAGGACATGGGGGTGTTAAGTACTTAAATTGATAATGTAGGATCGGGACCTTTGACCTACTATCATCTCACATTCTACGCAGTCTGTTACAAAGAACCACCAGTATTCATTGTCAATTTGAAAGATAAAGGAGTGTTTTGATTGTTTACACTTGACCTGACTCCACACACAGATGGGCCTAGGGAAGACTCTACAGGCAATATCTGTAGCCTACTACTACCGAAGTGAGTGGCCTCTGCTTATTATTGTGCCATCTTCTCTACGGTTTTGCTGGATAGAGGAGCTGGAAAAATGGCTGCCTGATATACATCCCAACGATATCAACCTCATCAGGGGAGGGACTGATGCAAGGTGAATAGAAGTGATGGAATTCTGTTAACATACATCCAAAATACGATAGATTACGTTCAGCTATAATTAGGAAATGTTTACATGATGCACATTTGGCAAAGTATAGTCAGAGGCCTGACAAGTGGAATGGTTCCTGGAACTTTTACTTTTCGAGAAAGAGGACTCAGTTCCAAATTCTTGGAAAGGACAATTTTCAATGTACTCAAAGGGGAAACAATTCTGGCAGCTATGTTGATGCATGGTTCTCTGTATTTTAATGTTGTCATGATAAGACACAAGACTCACGGTAAACATGGTGAAATATGTTTGTTTGATATTGTGGAAACAGATGAACATGAATTACAAACATTTGACTTTCAGACACAATTACCATTGTGGCCAACTCTTTCATAGTGTATGAGGTTAATGTTTTTTGAAGATGGCTACTTCAGTTGTAAAACAGTTTTGCTCATTCCTTGTCCTTGGAAAGATAAGAATAGTTAGTATACCATTTGTACTTGACATACACTAAAATATTTTGCCCACTAACTATGTACTATGTTTTGTATACCATCAACATCAGTGGCATTGCAAGCTCTCAAGTCAGCATCGTGACCTATGGGCTGCTGAGTAAACAGACGAGCAGCATCGTCCGTGAGGCCCTCACCAATCAACATTTCAAGGTGATTGTTTGTGATGAGTCTCATTACATCAAGAACACTCGGACTGCTTCGTCTAAAGCTGTTGTTCCACTCATCAAAGCTGCCTGCCGACGTATTCTATTGTCTGGGACCCCTGCACTGGCAAAACCTGTGGAGGTAAACAGCTACCAGTTATATATCATTGTAAACCTTCCAGCTTCAGAAATACTTGAATACTGCTGAGTCAAGTACCCATAGGTCCTTTCAAAGTTAAACACCAGGAGTGTAGAATATGGCTCTGTGGGACTCATTTGTTTAGTTGGGGTCAGTCATTTGCAGTCTGACAAAACCATTAAGAGGTTGTAATGTTCAGCACTGCTGATGAAGTATGTAAAGTTGTTATTCAGTATGTAGGAATTACAGACATGTATATCTACTGTAATATTGAAACATAAAATTTATTTTTCTGCTGGTAACAAAAACAATAATAAATTTCTCAAGCACTAAGAATCTTTCAACAGATGTACACTAGCATTGTGGCAAGATGGATATGCATCTTCCTCATATTAAATAAAGAAGCTGACATCCCAAAATTCTCTCCCTTATGTGTATCATTTCAAAAGTCTTGAAGCTGTAGATACACAAGGTTGTAATGAAATGATCTATGTTTGTAATTACAGGTACCCTAAACACACAATTATCCACTAGTCCAGTTATTGTTTAGAACCTGTAGTGCAGCCATATTTATTCCAAACCATTTCAGCTGTTCCCCCAGATTGATGCGTTGAAGCCGGGGGCGTTTGGGTCATGGTGGCAGTTTACAGCCCGCTACTGTGATGCTCGGATGGAATGGATTGGCAGGCAGAAAATGAGAAAAGTTGAGTAAGTGTGTGTCTTCACAAATCAGTGGTCATTAGATTAGTAAAAATGCATATAATGGCTAGGTGATGAAGGCAGTATTAAAGTTGATGTTTCTAACTATATTTGAGAAATACAGTTCGTTCTATCACAGTGTAATAAAGCACACTTTCGCCCTGAACTATTATAGTTAAAGCACGAGGACGCTTGCTTCCAAGTGCTTTAATGATATGATAGTTTAGGGCAAAAATGTGCTTTATTACACTATACATGGTGCTAGAACAAACCATATTTCTTTTCTAAGATGCCGTATTTAATAATTTTTAAGCCTAATTTCGATTAATCTATGACAGAAAGCAAACGATGGTGTCTGTGACCTAAATTAAGCATTTTTCCACATGTCGGCCCCTTACGTTAAGACAGTTAAATTAAGAATCCTTTCACAGGGCTAACTGAAGTGCTGTTCTTCTGATGTGTCAGCCCCCTACGTTAAGACAAACGTTACTAGAAAAACAAATGATGAGCAGTTTGGTGACGGTTTATGTGCTGGTTAAATATCTTCTCTAGATCATTTTAATTACATCTGTGATTCTCTTAAACCATACAAGGCAATATGACCGTCTCATTTCTACTACCAACGAAAGTTTAGATCAGTACATTGAGCTGAAGCTGACTCGTCATACGACATTCCACAATTGCATTGTGGGAATGTAAACCTTGTAAACATTACCGTGTCTCTGTAAAATTTTGAGTCGAACTATGAGACATTTTATCCTTCAGAAAACATAAACTTAATGTTTCCACCAGTGATGTTAGCTGTGTGATGCAACTGCAAACCAAGAAACGGGATGCGACAAAGCAGTTTAGTGTGGGAGGCTGTACGAGGCGATGGCAACTGACATCCATTGTGATGTCGGTTACATTGTGACGTAATGCAAAAAAGTTTGATTACGAGGAGGCAGACTGGAATGGCGCATTGACGTCAACACATTGTGATGTAATGCAAAAAGTGCACATTATCATCTGATAAACTATTGTCGGTGCCTTTGATATTTCACCGAAGCATCTTAGAACAGATAACATCATGAAATTGACAGAAGATAACTGACAGATTGACAGAAATTGACAGAAGATAATATCACTGTAATATAAACTTGAAGTGTGCTTCTCACTATATATGGGGTCATGTCTTGTTTTCCCATAATATCCGCATTTGAGGTTTTTGTTTTGTAAGTAAAACCTCTTCCCATGTTTTACTTTTTGTGATTATCCTTTTCCTGGCTCTATATGAATGTCAACATTCAAATGATATATGAGTGTTTGAAATCAATTGAAAAATATCGGTTAAGATTATGTTTTCCCAAGCCAGATATGAACTGCAACTCTCAGATTAGTAGGCAGACACTCTACGACATGGCCAACAAAGGACAAGGGGTTGAATTATCTATTTTATACCTACTGTCGTTAACTTGATTTTACTTGCACTTCAGTTAGTGGTATGTAGCTTCATTAAATGATCATCTACATTGTAATTATCCATCATTGATGGTATAATTGTTAGAGAAAACACTTCTCGGTATTGCTAGACAATGTAGATTTCCCTCCCACTCTGGTTTTACATTGTCTAACAAAACCTCAGAGGCATGTTTTCTCCTGTACTTAACAACTCCATACCATGGAATGTGTGTGACTGTAGTGTATCAATGGTACAGAGCTGCATCCCTTGCAGGATGTCCTGAAGTTAGGATTGTTTTGTCTGTAAGCACCTTTCCAGTAGCATCGGTTGTTGGGGACTTTACTCCCCGAATATGATGATGCTGTGATGGAGATGAAATACTGTTAACACGAAGTATTAAGCTCAACTCCCTCCCTCACTCACTCATCCCAGTGGTGCAAGTAACCTGGAGGAGCTCCAGGAGAAGCTCAGCAAGTCAGTGATGATCCGACGAGAGAAGAGTGAGGTCCTCCAACAGCTGCCTCCCAAACAGAGGCAGAAGGTGCTCTTTGAACTGAAAGACTCAAGCCAGAAAAAGGTAAATTGGTACCGCACATTCACGAAATGAAGAAAAAATCTGCTTTCTCCTATGAATACAGATCATGATTCTATTTGCTTTCATCACTGGAGGAAATAACAATTTTATTTTCTTTCAACAATGCAGGAAATAATGAATCTGTTTGAAGAACTGAGGCCAATGTTGCAGAGGAACACTAACGTGACAAGTCTCAGTCTAGATGCTGCTACTCAGGAGTCAGAGGACATCAGTGGGGAATCCCTTCACCGACTGTCTCTTATAACCAAGCTGTACAGACTGAGTGGAGAAGCTAAGGTAGGTTACTCTTGTATTGGAATACTCACAGGGTTGGATGCAAAGAGGCCTGAATCCTGTATTCACAGAATAACAGACTGGCTGTCATTGGCCCACCAAACTTTGTTTGACATGTGGGCTCCGGAGTTGTGCCGAGTGGTGGGATAGCCTAGTAGCTAAAGCATCCTCTTGTCACACTGAAGACCCAGGTTCAGTTCCTCTCATGGGTGCAATGTGTGAAGCCCATTTTGGGTGTTCCCCTCCGTGATAAGCACATTTGAAAACTTTCATTGCGAGTTCAAAACCCTGCTTTCCCCATGTTTATGGGTTTCAACAAAAACTGCACCCTCACCCTGTCACACAATGATTTTAGTGTTATACTCTTCAGAGTGAGATCAAATCCATCTCACTCACTCACTCACTCACTGATAGGGCTATGATGATCATAACACAACAGCATACAAAACTATCTCAATCACTCACTTATGTCAGATTGGTCCAGTCAAGGAATACCTGGAGATGCTGTGTGACAACTCGTCTCTCAAGTTCCTCATATTTGCCTACCACCACGTGATGATGAACGGCATCCAGCAAACACTCTGGGATAAGAAGATCAAATTCATTCGTATAGATGGCAGTGTTAAACCAGATGAGAGGCTGGTAAGAGCATGCATAAAACAGAAGTCAGACAGTATTTCATGTTTTAAATATTCCAAACATTTACTGCACACAAGGACTGTCTATGAGTTTACAATTGATAGCTTCTAAAAGTCGGTTGCACAATTTTAGTGACTGTCTGTTTCAACTTGTTACAAGAGTGTTTTCATTTATCTTGTATTCATAAAAACTTTTGATTGAACTAACAAGTTTATTAAATAATTTCTAAATGAAACAGTATATCTGCCCCATCGAACATGACTAAATCGAATTCACTGCTGCCAAATTAACATGATAAATGGGGCTGCAACGATTCACCTAGACCTCGATTTGATTCGTTTTTCAAAATTTGACCCTTGATTCGATCAGTTTTGTTTGTACAAGTAAAAATCATCAGATTCATTTAACTCTCAGATGTGAAGTTAGTTGGATTTTTAGTGTGAAATCCATAGTCAATTTGTCAGTGTCTACCAACAACAATTTTCATTGGATAATTAGCCTGGCGTCCAGCCACCCTTATTCAAGCACTCGAAACTGCTCCAGTTTATGTCAAATTTATGTTCTTGCAGTGTGGAGATAATTAAAAAAATATTCAAATATTGAATCAAAATAGTGATAATGATTAAAACTGAGGTATCCAATTCAATTTTCAATGAATCAAACAAAATTGTTGCAGCCCTAATGTGAAGGGTGTTTAGCTAAAAATGATTATGTGCCTGATAAGAAGAGAAAGTGTCAGAAAGTTGATCCTGATTTGTTGCCAATCATGTTACTGACTGTAAGATTTTCATCCCCCATTTACAGATGTACGTCCAGCAGTTTCAGTCAGATCCAGATACGAAGGTGGCCATCTTGAGTATCTTAGCAGCAGGAGTGGCAAGTAGTCGTCAACAGTTCCATGTGTACTGACTGGTATAGGTTGGCTTAGCTCTGACTTGGTTGATGCATGTCATCATATCCAAGCTGCATAGATTGATGCTCATGCTGTTGATCACTGGATTATCTGGTCCAGACTCAGATCTGTAAATAATCGAGTCTAGACCAGACAATCCAGTGATCAACAACATGAGCATCAATCTGTGCAATGGGGAAGCGATGACGTGTCAACCAAGTCAGTGAGCCTGATCACCCGTTCCCGTTAGTCGCCTCTTACGACAAGCATAGTCGCCTTTTATGGCAAGCATGGGTTGCTGAAGGCCTATTCTACCCCAGGACATTCACAGGTTCAATAATTTACAGATCACCACCATAAAGCTGGAATATTGCTCAGAGCAGCGTAAAACTAAACTTACTCACACTCGCACTGTTATTTTGTCTTCTGTCTCAAGGGACTGACCCTTACCTCAGTCAAGCTGGTTGTGTTTGTCGAGATGTACTGGACATGTGTTGTGATCTGTTGTTTTGTCTTCTGTCTCAAGGGACTGACGCTTACTGCAGCCAAGCTGGTTGTGTTTGCCGAGATGTACTGGACACCCGGTGTCATGGTTCAGTGTGAGGATCGTGCTCATCGAATTGGGCAAACAGCAAGTCTACCTGTACATTACCTGGTAGCCAAGGGAACAATGGATGAATGGGTTTGGGGTACTGTGTGCAAGAAGGTAAGACTCATATTTTGATATGAAACACAAACTAAGGTGAGACATCAAAAGGAGAATTTAGATGGAGTCCTTTTCTCCTTACAGGATTTTAAAAAAGTTTTCTATTATGGCTAGGAGCTTTCTGTAAAGAATCTATAAATGTTCAATACATTCCATAGAGGCCAATTTTTCAATATCTATTGCCAGCTTGAATGAATCTTTACAATGAGGCCAGAGTGACTGTCTGTTGTCTTGATCACTGTAGACACTGGTCACCAGCACGGCATTGAGTGGTCAGCGTCGGAATCTGGAGGCTGGGAAGGGAGACAAGCATCAAGTTGAGTTGCTGTCTAATGCTGATGCATGGGTCCCAACAGAGCAGACGGACATGGATTTCACATCTTTCTTTCAGTCACAAAAGGTATTTCAATTTGTGTTTGAATTAACCTCGTTAAAGGTGTTATCAAAACATTTATTTTCCTTATCCTGACTCATGCTTATTATACTTATCTCCTTCCTCAATGAGAAGATAGTGGAACACTTGAAATCCCTTGAAGTTCCCTTCTAATTGAAGCAGATGTACAATACACTTACCCACCGAAAGTCTCCCTTTCCCGCCAATACACATTGGCCCCAGCAGGTCACATGACTAGCCATGCTTGTCACTCTGTCCTTCATTGCCCAGCGAGGACAGTTGGAGGCACTTTGGGAATTTTTGCTTATATTTCGATCCTGTAATCTAACTTGTGTCATATTCGGATTTATTATTGTACTTATTATCATCATTATGTAAAATTACTGTTGAAATTTACAAATTTTCATGTGTTTTGGACACGTTTACTTTAACTTTGACTTAGTATTAGTTGATGAAATCACGCTCCCCGTGTAAACTACAGCAGTTGATACGCATGTAGTAAGTCCTTCATGCAAACCTTTTTGTTCTTCCACTGTTCGCTGTGGACTTGGCAAGAATTTATCTGACTCAGAATTTGCATTATATTTATATACTGTTCAAAGGCGTGCTAAGGACAAACAATGTACGCTCTCACTAGTATTGTCTAAATCTGTCACTTCTGTCTCTAGTAACCGTACGCTGTTAACAGCTGACATTCATAATTTTAGTAATCAGCCAGATGGTAGAGATACCAGTGAGACTTCGTGTAGATCACAGAGGAGGACATAGTCAGAATTGGGATCCGCTCGACCTAAGAAGTTTAAGTCGTCATCATCTTAGACTAAGTCTTCAACAACTAGATCTGTGCTGAAACTACACTCCATGGCTTCTACGAAGTTTTTGAGAGATGAGATAGTCCCTCCCAACAAACATCACATCTACAGCGAACCTCCACTACTACTTCCTGAGGTACAGATCGTGAGCACTACCAGACATTCATCAACAACTTCAACTACGCTGCATTCTTCAGAGAGTTCACTGTCTACATCTACACTCATCATCTGGTTCTGTGAATCAACCATGGCTGCTTTCACTGCAGTCACTGGACACCAGCCTCTTCATGCAACAGTCCACCACTCATAGCATGAACCTGAAGGATTGCTGTTTTGAAGAGGAACGGAAACGCCAGTCAGCAGCTACAACTACAGTTGCCCCTGTGACAGTTCACCGGTTGCATTAGGTTCGTTGGGTGAAGAGGAAGCATTGTATTCACATTCTCGTTCATAGAAATCATCACCAACAGCTGTATCTTCACGTTGCAGTATAGATGATGCTCATTCCACTGTGCCCAAAGAAGGTGAGGCATACAAGTGAGACTCCCAACAGATCCCATAAAGTGGAGGGTAAGCGACTGCCTCAACTGAACACAATCACTTGGCATACCTTCTTTGGACTCACCCTTTCCAAGGCTATCAACAAGGCTCTCATCTTCAAAGTCAGCAAACTGGAAAATGAAGAAGAAAGTATGATCCTCTCTGCATTCACCACTCAGGAGAATCAACAATTCATTTCGGAGCATTGAGCCTCTATGTCTGCGGGAATGAATCTGCGTCTGAAGTTTTATGATCATCATCATCATAGGGCAACGGCTTTACTAAATCCTTGTATCAAGCTCCCTGTTCAGCATCTATCATATTCGACGGTAGAATTGAGGATGTCGCTAAATCCGTCAGTCAGCACTCCAGGGAAGTCATTATGATAAAGTCCTGAAGCAGACATATCAGCATTACTCCAACAAGTCAAATTTCTCCTGAGTCCAGAGAGCAAGAGACAAGAAGTACAGCACCCGTGGCGGCAACTGCTCTTTTCGTCGGTCTTCTGGAGGAAACGTGCACACATGGAACAGGACATCCTGCTGGGGTCCTAAAGGAGGGAAGCACAGAAGATCAGGTTCAGATTGACTGGAGTCACCCCAACCATTCATGTGCAGCCTTCACCATTGGTAAGATGTCTACAATGATACTGGAAGAATTGGGGACTTCTCAACGCTGATTATGTCATGAGCATCCTATGAGATGGCTACAAGATCCCACTAAAGGCAACACCACCGCTCACACACAAGAGGCCCAGCACTCTTCGTGTATGCTAGGATTCAGCGAGACAATCTAGCCAACACCGTATCATCTCTACTAGAGAAAGGCGCAGTTGAAAAACTACACCTGGATCGACTAACACCAGGAATCTATTCCCCAATCTCTCTGGTACCCAAGAAAAACTCCAAGGAAAAGTTTTGACTTATATACAACATGATGAAGTTTAACAAGGATTATCTACTGAAACCAGAACAGTTCAGAATGATCCATCTACCACACCTGTGGCATCTCACCTGTCCAGCAGATTATTTAGCCAGCATTGATCTACAAGATGCCTACATGCACAGTCCGATTCATCTGGACTCCAGGAAGTATCTAAGCTTCCTATTCAGTCGGCAGCATTATCAATGGACGTTCCTACCATTTGGATATCTTCACCCCCCTGGCTATTAACTCGGGTCACCTAGCCCATCATCACTTACCTACATCAGTGGGGACTTCGCAGCGGTTTTACCTGGATGGTGGCATTCAAGCTCATGATGAGACATCAAGCTGACTAAAGTACCTGAACTACTTGCCTTATTACACTCGTTTAAGCTGGAAGACTAACAATGCAGGTTTAAGGCTCCAGCTTGGGATCTGAATGTGGTACTACAACACTTTAAGAGTGATGTCTACGAGCCGCTAGACCAGACATCGCTTAAATTACTGACACAGAAAAGACTGTTTCTACTTGCCCTAGTAACAGTGGCATGGATGTCAGGTATACATGCTCTGGGCTTCAATCGCATACGATTCAACACCAATCATCGCGAGATTGTACATCTAGGACAGAGATGGGATTTTGGCAATCCAGACAGACAATTCCACATCCCCAAATCTACAGTCCTCGGGCCACATGATACACAGAATTTATCATTATGCTCAGTCAGAGCGTTAAAAATATATCTAGGAGACAAGTTTCAGGCACCTATTCATCCCATTATCAACTGAGACACCTATGGAAGTATCCCTCAACACTATCTCAGTATGGATGAGAGCTGGTATGCTGAGGGCCTAAAGCTGTAGGACTCAAACCTCGGTGAGCTTCCAGTCCACATGAAGCGGGATCCTTGGCGTCGACTATCACTCTACACAGAAACTATTCATTATCAACTATAATGGAGGGTTGCTTTTGGAAATCAAATACATTGTTTGACAGTCACTACCTACGGGACATCGCCACGGAGGACGTCGCTGGCATTCACCAGTTTGGGCCATTTCTTGTTGCACAATGACTAACAGTTCCACAAGGGCGCTGAGTTTCACTCACCCATTTGTCAGGACTTATTGAGACCAAGAAGCTCTGCAGAGTATAATGGTTGAGAGTCCATGCGCACATCTTGAACAGGCTAGCATGAGTGATTATGATGCTGTACTTGTAGTGAAGATACTTGTACATGAAGAAGGGTCACGACTGGTCTTGATCAAAATCTTGACATACAGTTGTACTAGACACTAGCAGGATGCTAACTGATCTGTATATCATCATGTTCTAGTCAACGAATGCTTCAGGAGAAGACAAGTTTGACTGGATGTGATCTCCTCCATCATATATTGGAAGAACAGGACCGAACTATCGCCGTTATAGTTGTAGTGATAAATAGTGGATATAATTATATGACAGTCAACAGAATCTGACCCACCACCGTTTCCCTCAGATATTCTGTAAGCATAATACACATGAGTCAAGATAAGGAAAAGTATGTAATCTTTTTAACAAAATTGATATTGTATACTTATCCTAACTTATGGTGTCAAGCCCTCTCAACCGCCCCTCTCAGGCATGCTGAATTCACAGTAATTCTTGCGTTGGGCTTATGAGATTCAGAGAGGGCGGCAAGCATGGCTGGTCATGTGACCATATTGGCGGGAAAGGGGGGCTTCCGGTGGGTGAGTGTATTGTACGTACGCTTCAATTAGAAGGGAACTTCAAGGGATTTCAAGTGTTCCACTATCTTCTCATTGAGGAAGGAGAGAAGTATGATAAGCATGAGTCAGGATATGTATAGATATCAATTTTATTCAGAAAATGACATGTCTTTTATTTTCATTTGTAATTGTCTTATGATTTTATACATACCAGAGTTTAGCCTACAACTGTGAAATTTCTTGCAGAGAGTTGCTGCTTTGTGAAACGACTAATTATTTTACAATGCTATTAAACATGATGTGTTTTCAGGGTTGTGGTGGTTTAGATTTTTTTACACCAATGATATCTAAGTTAAAATATGGTTCAGCATGGTTCAGTATCACATGGACCAGCTATGTCTTCTGTACATTCACTTTCTTTTTTTGTAATTTTCAGCCAACAGATCAAAGATCAATACTCGAGTTTTTTACTCCTCCTTCAGCTAAGAACAGAAATAAGATCATTGATGAGACACCTGGGAAGAAGAGACACCATGATAATGAAGAAGCTTCAGGTCTCCTTTGTAAGAAACAAAAGTCTAACAACGAGGAACAAATCTCAGAAGGAAGATTGACAGGGGACATAATTCTCCTTGACAGTGACGAGGAAGAGGAACAATTCCAAACAGAGAAGAAAAGGAGAAGGAAAAACAGAAACATGGGAACACCATCCGGTAGGGAGCTGACGGATGAGTTTGAGAACATGTCTGATAGCCAAATAGTTTTTACAACACCCACCAATTCAAGGAGTGTCAAAAATGCATTCCATATTCTGAAAACAGCATCAACTGGAAAGAAAAGGGACAGTGCCTTGAGAAGACACGAGGACATGAGTGAAGAGTCCAGTAAGTGGCCGTGTAGTGCATGTACATTTCTAAACCATGCTCGTATGTCTCGCTGTGAAATTTGTGACACGCCAGGAAAGGCCAAAGATGTCACTAGATCAAATTTATGTAAGTCCCAAACAGAAGATTTGGGGACAAGCAGCCCATTGTTTGGAGGGAAGCAGAAAAGAAGTTCCCTTGTTCTGAAAGTTGATAAGGAACGCTCTGTGTTGAACGACTATGAAACTGGAACAATGGTGGGCATAGCTGAACTGGGTGTATCAAACAGATCATGTCCTCAGGCTGTTGATGCTGATCACATGTGTCCTGAAGGAGCTAATGGTAGAAGCATAGACTCAGGAGAGAATAGGAAGTGTGTCATACATGATGAATGTACACCTCCTTGTGTCTCTACTGAGAAGTTTTCTTTGGATGATCGTGCTGAAAGTTCTGACATCCATGGTGGGGAAATTCATATAGGACTCAGTGATTCAAGCCTGTCTGAGGATGATCTTATCAGTGGAGCATCAGCTACTCCCAAACCTAGAAAGAGGAAGTGCTTTGAGCTTCACTCAGACAGTGACGAAGAAATATCAGACAGGCCCAAGTCTGGTAATGAGGAAGACTTTTCATGCAATGTGACAAAGCAATGTGTGTCTGTTCCAGTAGGTCGTGATGATGGATGTTTGTCTACCCCAGTGGGTGGTGATAACCAATGTATATCTACCCCAGTGGATTGTTATAACCAGTATTTGAAACCCCAACTTAATCATGAAGACCAGAATGTGTCTACTCCATTGAGTCATGATGGCCGATGTGTTACTTCCTCATGGGAGCTCATGCCTTGTGACAGCCCCTGCTTCAGTTTGGTTCTTGATTCCTCTGATGATCAGTCGGATGAGAGTATGGATAGTAGAGAGGCTAGAGGGTCAGGGGACAAACATACCCATATTGCCAAAGGCAGCCCTTGTTTCAATCTGAGTCTAAATGCTTTTGATGAAGCTAGATTCACCAATGAGAATGGGGTGGAAATCACAGAACCTCGAAACCTAGATCATCAGATTCCTGTGGCATCAAGTACGAACACTTCACAAGCAAACTCTCATATTAACGACAGCCCACGTAATTTTAATCATATGCCAGAAGGTCCAGATTTCCAGATGTCAGTGCTGGATGACGAACAAAGACTACCAGCTTTGGATCTTCCCAGAGGAAGAAGCAGAGAGTCTCCTGTGTTGATGAAAACATCCTCTAGCCGTCTGCTTCAAGATAGTAACAAGTCATTGGAAGGATCTGTTGACAGGCCTAGCGCTGATTCTAGGCACCAGAATTGTAAAACTCTTGGAGATGCCAACTCCTCCCACAGTGCTGGTCCACATGACAACAGGACTCCTGGGAAACACACCTCGCCTGATGGTAGGTCAGATATCCATACAGAACAAAAACTGGTTGAATTTTGAATTGGTTAAGTAGTAGAAAGGCAGAATAATCAAGTCAGTGAAAAGTCCAACTCAACAAAGTGAAAAGAAAATTTGTCTTCTGACACAATCAATTAGAGTAGATCCATTTGTTTCAAATTTGGCTTTCTAAATTCCTTCTTTTTATTGATAAGCAATAATGTACACAAACCATTTAAGAGTGTGTTTAAGATCAGTAACTTTTTACAATGTTTTGTAAGACTTTCCATCAACTTTGTGTGTAATGCGCAAATGCAGTGAATAGCTAGTAGCCACAACAATTCATGTACAGGCAGTTTCATTTTTTCACTGTTTGTTACAGTGTATATGGTTAACATGGTACAACAATTATGTAAGAAAGCACTACAAAGCCATACATTCTGGTGATGGATGATGTACCTGTTATGTTGCCCTGTTTTCTATGACACAGGTGCAGTTGCCCCCAAACAAGTGTTCCCTGCCTTCCTCTACTGCTGCAGCTTCTACACAGGCCGCATCTACCTCTTCAAGCAGGTCAGTTCTATTACAGTTTATGGCCCAGTTAACGATATGTAGTCCTAGGGGCATGGGTGGCCCACTCGTTCACAGACACAATTTGCTGTACAGCATTGCACCCCTTGCTAGAAACCTGGAGCCCAGGACATGGGTTTGAATCCTGGTTCACCATGACTGTGTTCCTACATTTGTCAGTTCATATCTATGCTCGTTGGTTTTCAGCTCTGAGATTTGGAATTTCCACCTACATTAAGCTGACTGAAATACTTTTCAAAGCATGTTTTGAGTTTGCAATACTAGTATCTGTGATGAAGTGTTGACTGTAGCATAAATCTAATTTCTCAGAATTGGAAAATGTTTTTTTTTGTTCATACTTATTTCTATATTCAGTTACCAATCTTATTTACCGGTCCCTGGGAGTGATTGTTATATTCAATATCTCTTTTGGATTACTAGTATGTAAATATGTATGAAGCTATAAAATTTAGGATAGAATGATCACTGACAGGAATAGAAGTAATAATCAGTCGCAGTTATGGAACTCCTTGAAATGGAGAACATCAAACTAACGGAAATCACGCACATGTGTTCTACTTTGTGTCTGTGTCAGGATGGGGACCCCCTCAATGAGAACTTCCTGCCTCTTGATGTAGACATGGGAAACACTGAACAACTGCCAGCTGTACTTCATCACCATGGCAACTTGAGACTGGTGCAAAAGTTTGTTAGAGAATGGAATAGGTCTGTTATATCAAAAAGTTAAGTGTAATGATGTGTCTGAGATTTTACATTTATCTTAGATCAGCAGTCATAGTAGCATGGGCAATCTTTAGATACCATTTATGATGTAAACAATTACATACGTTTTTATTTGAAATTAAAATATATGTAAGCCAAGGGGTCTATTAGTTTATCAAATTCAGTTTGAAATGTTAGGGAGGCTTAACATTAAAAGTCTTTAGCAAAATCCCTTGGTTCCAGAAATCTCTTATTAATTTAACAATGTATATATTGTAATAATGGATATTTTATCCCTAGTTTGACAGAGACCAAGAAACGTCTGATCGTGAAACAAGGAATGTTGTTCAGCAGTCCCCTGGTGGCATACGAAGAGGTCCGTTCTGGCAGGGTCAGCAATACACAGCGACACAAAACCAAGGTGAGTGAAACATGGCAGCAACCACATGTTTCATATATTCGTATTTATTGTGTTCTGAGATACAGCAGGTTCTCTTCACCGTTTCCTGTTGTGGATATATGTCCCAGTGTTGATTACATGTTAGACTATGGTCCCCTGTGGCTGCCAAATATAAATAGTTTTGAACATTCATCCACCTGCATAGACTGTCTGCCCATTGCTCAATGTCAAAACTCAGGTCGGTTGTAAGCATTTTATACAGCTTGCTCTATTGTTATTTCTTGATTAAATTGTCTCAATTAATTATCTTGTGTTTGTAATTAACAAGTGTGATGTTCACCGACAGTGGTGTAAAGCAGCTGGTAAGGAACATGTTAATTACCACCCATGTGTGACTGTTTGTTTACGGTCAGATTATCTAACCAGCTGTGTTGATTTTCGGATTAACGAATGTTTCTACAATGTATTTACAATCATCAATCGGAATGCGAGAATGTCGGATTAAGAAGAGTAATAATCACTGTTTTAAATGGTTCCCTAATTTTTGGTTGCATTAACGCGAATGTCGGATCGTTGAGTGTCGGACAGACGAGAGTTGACTTCATACTTCATACTCTCTCAAGGTAACAATGATTTTCAAACTACAGTTGGGGATGTGGGATTGCCTTTAAGTTTGAGGCATCTGCTCATCACACTGAAGACCTCGAGATCCATTCCTCACAGGGGTACAGTGTGTGAAGCCCATTTCTGTTGTCCAAACTGAGCCATTGCTGGATTATTGCTAACAGTGTGTAAAACCTTACTCACTCAGAGCTCCAGATAAGCCTTTGGCCATGTGGGTATGATACCCATACATATGAAACTAAGTGGGTATTTCTACTTTCAAGTGAGTATCCATACTTTTAAATACCCACCATGTTTTTGAAATCCGGGTATTTATTTCAATTAAGGATTGACTGTGTATTTCTTTCGTTGCATTGAAGTATGAAACTAAAAACCAATGTGCAAACTGTATTCTTACAAAAGTTTGCACATTGGTTTTTAGTTTCATACTTCAATGCAACGAAAGAAATACACAGTCAATCCTTATAACTAAATTCAGCAACAAATACTATACCCTTTCAACAGTATTTTCTTTAAACATAATCAAATTCATCGAAACAGATATCTTTGTTACCACTGATAAACATTTTCGGTGTAAGAATTCGGTAATGGCGTGACATGACTCAGGTGACTCATTTACATAAAATGACACGCATACCAAACCATTAGCCAATCAGCATAGAACACCCTCAAACACAGCTGTCAATCAACCAAGCTAACATCAGTCGGCGAATCAGAGAGGAACAACTCAACGTGACGCGTCCCGCTATCGGCAAAGTTTCAAGTTCAAAAGTTTGAATTACTACGTGCGAACTGAAAGAGACAGTTTGAAAAAAGAGAATTGGAAATGAAGCCCGATGATATGAAGTTAGTGGACCTGAGATTGTAGTATTTGCGCAAGTAGAAAGAGGCTGTGATGTGACTGGGATTGCGATGCCATGAACTGATGTTCCAACGTGCGCATGCTCTTGTCGAGGCGTTGCAACGTTTTTAACGTTCACGGATAATTTTTAGTGGTTTTTTTATGTTAACCAGACTGTATTACTTCAATGTTTACCCAAAGTTCATTAAGGTACGCGAGTGCAAGGAAATTCCCTCGCTGTGTAAAGGTATTCCCCGACATTCCTCAGGTCCGAAAGTAGTCCGGTTGGGTGGGCGTGGCATATTTTTTTTCAGATTCATTGGGAAATGAAATCAAAAGAAATGTTCCCAGTTAACCAATCAGATTGCCAGAATTTTAATGAACACAATAAAAATTTAATTATATAAGTATAATAGGTGTGACATTTTTTATTCATTTCAATAAGACAAAATCCTCCCAACAATGCTAAATGATAGATGATAGCTAATACGGCGTTGTCCACTTGTGCTGTGAGAAATAACAGTGCCTTAGTCTACATCCGTTTTGGTGTAAAGTAAGATATCATGATGAATATTAGATGATATAACAGCGATGTTTTCACACTAACAGTTACGAGGGTTTTTTTAAAAAAACTTCCCATTATCTTGTTTCACTTTCAAACCCTGAATAGCTAATGTTACAAGTTTCTTTTAAAATATCACCGGCAATTGATTTATCTGAATATGAAACACAGTACTTGCCTATTCATACTTCTAGTAGTCCCCAAATGAGGTATTTTCCTGTTGCAAGTGTAAAAAGTACATATTTTACTTTGAACATGTTGAAACTTTCTGCTACGCTTGCTCACCATTATCGATTAGTTTACAAAAGGAAAACAACTATTTGATCGGTCACTTTTAATAGATGGGGCCATGACTGGGATTCTATATATGTTGCACATTGTAGATGCATTTAGAATTAATAAGATTTTTAATCATGAATGTTTAGAGATGGAATAATTTAAGTTCGATAGGCTTGAATTGATACGATACGCAACATGATTTTGATGTATTGGGTAAATACACATTGTTATTTTGCTGAGGCATAAACAGTAAACATTTAGTATATTTTCATATGCTGGCATTTATTTTTCTTGCGTATTTCAACTTTTATATTGTGTAATTTACGCAAATATGCAGCTTATCTGGAGCTCTGCTTACTCACTCAAACTACAATCGTCAAAATTAGTACCAAAATACAGAAAAAATTTAACCATTGGCCTTCCTTGTCATATGGCATATTTCCTCATGACCTGACAACCTATGTTATCATCTCAGTTGAAAATGTAGCTCCATATCAACACACTAATCTCCAACAGTTAGAGATCACTGACATGACCTGGCTTTGAGTGCAAAAAGTGCTTGTGCATAAATAGCTACACGCACAATGTCATGCACTCATTCGATGATGTAGTTGTCATATTACCTATGCTTAGTACCCATGAAGATCTGGATAAGAACTGATCTTCATCAATCCATGGTTGTTGTAACAGGCAACCAGCAGGATTCGTTGGTCAGGCTTGTTGATTAGGCTGACAGATTGTCTTTGTATTCCAGTTGTGCAGACCATTGCTCATGCTGTTGATGTCTGGAGTCTGGAGTCTTATCCAGACGCAATTAATTACAGACCACCACTATATTGCATTGTTAATGAATAAAACTAACCCAACAATGCTTGGATACAAGACATAAAATTGATGGATTTGTATCTGTACATAATGTAACATACCAAAAACTGCCTGTATAAATGCCTGTCACTCAAACACCATCTCACACTTGTATAAATGCCTGTCACTCAAACACCATCTCACACTTGTATAAATGCCTGTCACTCAAACACCATCTCACGCTTGTATAAATGCCTGTCACTCAAACACCATCTCACGCTTGTATAAATGCCTGTCACTCAAACACCATCTCACGCTTGTATAAATGCCTGTCACTCAAACACCATCTCACGCTTGTATAAATGCCTGTCACTCAAACACCATCTCACGCTTGTATAAATGCCTGTCACTCAAACACCATCTCACGCTTGTATAAATGCCTGTCACTCAAACACCATCTCACGCTTGTATAAATGCCTGTCACTCAAACACCATCTCAAACTTGTATAAATGCCTGTCACTCAAACACCATCTCACACTTGTATAAATGCCTGTCACTCAAACACCATCTCACACTTGTATATATGCCTGTCACTCAAACTCCATGTCACACTTGTATAAATGCCTGTCACTCAAACACCATCTCACACTTGTATATATGCCTGTCACTCAAACTCCATGTCACACTTGTATATATGCCTGTCACTCAAACTCCATGTCACACTTGTATAAATGCCTGTCAATCAAACACCATCTCACACTTGTATAAATGCCTGTCACTCAAACTCCATGTCACACTTGTATAAATGCCTGTCACTCAAACTGTTCATCACATGCTTGACAACACTGTAATAAAGAAATTGTTCAACCACAGATTGTTATCCTTCCCTTCTGCTTCATCGTCTAAATGCCTTTCAAAGAGATTTGGTCATGAATGCTTGATATCCAGCTGATATCACCTTTTTTTAATTGTGCTTTATTCTCAGCTCATATTACCAGGATGAATACCAGACATTGTCTGCCCAGTTTGTCCTCTGAAGTCACTGCATGGATTGTGTGGCTTGAGTATTCCTGACCTTGACAATGATGTGCTAATAAATCAGCAACATGTACGAGTCCCTCCTGGATTCCATGGCAAATTTTTAAGAATTCCGCCACTAATTTAAGCAAATTCTGGACCCTATTTTTCAATATTCTGCAAAACATTCTGCACTTAAAACATTTAGGAAAAAGAACAAAAACATTATACAGACCTTCATAGTTTAATTCTCAAACACAGACAAAATGCTAAGTCGACAGTACCCATCACATCTTGAGTAAGCACCCTCACCTTTTTCTGTGTTTGAGAATCCAACATTCACTGAAAATTACTTCTCTCCTCTCATTCGTAAGTTAGATGCAGACCAACAACAGCCTGTTTCATGCACATAACAATTTTATATTCAAACTAAATCTGCAATAATTTCAGTTTTCAAAATGATCAATTTTGAGAACGTAATTGCAGTGTCAAGTTCATCTAATATTATTTGAAAGATGCCCAAAACTTGCTTTATTAATAAAGTATATTTAATCATGATTATTTTGAAAATGTTGTCACAGTAAATATATCAGTTCATTTTATGTGTAACTGATCCTACTTTTGACATTATCTCTACTTTTCATTTCGGCTGTCAGTCCGTTTTCACTCAATTTTTAAAGTAAGCAAATTCTGCATGGATTCTGCAAGAAAACAGGTTTTCCGCGGACCAGACGTTTTATTGCATAGAAAGGTAAATTCCACGATTTTTTCTGCAAACGTGGAATCCAGGAGGGATTGATTAACTCAAAGAAGCCCTTGCAACTGTTTGTATATTTTTCAACTGTTCATGCTAACTATTCAACCGGTGCAAATATAAAATGTTGTGCACACTTATCACTTTCTCTCTCCCAACCCTACAGGATGATGTCGCAATGGTGGCACGGAAGGCAGCAGTGGACGTGAGTGGGACTGTGAGGCTTATATCAAAGAAAGGCCTGACAGCAAGTCTGGGGTCACATGACGAAACACAGCCAACGCACAGTACTAAAGGAGTGCTGCAGGTATGAGCCGGAGTTTTGGCAACAGTATGCAGATTCTTCTGTTGGTGAAGTTATAAGGCAACCATATTTGGTTGAATTCATCCTACTGCTTTCTCTCTGTCACTCAGGCTGTCACATCAGAGGGTGTTCCACTGTGTCTTAATTGTCAACAGTCGTATGAGAACCCTCTCCTGGACAAGTCAACTGTCACAGATGAGAAGAATGCTTGGAATACTCGCTTCTGTTCCTCAAAATGCATGGACCAGTACTGGGTAAGTTGGATTACTGTATGCAATTTCTTGGGCAGTGTGAAAATTGTTTTTCAAACACCAAATAAGTCTCTGATTAAGTAGATGGGTGTATCTAAGTGTAGGATGTAAACTAGTCTTCCCACCTGCTGGTTGGTGTATAATATTAATATTATAATATAATGTTAATATATCTGTCTGCAGACTGTAAAACTGGGGATTTTTGTTGTTGTTTTCTTTTCCAGATAAAGACCTGTTACATTTAGATGTCTGAGCCCAGGTTACCAACATACCTCTACATAGATTATGACATATTACAACATTGATGTGGATTTTTTGAGGCATTATGAACACACACACACTAATACATGACTGAATATTGTTTGAATTTTACAAAAGTCAAGAACAAACAAAAATTCTGTTGACAGGATCCGTTGTAAGAAAAGTTAAAAATTATTTCTCAAACATGTATGTTTCCATTTCCAAACCATCACTATGCCATCTCACCCCAACCCCTCTGTCGCACCCAGCAGCCAGATGGAGACAGACCACAACAGAACACTCATTACCTCGCCAACAACGCATTCAGGCAGCACAGGGCAGCCCCTGAAAAGCATGCAGCCCACCCAAGCCTCATGTAAAACTGTTTTCACGTCTGCTTACCCATGAAGATGTGGATTAGAATTGGTTTTTAGCAACCCATGCTTTGGTCTAAAGAGCTGACTAACAGGATCTTGTGGTCAGATTCACTGTCTTGGTTGACACTTATCATCATATCCGAAATGTGTTGATCAATGCTCGTGATGTTGATCACTGGCTTGTCAGCAGAAAAACTTGATTATTTACAGACTGCTGTGAACAATAATCACGTCTGCTTATGGATGTATCTGTCTGTCTATATATGCAACATGGGCCTGTAAAACTGTCTGCACAATGTTTTTATGGATATATCTGTCAGTACATTTGCCAATGGATGTATCTGTCAGTTTATCTGTACATTTGCCACTGGATGTATCTGTCAGCATATCTGTACATTTGCCGATGAATATATCTGTCAATATATGTGTACATTTGCTGATGGATGTATCTGCCAGTATATCTGTATGTACAGTTGCCAGTGGATGTATCTGTCAGTATATCTGTACAATTGCTGATGGATGTATCTGTCAATATATCTGTGTGCTGATGGATGTATCTGTCAATATATGTGTACATTTGCTGGTGAATGTATCTGTCAATATATCTGTCTGTACATTTGCTGATGGATGTTTCTGTCAGTATATCTGTCTGTACATTTGCTGGTAAATGTATCTGTTAATATATCTGTACATTTGCTGGTGAATGTATCTGTCAATATATCTGTGTGCTGATGGATGTATCTGTCAATATATGTGTACATTTGCTGGTGAATGTATCTGTCAATATATCTGTCTGTACATTTGCTGATGGATGTTTCTGTCAGTATATCTGTCTGTACATTTGCTGATGGATGTTTCTGTCAGTATATCTGTACAATTGCTGATGGATGTATCTGTCAATATATCTGTGTGCTGATGGATGTATCTGTCAATATATGTGTACATTTGCTGGTGAATGTATCTGTCAATATATCTGTGTGCTGATGGATGTATCTGTCAATATATCTGTACATTTGCTGGTGAATGTATCTGTCAATATATGTGGACATTTGCTGGTGAATGTATCTGTCAATATATCTGTCTGTACATTTGCTGATGGATGTTTCTGTCAGTATATCTGTCTGTACATTTGCTGGTGAATGTATCTGTTAATATATCTGTACATTTGCTGGTGAATGTATCTGTCAATATATCTGTGTGCTGATGGATGTTTCTGTCAATATATGTGTACATTTGCCGGTGAATGTATCTGTCAATATATCTGTCTGTACATTTGCTGATGGATGTTTCTGTCAGTATATCTGTCTGTACATTTGCTGATGGATGTTTCTGTCAGTATATCTGTACAATTGCTGATGGATGTATCTGTCAATATATCTGTGTGCTGATGGATGTATCTGTCAATATATGTGTACATTTGCTGGTGAATGTATCTGTCAATATATCTGTCTGTACATTTGCTGATGGATGTTTCTGTCAGTATATCTGTCCGTACATTTGCTGGTGAATGTATCTGTTAATATATCTGTACATTTGCTGGTGAATGTATCTGTCAATATGCCTGTCTGTACATTTGCTGGTGAATGTATCTGTCAATATATCTGTCCGTACATTTGCTGGTGAGTGTGTCGTGTCAATATATCTGTCAGTACATTTCCTTATGAATGTATCTGTCAATATATCTGTCTGTACATGTATTCTGTGTTTCAGATGCAGACTCACAGCAGCTACTGTCGAGACAAGGTGTATGAAGTGGAACATGGCATCTGTCAAATCTGCAAATATGACGCTCATTCCTTCTACATCCAAGTCAAGTAAGGCACAGAGTCAATTTGTACAACAGTCAAACTTACAACATATTTAGTAGAAGTGCAGCATTGTCCAAATTATTCTCTTATCTCTACAAATAACTCAACTCCTTTTGCAGGAACACTCAAGACCTACAGAAGCGAGCCAAACTGCTGGCAGAGGGGAAGTATTCAACTCTGAAACCCAAGCAGAAGGAAAGCATGGTGCGGAAACCAGTGGAGGGACAGGTTAGTTGGTCCCCAGTAGGTGCTTGAATGCAAATAAATTCAATACAGATGTCACAGTTTCATGACTGAAAATTAATTATATTATTGATTGAGTTTCATAGCATTGTTTGCTTCCTGTTTCACTATCTACGTTAAACTATTTTTATTACTGAATATTATTTATGTTACGGCGGTATGGCCTTATTCCATATCAACGAACGATAGTCATGAATGCTACCAGAAGAAAAAGCAGTCAAGGAAGGGTACAAACTGAAATTTCCTACTTCCAAGTTTGAACTCTACAGTGTCTGCATCTTACAGTGCCTGCATCCTACAGTGTCTGCATCCTACAATGTCTGCATCAACTGGCTCCAGTATGCTAGTTCGTCACAATATTGTCGATATTGACTTTGAATCATAACTCACTCACTCATGCCAGTATGCTAGTGTGCATGCAGGATGTACTTTGGAATGATGTAATTTTCTGATTAAAACTGATATTTTATACTCGTCCTAACTCATGCTTATTATACTTGTCTCCTTCTTCTATCCGAATATAGTGGAACACTTGAATCCCGTGAGGTTCCCTTCATGAACGCAGACATAAAATCATTACTCACCCAGTCATTGCTTTGCAGAGAAATCCAGTGTGTTATGACATATTTTTCCTTATCCTGACCAATGCTTATTATGCTTGCCAGAATGCAATGGAATTGGTGGTGAGTCATGGCACACCCTGGATTCTCTGGTTGTCATGTATTTTCTGGGAATTTTATTTCTGGTAATTTTAAGTTGGGTTTCCGAGGTCTTGTAGGAAGTCGGGAGGGAAACCACATCCACGTAAGGCTCGACCAAAATCAGACAAGGTGTCTTGTCTGCTTGATTTTGTTTAATACTTGAGCGTTTAGTCCTTCCCATCATATGCTGAGAGCCCAGGCTTGTTAATCCAGTTCTGGTGACAGAAATGTCTGTATCTGTTTATTGATCATGGGCACAAACAGGTCTATCATTATGGGATCCTAATGCCTGTATTAAGAGCTGGAATGCCTCTGGGTGTAGCATCCATTCTGTCGGAGACAGCTGCTGTGGTCGAGCATCTCCTATGACATTCTTTGCTCCTGGAATGTGACATGCTTTCACAAATATTTTTGTTGACGATGCTGTACAGGTGAACCATGAGTTGTAACCAATATCTGCAGCACAAACTATTTTTTGTCAATTGTTATGAAACATACAATGATGAATACAAGTGAAAAGACAAATAAAATATGTTCAGTTTAGTAATAATTTTGTTACATGATGTAATTATACAGAACAAAAACCAAATACAGCTGAAATTTAGTTATTATAAGACCAAATGGTAAAAGCATATGTGTCGTATTGGGACCCTGGTGCCCTCATGTCCATCATCAAAGGTGAATAAGGAGAGCTTGAAGAAAATGGCATGTTATATGACTGATTTGCACACCAAATACATGGGTTCAAGGGAGGCTACTCATGGGTGAGTAATCATTTTACATCTGTTTTGATGAAGGATTTATTTGTTCCACTATGTCCAGATAGAAGAAGGAGACAAGCAATATAAGCATGAGTAAGGATAAGGAAAAATAAAATAACTCATTTTGGAAGTATTTATCCTCCATGAAAAATGCTTGAAGTTAGAGTTCAAAGGTCTCTTTGAGTTGAACCATAATATTACCTACTCTTGGAATGAATGTTGATATGCTCTATGAAGTTGGTTGTCACACTTACATTTTCACCTATGATCCCTGAGGTAAAGCAATGTCACTGTGAAAACAGACATGGCTCAAAATTTTACAGAACCCGTTACTTGTTCATTGTATTACTTTCATGACTTGTTCACGCTTTTTATTTCAGTTTTGGCACGTTGACCACATAACCCCTGTGTGGGAGGGTGGTGGCATGTGCGACATTGACAACATGAGGACACTCTGTGTGGTGTGTCACCAAAAAGTCACTGCAGGTCAGGCCAGGAAGAGGGCAGTGGTCAGACGTCTACAAGGAGCTAGGGCAGGGGGTGACATCACAGCCTTCTTCCAGAAGACATGACAATTCAATAGTGGACATTTGTTTTTCATCTGGACTCAGTGGTGAAATGTCTACAATTAACTGGAGCAGATACCACACCAATCTTCCAGAAGAGAAGACAGTTCACTGGTGGACATTTTGTTTATTGTCTGGACTCAGTGGTTGAGTGTCTATAATTAAGTGGAGCAGATACTACAGCCTTCTTCCAGAAGTCTTCACTGCTGCTGGTGCACAATGTGTCTATTTACAGGGAATTGTCTAAATAGCAAACTTAGGCTTATATTACAGCCCTTTACGCATCCAACTGTTAGACATTGTGAAACATTTACACAATTTTAAGGGTTCAGGTATCCCCAGACATCAAAAGTCTTAATATCATCACCCTTACAGCAGAGATATTTTGAATAAACATTGTACACAATCGGGCATAATGTTTTATCTTCTAAAACATTTGTGGGGTCATTAGCAAAAAATTAAATGAACTGCTATTTTCAGAATTTTGTATAATATTTGAGAATGTAACAGATGGATGAATAGGAACATAATGTTATTATCCCCCACAAAGTGTTTTGGGGGGTATTAAAATGCACTCTGTCCATTTGTACATCTGTCTGTCCATACACATTTTTCTTTACCGGAGTAGAACTCTAAAACTATTCAATATTTCTTCTCCAAACTTGCCACATGGATTGATCTGGTGGTGTCCTTGTGCCTTTTGGTAGTTTTAGATTTCTGAATAAAATATTTTTGTTGCCATTTTTTGTGGATTTTTGGTAATTTTTTATTTCTGATTAAAACATTTTGGCATTTCCATGGCAACAAGGTTGACTTGGATTGAAATTGGTGGTAGTGCTCATTTTAGGAACTGAACTTTTAAACCTTTCATTGCTCTACTTCCACTTTTCTATACACTCACCAAAACACATGGCATAATCATAACTTGTAGACATATTTATGAAGGATATTTTGCCGTTGCGGGGGATATTGATGACTTTGTCTTTTTGTTGGAATTTTGTTGCAAACACAAAGCCAGATGCGATTGTTCACACAGATGTCACTGGTTCTGTGTATGTCTGTAGAGTGGGAAAAATGCCTATTTCCATTGGAACAGACAACTTCCAGAACATGCTGACATAGAAAGAGGCAGATCTGTACAAGGGAAAACCTTCCTGTGGAGCTGTGAATACTTTTACAATTTTTGTGAAGGCTTCTCATGTAAACCTTCGAGTGGCATAGCTGGAATTATGTAGTATTTATATGTATTGAGTAGTTGTGTAAGTAGTCATAGCACTGCTACAGCAGCAGCAGCAGCAGCAGCAGAAGAAGAAGAAGAAGAAGCAGAAGAAGAAGAAGAAGGAAGCTGAGGAGGAGCAGCAGCAGCAGCAGTTGGTCCTGAGCTCAAAATGATCTTTCAGATTTGACTTAAGTCTGGTAATTATTTTCACATCTAAAGTGATATGGTATCTATGTCATAAGATACATGTTGACACTAATCAGATGCCCTTTATCGTCACAGATAAAGTGTCAGCAGGTTAGGGGAGATAACTGCTATCAAGTAGGACACACTGAATTCCAACAGTCATGGATAAGGTGTCTATCATGTGCTTTTCATCAGTAACCTTGAATGGAGCACAACAAATACATTCACCTGAAAAGGTCAGTGACACTGTCACCCTGATGGAACCTGTTGCTGGTCATTGAGGTGACAAGATTAGATCAGGTGGTGTGGTTGAAAGACACTGACCCAATGAGATCGTGTTTGCCTGGTTGGGACTTGCTAACAGGCAGCTAGATTGCTTTGAGTGACGAATCCCTGTGCACTATAGTACCAAATAACCTTAGCACTAAGACTACCTCAAGTCTATGTTATAGTATGGGAGTTAAGTCACCTTAGCGCCAAGAGCAGCACCCTGGTTGTCAAGACTTCACAGAGCTTACTTTCCTACCACATCAGGACAATCCTGTGTATGGACTGCATTTGGGTGTAAGTGAGCATGCTTAAGAGTCTAAGCAACTGATTTCAACTTAACATGATCATGGAAAGGTCTTTTCAGAAAACTGTTCAACAAAGCCAGAGTCTTTGCACCCAATACATCTTGTCAACTTTTATTTAAACATATTTTATTCATGAAAGAATAGCACTGGGTGCAAATTATCCAAAGTGCTTTCCAAGGTCATCCTATCCAGCAGGCCACAGTCTGTGTTACTGAACACCTAGTCGGGGGAACACTACCAGTGGACCACATTGTAATGTCCTCCAGATCTAGCTTTGGCAAAAATTAAAGGAAGAGTTTTCATCAAAGATTGAAATCATAAATCAGTTTATTTAAATACATTTTCATCATCATAAAAATACAGAACCAGATCTGATTATAACACAACAAAGAAAAGCTTACAAATCTTGTACAGAAAATATAATACAGCAGAGAATAATCTCACATTAACCATTGCAGGACAATAACAAGACAACACTTGCATTCTTTTCCACATTAATGCATCTTTGAAGACTTGTTTGTAAAGCTCTAAAATATTTTGAACATTTGCCATTGTGTCCGCAAGATTCCACTTGAACACATACTGATAGGAAAGAATTGGGGATCACATGAATGGGCAAGTGCTCCTTTATTATTTTTTTTCCAGGTTTTCACAAGCTTTGTCGTGCATAGCATGTGAAAAACACTGCACACAAAAAATAAGTGAACATTTGTGCTTTCATGTGATTTCTTCACATGATTCCCTAAGTATATTTACAATGGAACCCTCTGAAACACAAGAAACTTTGGAACTAAATACTCAACACTTTCGTGGTACTGAGGAGGACAGAACTGTCCTTGTGGTATTGAACAACAAAGTCTTGATGAACTTATATATATACTTACACGATACATATTCATCTTTCAGACATATAAGGCTGTGATATATCTTGAATTATTAATACAAGTCAAAAGAAGTTAAGGAATACCAACACATTTCACATTTAAAAGTTTCTTTGTGTTATTAACTTTTCCCACTAACTTCATTTTCAATAGCATTTCACTTTTATTTCAATAATATGCAAGAAACAGGTGGTCCTTAATATTTTTCAAAATAGAATGCATGGGTGTAAATAGGTGTAAACAATAACACTCAAGGCCAACCCCTGTAGTGGATGAAATTGGTTGGCATTCATATTATGCTAAGTATTAAAAAGCACAATCCATGACACCATTAACAATGGCTCATACACAACCTCCTGATGCACACAATATAATTCAGGAAGTGACTTTACACCCGACTTTCTGTACCACACTTTTGGAAAGCACCCATGGACATTTTATCTTTGCCCAGGTAAGGTGTGTCTCCGTTAGATGGTCCAGCGGCAAAAATCCTTCCCCTCATGCCTGTCAATCCTCTGTCATACAAGTTATTTCTGCCCAACCACATGCAATACATACAACTGATTTTACTGATCACCAAACACCTTCAGGAAAATGTACTTCTTCATATCTCCAGTTCTATCTAAACACATTCAGGCTGTGTAAACAGACCTTTGCTTTCCAGACTTCGTCATAAGAATAGTTGTTTTGAATTACTACTGACAAAAGCTAACAAAATATAGTGTTGAAGTATTTACAAGAAAGATCTGAGGGACTGGTCATTAATTTGGAGTTGTGGGGAACTTGAAGGAGGGTCATACTCTAACCCATTAAAATGAGAGTCTCTGGGTGAAGGCCATAAAAAATTATACACATTTGGGGAAGGCCATGTAAAAATGTATAAAGCATATGGGAAGAGTCCTTCAAATTTAGGGAGAAATATTGTACTCAGTACCTTTGTCATGAAACAGCTGACCCAAGCATCCCTGTAATACACAACCAGTCCCTTACTATTTCTAATTACCATCACATGTAGAAATGTTATGAAAAATCATTAGAAACTGCTAGTTTCCCATTGTGGACACATCTACTAAACAGGATTAATTCATCACAAAAGTAGCTTAATAACAGACATGTATTTACATCAGAAGAAGGACATCTGGTACCTTTGATTATCACAAGATATTCACATAGCACTGTTTCTTCGGTTATCTCCCAACTGACAGATACCCATTTGGCAGTCAGTCAGTTGACAGACACTGATGTAGAGGGTTAAGGGTAACACCTACAAGTAAAATGGAACAGCCCACTGCCTCTTGAGTAGAGTATGGCAAGCCTGAAACAGGTTTGTTACTGAGAAGTTTGATTTTGTGTAAATTGAATATGTAAACAGGCTATAACCTTGCATCGTCCAAACACACAAAACAAGTTTCAATACAAGCATTGAAAATACTAATCAGTGTTTGTAAAAACATGACCTCTAGTTATTTAAGTAAAATGTCCTTTAACACATTCTTAAAATACTTGATATGAACAGAAGTCCAATACAGAAGAACAATGTTAAGATACGATAAAATTGTAACTATTGTTAAGAAAACATTCTGATTTTCACATGGCAGCAGGCTTCATGATAAAGGCAGACAAAAATGTATTGGTAACTACATGTATTACCATTTTCCTTGAGATGTCCTATGCTTATTAGTGCTGGTATCTGTTATCAAGAAATGGTGACTTTTTTGTTTCTTTTGTTTGCTTTGGTTTTCTCCTGTACAATCTTCCAAACAATTTTTCAGTTCATGCACATCTCCGGCCATGGACTATTTTCACAGTCTGTAGGGAATGGTCCTTTATTATTGGTATAGGTGAGTCACAATGACAGGATCTAGGGCAAGGTCATCAAAACTAATTCATATTTCGCAAAAGGTATGGAAAATTAAAGTTTTGAGAAGAATCGCAGTCAAATACACTAGAAAAATATGTCAATGCTGGAATATCACAAATTACTGATAAAATGAGAATTTACTCAAAGTAATAGGCACACTGGAGGATTGCTTGAAGGGACTTCTGAAGTGACATCTCGTATACAGCAAAACTTGACAAATATGTGGTCAACAGTTTTAACATCCATATTTCAGGTAGGTCACACATTCTCTGATCTTGTTTTTTTCATTGTCACATTTAATCCCAATTATTGCAGAAGCTGCAAGATGCAGGTAACACTATCAGTTCAAGGGAGGTAACTCATTCCTTGTTATTGCTTTTCATCAACATTTTCTCTGTTGTTGGGTGGGTAGTAGTTTGATTACTATGGATAAAAATGTTTTGCCTTTGTGTAAATAGCTTACAGAGATGGTTGGTTAAAGACAAAATTACTAGAAACACTAAGCTCTGAGCCCATGTGGGGAATCTAACCTGGATCTTTCACTTGATGAGTAAATACTTTAACCACTTGGCTACTCTGCTGTGCCACTACCCTTTGAGGATAACCATATACACAGTATCAACCAAGCATTTACAAGTAATCCCATCTAGCTGTCAATTATCATTATAGTCATCACATTGACATATAGGCAAGAATTGCTGTGGCAGTTCACTTTCTCAATCAATTTAATATAAAAAAAAATTTAAGATCAAAACATAATCTGTAAGTGGAGATAACAAGCAGGAAAATGATAATACTGTCTTTTTTTTAATGAAGCAACATGTGCTTGATAGCAAATAAAGAAGGATTTGTACATTAAAATGGTTTATTTTTTAAACCCGGTACTTAAAATGATGTAGGTTACTATTGTTAAAACATATATTTACTCTATTCGAATATAACATGTTTCAATTAGGTAATTAACAGTTAATGGTGACCATAAGTATCAAGATGCAGCTGTTGAGGTCAGCTTCATACCCTGACATCATGACTGGAGCTAACTTGAGCAACCATGGATCCCCAGCTCGCAGTTATAGATCAATTAATGAGTGTGTGAATGTCACACACTTTTAACTCACTTCACATTTGAAGGAACTGGCTTCACCCATCATATTACCAGGTGTAACACCAAACAATTAGCAAGTGCACATCATTGAGACATAAAAATATAGTTAAATGGGTGAAAATATTAATCCCATATTATTCTGACATATTAAAGTATTTGCTGACCATTATCGCATGTTTCAACGAAACACCAATAATCCCCTCAGGAGAAGAGTTTTGGCCATGTCTGATTACCACACTATGCTGGTTACGTTACTCTGCTTAGTGTATTGAACTGTCTCCTTGTATATTGTGGATTGAACATTCTACATTCTAGTTTCACAGTAACAAAATTAATTGAACTTGAGCTGATTTCAAACACAAACTTCACAAAACAATTTACAGCAATATTCTTCATCTTGCATGTTCTGAGCAATCGTAGCAGAAATGTTACTTAAACATAAGCAGTCTGACTCAAACTCCCACACAAGAAAACGATGGAAGCCATACTGCCAACAACGTCTGAGGCAACAGTGTCATCTGAACACACAGAAACATCAACAACTCTGAAAATATACATTTCACACAAACAATGGGGAGCGAATAACATGCAGCCCCAGAACAAGTTTCAACATGAAAATTTGTTCATAACATGCTAACTATGATATCTCTCTGATTATTGGGGTCAACAGATATTCCCAACCCAGAGAGTCTAGGGCAGGTGAGATGGGCATTTCATAGAGCAGGAAGGAATTAAGTGATAAGTAGTAATTCTTTGATTTAAGAACATACTGATGATATTACTCTACAAAAGTATCCTGTTGCTATGAAATGAAACAATGTTCACTGAAAAATTTTCACTTAAACCACGTATTTTCTGAATATTCATGTACTCTGTTGCATGCAAGTATAAACAACTGTATTATATATCCAGTGAGGAAAAACTGTTGACACCAAATTTAAAATACTCTAAAGTGAAATAATATTTTATGCTTTAACTTTTTTCATTTTACCTCAGTGACACTACAGTTTCAAGAGTAAATTCATGACAATTTTGTAGGAAAATGAGCAATCGCAGAACTTTATCATATTCTTGTCAAAAAGCCATTTCTGTCATGATAAGATGTACAAAGCTGCCATATGTATATGACACAACTGCTGGCAACAATACAGGACAAGAGAGCAACCAACATCGAACAAATGTAGCACTTTCAGTTCACTATGTTGAGCTTCTCAATATTTTATCATAATGAAGACACAAATTAGACACAGGAAGGAGATCTCTACAGGTTTAATGAACACTTCATTTTGCTTATCAAATTCTCTGAAAACATACCATGACAGTAGAACATCCACATAAAAGTGGGTGTGTACAATGAATGAATGAGTTAGGTTTTACGCCACGCTTATCAATATTCCAGCAATGTCATGGCTGGGGACAACCAAACTTTGCTTCACACATTGTGCCCATGGTGAGAATTGAACCCTGTTATTGTGCAAGATGACCAAGCAATACAACGACTGGGCTTCACCACCTCCTAGGGTGAGTACAGATGAGTGAGGACAGGTATGAGGAGAGGTGGAGGACTTTGAAGGAGATCTACATTACCTCTCAAACTCTCCAGTCTTTTCACAGTACTTAGACCATCTATGTGGTTAATGACAACAGAGTAGAGAAGCCATGTACAACGCTTAAAAAATGTTTCCATAACTTACAAATCTCCATTAAATTTCGGTGTAGTAGGACACCCTGGGTATGCCAAGGTAATGGAACATAAGAGGAATGGTATATACAGTGTTCAGAGATATCAAGAAGTAGCTTATGTACTTGTACGGAAGTTCCACAATGAACTTTTGTTTGGTTTTGGGGTCTTTTGGGTTCATATTGAGCATGAAACAGAGAGATGCATACACAAAGTTCTTCATGTAGTGGTGTAAAATGAGGGTGACTGTCACACCAGAGACCAGCCTGAGCATTGCTATTAAGATGGCTTGGTACTGGAAATTCAGTGAGAAGGGGAGGGAGGCATTGTTAGGGCTCATGAAGCCTTGGTTGTAGTTGATCCAGGTGCCAAGGAACAAGCCGCCTGTGATGGACAGAATGAGGGTCGTGTCACCACGTGCCGTACTCCACTTGTCCAGTTTGGGATAAAGTAGGGACAGGATTATGGGCAGAGACAACAGAATTACAGGTGACAGTGGATGTGTGACGAGGAACTTGTCCATTGGGTCAACGAAGGGCACAGTGAAGGTCATCACTACCACAGCAAACAGAAGTCCTGCGATCACATCCTGAAATGTGAAATTAGCAAATAAATTACAAAGCATGTCATGGATTTGTCAACTACAGACAAGTAATACAGTTTAAAGTATGGGTCTTCAGCAACCCACGCTTGTCGTAAGAGCTCACTTACGACATCAGGTGGTCAGACTCGCTGACTTGGTTGATAAGTGCAGTTGATGGACTGTTCCAGACGCGATTATTTACAGACTGTTGGAATATTGCTGAGTGTGTCCTAAAAAAATGAGACCCACCAAAATAAAAATTTTCTTACTGTCTTCTTATTAAACAAATCTTTCTCAGTGCATACTCACACACAGAATATCCTAAACATACCTGAACATCTGTAGCACCTCCTTAATCTTGTGTGACATTGAAATTGAGTGGTCAAAAATGTGTTTATTATGTGACAGACGCAGCAAAACACATAGACAATGTATAAGCAAATCTCACAAACAAACCAACATGACAAAACACTGAAATTATTTGAAATGAACTATCCAGGGGAGACAACTCACCAGAATGTTGTGCATGCCGAGGTAGATACGACTCAGACAGACCAGAATGCACCAGGCAACTGCGATCACCAGGCCAACAAACATGGAATACTGCAACAGAAATAAAACAATTAGAGAATGTTATCAGAAACAGTGGGACCAGTCACAAACTTTCTCCCTACTTCAGTTGATGTGTTATCATTGGTGAAACCAAAGGTAGGCTTATCTTATATTTTAAAAATACAAAATCATGTATAAAAAAATCATTATGTGACATACCTTCAACAAAATTATCAATAATTTTTAAAATAATTTTTAGATAGTAATCATAGGTTATTCATTGTCTCATAATCTGAGAAAGTATATTTCTCTCTTGCCATATATATCATACATGCACACATTATATTTTAAGTGTGATTCCAAAGTATAGCTTTCATGCACCAAAGACTTACTGTCAGCATCCATCAACATTCTGAATAAGAGGATTAAAAAAATTGTACAATCATTATCATTTCCATTCTTGATCCCTACGGCAATAGCTCACAAGCACCTTTTCTGTATTCCCCTTACACCAGAAGCAGTAAAGCCACTTCTGTTATTTGAAAACCACCTGCAGACTGAAATTTTATGATGTAAGAGTATATATATAGGCAACTTATGGTTAACCAAACTGCCCAAGTCTCAATTTCACACAGATTACTATGACCTTGGGGTGATGTCACTTTCATAACTAATCTTAGCATTACAGCTATCATTAGTCTGTGCTATAGAATGTTGTAGTAGTGCTAACCTCACTTTGTGCAAGTGGGCCCTTAGAATCATAAATAAGAATGGATAAATAAATACACAGAAAATACTATCCATCTGTGAATTTGGATATGATGACACACAATTAAGCTTACTGCATCTTCTGAAGGTCAGAAGGAAAACAGAGTTGAATGTCTGCATGTTTTACTTCAGCTGACATTTTAAAAAATATATTTTGTAATATGACGGTTTCTGTATTAGACATCTATTGAGGTCACGAAGCATTTGATTAATTAACGGTTAAAATTCTTTAGTAGTTTGCAAATAACTGGATCCAAAAAGGTGTGAGACTTTTATTGGGAAAAATCCGACTGAATGACCTTTACACTACAAGACTATTCATCTCAGTTCAAACCAAAACATTTAGTGAGTGAGTTTAGTTTTACGCCGCACTCAGCAATATTCCCGCTATATGGATTATTCAGTAAATAATCGAGTGTGGACCAGACAATCCAGTGATCAACAACATAAGCATCGATCTGCGCAGTTGGGAACCGATGACATGTCAACCAAGTCAGCGAGTCTGACCACGCCATTCCGTTAGTCGCCTCTTACGACACCAAAACATTTAAGAGGAGTGGCCTGTTGCAAATTGTTATCTTATCACTAACTTATCATCTTATCAGCATTGATGCTGAAGAAAGGGTTATCAGTGTCACTCTATTCAATTGCAATTTGCACCAGTTTGTTAATTTCCACCACAGATAATACAATGGTGTGAAGTAGGCTGTTTTATACAGACAGACAGAAGGAAAAACCTAATATTAGTAATAACTGAAGTATTACTTCCTTCATGAACCAAACAAAACTAAGCTCTAAACATGGAAGAAAATCACCTCAGGCTCATTCTGTCATGTCCACACAACATAACAAACCTATTTAGATGCGCCAGTACGAGCGTTCCCAAAGGAGACGCACGCCATTAAGCAAATTGCTGCAGGCTACTGAGGTATCAACAGTATGTGTCATCTACATATAACAGCCAGGTCACGCCACAGTGCTTCCAAGGCCCAAACAATGCTTCTCTGCCTTCCATACAACAATCCTTTGAACAAAATATACAAAAGTATTTTGACATTAGAGCCCCCAATGTGGTAAACATCGCTCTGCTTTGGACTTTGTATCAGGGAAATTTACTGAAAAGCTGACAGGTTATGATCATAGGGTCTTGAAACAACTGCCATGGCATCCATGGAGGTGTGACGGTTGACAAGCACAACATTGTTTTGAATGACACGTCAAGTAACTAGAAAGGAGAAATCAACAAATCCTTCTTGCATTTCTCTGGTTCCAGACAGGGTAATGTTTAGCCTCTGAAAATATCATATTTCCATTGAACCGAATAACTCTGTTTAAATAAATTTGAGTGCCAGTGAGGTGGAAGATACTGAACCTGACCAGCATCTACTGTACTGTTCAGGGCAATAGCTTTGCAGTAAGGTTTATGGGAAATAAATGTAGTTCAGACAATGTGAGACAGACTATGTCCCAGATCAACAGATAGCTGCATAGGACAATGACAGAAGTCAAAACAGTGGGGAACATCCATGACTACATATTTAATCCAAGACTTGTAAAAACCAAGACAGACTAGAAATTTCTAATCAAACCTTTCACTTTTTACATGACAACAAATCCAAAATGAACAGAGGATAAACTGGACATGACATGGCATATAACCCTTGTCATTTAACATGTACAAAAACATTACAAAGTCTACATACTTGTCATAAAGTGAGTATGATGTAGTACTGAACTGATTATGATTGAAGTTCCTATCCACAGTATCACTGTAGCACTCTTTCATTTTGTCTTTTTGTTTAACATCACACTCAGCAATACTAAAGACTGCAGATAGTCAAGATTGGACCAGATAAACAATTTGATAGTATAATTGTGTCCAATGCCTTCAGGAAAGGGTGAAATATGATCTACAGAGTCTCCAGGGCAGTTACCAGATCCATTTAATAGCATGTTTAGTTCCTGCGGATCTTTTGTTTTACATCAGACTCTGAAACATTCCAGCTATATGATGGCAGATTGCAGATAGTCAAGACTGGACCAGATAATTCAGCTAGTGATAGTATCAGCTACCCTTTAGGAAATCTATAGTTAACAGATCAATAGAACAGTATCTTTAGGAGCTGGGAACCTATAAATTTACAGTGAGTACAAGCTAACACAAATCTCTGAAAATAGATAGGTTTAATAGAAACAAACATCTCCATTTCAAATTAGCCCCAGTGAGATAAAAGATTCAGAAACTGAACCTAGACTTGCTTCACTGCTGGCTGTATGTATATGGGCCTGAAACTTGAAATACGATAAACAATTCTGACTTTGACTTGACTGCAGTTACAGGAAGGACAGGACTAATATGGTAATGGAAACAAATAAGAGGCATGAGAATATGTTTTATCCTAAAATTCACATGTGATAATGTAATGTGTACTAAAGTAATGCAGGGTTTCACAGTGATACTTTGGACTGTACTGGTAATGGGAGGATATCAATTTGACACACCATTGACACTACTTGACTATGATGAGGTAGCTAATGTTTCACTTCCCTTAACTCAAAATGACAAAGCCAGGGCTTTTTGATGTATTGATCTTGTTCTCTGTATGCTGCCTCCCTCACTTCCATTTATGAGTTTGGTGTCTTAACATAAAGACCTGTCTACAAAACTGGACAGTATCTTGATAGGAAATTCAGACATACAAATACATATGCGTACATTCATTATCCGCCCAAAGGACAAGACACTGTTGTGAAAAACATCTAGGATCAAAAACACACGTGACAGTTGTATTTTTGTGCTTTTGTAGTTTTTTCCTAAAAAAAATTCAATACCAACATATAGTACAGATTGAAATTTAGTCAAAAGGTCATAGAGGACCACAGCTAAGTTACAAACAATCAATTCTCAACAACGGATAAAGACAATCCTTTGACAAGAGACCTGGCGAAGCCACAGCATAGATTCCAATTTACAAGAAAACCTGTTGACTGCAGCTGGTTTTAGTCATAGTCTGGTTTAGAACATATTTCCATAACAAACGACCTGATAAATCAGCATACATGACTCAACACAAATAGGTTAAACTGACCCATACAGGTCCCTGTGAAATCCAAGGGTCTGATCTCTATAATATATGATCTGGTGATCAGGGTTCACTCCACAGGTGGATTTATGAGTAAAATTTACAGAATCACCTTAAGAATGGTTGTTTGGCAACAACGCCTACTTCAATGGAATCTAATATCAGAAGGTACTAGACAGAGCAGTGCTGTAGACCCAATGATGTATGCTTGTTGGCGACACCAAGCCATAGCTCTCTTATTGATCCCAGCTACCCAAGCTTGTATGGCGTATATATTACCCTTTATCTTGCTATTCTTCCTTTTTTCCCTCATAGAAACAGCAAGTCAATATGTCACTGTTACCCTTGGCTGCCAAAACTGTATGGGTTACTGAAGCAAAGCAGGTCAAAGATATTCTTCTACAGCACTTAGAGTCATAACATGGTATTCATATATTACACATGTGCCTGGTCTTTAGGAAATGAGTTTGATGAGCAGCATAATGGCTAAAGAGCCTAGTGTGCAATCAATAATCAGTACCATTACAGCTTGCAACCATGACATAAAAGTATGTAGTTGAGCCCAGATGAAAAACATCAATTTGATGTTAATGCTAGAGCAGTTACTATATGAACAGGCAATGGCAGATGCCTGCTAGAACCTCTTATAATTTTAGATACATCAGAAATGCTGAATACAATGAATGGACCTTGGAGGGCATACCACGACACAAGTTCTTGAGAATCATGATACGTAAATTGGCAAATGAAACAAGGTCATGCTCGCCATGTCACTCCAATCTAGAAATGATGAGATGTGTGCAGTGAGCAAAATAACAACCTCCAGCAAAACATATCTTATCTGTTTTTCATCATTTCCTTGAGAAACATAACCTCATTCACAGGGATACTAAAGTTCTCTCATGTCTTTGTGTAAAAAACTGATAAATCATTTAATTCAATTCCACACTTCTGTAATACATAAGATAAGCACTGACATTGTGTAGGACTTACCAGTTGGTAGTCACAAGACCAACATAGTACATGGTTCGTATCAACGATTTCATTATTGTCAAACATACAAACTAAACTTCTTTATTGTGATATTTCTTTACATTGTTATCTCCCCTGTATCCATGTCTAGAAAAAGGCATTGGACTAAAATTTACTAAAATTTGTAGAAAATGTGACCTGCATGCACATTTAGTGTTAATCGCAAAACAATTTAGCTATCGATATATCCTAGTATGTATTGAAATGCAATTACCTGTATCACAATACACTGAAATATACAGCCCAAGTAAAGATAAACATCACCACCAGTCAAAGTTCAAAGTGATAATATATCTCAAGGTCACCATTGCAGCAGCATAATAGCCACATGACAGCTTCATGAAACACAATTGGCATTAGTCAGAATCAATGATTGTTAATTGTCCAGCTTTTTGTATGTTCCAATACACTGTCAATTTTATTGTCTGCTTATTGTCTCTGCTGAAAACACATGTTGAATGTACACAAGCAGCTGATGAACTGTTCTAATTGAAAGTAATAATGTGCATACATGTATTACATCTGGCATAGAGCTCAGGTCACAAGTCAGTTGAAGTTCTGCACAGAGTGTCCTTGGATGGGAGACCATGTTCAGTAGCTTGACTTGTGCATGTTTCTAAGACTTCAGTCCGAAACACTTGTGATACATGTAGTCTCACCATGGGCAGGGGCAGATATAGTTTTTTTAAGAAAGGGGGGGCACACTATTGCGCTATTGAGAAATGGGTGTGCAGTTAAGGGGGTGGGGTGGGGTGGGGCAGTGGGGTGGGGAGGGAGAGTAGGGGTTGTGTACACTTTATTTTTATGAGAGTTTCAATGGTCATTCAATAAATTTTTAAAAGTTCAAATGGTAAAGTATTTTTTTTAGACAATACTAAATGGTATATGACATATGCAAGTATATGACATCAAACATTTTTAGGTTCGAAATTTCAAAATGTAGCATGCCTTGACTGTGTTGAGAGAACTGTTTTAAAAAATATTAAATATTTTCCTTCCTTATACATATCATAAATATTTATTGCGATTTTATGACATCACTCTTTAAGTCACTGAAAGCCATCAGTGTATAAAAAACACACAGGATGGAAAAGAAATTAGTTCCGGTTTAACTCCACTTGTGATAGTATTTAAATTACACCATTACATGTTAGCCTAGTTCAGCAGTAAAGCCTGAAGGGTTGGAAGTCTGAAAATGGTTCCTATTTTGGTGAAACTTATGAGACCTGTTATGATGCTAAGAAACCAATACAAATCAGGAAAAATTTGGTCGAATCAGGACTGAAACCCATCGTCATACGTTTCTGGCACACCCATGGGACACAACTCTGCACAAGAGATGTCATTAAACTATGCAGTCAACTTGTTACAACTTTTGTTACAAATTTTTAATTAAAAATTGTAGGTCTTTAGGCAATCGCTGCATGAAGCTATGATATATAATTGCTCCTCGCGAAATCACTATTGCATGTAGCAAGTGCAATGTACAGGCTACCGAAAAAAGGCCTCAGTAGTCTTGTCGTAGTCATCTCCCAGTCAATGTGTTGAGCACTTTGTGCATGGAACATGAAACGATTAACGAACGTAACACGAATGAACTACTAGTTCCCAAAAAAGTAAACAGAAATCAACGTTATTTTCTTCATTTGTTTCATACAACATTGCCCTGACTTTAGGATCAATATATCAGACTGAGCAGGCATTGTCTAACACTGGAAACTTGATTAAACCTACCAACATCAGCAAAGAAAACAAATAAATAATTAAAAAAATGACTGATCGTCTTGAATAACTCTAGACTGAAAGTAACAATGAACGTTTTTCCGGAGTTGGTCTGATGTTTTCGGTATTTTGATTCTATTCTGCATTGAAATAAATGTTTGATTATGATCGATATGGAGTATGACTGTGATTCATCGGTATAATTTTGACCTATCACAGATACATACTAATATATTCAATTAAAGAATACTTTTAGACAATGTTAACAGGACTAGGTGTTTTAAACTTATCAGCACTGTGTTCAGGTACAAATATGGAGAAGCTTCTCACTCATTTGGAAACAGGAGAGTTCCACTGACATGCGTACATTTAACAACAAACTCTAACGCTTAGATTAAAAACTAGTCTCTGAAATGAACATCTTTTATAGAAAAAAAGTAAACAAATAAAATATAAGGGAAAAGTATCCTGAGACTTTCTTCATTTTCATCTAGACATGTCACATTTATAGACTTGACTGGGGTTTTGTGGATATATTTGCTTCAGCATCTATATGACAGACTATCTAATGCTTTTCCAATGGAGAGGTGCGTCTGTCATCATAACTTTTCCAACAGAGAAGTACCTAATTGTAGTTGTCACATTTCTAGACCAATTACATCCACTTCAGAAACTTTAGGCTTATCATGCTTATTGCTGCTATTTTGCTATTGTTTTTTGAAGGCATAAACTGCGGCAAGATGTCACAACTAAATCCAGTTAATCGCCTTTGTTCAGTTGTTTACTGTTGCTTTGAACATGGCTGCTAAAGTTTTGACAGACTGACAGGTGATGGGTGAGCAGCTCAGGCACTGACAGCTAATCATAAACATGAACACTGATGTTGACAGAAGAACAAACAGGACTACAAAGTAAGTTAGCTCAATCTGTCAGTTCATTCTAGGCTTGTTCTTTTTATATGATAAAATATGCATCAAATAGGACCAAAACAGTATTTCTTACACCCGTCAAGTCAGTTCACATGCAAACTGTAGTGCAAATGGGCAATGCACTTCCCTTCAGATCGTTATATGATGGTATTCAGATCGTTATTCACCTCCATTACCCCTGTCGGCTTCCAGTTCAATGGAGTGAAGGAACAAGAATAAGCAGAAATCAAAAAGAAATACCATATTGATTAATTTTATCACGAACCTGTTGGGAGTTTATTTGTCTTAACTGTTGTTGTTACTGTAAGCTGCAAGAATTTTCATAACATTTATTGTACAATAAAAAATCTTCTGGCATAGTGGGCGAATGAAGCAGGGGTGGTAACTCTTAAAGCATTCCATATGGAATAATACCCTCCTGTTACTTCACTGCATTGTACCGGAAGTTGGCAGGGGTAATGGAGGTGAAGAACAGTCTGATATACCATGAGTTGCGCTTAAAATGTTGAATAAAACATATTTCATGTGAGTAATTATTAAATACGGACTGGGAAATCTGACAGCACAACCACGTGAGGAAATGGGAGTGTACCTTTGATGGTGGTATTTTATTTCTGACATGAAAATACGTTGCCAGCCTTTGCTCGTTTCGTTCACATATAAGACTGGTCATATTATCTATGCTTTGCAACTCCATATACCTGCGATCAGTTATAAACCTAATTGTTTGATCCACATTCAAGAAGTTAATGAGCCAAAAATTGAAACCAAATTTTACTGATGACAACTTTTTGTTGAATGCATTAAGCAATGTTTTGCTTTAAAAGCTTGATTAAAATGAAAGATGAAAGAATCTACATCGAAACGTCTCTTAATACAATTAGTGGATAAACAACATGTGTTAATGAAGGAACACCAGACCTCCATCAGCAAACTCGACCAGAAATTGGCCATCTCTGAACACATTCTCAAGAACCCTGGACATTCAATTCGATGGGAGGACACTAGGATACTATCTACTAACAACTGGCGCCAAAGGAAACTACAAGAGGCCATCGAGATCGGAGACAGAAACCAGCAATCAACCGTGACCAAGGAGTGTACCTATAAAGTGCCTGGGACTTGTTGATAAATTAAATTAACCTCATCTATCTGTGTACATTCAATCTATGTAATTCATTAGTGTTTACACAACAGTGTGCCAATACATAGCTAATCCACCTGTGCACATCCTTATCATCACCCCTAATCATGTACATCATAATTACTCTTATCCCATCATGTGTATGTCATCACCATTGGCTTCCATCCTCAATCCCCAATCATGTACATCGTCCTTAATCCCCAATCTGTGTTATGCAAACATAATCTTACCATTGGCTTCCATCATTGTTATCATAACTGTCGGCTTCCTATCAGTACTTCTTTATACTGGCTTACAACTTTTGTTAACTTATTCCACTTGTTACTTTCTTATTTTTTACCTGTACATATAAATACAGCTCTGTACCCCATTAACTCCGAAACGTTGTGTTCTCATAATAAAGAAGTTGATATCCATAAAAATCTTCATTCTTATGTATTTCACTTCTAAATGCCCTTCAAAGACTTAACATCATGTATTGGCCAATTTCTGGGTGTTATTGTGTATTTGAAGCACGGGAATGCATTTGGAACTGACGGCATTGCCCAGAGGTTTCAAATGAATTATTCCCGTGCTTCAAATACTCAATAACACCCGGAAATTGGTCAACACATGATGTTTATCGACATTGTAAACACAAAAGTAAACCAAAGGGTTTTACTGTGTGCACTAGTTTACATCACGTACGGGTACAGCAGTGAAGTGTGATCAGCAGGCCATTTCACCTGCATCCCGTGGTAGCATCTGGAGCTGCTCATTTGTGACATCTTTCCAACTTTACGACACAATATGATTTGAATGACGTCACCACTATTGATGACACAACAAAACAGTTGTTTACATGTCAATATGTACTGAAAAGTCTTGCAGTTTCCAGGAATCAAATACCATTTGATCATATTTTTCAACCAATCAGATTACAGTGACTTTTGGTTTACAAAAAACAAGAAATTGTCATCCAAAAGGTTGTTTCATTACTGTGCTTTATACCCAGTTTATTCAAAACGAACACCCAAGCAAGAAGATTCAAAACGAACGAAAAACAAATTTCATCTCTACCAAGTCACATGTGAAATGTATGGTTGGATGTGTGAGTGAGTGAGTTTTATGCTGCACTTAGCAAAATTCCAGCTACATGGCAGCGGTCTGTAAATAACTGAGTCTGGACCAGTGATCAATGGCATGAGTATCGATCTGCGCAATTGGGAACTGAAGTGTCAACCAAGTCAGCAAGCCTGACCACCTGGTCGCCTCTTACGACAAGCACAGTCGTCACCTTTCATGGCAAGCATGGGTTGCTGAAAACCTATTCTACCCTGGACCTTCACGGGTATGAATGTGAACAGAATGTAAAGAAAATAAACTAAACTATATGAACACCTACATATTAATATGTTTATCTCTTCAACACATGCAATCTTGAACAGTACAATAGTAATACTTTGCCAGAATTCTAAGATGCCTCATTAAAAGATCAAAGGAGCTGACAATACTTTATACACTTTATGCATTGCTTCCCACTGCATTGATGTCATAATGCCATTTTCATGATGCCACCTCCTAATTAATGTATCCTTGATAACCAACATCACAAAGCAAGTCAGTGGTCATTACCTAGTTAAGTCTCCTACAGTATAGTGTATTTCCTCTAATAATCACCCATGAGCTTATTTTATTAAAAGACTTCCTATTGGAGACCATATGCATACTACATAATATCCATCAACCTATGCCATGTGGGACAAGAAGTTATCACTAAAGGGATCATTCCTTAATAAATGTATTTCTGGATCAGAGGGAGAATAAATCAGTCACTCCTGGGTTCCGCAATTCCGCGGTTGCAGAAAAAATCATGGAATTTACCTTTCCATGCAGAAAAACATCTGTATTTCTGGATCAGAGGGAGAATAAATCAGTCACTCCTGGGTTCCGCAATTCCGCGGTTGCAGAAAAAATCATGGAATTTACCTTTCCATGCAGAAAAATGTCTGTATTTCTGGATCAGAGGGAGAATAAATCAGTCACTCCTGGGTTCCGCAATTCCGCGGTTGCAGAAAAAAATCGTGGAATTTACCTATCCATGCAGAAAAACGTCTTGTCCGCGGAAAACGCGTTTTCTTACTCAAGATGTGATGTGTACTGTACTTAGCATTATATCTGTGTTCGAGAATTAAACTATGAAGGTCTGTATAATGTTTTTGTTGTTTTTCCTAAATGTTTTAAAGCACAATGAATTGCAGAATATTGAAAATTAGGGTGCAGAATTTGCTGAAATTTGCCGCAGAATTCTTAAAAATCTGCCGCAGAATCCAGGAGGGGCTGATAAATTCATAAAAAATGTACCCACTGTTTATTAGAGACCCAGCACTTGAAGTTGTTAGAAGCCCAGTGCTTATTTCTTAAACATGTGCTTAACCCCCTACGTTATAAACACCTTCCCCCACCACACACACACAGACACATTATACACTTTGCACTTATTAGAAGAAAGGAAAAATACAGCAACTTCATAGCATCCACTTTCATGGTTTGCAGACAGCTAAAAAGCAATGTCCGCATACTACTGTCCCAAATTGCATCTGCGGAACATTGCATGACATGTCGTCTTCATCTGGATGAACTGATCTAAACTATACTTGAACTAGAAATGCAACATTCATATTGCCCTGTATGGGTTACAGTAATCTCAAATTTTATCAATTAAAAAATAGAAGATATTTAACTCCGACATAAACCCAAAATTTGATCATTTGTATTCTTGGGTAACTTGTTGCATGTTTATTCACCCCCAAATCCTAATAGTTAGATACTGCCTTCAAAAGAGAAGTGTAAACTTATACCATAATATAAATGTTATTATTGTTATTGTTATTATGATTACAAAATATCATGACTAACCACAGCTATGCATTCGTTGGGATGTGTCTCTTACTTCATGCTCTGACAACCTGTTGCCTAGTTTAATAAATATGAACCCAATGAATGATAGAATACCACATATTTCATGTTTGTCATCACCAGGCCAGCTCATCCACCCCATTCAACGGCCATTGGCTGCGAGTCTTGTGACAGTTACTCTATGTCAACCTGTCGACTATATTTAGATTCCAAGGCAAGCGGCGTGTACTTACCTCATATCTCCCACTGGTGAAAATAAGCATCGAAAAAGGAAGGGCAGTCCCAACAATTGCATGAGTTGAAGGCATTCCGTACTCGAGTTCATATCGAGTTTCAAGTCGAACGACGGGAGGGGACTTGGGGCGTGGCAAACGCACGATGTCCTTAGTTGCCTGTCCAAAATACATGCATATACACCACACTAGACATATTCTCCGGGTAACATAGGAATCAAAATTCCAAAAGGAGAAGGAATAAAATGTTACATAAAATAGAGCATTTCCAAGTTGTGCCCCGAAGGAAAATAAATAGTACAAGAAGGCGTTTTCGATGCGGAAAGGCACTGTACCGGTACGTATCACGCCGTTCAATGCCTTCTTCTTGCCTTTATCCGATATTTCATGGTTTTTCACAGCACCGTTCCTGTGTTTGACTGGTGAATCCGAATCTTGGTTTCTGTGTGGTTTACTGTCTGCCACCTCGGAATCCATTTCCCTACCTGTATTGGAATAAACACCATTTACAAGCAAAGCTTTCCCATTCGGATAGGTGTCTGGGGAAATACCGTTGAGATGCCGGGTTATATCACCATTATGCTTGCTTTCGTCATTAAAATTGACCAAATCTGGTGTGTGGATAATACCACATGCCTTTTGGAATCTTGCCACTACCTCCGGATCGCTGGTGTAGGACAAAACACGCCGAAGAAGTGACATATCGGCTGATTTCTCTTGGAATTTGGACCCGTCCTATCTTAACTGCCGGTCCACTTGCGAAGGTCGAATGGAGAAAGGGCGGGTAACTCTCGTACCACGTGCTGTACCTGTACGATTAAACCATAAGTGTCATGATATAAAGAACAGTTATCGCACTGTGTTATATATAACCAGGACCATGATCATCAGATTGCAAGGTGGATTGTATAAGACCATAAACACCTCGAACACGCATTGTTTCAATATAGTCCGTTTTATTTCAGTCATTAAATTAAAACTGACACACGACTTCATCGATTTATTTCACTGAGAGGAACGCGCTGAAGGAAAACAAATTACGAAGCAAATCCTATTTTCCCCCATTTTCGAAATTTTAATCACATGAACGCAGCTGAGAATGCCCGACCTGGTATGCTTTCAAGGATGACATATTCTTTCCTATTCATTTGTTCAAGCCAGTCAACCTTCCTTTACTCTGAAGACAAACTTTCTGTTTCTGTGCCAACGTACAGTTTAACATATGTATATTAACTTCTAGAACACACATGAAAGAATTGTATTCTTCCTTCAAACTTGCATGTTAAAATTATATGAATTAATACGTATATTTACAAGGATTGTCACAATCGTAACCCTGAAAACGGTGTTTCTTAAAGAAACTGTGATAGAAACAACAAATTGAAACAAGAAAAAGTAAACCAAAACGTTGGTTGTGTTTGCATTTAAGAAAATGCAATGGACGCACGTAACAAACTACGTAGCCATATGTGAATGTGTGTCGATGGTCTTTCTTACTTCAAACGACCCTTGCTCTTGTACGCTTTGTAACGGAAAACAATAGTCATAGCTATTTATAAATCTTTCACGCTCAGGAACATACCTGGTGCTTTGTTAACACATCTACACAAATCTCATTCCTCCCATCCTGTTGGATTGTATCCTCTGGTCATGCTTCCGCCATAGCCATCTGGTCTGGTGTCCTGAGTACGAGATCTCTTCTCAAGCTGATGTGTAACAGGAATGAAACTGACTGTTGTCAATACGCACGTGGCCCAGTCAGCTGATGATGTAATTGTGGACTTCGGGCTAGTCGCCAGGCAACATGTAGGTTGGGTTACCGGTGTCAAAGTTCACGTATAGAAACCCAGTGAACTGTTGATAATAAGCAGTTATCCTATTATTTGGGAGTAATGCCAAATAAGTAAATACAGCTGATGCATCAGTCCACACGCAGAACAGTGAATACGTATAGTATTCCTAACTGTTAGAGAATCCACACATTCAAGAATCCACACATTCACAAAATATCATGGATGTCAGCCTCTTTATTGCATACACAACCACACCCCCACCCCCACTCCAACCCCCTTCGTCACGTGACATCAATAATATTTCGGGTTATACTTAATCACCAACTTCTATAATTTTCTTATGCTGAGGCATAGTCTCTGAATATATATAATTTTGATAGTAACAAACCCATTTTAATTGCAAAGGAGCCCCGGGGAGACCAGAGAATCTGAACCTGAGGAAATCTAGACTTGCTTTGTCAAGGCTTTAGCTCTGCAGAGAAATCTTGGCAGTAGGCAAAATGATGTGGTTCGTGGGCTCTGAGACAGACTATGAATGCCTCCGAGTTCTAAGAATTCGTATAATTTTCAGTATTGGTTTGCACAGAATACATCGTAAAGTTCAGAGTTCGATGTGTAACCGTATGTTTTCCAAGACTGTTTGCCTGAGAAAAAGAGGTCGAAATGTGGAGGTCAGCATTGTTCTCTACATTACTTCTATAGCATATATTTTACTTCTTTGTTTAAACAGAAATAAATAGGATTTTCCATTACAAAGGACACTGGAGGTTTTGTTCAGAAATGAACAAAATAAAATCGATTGACACACAGGTTACTCTGATACAGTTTTATGGTAATATGAATAATTCATGAAAGTTAAATACAATTGTTAGCGCTTTGCACTTTTGTTCTGGTGTTAGCTCCAATAAAAGAAAATATGAAACAAAGAAGTAACGTGACTTTTGACAACTGTACTAACGTCAATGTATATCCTGTGTAATATAAGTAACTATGATACATACCTGAAAAAAAGGAAAATGTATCAATTCATACACTATTTATTGTTATCAAGAGGTTGTTCTGACACTGTGAAATGATCATCATTCAACCTGTCAAACACAATACTGTCATGTTTCAGGGGCCTTAGGTAACCTGTTCATTGTCTTTGTACGAGTACTGTTTGTCAGCGTAGGGAAACGCCGCATATCAAGAGCTTCTTATATAACCACCTAAGAATGTACATCTGTTAGTTATGTAATACCGCAAGCGTTATACGCAATATTATACACATACATCTCTGTGTTATGAATAGCCAATGGGGGAATTTAATACCTTATATCACCACAACGTTTTAGTCATATAACAACAACAATTTACAATCTGTCAAAAAGTGTCGAATTAAAAAGGCAGGTTTGATATCGAATGGGCGATAAGAACACCGATATCCTGCACACAGGTCGGAATCATTTTATTTGATTGCATGAATATTGATATTAATTGTTGCAAATCTCTGAACCTAATAAACATTTAATAAGTGAAACAGGTTGGGGAAAATGGGGAACCTGTGTACCAACAAACTCGTTAGTGTAGAATATGTACATGGTACGGTGGGTTGAGTTGATCCTGACATACTTCACTTAATTAATCCCTGAAATACATTAATAAGCACGAATCGAAAGCAATCGACTTGAACCGGAACAATCCAGATTAATTAGGTGTAAATGCTTGTGAATCCTTTCTGATCACCGCATTAAAGATCTTGTTTCAGCCGATGTATCATCTGGTGTGTGTAGCACATCATCACGGCGAGCCATCCCTCGCCCCTTCATCCTAGAGAATCGTGGTTCGGATAACTGTATCGCTAGTCTTTCTCCAAGAGTTTGGAGGGCATACTGAAAAAGGTGCAACCCCTATCTAAAATTACACATTTGCTCTGCATGACCTCCAAAATACACTTCCAGTGTGTATCATTACAGTGTTTGCACAACTGCATTTTAGTGTTCCCTTTGATGTCATATGACGTCACTGAGGATCATTGTTGAGAAAGGTCCGATGTTGTTGAAATGGCGAACATGACGTCATCCTTTGTTCATGACGTTTCAGATAGATAGAGGATACTAAACTACCTTCCGTGTAATACCATTTTTATTAAACGAGTTAATGATTTGGTATCAAACGAGCGAAAGTTTAATGAAAATGGTATTTAACGGAAGCGAGTTTAGTATTCTGTTTATTACTCGCCAACATAAATTGACAGAAACTGCGGCGAAATTGCCTATAGTGTGAGGACACTCAGCTGTCAAGTCAAACAAGGTCTAGTAAAATCGCGACATCAACATTAGCATTGTGACGTCACAACTTTGAACCATTTTGACGTCATAGGTCAAGCGGTATTACACTAGTGTAATATTGAAGTGAAAATATTACACTGCAGTATCTTCAACGGGCGAGTAATAAATTATATTACGCCATCTGAACGATTGGGTGTCCTCAGTCTGTTAAGCCTGTCTCCGACTTTTTTCTGACCTATCGAAACTCAAAGTTGCCGATTATCTCTCCACAGCGCAGCGTGGTGTCCCGAACCAAATTATCTGCAATTAGAAATAGTCAGTTGGTAATTACCTTATTATTTGCAAAACAATTTTGTGCCGCGAAGGAATATGGATTATCCATTGATTACATCGATTGTCTTCCAGAACAGTGGAACAGAGGCCATTATTAGGGTCAGTGAGTATGCCAAATTCCACCCCACCTCTACCCTTCCACTAATTATGCACTGTTTGACGGAAACAGAATCGTATATATGACAGGTCGAACCCATGAAGATCCTGGTTAGTATCGATCTCCTGCAATAGATGCTTGTGGGAAAAGGCGACAAACAGGATAGGGTGGTTAAGCATGTTTGTCCTAGATGAGACATGTCATCGTATACCATTTGAACTGATCCATGCTTCTGTCAGTCCTGGTGTCGATCACTGGATTGTCTGGCCTAAATTTGATTATACACAGACCGCCTTTATATTGTGGAATGCGGCGTTAACTGTCAAACAAAACAAGCAAGCAAGAGTCAACAGGTCAATTATTGTCCAAATCTTTGAAGAAGATTCAGAAGTGGAATATATAAGGAAAGCAAGATTTATGGAAGTCAACATCATTATTGGGAATAACATGTACGGCGTTTCGGGGTGTATGCTTTGAGGAAGGAACAAACATTCGTGTTATTCACAATAAAGAAGTTGACATCCATCTAACGTCCTTTTCGCTTACAGTCCGTTGCGAATCCCGTTTTACATACTAGTATAGAATTCTGAGGGTGCGACGTATGTCAAACATTCCGTCTGTGGACAACACACTGGTCTTCAAGGGCTTGTGAAAACGGAAAGACTGTGACAGCTCGTCTGACGAAGGGCTGTCAACAATCACGTGTTAGATCAGGCAGTCAGGTCGGATTAGACTTGTCTTGTCCTGACCACGGTTGGCCTAAAAGCCTGAACAAACATTTGTGAACCCGCGGACGAACTTGGGTCATGTATGTTAATGACAACATGCTCTTAACATATAAGCTGTTAATAGCAGCATTACTCGTTCGCCCAATTGACAATACCACAGACCAATACCATATCCGTCAAAATGAAGTAAAAAGAGTGTCAGATTTCCCACTAGCACATTAGTTATGGAGGTAGATATAGTTAGCAGTATATACTGAGTCAAAAAAAACCTTCACAAATGTAATTTCTAAAAATTATGAATAATTTTTCTTTTGACACATCTATGTATCAGAAATGGGATCACAATCTTTCGACTCAAGAAAAACGTTAGCAAAGCCCACTCAAACCTATCCATTCGTCGTGCAAAGTTTTGCACGTGCAGTTGATCTTTGTAACAAAGTTTTCTTTATTTGCACGTGCTGAAAACACAGTTTTAAATCACAGTTCTAACAGTACTTTACATTGTTCAAATGTGCAACGTGAATGTACTGTTGGCATGTTGCAAGCAGGAAGATCAGTTCTTGACGTCGGAAGAACAATGGGATGCAGCCGTCGAACTGTGTATGACTTGTGAGGTCATCCACAACAAACTGCCACCATTTTTGATCGCCCAAGGTCGGGTCGTCCACGTGTGACGCCACAAGCAGAAGACTGTCAAATTGTCCTACATCACCTATGTGACAGATTTCTCCCAGCTGACATGTGTAGAGGTCGACTGTCTTCACAGACCATTCGAAATTGGTTGCTGGCTGCCAATCTCCATTCTCAATGTCCATATCGTGGGCCAATACTGACTGCGTTTCATCAATGTCAGCGTCTGCTGTGGGCCCAACATCACCTCCAATGGAACCAGAGAGACTGGAATCAAGTCGTCTTTAGTGATGAATGCAGGTTTATCCTGAGATTCACAGACGGCAGCCATAGAGTCTAGAGACGATGTCGTGAATGGTATGCCCAATGTTGTGTTTAGGAAGTCGACAGGGGCAGAAGTTGCATGGTGTGGGGTACTTTCTGTAGGAACAACGGTTCCCGACTTCTGGTCATTCGTGGAAACATCACAGCTGCTGCTTACCACTACCAGGTGCTCACCCCTGAACTCATGGCCCAGGTCTACAGTTCCAGCATGATGATGCTCGGCCGCATATAGCGATGTTGACACGAAATTTCCTTCAAAACATTGGAATCAACGTCATGGATTGGTCATCAAGGACCCCTGACTTTAATCCAATACAGTATGTTTGGGATGCACTTGGGAGAAGGCTTCGTGGTCTTAGGAACCAACCTCAGAATTTGCAGGAACTTGGTGCTGCCTTGCAAGACCAATGGCACAGAATCCCCAACCACGTGTTCACAAGCATCAGGCAGTCGATGAGGAGAAGGTGTTCGGCAGTGGTGAATGCGCGGGGCAGCCATCGAGCTTAGAAATTTCGAATATTTATTCTTGTGACTTGACATTCTGTCTACCCATGTTTTGGAACAGTGGAACTGATTGTGGCACTGTCAGTGTATTGAGTAAATCAAACAGGTCACAGCAATGAAATAATAACAATTTAACCATCTTACCATTTCTTGTTCTTTTATAGTAAGAAAGAATGTGAAGTTTCTTTTTTGACCTTAGTATATATTCTCGCCCTAAAACACCTGGGCATGCCATGTTTTTGACTGATGTTTTAGAACTTGGCAAGTAACAACAGCGAGTGTGTTAGTGAGCAATAGTATCATGATGTTTCTCTGTAGATTCCCGAGTCTGAATGTTTTTGACCATGGTATAAAAATCTAAACCAAACATATCATCAATAGAAATAAGTAGTCATTCAATAACCACAATGTAATGCAAAATTTAATTGTAAATTAATTGTAAATTGAAATTATGTTTCCAAATGTCTTCAACTGTCCCCCCTCTCAAGGTGACACAGTGTGATATTGCTAATATAGTTTTTACAGTTGCCTTAACTGGACTTTGCTCTCTGCTCACTGAGATGGAGTAGATGGACACCTTATGTGTACTGAACTTTGAGGTATATCACCCCCTTAATTGGGTACTGAAATCTTGTGAACGAGAATCTGTGAAAAGTGAAGAGTGTATCAAATGTAAAAATACCCCCAAAACAAGCAAAACAAAAGAAAAAAAAAAAATCAAAACAAAACAAAAAACAACTTGTAGGTCAAAAAAGCACAGAGCCGATACTTAACACCAAAGTCTGCTTTCTGGCTTCACAAGGTAATAGTACTAGTCCATTTGTATAGAGCATGTATCCATGCACATTGCAAGTTCCCTATTATGTGAGGAGAGGCACTAACACAGGCAGTTTTGCCAGTTTCCCAGTCCCCTCAAACCCTGATATACTATACAAATATATGAGGGGGTATCAAAAAGTTCCAATTTTCACCAAGAAGTTATTGTGCAATCAGGATAAAATCAGTGATCCTTGTCTAGTTACTGGACATAGAACTATCTAATTCACTAAATCCAGTCTTGTACTGTTTGCTCCTACAAACCAGTACCTCCATGTATGAAGAAGATTGAGGCAGGCAGTGTAAATTGTTATTAATTTTCTTTTTTCACATAAAGGTTTGCACTGCACAACAAATACAGGATGAGATGAAATCTGTTTATGGTGATGATAGCCCATCCTATGACACTGCTGAGAGATGGAAAAGGAATTTTCAAACCAGTCAAAATATGAGCCATGAAGTGGACGCCCCTCGCTGACTGATGACATGGACACTGTGAAGAAAGTCGAGGCACTGGTTCAAGAAGATCGCCGTGCAACAACATAAATGGTTATGCATGAGACTGACTTGAGTTATGGAACATCATTCATAACTAACTGCACATGACAGATTCCCCGGAACATGTCACAGCAGGTGTTGGAGCTTCTGGAGTTGGACGAAGGGGATTTCTTCAGAGTCTTGTAACCATCGTTGAATGAGGAGTCTATTTGAATGATCCAGAGATGAAGAATGGAAGAAGAGGTGGGTGTAATTCTGATAACATGAATGGGGTCATTCAAGAGGTGGAGGATTGGCTTTCTATGAAATCAGGGGACTTCTATTCAGCCGTTCTGTGCATGGTCAAGAAACGGTGGCGATGGTGGCTATGTAGAGAAGTCATAAGGACACAAAAGCATTATAATGTTTCTACCCTGAATGAGTCTTGGTGATCATTAGAGCTTTTTGATATCTCCTCCTATGTCATCAGAGGAAAATAAATTTTGTTTAATGCAAGCTCAGAGCCCTGATATATTGCCCCTGGTCAACGAGTACAGAAGACTTCCTGTGGAGAATACAACTGGTTACCTGTCAGGCACTCTAGGTTCAAATTCAGACTACCATCATATCATACCAGGTACCCAAACTCCCTTGCCTCAGTTGGGACCACATGTACCACATGCACCCCTTGCGGGTCAGGACTGAAGTCCTAAAAACTCTCAGGAGTCAAGCTGCCAAACACTGCCCCCCATCCAAGACCTCACTGTGCTGAACTCTGCTTGTAAAGTTTTTGGGAATCCACAGTGGGTGAGCAGGTTAGACAGCAGACCGTGTGCTGGCAAATTAATCATGCTGATCCCGTTGAGGTCTTGGCTTGGGTTGTCAGCGCCAGCAGGCAGCAGGCTGGACTCTCCCATGTTTTCTGCAAAGTTTCATGGTTTATTCTATCTTTTCTTCCTTTTTTTTCAATTCTAACTATTAGTAACGTAATGTATATGTTAAATATACATTCACCTTTCTTTGTAGCACCTTGAGGGAGCATCAAATGCACAGATACAGGCACAGTTACAAATACCCACTATTATTATTATTTTATCCCTATCAAGAGCATTCACTGGGGGATAAAACAGTGTGTGCTAAAATATGAATTTTGCAGAGTTGTTCCACTCTTGAAGCAAGAATCTGCTAATCATAGTCTGAAATTCAGATTGCCCCAGATCTTGACCCTTAACACTTATGCACTTTGCATTTGTGGTTTTGTCAAGTAACCTATAACCTTTATATGACAACAACAACAATATGTTTGACAAGGGACTAGTCTCCTTGTGTTCTGTCTCCTAAGTGCAATCACTCAGTTGCTAAAATGCACTTTTAAAGGAGTGTAAATGGTGTTAAAGGCTGAGATCTTGTGTAAAGAGAGATACACTGAAATACTTTCATAACACACAAAACTACCTAAATTAGGGAATTGGATTATGGGTGTGATATTTGTCATGAGGAATATTTAAGTTATTTAACACCCAGCATGTACAGATATACATTGGTATATGGGAGAGCATGATATTTAGCATGATTTCATTGGCTATAATCACTAAAATGTTTATTTGAAAACTTCATATTAACTTGGAACAGTTTTAAACTTACAGAACAGGAATAATCTAGCTCATAAATCTGCAGTGTCAAGCAACAATGAGAGAAATATTTTCTTTAAGCACTAAGAAAGTTTAAGTTGTTAACATTTAGTATAAATGATGCCAAATTGATGGTTTGACTGACAGTTTTAACTTTCTTGGCTGTCAGTTAAAATATTAGGAAGTGTGTAATAATCATGCAAACAAAACTAGGAAAATGATCATGGTCTCCTTTCACAAGCAACATTTACTAAATTTAACCTTAACCCCCAGTTTTTAACACTGTCCTAAGGTTACTTTAGACTTAGGTAACCTTAGTGCAATGTTAAAGAATGGGGGCTAACTTTAGTAAAGGTTGCTTTGTAAAAGGAGTCGCTGGCAACTTAAATGTCAAACAACTATCTACTTCAACTTTGGTTTATTAAGAGCTTTATTTTCAGTTAACCGTTTAATTTTATACAATTTCACATTCATATCATACAACACAAATTTTGAACTTGTGTAAAAATAACCGATGTGAAGAAAGCTATTTGCATTTTCAACAGATAAGACTAGGCTTATAAGGTCACCATAACAGTTTCTTTGTACTTACACTCTCCAGCATCTCACTTTCAGGTACTCTTGCTACCAATGTTACAGTAATAGCAATTCCATTATGTTTGTCAATGCCCACTGATTTTCCTCAAAACCGCCAAAAGATGATATAAGAAACTCTCTGCAATGCTTGAGATGAATCCCAAACCTTTCCCAGTTCTATGAGGTCTTTCTTGGGAAAACAGTGGGAGGTAATTTGGTGAGGAGTGTGTATGATGAACAAGGGACAGAATAAGATTCATTATACATGGAATAAGCTAAAACTGATGGATGTGGAGAGATCTGATCTCAAACTGAGCAAGTATTTACCCTTGCTGAATTATTAAAAGAATCTCAGTAAATATGTAGACAGTGATCACATGATCAGATGTCTGACTGATGTTGAGAGTCGAGTTTTCAGTACATATAGTGGTGGTTAAAACAACATGGACATATCACTATTGTGAGTTTTTGGCAATTTCTTCTTCAATCTCTTGCATGCTTTGTAACACAGATGATAAATGGTCTTCATCCATCTCAAAACGTATAACATCACCAGTCTGAAAAGAAATAGAAAACAACTCTTATGATCATACTTCCAGTTTATACTTTTTAATGCTAGAAATTTGTAACAATCCTTACAATGCAGCCTGTGGCCATCATGTTACGTGGACATTCTTTTATGATTTGTTGTGGTGTTGAGAAACAAAACACATGAATTTGAGTACAGTACATGAAGCTCATAAATTTCATCCAAACTTTGCTATTGGTAAGACACACTATATGAAGTACTGTTTTCAAATAATGACTGACGGAAGTACTGTGACACAAATTAAACTTAAAAATTTACACCCAAAAACTTCATGCTGTTCTAGATTCATATTCTCTTTTTTTCAGTAATCCTTCCTTTTCCCTGAAAATAATATTTTTAGACTAATATTCTAAATAATTACTTAATTACTTTTTCAATATTCTGGCCATCACTGATGTGCAATTCCATAATGGCTGAAGGAGTGTTGATCTCATCAATGTGACGAGCCTGAGATTTCAAGTCAATTCTCCATGACACTTTCTGGAGTGAATTACCCCATGTTGTATGAGCCACTATACTGTCATGTATTTTCATCTTATTAGATTTCCAAAACTTTCTGAAAACATTTGCTTGTGCCTCTGTTAGGGCTCCTTCCTTTCTTTTCATCTGTGCAGTGATGAAAGCTTCAAGTTGGGTCATATCCATGTCTGCTGACACCATGCTCTGTAATAATAACATGTGTTCTATGAATATTGTCACCTTACAGATGTGGATGACTTTGAAATATTATTTATATTTTGCCGATCACTTGCATGTATTGGCCACATATATCACGCAAAAAGGAGGATATATTTAACATGACTCAACTGTGAGTTATGGTGATCTATTCTGCAAATGTTTGTCCAGTAGAATAAATATTAAACCTGACAACTGTCATTGTATTAAGAGCTGTCTTCAATGTCAGCCCAGTTGGTTTCCTTTTTGTTTTTTTCGTTGCATTCTTGGTGATATGAGAACCAACTGAAAAGTTGAAAACACATTTACAAGACTGTACCTGAGACACATATCTATTATGCAGTCTGACCCTATAAAATCCAGCAAGGGTAATTCTTATCAATACATGAATAATACTTCCAGATAACATATGATGTAAGGTGACACACGTTTACCATAACCTTTACATTTTGAGTCAAAATGATCCACGAAGAATTCTTATTCGAATAAATACTTTCATATTAGTGCATCAATCATGTTCAGCGTCATATCTCTTCCTCCTGGGATATCCAGACACTCAATGCCAATGGCAATGCAAAATAATAAGATCGTGCATTTAACATGCTGTGTTCTGAAATATAGATCATTGGATCACATCAATCATTTATAATAAGCATAAAATAATATTAAGCAAACCTCAGGCAAACAAATTTGAAATATGAAAAGTTGCATGACAGTATGTCTGTCAGTTGTTCCGAACATACCCAAATGAGGTTGAAAGTGCATTTATGAATTGTGCCAACATACACCTGTAACAAGACCATCCTAAGAGTGAAATGGAAGATAAATGAAGATTCGGTTCAACAGCAAAGCCAAGGAAATAGCTAGCAGTCATGCTAAGAATTTATTGCTATAAATTACAATATTATTATTAACATATATTTTCAAAAGTAATTTGTTCGGGTTACCTAAATAGACAGTCAGAGCACGGTTCGTGCAAAATCTATAGTTGGTAAGAGTGCCTCCTGTTCCCCCATCTCAAATAATTTTTATTCATTGACATATCCTAGAATTATTAACAAAAACCTATAGTTAAACAGTAAGAAATGCCATAATACTGTTACCAATGATCAGACTCTGAATGTAAAAGGGGGTGTTTCCCCATGTTTGAGAATGTTGGATTCATCATCGTTTCATATAAAGTTAGCTACCTTTAACAAAGAAGAACATCTCGAAAGTAATTGATTAAACTGGTCTTCAGGAAGATCAGGGTATACTTCATCTTTCAGAAAACTGTCAGTTATATCTTTATCCCCGTAATAATTTCGCCGTGCTATGCCGTTCAGCAATGCAAGGGTACTTTTCGGGTCGTCCGCCATCTTTCTGTCATGTGACCATTTTATGGACTGAAGAACAAACGAAATATTTACCATAGTGTAATGTTGTATCTGAAACATGGTGCATGTCTTCCATGTTACAGATTTTCGGGACCTGTAATTTCAACAGACTTATGAATCCAAAAATCGCATTTTTAGCCTCTTTATTTTGTCTGGGTTATTAAGAATTTACAATTACAACATAGCAAGTCCTATATTTAGCATACCCAAAATGGCGGCCTCCATAGCAGGAGTGCGAAATGTGAATCCTAGTCTTGATGGGGTTTCTGCTGAGCAAGAACAAGATGCTAACTCCGCTTTAACAGAGCTGGACAAAGGTGCTTAAACGCCAAGGGGATTGTGGATTATCGAGCTAATTAACGGCAGTTTGCTCGAAGTTTTCCTGCTTGTTCGGCGATCGAAAATGGAACTTTCAGATATGGTTCAGATTTCGATCACTTCACTACATTTTAGCAATGAACACTTAAGACCAGTTATTTCTAGTTTTCTAACTTCAGAAATTGAGACAGAGGTCATCTCTGAGGTTAATGATATCTTAATTCTTGACGCCTAAAAGTGTAATTAAATGATAATGATACTAGACAAAAACTGTCATGCCTTATCAAAGTAACTCATGTTTCTCGATGCACAATGCCACTTGAAATCAGTTTAACTGGAGACCACATAATAATATTTTTATTGGTTTTACTTTGTTCAGGGTACATATCAATAGTACCTGTGCAAACAATGACCTCTTCAGTGTAAATTACTAAATTAAAAGATTCCATTAACAGCATCTGAGTAATAGAATGAACGTAGTGTTTGGGTCCCCATTGCACTAATGTACCCAGATAGAGATGTACATGTAATGTAAAGTTGACATCAAACAGAGAGCTAGCTATCTCAGACTTTCTAAAGAAGTCTTGCTTGTTGAGTTACATGATTTTGTTTTTGTTTACAGGCCTGCGATCCAATCGCATTGGATTGCAGTGTGAGGCAGTTGTGAAATACCCTAGGCTGTTTGAAAAATATCCATTCCCTATTCTCATAAATTCAGCTTTGCTGAAGTTAGCTGATGTATTTAGGGAAGGGTGAGTTTACCAAAGAATTTAGGAATGAATATACTTATATTTATTCTCATGGTAGGCCAACTAATGAAAATATACTCTTCAAAAAGAAGAAACTATACATAGGAAAAAGTTTTGACACAAACCGGTCTATGCTGAATTTCATTGTGTGGATGATTGCCAGTGACAAAACATTTGAAAAAAGAAAAGTTGAACAAAAAGTAACATTACACTCACGTCTGTACTAAAACAAGCCCTACGTGAAATCCAAGTGCATCATGAAATTGTATATCACCTTAAGCAGAAGCCTATGACTGAAGGCTTTAAGAAGCCACATTGATGGTACTTCACATGCACTGCTAAACCACTATACATGACAAGAGAATGAAAAGACTGACAGAAGCACATAGACACAACACATCAGCCGTATACAAGGATGGGCATCGCAGCATGAGCTGACAAAGCACATCAGTATATCCAGACCATCTCAAACCTATGCACCCAATACAAAAATACTGGCAGTGTTAATGACAGACCCACGTCAGGTCTACCTAGAGTTACCAATGTTACCTAGAGTTACCCAGAATCGCTACATTCAGTTGAAAGGTCTTCTTTCAAAAAACATAGCCGCATCTAAATCTAAATCCATGGACTGCACTGAATTTCCAACCAGACAGTGTGCAACTGGTGAAAGAAGCCAGACTTTAGTCAGAAGACCAGCCCAGTGTCAGATTGTTCCCTTCATGATTGTGTCCCAATCATCCATTTGTCCACTATAAATATGAGTGTCTGTAAGAATGCGTGTGACTGAATCTACAACTCATTAACACATGCTAAATGTCCCAAGATGTATTTCTGAGAGAAAAAATAAAAATGTGTTCCTCCCTTGTCACTTTTTGTCAATCAAAATTTAAAAAAAAAAAGTTCTACTGCCCTTATCACTTTTGAAAAAAATGTGCCTGAGAAACTTTGATTTTTTTATGCAGCCTAACATTTCACTATGACCAAGTGGCGAGAAAGCCTTCTGTGGTTTTAACAATACTTTCTGGATAGTCATGATTTGGAAATTTGTAAAGTGATGATTTTATTGTAATTGAACAGTGTTTGAATCAGTTGTAGATTCAGTAAGTAAACTCCAAAACAGCATCTATAGTTTCTTCTTTTTTTGTTTTTGAAGAGTATATGAACACTACCAGTCCTCATATTTTTTCAATTCTACACATTTGACATTCAGAGATTTGGTACCAGTAATGTGTGACTGTATGTCTTTTTTGGAGGCCTTCCAAATGTATTGTAGGACTAGATTATCTTCAGTGATTACCCAGCACCATGTCTGTGGTTAATAACAAGTGAGACATTTTATGTAAAAAATCATTTTGGAAATTTGTTAAAAAATGTCACAAATCAATCACAAACATTTTCCTTCATGGCAGTAGATATTTGTGTCTGTGATGTTAATAGCTGACTGTACAAAATGTTTACTTACAACATTTGTCAAGGATTAGACTATACATTACTGATTATCAATTCAGTCATGTTTATAATGTTGAAAATTAATTTATGTTGCATTGTGAAAAATAGAGATACATTTTCAAACATTGCCTTATGGACTGCAGTTTCTCTTTTGAGAGTGTCTTCTATCTACATATTTTTCATCAAGAACTGTTGCTAATTAAATATAATCTAATCTTATAGTATATAGACATCAGTTCTTGCAGGTGATCTGCTTCAGGTCAGAGACTGATGGATGTTTTAATGTCTGTTTCAGTAACAATTTCATCCGTTTGTGTATCCTCAAAGTCACACAACAGAGTGGCAAACACTTGGACAAGATTCTAAACGTTGATGAGTTTGTACGGAGAATATTTTCAGTTATTCACAGCAATGACCCAGTGGCAAGAGCAATCACTTTGAGGTAAATGTTTAAAGTCTCTTGTGTTGAGTGTCATGTGTTATCTGTTTGCTGCCCTTACTGTGCCAGGATCTGCTGTTTTGGGGTTTATGTCCCTGATTTTTCCCAGTTGTGATCTTCAGCAACATACCTGTGCTTGTGGGTTTAAAATAATTGTGTTCAGTGTCTTTTTCATTCTTGATTTTGTGTTAAAGTGAAAAAATGGTTGTGTGTAGCCCTTTGAGTTAGAGCATTCACTTGTCACAATGAAGATTCAGGTTTAAGTCCCCACAAGTGTACAAAGAAAAATGTATATCTCTGAACACAGCACTGACAGTAGATTTGCAGTGCAAATCTGTCATAGCATTAGCATTGTCAGGGCATTGTGCAAAATCTACTGTCAAAGCGATATTTCCTAGGAGATATCGTCTGATCTAACACAAGCGATATCTCCTGTGGAACACAGTTATGGATGATAAGTACAGGGGTAGACACCCTTGGTCATATCCAACATCAAGTGCAGATGTAAAATAACTAAATTTTGAGTTAGACCTACTAATTTGTCTGGGGAACACTCACTATTACTAGTCTTGGACTAACAGATTACTGACAATGTCAATCCTTAGTGCAGACCAATTCTGATCGCATAGTAATATTGTTGAAATATCATTGGCTGTGGTTTGAAACTACACACTTACTAAATTCTAAATTTTTCCTTATCCTGACTCATGTTTAATTGCTTATCTCCTCTTCGTGGCGAACACCTGAAAGCCTTTGAAGCTCCCTTCTAAAAGAAGCAGGGGTAAAATTCACACTCACCCATGAATTACCTCCCCTCCCGCACATGGTCAGCTGATCAGCCATGATACTCACTCTCTCCCTATCGCCCGACGAGGGCGGCTGGAGGCACCTTGGATGCCGCATACGGTGATAAACTTTTCATTCTTTTGGTCTTTCAAACTAAATTTGTGTTGTATGCCTCATTTGGCTTTTATATATATATTATTATGATTATACATATTTGTGATTATTGTGTCTTTATTTAATACATATTTCTAAGTCTCAGTTGATGAAATCGTGTTTTCAGTGCAGATTATGGCTGTCTGCGGTTGACCCGCATTTACTTTGTCCAGCATGTAAGCTCTTATGTTCTGCTCATACTTGTAAATTTTGTATAAATTTGTCTGAAACAGAATTCTTATACTTAAGGTCTGTTCACAGACGTGCTAGAGATAGGCAATGTTGACTCACATTATCCATGTCTAAATCTGGTGAAATAAAATCGGGTAACCATTTAATTACTGATGCTGAGATTCATTCCAGTGATGTGCCAGCCGTATCTCCGAGGTTATGTCCAGGGTCGCGCGAGTCGTCTCCCAAGACTCGAAAGAGACCGTCTGTAGAGGCAGGGCCGTCACAGCCTAAGAAATCTAAGTCATCAAAGTCGAAGTCCTCGTCTTCAAGATCATCACAGAATCATCATTCTTTGATGAAGAAATCGTTCGGGGAAGAGATCATCCCTCAACAAGAACGTCACATCTTCGATGAGCCGACATTGATGAATCAGGGTCAGCAAGACATCAGTCAATGTAATCAACGGGCGTAGTCAACTAGATCAACACTGACGGCATCATCAATGCCTCAGAACCCTTATCATCTACATCAGACATCGCAAATGTCGACTGCAACCTCTGGCATCGTAGACAACTCTTCAACACAGTCGTCTCTGCACTCAACGCAGGTATTCGACGTTGGCACCTTCATGCAACAATTCGCAATGCAGATGATGAACCTTTTGGAGTGACGGTTGGAGGAAGAAAGACGACTGCACTTGTCAACAGTGTCCACTGCAAATCAGCGAGAGCATTCGTCTAGACCTGCACTCACGTATGAAGATGAATATATGCACGCATACACTCACAAGATCCAGGTCTCGGTCATCTGGTTGCAGTACAGAGAAGAACACACCCGCGCAGAGTGAGTGCACTTGCACAAGTAGTTGTTCTCGGGTGAGTGACCTCATCGGCACGCGCGAGTGCACTCGTGGACTGACTTGTCAACGGAGAAGGTCTCCTTCAGTCTCTCCTGTTCATAGAAGGCACAGTTGGGATCGTTGGTGATCAGTGAATGTTTCTTAATCTAGGAGGAACGAAGTTAGACCCCACCGAGAGCTGTCACCGGAAGAAGCCCTCCTCTCAGATTCAGAAGTCACATCATGGATCACAGATGGCTTAAACCTTGTCTCACCATCTAAGGATTCCAATGAACTCAACATGTATAAGATGAAGAATGATGACATCGATACGTTAACATTCCCACCGATAGCTCCTCTATGTAGGATCCCTGAGACTTTGTCTACAGCATTTAGATCAGCAAGCAAGTTTCAACAGCAACATGTGCTGCCATTCAACGCACGTCATTTCCCTCTTCATCACATGGAGCCATTCATCAGAGCACCTGATGTAGACGAAGGTTACATAGTTATCACAGCTTGCAGCAGATTTTACAAAGTAGAAGACAAGAGGCTGGTGCAACTTGACACTACTATGAGGTGAACCTTTTCGGATTACCTCGATTCAGAGCCATCAACGAGACTCTCATTACAAAATTCAGCACTCCTTCCAATGAGGAAGAGAGGATGATTCTGTCTGCGCTTATCACCCAGAGGAGGGATCAACAGTTTATGTCAAAACATCTAGCCTCTACTACTGCAGGAGTCTTAATCCACTACGGAGACAGGGGCTCCTGTCCGCAGCATCATCGAGTGAAAACCTACTGTGTTTGACGGGAAGATTGAAGAGGTAGCTAGATCGGTCGCTCAAGATTCAAGGGAAGTCATGATGATCAAATCCATCGACACTTTGACTTCTGTCCTTACACAGACAAATCAGCGTCTGGAGGAAATAAGTGCCCTCAGACATCACAAAGATTGTCTAGGGACGGAGGAGGAAATAAATGCTGAAGATCTGGTTTGGAATGACTGGAGTTTTCCACACCCATCCATTCCTGTACAACCATCTCAAGTGGGTGGACGTCTTCAACTCTACTGGCAAATTGGGGAATCCTCAGCAACAACTATGTCATGAATATTCTGCGAGACGGCTACAAGATTCTGCTGAAAGATACACCGCCACTCACAAGACTACCAGCTCCCATCATCTATGCAGACAGTCAACTAGACAAGTTGAACCATGCTATATCAACACTGTTACAGAAGGAAGCAGTATAAGTAATACAGCCACAGAGTCTTATTCCAAGGAGAGATTGGTTTCCAACACTTATAGAAGAGTTAGGACAACCAACACTACAATTACCAGAGTGGAATCTTCTCATCCAGCCCCACACAAAGCAGGTGCTCAGCCAGCCATCTGTATTTCGTCTTTACGTATGGACCGTATTAAGTATTGTTTGAAATGCAGAGGATACTCGGCGAGAGCAGCAAAAGCCGTCACCTTAGCCTTACGGAAATCCACTCGCACACTTTATGATGACAAGTGGAAACATTTTGAGGCATACGCCAGGATAAAAAAGGGGGATTTTCGGCGAACAAGGCGACTCATCCTCACATAGCAAATTATTTATGCTGTTTACGTCATTCCAGAGGTTTGAAAGGCTCTACATTATGTACATACTTAGCAGCTCTCAGCTCAATCGTCACCATGGGAACAGGGACGAAGCTGACTAAAGTACCAGAGCTTCTTGCCTTACTACACTCATTTACTAGTAAGTTGGAAGATCAACAGTACAGATTTAGAGCTCCAGTGACCTAAATATTGTACTTCAACGTCTTACAAGTGATGCATATGAACCACTTGATTGGACTTTAGTTGAAATGCTGACTCAAAAGATGCTATTTTTACTTGCCCTGGCTACGGCTTTAAGAATGTCAGAAATTCATGCTTTAGACTTTAATTGAACGAAGTTTGATACAAGTCACCAAGAAACAGCTCATTTGGGTCTAATATGGGATTAGACAAAGAATCAACTGCCAGGTCAACCGGATAGACATTTCCGTATACTGCCCTTGTCTTCAATCTTGGGACCTCATGATACACAAGATTTATCATTATTTCCAGTCACAGCTTTGAAGACATACATTGCACATACCAAGTCTAGAAGACAACGGTTCAAGCGCCTATTTATCCGCATCTAGTGAGACACCTACAGAAGTATCCCACAACACTATCTCAGTGTGGATCAGAGCTGTTATACTCAGAGCATATATAGCAACAGTATTAGACCCTCCGCGAGCTTCTAACCCGCATGAAGTCAGGGCCCTAGCGTCTACACTAGTGCTACATGGAAATTGCTGGCTATCTACTATAATGGAGGGCTGTTTGGGGAAGTCAAACATGGTGTTTGCCAACCATTACCTGCAAGACATAGCCACGGAGGACGTCACTGTCGCAACTAGTCTCGATTGCTTTATCTTGACATTTAGTTGCATCAGAAACTAACAGGACGCTAGTTACTTTTGATGTCATCATGTGCCAGTCAACGTTTCCTTCTTTGGAAGACAAGTTCGACTGGATGTGATCCCTTCAAAATCTGCAATGAATATGAGAAGAATAGGACCAAATTATTGCTGTTACAAGTTCCCGTTAGGGGGGAAATTATTGGATGTAATTTGGAACAGCCAGCACAATCCAGCGTGGTCTGACCCATCGCCATTTCCGTCGGATTCTGTAAACAATTAAGCATCAGTCGGGATAAAAGAAAAATATGTAATTTTCTGAATAAAATTGATAGTTTATGCTTATCCTGACTCATGACGAAAGCCCTCCCAGCTGCCCCTCACAGACACACTGAATTCTCATATTCTCATGTTGGGCGATTATAGGAGAGAGTGAGTATCGTGGCCGATCAGCTGACCATGTGCGCAGGATGGGAAGTAATTCATGGGTGAGTGTGAATTTTACGTCCGCTTTTTTTAGAAGGGAACTTCAAAGGATTTCAGGTGTTCCACTACCTTCGCCAGGAAGAAGAGATAAGCAGTTGTGCATGAGTCAGGATAAGTATAAAATACCAATTTTTATCCAGAAAATTACATTACTGTTCAAACTAATATCATTATTAGACACCATTTGCTGAACTAGAAGGTAAAAGTAAGAAATATCAGATCTTTCAGGCACAGGTCATGTGAATACTGCTGTGTATGATGTTTTATTTTGTTATTTTACAGGACCCTGGGCAGTATTGCTGCTATCATCTCAGAGAGGAAGAATGTCCATCACAGTATCAAGCAGAGTCTAGATTCACATGACATGGTGGAAGTAGAAGCGGCCATGTTTGCTGCTGATCGCTTCGCAAAGGAATCTAAGTAAACACACTCATTTATTCTCTGCTATGATATTTTGTCAAGTGTAGTGTGCACCCCTCTCTACACAAGTCAGTATTCTGAAAAAAATAATTTGTGATATTATGCACAGAAAGCATTCTACATCGTAATCCTTCAGTTAATGCTAGTATATGAACATAAATAGACTTAATTTGTCAATGAAATAAGTTTGAGATTGTGATACACTAGTCATGATTTTTCATTTAAATGGTATCTCCATAATATGCATGTCAGATGACCTGGTGGTTCCTTTGTTCACTTGTCAGTACCTGGTGTTCCTCACATGATTACATTGTGTAATGTCCATGATTTGCCTTTGATTTCACCTGAAGATTAATACAATATCTATGAATACAGACTGAATCTAACCCAACTTATGATCTAGTCTGTATTTCATTGTTCTCTCACAATATGGATATTAGGCCACCTTAAAACTAACATATAACGCCCACCATATGTCTTCCAAGAGCATCAGGATTGGCTGATTACAAATGTTTAGCCATCCTCGATAATCTGTTAGAGATTTATCGGAATGTTTACCCTGGAGGTTATCAAGGATGAGATTTAGCTGCTCTGACGATGCCAAGCATGGGCCAATAACAGTCACGTAACAAGATTGGCATAGACAACATTGCTACTCCATTGTATTTTCCATCCCCAAACACACATGTGATAACTTCTATGTATAATGTAAAATGAAACTAAGTTTGTAAATCAAAGCATAATTGTGAAAGAACCGTCAACCCTTTGTTTCCAAGTTGAACTAGCGCTGAAAAGAGAATATGTATAGGCTGAAAAGGGAAGGAGAGTGGATTGAGGGTGTATATGTTTTTGAATATATGCATAGGGAAGACGAGATCATCATCTAAATGCTGTGATCAAAGCACCAACAAAAAAAGATTTCATATTTTTTTGCCACACTTAGCAGCGTCTTTCTATATGACAGCATTCTGTAATTTTTCAAATCTTGGCTAAATAGTCCAGTGATTGATATTATGAGCATTGATTCAAGCTAACATAAGATGCAGTCAATGACACACTGAGCTGGACAGATTTTTGGGACCTACTGTAACCTGGGAATTCCCACAGGTTCATTGAAACAAGAGGGAATGAAAGATGTGTTGTTATGTTTGTGACAAATTCATTAGTTAGGGTTTTGAAAAGCATTTTGAGAATTGAATCAATGAATATTTTAGTGGAGATATGTCTTACAGTGTTGTAGTGTGTTGTCACTGTGTGGATTTGCATTACAGAACCTTTGCTGCAAGTATCTGTGGTAAAATTGCCGACATGATCTGCAGTATTGCAACACCTGTCAACATGAAGCTAAAGTTGATTCCCATCATGCAACACATGCATCATGATGTCACAACAGCTGCCAAGGTCAGTTGTGCCGTTTAGTTTTCTTTGATTTCTTGTTTTATTGGCGTTCATTCGTTATTGTGTTTAGTTTCTGCTGCTTTCAACCCTGAAACATGGCATACATTCTGTCACCAGACTCGGGAGATTTGCCTGACACTCCTGGAAACTTTCCCAGCAGAGAACCTGGTGGTGGTGACACTACACACAATGTCCCAGCTGGCAGCGCTATCATTGTACGACCTCCAGGAACAAGTGCAGTTCCTCCTCACCTTCCTTAACCAGGATCCTCGACATGGGGTCAAGGTCATTGTGTTACAGGACCTGAGACTACTTGCCAAAAAAGGGCCACATCTTTGGACATCTGGCTTTATTGAGGTAAACTGTGAAATTATGGTGTGAGACCATTTTTACTTTTTGCTATACACATTTGTCTCGTTTTGGGTTTGTGTTGGTCTACAAATTTGTCTCATTTTTGGTTTGTGTTGGTCTTTCGCATGAAAGACCAGAAAATGGTGGGGACTGTAAGGGTTTAGCTATATCAGTCATTATGTGTCAATAATTGCTGAGGCAGATTTCTGTTGCTTATCCTGTGCTGTTACACATGTAAAAACAAGTGATTTTAAATTTGGAATTTGAATTTAAATTTGGAAAAAACAAATGGGTCTAGGGTGCCATTGCCCAGCCTTTGTTCTGAAATGATCATTGTAGCCCCCAAATTGGTGTATTTCTGAAATCAGGCCTTTCAGTGCAGTCATGTAGAGCATATGTTTATCTTGTAGTAGGAATATATTTGTTAATCAGGTATTCATCTGTTACAGACTCTGTGTCAATTTGTGCTGGCAACTCCGTCAGTGAAGCTGAAGGTTGGTGGCGTCAGTGTGCTCACCACAGTGTTCAACTCGGTGGCTGTACAGCTGCTTCCCCTCACGTCAGGTATATGATCCTTGAGATTTGTTTCAGGAAATCCTAATGGCTGTCTGTGGACATGGATAACCTGTCTGAAAAGACATGGTCATTTATGAAACAGTGGTTGGTATATTTGTCCTAATGTAAACAGTTCTCACAGTTTTGGACTTTTGACATAAAAAAGACATTTATTGTGTTTATTTCAGACTCCAAGTTGCTGGATTTGTGCCAACAGTACTGTTACCATGATAACCTGATACTTGCATCAAGGACAGTTCAGCTACTTACACAGCTTGCCAAATCAAAGCGTGAGTGTTCTTTGCCATTTTCTACATAACCATCTTTCAATATTTGCTTTGTTGTTTGAAGCATAGATGAAAATGCTTGTGTTATTCTACTTTCCAATAGCCTCTCATTTTTTATATGTGATATTTTAGGCTGTCCTATCGACCTTCTTGGAGAGGCCGTGGGGTGTGTGCAGACTCATCTGATTCTGTTAACAGGAGGAGGGGGTGAATCAGAACAGTACACAGAACTTAAGGTTAGTGAAGACACAGTAACCATGTTTTTAGTTAAGTGTGGTTGTCTGCAGGCACATCTAATCCTGTTGACAGGAGGAGGGGTGAAACAGAATAGCATACAGAACTTGAGGGTGAAGATGCATTTACCTTGTAGAGGTATGGAAGTGTGGGTGTCTGCAAACATACATTTTATCTAACTTGTTGATGAAAGGAGAGGGTGAATCAGAACAGCACACAGAATTCAAGTTACGTAATAGTATGTTGCTCTTTTAGTATGTCAACTTTGAAAATCAACATTGTTCTTACGTCACTGTACTTCATGTTTGTAGTTGTGTCTCCGCTGTGCTGTAGAACTGTGTCAGACATCACCAACTCTCTGTGGCGGATTTGTAGACACCATTGCGGGGCTGCTGCCCAGTGTGTCTGGTGAGTCCAAATTATCTCATGTGTTCCAGAAAACCTTATTAAAGGGTAGGATCCACATAGCAAACCTCTTTAAAATGGCATTGAACTTGAACCAGAGTCTATGTCTGTTCTCAGAAATGATTGTGAAGTCTGGTGTTTACATTCATCCAGTGTCTGTGATGCTGAGTAATTTGAAACCGAGTAGTTCACAGATGAAATTGGAGACAAACATTTATAGATTTTTTGTGAATGTCAAAAATAGTGTGTCTTAACATGCCAGTCAGGACCAGACAACTGAGTGACTGACATGGCATGGACCCCACTTGGGATTGCAAGGCATACTTCCTTCAAGCAAGCCAGCCCACCTGATCTCCTGTTCGTTGAACTCTTATGACTAGCATGATTTATTGAAGATCACTTCTTCTAATTAGGCAATAAAATGAAATGTTTCCTCTGGTGTTGATGTACAGTCAAATCATGTTGATCTGACATCTGTTTATCCAACAATTGACTTTATCTGACACTTTCATTGTTAACACATATAGAATAAATGTAATTTAGCCTTATTAATCCGACAGTCCCACATTCTGACTCAGACAGCCCCGTTTGCTGTAGTCACTTAGTTATCAGTCCTGTTAATCCGACATGAGATTAGCAACATCTGTGATGACTGCCATGTGATCACTGCCATGTTATGATACATGAGGAGCAGTGAGGATTATGCTCACAAATTTTGCCATATGATGAACATCATATCACTGCCGTAAAACAGGAAGTCAAGTTTACTTGTACCTCGCTGAGGGAACAGCTGTTTTATCAGAATTCGACATCCTTGTTATTTTGACAATTTGCTGTGAAACGGATGATGTTGGATAATGAGACTTGAATGTATATATCAAAGGGATTAATGATACCTGTTATACACTGGCCCCACATGCTTGGCAAGAATCTCTAATAATGAAAATAAACTTATTTGTGTTTTGTGCAGATTCTGAAGCTGAGGTCTTATGTGAAGCCCTTGCAGCTATTGGATCAAGTAATTCTCAATCACTGCAACTTGTGGTCCCTGTTATAATTAGTTGTCTGGAGAGTAGTGTGGAGAACAGTCAGAAAATGACCCAGTTACAGGTGAGTCTCTCTCACTGATGTAGGTTTGTCATAGTCAGTTGTGTGGAGAACAGTCAGCAAATAATACAGCTACAGGTGAGCCTGTCTCACAGATATAGGTTTGTCATATTCAGTTGTGTGAAGAGAGTAGTGTAGACAACAGTCAGCAAATATCACAGCTCGCAGATATAGGTTGGTCATTGTCAGTTGTCAGCAACTAACGCAGCTTCATAGAAAGTTATGCATACGGAATTTGAATCTGAGCAGATGATCAGATATTAGTTTGGTTGTTCTGTTATCACATGAATTTTATACTACATTAACAAATGTATTAGCAAAAATTGTACTCTTATATTTCCAGGTGTACATGTGCACCCTGCTATTCCAAGCTGCTGGTGGAGAAGGAATACCTAATGAAATTCATGAACTGATTGTCACATGTGCTGGGCTGGGGAATCAATGGCTGGCTTACAAGATGTCCCGGCAGGCTCTACGTTACAGCCAGTATGAGATAGGTGGTGACATCATCAAACCCCTCACAGTCAAGGTAGGGAGACACTGGGGAGCAGTTGTAGAAAGGTGTCTGTCTGTATTGTACTGGTTTGTGGGTAAAAAATATCACCTACCAAATTTGTGCACTTTTTAATGTATTTTACCTGACACTTGAAAAGTAATTGTGTTGTTAAATGAACTGTTTTATGTCATTTTAAATTATAATTGAATCGTTGGAATGGACTTAGAGTTACAATATTGTTAAGTTGCCACACCGGTGTCTCAATATAACTTGTCTGTCACTTAAAAACAACCACACAAAGATATAAGTGGCAAGCTCAAGCTTTTGCAGTATTAGGAATTTTCAAGACAGTGTGTGCCATACGGCTGTTCACTTGTTTTAATGGTCAGTTCCTTATTACGTAACAAGCTGTATTGCTACCTCAAGACTTGACTTAGGTCTTGATAATTTGTACCAATCCTTGGTCCCCATTCCACAAAATGATTATGGCGCTGAGATGATCGTAACTCCAAAACTTAAACATAGACTTACAACTGTCATAGTGCTAGGGTCGCCCATGACCCAGGTGTTTTTGTTTTTTTTTAAATTACGTGAATCAACTCAAGTTAAATATTTTCTTGTATTTTTTGGATGTATATTTCACATGCTCACTCACTGTGGATGATGATGATGATGATGATGATGATGATGATGATGATGATGATGGTGATGATTGTGATGGTGATGATGATTGTGATGGTGATGATGTATTAAGGTTGCGTCTGAGCACTTCTACCACTGGCTAATGGGGGTGGCTCACATCTGCAGTGCGGAGATGAAGCTGCGACATGTGGTCACAGACAACACCAACATCCTACAGTGTGTGTCTGAATGTCTTGAATTCTACCAGAAGGCTCTGGTCTCTCTCAAGGTCAGTGTCTATCACAGGGATAAATTTACAAAATGTCCCATCATGACAACAATATGTTATTGGTCGTGGTGGTAATCACTGGATTGTCTAGTCCAGACTAGATCATTACCATCATTTAGCTACAGTATTGTCAAGTCTAGCATAGAAAATCAAACAATAGTTTATACAGACTGGACACCATATTTATATACAAGTGACGTTATCATCCAGCTGGATGCTTAACATAGCATGTCAACTTCTTGCACAAACAATTTCAGTTGTATCCTCCCTAGGGAGATGAGAATATAATTTGAAAACATTCAAACTTTTTACAATTTGCACTGTTTACCACTGTGATAATCTGCACTATTGTATTGAGTCTTTTCACAAGTCGGTTAGTCTCTTCACATTATCAGATCCATGTACCAGTTCCAAACAAAGCCTAATGAGGCTTTAAACAAGATTGCTTCAGTGAGAGCTCATGAGAGAATCCTGTGTACGTGAATGTATGTGTCATACAGGCCAGCAGCTCCTCAACGCACCCCCTCAAGTTCCAGAGTGACTACGTCAATTTGAGGATCATGCTGCTCCAGGCACACCGACAGCTGATATTGTCCTGTAACACATTCCGCACAGCCCCACCTCCAGCCATCGCTACCGCCCTTGCCACCACCAATGGGCAGGAGGGCACCCGCTGGAGTCAGATTGTGCAACAGGTAAACTACAGTATACATTGGTTGTGCTGCCCTACATGAATTTAATAGTCAAATTATACTGCTACAATATATTTTTCCTTATCCTGACTCATGCTTATTGCTTATCTCCTCTTCCCTGGTGAAGGTAGCTGAATACCTGAAATCCTTTGAAGTTCCCTTCTTAAAGAAGCCGTTGTAAATACACTTTCCCTCCCTTTTCCTACCAAATGGGTCACTTGACTAAATATGCTTGTCACCTTCTCCTCATTGCCCAACGAGGGCAGCTGGAGGCACCTGGGGTCCAGGATACGTCTTTCAATTATTTTGGTCCTTTAGCTATATTTATGTTGTATGCAGTATTTGGCTTATGTATATGCATCATAATTTGTTAAAATTGTGATTATTGTGTCTTTATTTAGCACATATTTCATCTACTGAGACTTAGTCTCAGTTGATGAAATAATGTTTGCAGTGTAGATTATGGCTGTCGGCGGCTGACCCGCACTTAGTTTGTCCAGTGTGTAAGCCCATATGTTCTTCTCCTATTCGTTGTGAATTTTGCAGAAATTTATCTGTTTCAGAATTGATTTTATATTCGGTCTGGTCACAGACATGCGAGGGAAGGCAATTTAAATTTGGGTTACCATTTATCAGTTTCTGCTGAGATTCATTCCAGTGACCTGTCAGGTGTATCTCTGGGGCTGTGTCTGGGGTCCAGCGAGTTGTCCCCTGCTCCGTGTGAGCACTCAACTAGATCTGCATTCACACCAGAGGATGAAGAGGAGGCACCCGCTTGAGAAGATTGTCACTGTCGTCCTTGTCATCCTGTCCGAAGAGAGATTCACCCACGTTGAGTGGTGTCCCCGCACGGGTGAGTGCACTCATGTGAGTGACTACGCTCATGTGACTGAGGAAGCTCGGGTGAGCGCTCTCACAGATCTACTCGTCAACGCAGAAGATCTTCATCAGTCTCCCCAGCTCGTTGAAGGCACCGTCAGCACTCGTCGTCCCCTTCAGACCTGGATCATTGGCATTCATCGAATGCATCGCACTCATGGAAGGATGAAGATAGATACTACCGATCGTCATATGCAGAGGAAGCTCTCTTCTCGCACTCTGAAGTCACATCATGGATCATGAATGGTCCGGACTTAGTCTAGCCATCCAAGGACTCCAACAAAGCCAACACTAACGGATGAAGAATGAGGACATCAATACGTTAACATTTCTGCCAATATCTCTGATTCCTAGGGTCTTATCTACGGTATTCAAGTCAGCAACCAAGTTTCAATAACAACATATGCCACTGTTCAACGCCCATCGTTTCCCTCTTCACCATATGGAGCACTTCATCAGAGCACGAGATACGGACGAATCATACATGATCATCATACAAGATCAACAGATCCTACAAGATTGACAAGAAGAGGCTTGCTCTGCTGGATGCCACTACGAGATGCACATTTTTCAGACTAGCTCGATCTAGAGCTATTAGTGAAACTTTCAGCACTGTCAGCACTTGTCAGACAGAAGAAGGATCAGCAGTTTATGTCCAAACACCTCGCCTCAACTACTGTGGGACTGAATTTACTTCGTCAACAAGGTCTCTTGTCCACCTCAGCATGGAGAGAATTTTACAAGGCCCTTATATCAAGCCCCTTAGTCAGCTCTTACATTGTTTGATGGGAAGATTAAAGAGGTAGCAAGGACGGTCACCTAAGACTGCAGAGAAGTCATAATGATCAAGTCCATCGACAGCTTGACAACAGTGAAAAAACAGACAAGTCAACGCTACACTAACAAGTCCAAGTTCTCCAGAGTCCAGAGAATGAGAGATAAGAAGTTTAATAGGATACAAGTCATCTTCTTTTCGTCACCCCTACAGAGGAAATAGGCGCCTTCAGACGTCAGGCCGTTCGTCCAAGGACGGAAGAGGAGGTAAACATTGAAGATCAGGTTCGGAACGACTGGAGTCTTCGATCCCCAGCTGTTCTTGCACAACCGTCTCAAGTGGGTGGTCGTCTTCAACTCTACTGGAAGAATTGGGGAATTCTTAATGACAAATACGTCATGAAGATTCTTTGAGAAGACTACAAGATACCACTGCAAACTACACCTCCAATCACAAGAGATGACGCTATTATCTTCTGTGGAAAATTCCCACATATTTACATATTTACCTGGAGGACAGTCTGTCTACATCAGTTTTAAGCGGCGGGAGTTTTTTTGCGCACTTTTACTCATTTACACATGTGCTCGCCAAACAGCATGGTTACGGACAAGTCCGAATGCTAGCTAGGGTATCACTGTCTAAACAAGATGTCACGATGATCAGTTGACTGCTACACTGGTGACGTCATGTCAACAATCTGATTGGTCCCCGAGAGACAACGCCCTGTGCAGAATGTGGTGTTATTGTTCCAGCATCAGGAAGTCGTCTACATTTGCTTACAGTCTTTCAATGCTGGAAAATGTCAATTACACACTAGATTAGCAGTTTAAAGCGACATTTGATTCATAGAGGCATAGAGGTCTTCTAACAACGTTGCCTATCACGAGGCTTGCAGCAATGAATGACAGTTTCTGATCAGACAGGCAGCCAGCTTTAAATAAACATCCTTTTGAATGTCTACTCGCTCATAATGTACAGTGCTGATGATCTGAATACCAAGAATGACGCATCTTCACAGCATACAAGATCGTCATGAGTGAAGTCAAATCAGTCTTCACTATCATGCTACTAACTCAGCTCTAATGACTTGTGAATCTAAATTCCTTGGGGTTTGATTTTTCACTACATGGAAATACATCGCTGTCCCAGAGGATTAGAGGGTCAAAATTCAAGCCGATGTTAGAACAAGTTCTACTCTCTCCGTTACCACTTTGACAGTGACAATGTCTACTGGGTATGCTCACGTCACCTCAGGATATGACCAGACAAAGACGCCTACAACTACGTCTATGACAGCGGTTCCTGAGTCATGGTTTAAAGTCCTGACCGGTTTACGTCGTTGTACATCTTAAGATCATACACGCTATGGTGGACTCGCCAGTCAAATGTCTGTGCAGGAACTTGCATGTTAGAGTCGGCATTCAACAACCATTCAACACACGGCTCTCGTAGGATGGGTGTCCATCTAAA